>NC_133451.1:53442500-54072500 GCF_048565385.1 Saimiri boliviensis
TGAGACTGAGAGAGGAAAAGGAAGTTAACTTTAGGACTGCAGTGAGATGGAGTGATGTCTTTCAGATGGCATTAGTGGCAACAGCAGAAGGACTGGCAATTGCACTGGTGCTGCGGTAAGCAGTGCCAGTTCAGTGATACTGGCAGATTTGGTAGAGGTTGTGAGTTATAGGATGCCTGGTCTGCTCCAATTATAAGTGGTGCATGCCTTACTGGGAATTTTTGGGATGAGGCTGTTGGGACTGCTGGGAAGTAGCATTCAAGGATGAGTGTTGGTGTGGATCATTTGGATACTCCTGGAGCATTGGTGAGAGGAGTTCTGGTGATATCGTGGATAAAGTGGTTCTGTTGCTGGAGGGAGAAATGCTGTTAGGAGAGTGGAACAGCATTTGTTGTTGCTATACAATTGACAAACCTAAAATGAAATCTGCATCATATATGATTTCTTAAAATGAGAAAGATGAGCAGAATCATATAAGATTTCTCTAAATGGCTAATGGTATACCAAGTGTTAACGGAAGACTGCTTTTTGGTATTAGTAGATACGGCAAAACCTGAAGCTGAGTTTTGCGTTAAATGTGACATTATTTGTAATTCTATTACATAAGTTTTTTGCTTCATTTGTACAACTCCTACAATATAATCAATGAAGAAATGAAAAAGCCAGTATGTAGTTTCTTAGCCTTAATTTTCCCGTGCAAACTATTAATCAAGATGGAGATGGCTTTTGAATCAAAGGACTATAATCAAACAGCTAGAATTCTGCTTCCATCTATGATAAAGTAACTAAGATGAGAGTAGGACTCATGCCATTAAAAAACCAAAAACCTGAACACCTTATATGAGGAAACTGATCTCTGAGAGAAATATGTGGGACAAATCCCCGAATGCTTTACTCCACCTGCAGGCAACTTTCAAGTGTGGCCTATGAGCATTAGAGACCAGCTGGGCTGAGGGAACAGAGATCAGGGTTTAGAGAGGTTGAAGTGACGGGAACTTGTAAGGAAGGAAGCATAGTACGAAAGAAAATTCAATGAGGCAAGGGAGCAAGATTTAAATGAGGTTACTTTCAACTTATTTGGTGAGTACTGAGCTATGAATGCAAAGATTCATGCATTCTCATACTTGTACTAGCCGCTCTTTGTTAAACACATGGTTAACAGAGAGTGGCTGGTAAAGGTTGGAAACAGAAAAATGACATTTGAAATTAGGCAGTGATAGGGGACTTTTTATTTTCCTGTGGCCAGGTTTTATTTATATTCTTTTTCATTTTTATTTTTGCAACTACTATTTTTAGCTTCATGGGGTTGTGCAGGTATGTTACATGGATAAATTGTGTCACTGAGGTTTAGGGTACAAATGATCCCATCACTCAGGTGGTGACCATAGCACTTGATAGGTAGTTTTTCAACACTCACTTCTCTCCCACCCTTCCCTGGCTAGTAATCCCCAGTATCCATTGTTCCCATCTTCATGTCCATGCATACTTAGTGTTTAGCTCCTACTTACATGTGAGAACATGCAGTAGTTGGTTTTCTGTTCCTGCATAAGTTCACTTAGGATAATGGCCTCCAGTTTCATGCAGATTGCTGCAATGGCCATGATTTTGTTCTTTTTAAGGCTGTGTAGTGTTCCATGATATATATGTACCAGATATTCTTTACTCATTCCACTGTTGCTGGGTATTCAGGTTGATTTTAAGTTTTTATTATTATAAATACGGCTCCAGTGAACATACAAGTGCATGTCTTTTTAGTAGAACAATTTATTACCCTTTGGATGTATACTCAGCAATAGGATTTCTGGGTTGAATGGTAACTCCGTTTTAAGTTCCTTAGGAAACTTTCAAACTGCTTTCCACAATGGCTGAACTAATTTACATTCCCACCAGCACTGTATAAGTGTTCCCTTTTCTCTGCAACCTCACCAACATCTATTTGTTTGTTTGTTTTATTTTTTAG
Organism: Saimiri boliviensis; assembly: GCF_048565385.1. NCBI lineage: Eukaryota > Metazoa > Chordata > Mammalia > Primates > Cebidae > Saimiri > Saimiri boliviensis. The sequence goes on from NC_133451.1 coordinate 53,444,461, forward strand.
CAATAGCCATTCTGACTGGTGTGAGATGGTATCTCACTGTGGTTTTGATTTGCATTTCTCTGATGATTAGTCAGTGATGTTGAACATTTTTCATGTATTTGTCGGCCGCATGCATGTCTTCTTTTGAAAAGTGTCTGTTTATGCCTTTTGCCGTTTTTTAGTGGAGTTATTTGCTTTCATCTGTTGAATTGTATAAGTTCCTTATAATTTCTGGATATTAGACCTTTTTCAGATGTATCGTTTGTGAATATTTTCTCCCATCCCAACATTAAATATTGTCTATTTACTCTATTGATAGATTTCTTTGCTGTGTAGAAGCTCCTTAATTTAATTAGGTCCTATTTATTTATTTTTGTTTTTGTTGCAGTTGCTTTTAAGGACTCAGCTAAAAATTACTTGTCATAGCCAATGTCAAGAATGATATTTCTTAGATTTTCTTCTAAGATTTTATTGTTTAAGATCTTATATATATATTTTTTCATCTTGAGGTTTTTTGTGTTTATATAGTGAAAAGTGAGGGTCCAGTTTTATTCTTTTTCATATGCCTAGCCAGTTATCCTAAGTGCTAGGGTGCTTTTGAGAACTAGTCTTGCTGTAGTGGTGAGATATTTTATAACCTATTGGCATCTGGCTCACATGCCAGCAAGGCTACACATTAGAAGTATGGAGTAACTTATAGTAGATAAATGATATAAATTTTTAACTCTTTCTCTAAATTTATTTTGAAGTTAGTAGAACAAATAAGAGTAATTACTGATGTATATTTATTATCACTAACACAGAGGTTTAGGAATTATAATAAGTTTAACAAATAACTTGGAATAAAGTTACCATCTCAAAAAATTCAGAGGAAAATTTAGAAGATTCTACATTACATTTTGACATGGTTTGGCTGTGTCCCCACCTAAATCTCAACTTGAACTCCCACAAATTGTGAGAGGAATCTGGTGGGAGATAATTGAATCATGGGGCAGGTCTTTCCCCTGCTGTTCTTGTGATAGTGAATAAGTCTCACGAAATCTGATGGTTTTAAAAACGGGAATTTTCATGCACAAGCTCTCTTTTTGGCTGCTGCCATCCATGTAAGATGTGACTTTCTACTTCTTACTTTCTGCCATGATTCTGAGGCCTCCCAAGCCATGTGGAGCTGTGAATAATTAAACTTCTTTCTTTTGTAAATTGCCTAGTCTTGGGTATGTCTTTCTCAGCAATGTGAAAATGGACTAATATAGTACATTGGAACTGGTACAGTGAGGCACTGCTGAAAAGATAACCAAAAATGTGAAAGCAACTTTGAAACTGGGTAATGGGCATAGGTTGGAACAGTTTAGAAGGCTTGGAATAAGGAAAATGTGGGAAAATTTGGAACTTCCTAGGGACTTATTGAATGACCTTGTCTAAAATGCTGATAGTGGTATAGACAATAAAGTCCAGGGCGAGGTGGTCTCAGATGGAGATGAAAAACGTTTGAAAACTGGAGCAAAGGTGACTCTTATGACGCTTTAGTAAAGAGACTGGTGGCTCCTGCCCTAGCGATCTGTGGAACTTTCAACGTGAGAGAGATGATTTAGGGTATCTGGCAGAAAAAATTTCTAAGCAGCAAAGCATTTAAGAGGTGTCTTGGGTACTGTTGATGGCATTCAGCTTTACAAGGGAAACAGAGCATAAAAGTTTGGAAAATTTGCAGCCTGGTGTGATAGGAAAAAAAAAAAAAAAAACAAAAAAACCCATTGTCTGAGGAGAAATTCAAACCTGCTGCAGAAATTTGCAAAAGTAATGAGGAGCTGAATGTCAATTTCCAAGATAATGGGGAAAATGTCTCCGGGGCATGTTGGAGGACTTTGCAGCAGCCCCTCCCATCACAGGCCCAGAGGCCTAGGAGGAAGAAGTGGTTTTGTGGGCCAGGCCCAGGGTCCCTGTGTTGTGTCCAGCCTAGGGATTTCATTTCCTGTGTCCTAGCTGCTCTAGCCATGGCTGAAAGGGGCCATTATACCACTCAGGCTGCGGCTTCAGAGGGTTCAAGCCTCAAGCCTTGAAAGTTTCCATGTGCGGCTTCAGAGGGTTCAAGCCTCAAGCCTTGAAAGTTTCCATGTGGTATTGAGCCTGTCAGTACACAGAAGTCAAGAACTGGGGTTTGGACACCTCTGCCTAGATTTCAGAGGATGTATGGAAATGCCTCAATATCCAGGTGGAGTTTGCTGCAGGCAGGGGTGGGGCTCTCATGAAGAACCTCTGCTAGGGCAGTGTGGAAGGCAAATGTAAGGTTAGAGCCCCCACACAGAGCCCCGCTGAGGAATGGCCTAGTGGAGTGGTGAGAAGAGGGCAGTCCTCCTATAGACCCCAGAATAGTAGATTTACCAACAGCTTGCACTGTGTGCCCGGAAAAGCCACAGGCACTCAACACCAGCCCATGAAAGAAGCCAGGAGGGAGGCTGTACCCTGCAAAGCCACAGGGGTAGAGCTGCCCATGACCATGGGAACCCACCTCTTGCATCAGAGTAATGTGGATATGAGACATGGGGTCAAAGAAGATTATTTTAGAGCTTAAGATTTGACTGCTCTGCTGGATTTTGGACTTGCATGGGGCTTATAGGCCCTTTGTTTTGGCCAATTTCTCTCATGTGGAATGACTGTATTTACCCAAGGCCTGTAGCACCCCCACCATTGTATCTAAGAAGTAACTAATTTGTTTTGATTTTACAGGCTCAAAGGCAGAAGGGACTTTCCTTGCCTTGCCTTGGATGAAACTGTGGACTGTAGACTTTTGAGTTAATGCTGAAATGAGTTAAGATTTTAGGGGACTGTTGGGAAGGCATGACTAGTTTTGAAATGTAAGGACGTGAGATTTGGAAGGGGTCAGGGGTGGAATGATATAGTTTGGCTATGTCTCCACCCAAATCTCATCTTGAATTCCCATATGTGGTGGCAGGGACCCAGTGGGAAGTAATTCAGTCATGTGGGCAGGTCTTTCCTATGCTGTTCTTGTGATAGTAAGTCTCATGAGATATTATGATTTTAAAAAGAGAAGTTCCCCCACACAAGCTCTTTTAGCCTGCTGCCATCCATGTAAGATATGACTTTCTCTTTCTTGCCTTCCATCATCATTCTGAGACCTCCCCTGCTATGTGGAATGGTGAGTCCAGCTAAACCTCTTTCTTTTGTAAATTGCCCAGTTTCAGGTATGTCTTTATCAGCAGCATGAAAATGGACTAATACAGATTTCAAGAATGTGAATTTCAAGAATGCAAAGACATGGACTAAAACCAAAATAATTAAATATAAATATAAAAGTGGCAGATCATCTGAGGTCAGGAGTTCGAGACCAGCCTGATCAACATGGAGAAACCCTGTCACTACTAAAAATACAAATTTAGCTGGTGTCATGGCACATGCTTGTAATCCCAGCTACTTGGGAGGCTGAGGAAGGAGAACTACTTGAACCTGGGAGGTGGAGGTTTCAGTGAGTCGATATCATGCCATTGCACTCCAGCCTGGGCAACAAGAGCAAAACTCTGTCTCAAAAAAAAAAAAAAAAAAAAAAAAAAGAGGTGTATAAAATCGTAAACATCAAACCAGGGAGTCAAACCCTTAAATAAAATCTAAGGAAAGAGAAAAGAAATAAAATAATAAGAGATGTTTTGAAATATATGAATGTGTTCTTATGTTTTATACTTGCTTGTGACTAACCTTCCTTTTGTTCAGACAGAGGCATCTATTGCCACAGGGAGTATAAGACTTTTAGAGCAAGAATTAAAAGACAAGGAAAAAGACATCATTCAGACTTTTAATTTCAAGTTAAGTGTCTCAAGTTTATTATACGTTACTATACTAAATTCAGAGGTTGTTGAAAATACAAGTTGTTTTATCTTCAAATCAGACCTGTCATATATATTGGTTCAGGTTGAGCCTAGCCCATGCGTGTCAAGGAATACTACTCAGGTCACTGACATTTTTATGCCTTTAAGATTGTTCTATATTAGAAACCATAAAATTGCCAATATTCCATTGTTTTAAGCTATAAAAATGGGAAGTTTATGTAATTGAAGTTAATGTTACATTTTAACCTTTTTTACTCTGTGTTTGGGCATTTTATAGGTTTATTATGAAAATTCCCTGCATATGACATTAAAAGGCCTTATTAATAAAAGTGACTTATGACAAAATTTTTTTCTTGTCATGATATGGAAGTAAGGTGTCTTATTCTTGAAAAATTTATATATTAACATACCATTCTGTTTTGACTTATGCAGGAGGAATGAGTTTCATAGCAAAGCTTATTGATCCAACAAAATTTAAAATAAAGCTGTTTCTACACAAAAATGTTATCTTTTTATTTTCTTGAAATTAAAAGAAAAAATTTTTTACTGTAAATGAGCCAGAAAAGTTTATATATAATATTGTTCTTTATATAACCTGCTATTTATGTATAGGACTAAAATGATACTGCAAAGTTTACAATATAAGTGGTCAAGTAACTTAGTCATGTAAATCACTGATGATTAATAATCACTGATTATCAATAATCACAAAGAGAACATTTCATAGATATAAATTATCACAATTCTAGTTATAAATTATCAGCTAATTGTATTGGCTGGTTGTTCGGAGCAATTGTTCTTTTGTTGTTGTGGAAATTTTGTCAGTATAAAAATTGCCTATTGTTGAAATTTATGAGTTTATTATGCACTATTCTTTTAAGTTCTTACACATTGTAAAATGGTTTCTAAGCTATTATATATTATTTTCTCCACATGTCAGGATAAGAAGATAAGTTTTAGAGAACAAAATGGAAAGCCATCAGAAAAGCAAATGAAAGAAAATCTTTTGCATCATTTGAATACATTTTTGAAGAAAATAAGATGGAATGCTATAAAAAGGACGAGATTTCAGAGCCATTATTTTCAGTATAATGTAGCACTAATATGTCATTGATGGAGAAGGATGTGAATTTAGCTTCTATCTTCATGTCAGCCATAAATGATAAAACTGAAGAAAAACCCAGAGAAAATATACGTGAAGAATCCATTAACCAAATATGTTTTCTGAAGATCTGGATACTTGATGATTTTATTTGAATATTAAACAATGGAAAAATTTTAAATTACCAAATGATGGAAAAGACTTCAAAAGCATTAGAGTTCTTCTGAATTCTTAAAAATATAATAGATTCTGGTTATGTTATTATAAACCAAAGTATTTTATATATTTTTATATTACAAATTAGGTGTGGATAGAAAATATTCACCCGAAGACTGAGAAGGTGGATATTGTATGAAAAACATAGGCAGAATGTATTAAATTGTCTTGGCAAAACATAAGGAGGGTAAAAATAATGGTCAGTATTTAAAGTTGAAATGTGATAAACTACTGAAGCTTTCTAAACAGAGAGTAAGTGAGAACAAGAAGGATGTTACATGGCAAGGCCTTATAGAACGAATTATATACACAATTCATTTTTTTACTAAAGCAATGACTAGTTTTCAGAGGATAATCCAGGAATTTCAATGATATATCATGGGATTTTCTTCTATTGCAGAAAGTCTATCAAAACAAATATTTTTGGGCACTTTATTTAGTAAGAGACATAATCTTAGACGGTTCATAGGCCTTCTTAGTAGAGTACTTAAAGTAAAATAAAATCAACTTACATTTAGACAGAAAAAGTAATTTGAGATTTCAGAGATACAACAATGCTGCCATATCTTTGGAAAAGATGATAGAAGATCTTCAAAATAGTTCAAAGGATTGTATTTGTCTTGTTCTGTCCTTCTGTATTTGGTGGTAATGAGATAAAAACCTTTATTGATTTTAATATTTAAAAAATTTTCAGCTTGAACAAATGTTGAATAATACTAAAATTACATTTCCCAGCATAAATTTGAAACCATTCTCAAAATGGCAATGCAAAAGTCAAAGTGATGCCTTCATGTCACAGAACACTTACTAAAGGATATTACTTTAATAAATTTTAAGAAATTGTCAGTGCATGAATAAAGATCCAGATTCTATAGTGCAAAACAAAGATATATTTTTAAAATATGTACTTTTTACATTCATTTAGTCTGCACTAAATATTTAAGCACAATTAATCCATGAACGAAAGTCAAAATATATAAGCCCCTGAAATCATTGAAAAGATTATGAAATTCTTTGAAGAAACCAATGTGTTGACCTTTATAAAGATATTATTAATGCTAAATAAATTATACATTATAGCTATTGACACCAATTTATTCAATTCAAAGCACACTAGAAAAAGAATAGACTCCATTTGATTGTAGAGCTCACAATCAGCACAAATGACTCAAATATAATCTCAACATCATTCTTTCCATCAAATATAATTTCTTCATTAAAAATAAATTTGCTGGCCAGGCACAGTGGCTCACACCCATAATCCCAGCACTTTGGGAGGCGGAGGTGTAATCCCAGCTATTCCAGAGGCTGAGGCAGGGAAATCGCTTGAACTCGGGAGATGGAGGTTGCAGTGAGCCAAGATGCTAGGTCACTGCACTCGAGCCTGGGTGACAGAACGAGATTCTAACTCAAAATAAATAAATACAATACAATAAATAAAAGACATATGCTGTGTGAAAATAGGTTTTATGTTTTAAATGGCATATATATTTACCAATAAAATTAAACACAGTAAGAAATGTGTTACTGACAATATCTCTATTCTTGAAGAACTCAAATACTTAAATTTTATAAAACATTTTATAGCTTCCATTATAGTTTTCAAATATATTTAGACACAAATATTTTTGACATCTTTTAAAATACCTTTGTAGCCACCCCCAGCTATATTAATTTTTCAGTGAAGAAAGTAGTTACTTGTAAAATATATTAAAAATTACTAAAAGTTCACCATGTCACATGGCTTAAATCCAAACATAATTTTTAAACAGGAAACAATTATTGGAGCAAATACTCATGGAAATTATAGTAAATTCTTTTATTTCCATGAAAACAAGGCATATACATAATTTGTTTACAACAAATTATTCGTTGGTCATCCTAATGACCTTAAATTTTAACAATTGTAATTAAAGTTTCAAAGTTGTTATTTTTGAAAAATCATATAATTTGTACAAAATGATTTTATATTCCTTTTCACTGTTAGTGTTAAGAAATCAAAAATATACTAACTTTCTCCTTTTTCTAACTTGAGGAAAAGGTGATTTTTTACTATTTGCCCACAGCCATTCTGCTCCAGATATTTTCTTTTACATTTCAAGAGCCTTGCCTGCGGGTCTCAAATCAGAATTTTATTGTAAATCATAGTCAAGGTAGATGAAATGGTATTTAATATAAAAAAAAGACAAAGAGATAAAGGCGAAAGTGCTGTGAGTTGTGAATGGAGCCAAAGGAAGGGTGATTTATGAGAATATTGCCTGAGATTATCACTGAAATAGGAAGAGAGGGGAGAGTTCCATTGGAGAGCAGGAAAAAAAAAATATATATATATATGGTATTACATTTGATTTTTAAAATTTACTGTGTGTTTTGCAAACAAAACAACAAGAAAGCTTAAAGCTTTGTTGGGCCAAAGCACTGTTTGAAAACTGAGATAGACTAAGATACTTTATTTTTTATTTTTTATTTTTTTATTTATTATTATTTTTTTTAATTGCATTTTAGGTTTTGGGGTACATGTGAACAACATGCAAGATTGTTGCATAGGTACACACATGGCAGTGTGGTTTGCTGCCTTCCGTCTCCTCACCTGTATCTGTCCATGGACACAGGGAGGGGAGCACTGTTTTTTTTTTTTTTTAAATTGAGACGGAGTTTTGTTCTTGTTGCCCAGGCTGGAGTGCAATGGCTCAATCTAGGGTACCTGCAACCTCCACCTCTCGGGTTCAAGAGATTCTCCTGCCTCCTGAGCATCTGGGATTGCAGGTGTGTGCCCCACGCCCAGCTAATTTTGTATTTTTAGTAGAGACGGGGTTTTTCCATGTTGATCAGGCTGGTCTTGAACTCCCGACCTCAAGTGATCCACCTGCCTCGGCCTCACAAAGTGCTGGGATTACAGTCATAAGTTACCGAGGCTGGCCTAGACTTAGATACTTTTAGTGCCTAATTGAAGGTCTCATCACACTGCCTCATTCTTCCCATTATTAAGTGGGAATTGGGAGTCTGGATTAGAGATTAGATAAATTTCTGGTAAAAACACAATTTACAGGCCAGGTGTGGTGGTTCACACCTGTAATCTTAGCACTTGGGAGACCAAGGCAGGTGGATTGCCTGAGCCCAGGAGTTCAAGACCAGGCTGGCGAACATGGTGGACCCAGTCTCTACTAAAAATACAAAAAAATTAGCCGGGTATGGCAGCGTGCACCTATAATCCCAGCTACCTGGAAAGCTGAGACAGGACAATCGCTTGAACCCGGGAGGCAGAGGTTGCAGTGAGCCGAGATCACACCATTGCACCCTAGCCTGGGCGACAGAGCCAGACTCTTATCAACAAAACACAACAAACAACAACAACAACAACCACCAACTTACACATTTCCCCATCTGAACTGTAGGGTGTAAATTTAAACTCATGCTACACTAACATTTACTTATTAACTATTATGCTGTTAAGATGTGCTAAGTCTTTTATAGCTATTCATTTAATATTCAGAAAAGTTCATGAGGTGGATTTAGGGAGATTAAGCAGATGCCTAAATCATATAAAATCATTTGCTTGGCCAAATATTTGTGCTCTTTGCACAAAAAGTTGTTTGCATTTATTTCTGGAGGAAGAATATAGATGGGGATGAAGGAGGAGAGGGGGAAGAGCGGAAGGTCCTGTCACAAAGAGCGTGAGATGGAGAGAAAAGAAAGAGTTGGATAGAGGGAGAGAAAGGGAGGAAGATTAATTAGGAAAACAGAAAAAAAGGAAAGGAGGGAGGGAAGGGAGAGAGAGGGAGGGGAGCAGGAAGTGAAAAAAAAAGGCAGAGAGGAAAACAGCCCCACTACTTGCAGATAGAGGTATAAATATTAATGAGAAAGGCCTGAAGAGATCAGAGCAACTCAAATTTATTTTGCAACTGTCAGCTCAGACAAAGCAAATGATGTCTAGAACGAAAGAGAAAAGTGAAAACATCTCAAAAGGATGAATGATTGGATTCTAAAGGTGAGTTTTAAAATTTCTTTTCCTCCGTGATTGGATCCTGTTCTATGAGGTAATGTGTAGAAGAACTAGTAGTAGCTTTTAAGAATTCAAAAGACTAAGATAAATGCCAAAAAAGAAGATAGAAAGTTGTAATTCTGATTTTCACCATGGTAATACAGGTCTAGAGAAAATAGCTTATCAGATGGATTTATAACTGGTGGATAGGGTCCAAAGAGTAAGGATGGATGGTTTGATTTCACACTGGAGGGGAATTTTAGCACAGAAACAGTGAGTTTGTCTTTCAACATTTTATAGCAAATAGTCTACATTTTATATAACAATGACTTATGTGGAGAGAGGGAACACAGAATTTGCAAAAAACTGAAAGGGAGAGAAAAATGTTTCATGGTGAACAATAAATGCAAATTGATGTCAATATGTTGCTGTGATAAATCAAATGTTAAAAAATAAACCATCTTGAACTTTATTAAAAAAGAAACCTCCCAGATATAAAATAAAAGCTATGAGGCTTATATACATGGGCTTTCAGATGACCTGAAGCTCAACATGAATTGTTATTGTCATGCAGCTGCTGGTAAATCTACTTTGAGCCTAGACTTTATTAAAAATAGACATATTATCGCAAAAGAGAAAAATATGACTAGTTCTGTATATCATTCTTTCAAGGAGACAGAAGAAAAGAAACAAACAGGTAGATTTGGAGATAATGACCAATCCAGGATCAAAGCGTATTGCAGATCTTTGAGAAACCAAGCTGCATCCAGACTGCCTTCTTATATTTAAAGCCTGTGAGGTGAAAGCCAACATGCTTATTCCATAGAAGCTCTAGTTCTGTGGAAATAGTGTTACTGGATAAAAATTGTGGATAAACTGATTTTAACTTAAGGTAAGGCCATATTTCTCACAATCACAACTCATTGAATAGCGGATTTCCCATCATTAAGGTCTTCAAATAGAAGTTTGATGGCCAACTGGGGAAATGTATTTTGTATCATTCATTGCTTTTGTCACCTGTTCCCAGAATAATCCTTGGCATGCATTACTACCAACAAATATTTATTGAATGATTAATTAAATAGAAAGGAGTTACTTATAACCAATATATATATAAAGCAGTCAATGTTGGTTAGGCATAGCTAATCTTCCAAAACGCTATAGAAGTAACAGTTATTTTTATTTTGTACCTCAAAGGAATGAAGCTAACAAAGGCAAAGTCATTTGTCCAAGGTCACCCGGGAGGTGGGTGGTTACAGGCAGGGTTCTAACTGCAGCCTATCTGACGGGAGTCTGTTTCAAGATTCAGGTGGTTGACCCAGATTATTTATAAGATTCTTTCACCAAACATTCCATTATATATGTCAACAGGAAAAGCTTGAATTTACCAAATGTTAGTACATTAGAACCTATTTGTTCACTGTAATTGTTAACATTCACATAAAGGGGTGGCAATGTGCTCTCTGAAGCAATTATATACACATTGTGGACATTTTAATTAATTAGTAGGAAAAAGTTCAGGAAGGCAGCCAGGCAGCCAGGCAGAGCAGTCTAGTATGAGTCTGAGTAGCTGGAGGCCAGGATAGGACTGGGGCTTTATTCTATTTTGGGGTGCCTAAAAGAAGTGTATGGTCATAGCAGAAAGTGCAACCAAAGACTGATTGCACTATTTTGTAATCTTGCCTGTTTTAAACTGCTCGTTAGATTTCCATTAGTAATGCAGACTGTGAGCTGTTGAGGCCAGCTTTCATGTCTTATTAATATTTGCATGCTCCGAGACTTGCACAGTGACATGCAGCTGGAATGGTGCTGATTTGAATGGACAACATTCACTTGTGGGAAAAAAATAAAAAAGAGCAAAAAACCAACCTTACTTACAGTAACTCTGAAATGTGCCTTATCTTTAAGCTTATGTTTAAAATTTATCTCAAAGTTTTCTCTAGAAAGTATTCCTTGACTGACTTGCATAACCACTTTTGATTGTTTGTTATTGTTTCAAAATTATTTATCTCCCAGTGTTTCCCTCTAACACCCCTATGACTGATTGTAATGCACTGTTTTATCATCAGCAAGCTCCCCTACACTAATCCCAAACACACACACAAGACTCAGTCTAAACTTTAGTGTGGTGCTGTGGGGATGGTAACCGAGCGAAACTTGCATGAGACAAAGTTAAATAGTTAAGGCAAACTTTATTTAAAGCTATTTTAATAAAATAGAGAGAGCAGTACTCAGTCGGAACTCCATTCTGCTGAAACAAAAGGTTAGAGAGTTCTTGAGAGCTGGCCTCGGGGTAATGATAGGCCATGCTGGCTAATTGTCTTTACTCAGAGGAAAAGGTAAACTTTTTCCTGTTTTTGTAACAGATGGTAGTTTTGCAGCTCGGAGCAAAGTGGCTGCTTAAGTTAGGCTCCTGTTTTAGCCTCAGCTCACACAAAAATGAGACATAGAGACACCATCTTCCCTTACTACATTTCAAAGGGACGGCTCTCAGGTCCTTAAGAAAGGCGTTCCTTGGTTTAAAAACTGACAAAAGGCTTTTAAAAAGATTTACATCGCAAATGGACAAATAATTTTCAAAGACAAGTCTTCTAAAGCAAATAAGCTATTTAAAAAACGGGCGGCTCACTCCTGTAAACCCAGCACATTGCGAGACCGAGGTGGGCGAATCAGGAGGTCAGGAGATCAAAACCATCCTGGCTAACACGGCGAAATCTCGTCTCTACTAAAAAAGAAAAGTACAAAAAAATTAGCCAGATGTGGTGATGGGCGCCTGTAGTTCCAGCTACTCGTGAGGCCGAAGCAGGAGAATCGCTTGAACCCAGAAGGTGGACGTTGCAGTGAGCCGCAGTGAGCCGAGATCGTACCATTGCACTCCAGCCTGGGCGAAGAGCCGGACTCCGTCTCATAAAATAAAATAAAATAAAATAAAATAAAATAAAACAAAAAAATAAAATAAAATAAAATAAAATAAAATAAAATAAAATAAAAAAATAAAAAAAAAGTGGCAGGGAGGCAGGGGTTGGGTAGGGTGGCCTAAAGTCAGGAAGAAGCGTGTCTAAAATTCCGTTAAGCTGAGGGCATGGTTAAGGCCTTCTTGGTCGGTGCACTGTAAAAGTTGGCTCAATGAATAAATAAATGAAGTTTATTCTTTAGGGTCATAATTTTAAATGTGTCAGTTGTAAGGTAATTAAAGCAAATTTAAAATAGTATTTCAAATGCTTATTTAATGTCTCTCACCCATTTGATATTTCGTTTTGTAAAAAATGCCACCCCCCAAATATATCATATGGAGAACATGTTTAAACAAAATTAAAATCACTCCTTACAAATTTTTAACTAGAAAAATAATTTATAAACTATTTACTGTGGCACAGCACACAATGATATGTTAAAAGTCTTTTAAAAATTAAATTATGTTTTCAGAAGCTATTGTATTTTCAACATTTTGGCTTATTCTGAAGTCAAAAACATGTACCAGAGACTGAAACATTATGCACAAACTTTCTCTGCAGTAGCTGGGCTATAAAATAAAAATAATAATGCTTTCTTTTCAAGGTGGAGCAAATGGGAATGTGAAAACACTTTAGAATTGTAAAAATAACTGTAGAAATGCAAGGAAATATTAAAATGATTAATGAACATAGAAAGTCGATTATGAAAGTATTTTCATTTTCTTAACACTAATATCTAAAAATGTAATAAGATATGGAGATCCAGGCTATTTCCTAGAACATGGAAAATAATATTTGGTAATTATTACTAAAAATAATTGGTAGATCTGAGTTAAATAATATGTTTAAATATTGTTTCATTTTACATTAATAAAGTTAAAATATTTTTAAATATGTTGATTATTAGTCCCCCAAAACACGATAATATGTAGAAGAATAATCATCAGGGAGATAGAATCAAATGTTTGTTAAGATCACAGACTTCATTTAGACTCAGGTAATCTGTGTTCAAATCCCAGATCTACTACATACCAGGTTTATAAACTTGAACAAATTACAGGACCTCTGTAAGCCTCTCTGGTTTCTCTTCTGTGAAATAGGCGATAGCTACCTCCCAGGGCTGCTGTAAGGCTCAAATGGAATCAAGCAGGAAAAACATTCAGCACAGCAATGATTGATCCATAGAAAATTATCAAAAGCTTCAGAACACACACACACACAATTAGACATATTTTTATATATATAGTTATATATAACATCTAGTTATAATATATAATATCTAGTTATATGCATAATATAGTTACAATACATCTAGTTATAGTTATATATTATATATAATTATATATTAACTAGTTAGTTATACATATATCTTTTGTATATTTTATATAGTAATAAAATATATATATTATATATATAATATATATATAAATCTGATCTGTGCAGATTAACTTTTGGTTACGTTCATTGGAACTTCCTGTACTCTTGAAACAATTCCTTTTTTGATTCAAGTGGCAATATTTTGCCTATAGTTTTTAATACCCAATTATTTGGCATATAAATCTTTTTGTTTCATTGTTAGTGCAGAAACTTTAGCAAGCCATATATAATATACCATTAATTTTAAACTGCTTAGAATAAAGACATTTTATCAAACTAACTTGAAACATGTATCGGAGTTACTATAGTACAGAAGCGATGGTTCTGGATTGGGGTTTTTGAGCCTTCAGATTATGTCTTTGGAAAAACTGCTTCTCTTCCAGAATCCCAGTTTACTAATCTGTGACCATTTAGATAATGGAAACCACCTGAAAGGATTATTGTAAAGATCAAAGGAGATAATGCATTCTAAAACACTTTATAAAAGTAAAGTACTTGTTTAAGCTATCTTGCAGAAAAAGGATACACTGGCACCCAAAATTTGTTTGGTTGTCAAGACTGATGATCATACACACACACACACACACGAACACACAGTATAAATATGATACATAATGAGGCTATCACGGGGAGAACAAAGCCGGCCTCCCGAGCAGGTCAGAAGTGGCTTAAGAGAGCAAGGAAAAGAGACTGGCTTGGGGTTTCCATGATGGGTAGGGATGGTACTTGGGTGAGGCTTCCATGCAGGCACAGGTATGAATGCTTTGAACTTTACACCAGAGGCAGTGCCAGTGATTTCTTTGCAGCCTGTCTTGGCAGAGGAGAAGAGGGAATGGTGGGACTCAAAAACTCTTATAACCAAACATCAAAAATAAAGTAAATTTTACTACAGGACTAATAAATGATTTTATTATTAAACTGTCAATGCAAATGTGGTGGTGTTGCTTGCTACCCAATAGTCACTTCCTTCCCTCTTCCCTGTGGACAGAACTGGCTTCCCACTGTGGAGGCTGAATATGTGACCCAATCAATGGGAGCTGAGAGGAAGTGAGTAGGTGGGCCACTGAGAATGATTTTGCTCTCTAAAGAAAGGAGATACCTGGGAGCTGGATCCATTCTCTTAACATCAGGATATTTTTGTAGTTCAAATTCATAATTGAGTAAACGAATACATTGTAGGGTTGCTCAGGAACCTTTCTGCATGAATCCAAAATACTCATGTGTTCCAAAAAGTTACTGTGCCACTTTAGATAGAAAACAATAAGTGAAAGTGGTATTATATTTCTCTGACAACTAATTTTAATATCATTGTCTACCTCTTGATAATCAAAGATCTAATTGTTAGTAATAAAATACCTTGATATACAAAAATAAAATGGATACCTTTCCCCCTGATAAATAGAATTGGTAGAGTAGATGCAAAATTTCAAATGGTAGAATCTGATGTGAAGGATTTTTTTGGCAGTGATGAGTTTGGACATACTGATTTAAAGCGTGACTTTTTTCTTGGAGACTAAGCATTTTAAAAGTGGAATTGCAGTAGGCAGAATGAAATGACTCCCCGAAGATATTACACCAAAGGCCCAGAACCTGTGAATATGTTCTATTACATCACAAAAGGGACTTTGCAGTCAGTTAGAGAAAGAGAGGTTTAGGCGGGAATTCTTGCATTAATTATTCAGATGTTATCACGTATTTGTATTTGTGTGCCTCATCCTTATAATCATAATCTTAACCCTGAAGCCAGGGAGAAATATAACTATACATAACTGGCTTAATGGTTACCCCTCCCCCCATCAGTCTTATTGAGATAGTATCATGGAAATATAACTTTGGAATATTTGACAGTTTGCCAAACAAATGTTGTCACCTACAATCTCTAGAACCTATTGCAGCTGTTATAGCTTATTAATGATAGAGCATTATAATCACCTATCTTTTCCATGATCTCTCAGATTTTCTATGTAAATTCAAGAGCATGTATTCTCATGCACTTATTTTAATATATTGAAGAAAATGCATTATTTCCCTTATCTGTTAAAGCCCAGGAAAGTAAAGAACTGTAGATCTTTCTTCACTGTAAACATTCTAACAGTAGCTTTTAAAAATGTATTTTTCTAGTATTAATTATTGGAAAGATACCAGCAGTTAATAAAAAGTGTAAGTTTTTTAAATTTAAAAGTGTTTTCTATTTTAAAACTCTTCTTATTTTTCTTATTTTATTTTATTTTAATGTTTTGAGATAGAGTCTTGTCCTGTCTCCCACACTGGAGTACAGTAGAAAATTCTCTTTTATAGCCTGATGACTCTTCTTCTACCTTCCCTGCTTCTCCTGTTTGTGTTTTTCCTTTGAGACATTTTAGGGAGAAACGTTAAAAGCTGAAGCGCTGTTTTTTTCTGGCTAGCGGGTGCAACTTCTAATGGGTATCCTTTGAAAATATGTAATGTAAATAAAAGTGACAATGCATGATCATACGTCCAAGGTTATCTCTGATTTCTTGATCGGATCATCTGATTAAGGATCCCTCAATCCAGGGACTATAAGGAAACAAAAGCTAAGAAATTATTTTTTTCGTTTATTTTTCTTATTTCTCCTTTTTAAATTACATGCCACAATTTCTTCAATAAATGTTTAAAAAAATTGTATGTTTCGTTTCAAATAAATAAGTTACTTAAAAAAATGAGATTGTCTTAATTTATTTTTCGAGGGATGATATCTGTCTCAGAGTCCATTTCTAGGTATTTATAGATCATATATACCTAGATCTATATATACTATATTTTATATACCTATATATAGGTATATACTATATAATATTTTATTATATTATATATAATATAATATAATATATTATATATTATATATACTATATATAATAATATATATGCATATAATATATATATTATATAGTATATACCTATATATAGGTATATATTATAGTATATTTATATAGTATATACATATTTATATAGTATATAGTATATACTATATAGTATATACAGTATATAATATATACTGTATTTTATATACCTATATATAGGTATATAAAATATAGTATATACTATATAATATATAGGTATATAAAATATAGTATATATATATATATATATATATACCTAGATCTATATATAACTAGATCATATATACCTAGATCTATGTATAACTATATTTTATAGTTATATAGCCAGCCATCAATAACTGAAACATGATCAGATTAAACTTGTTTCTTAGCTACAACTCTTGCTGGTAAATTGTAATTCTGAAACCATAACTATGGATTACTGTGTCTGCCTTAGAATACCATGAAACCTGACATCTTGTTTCATCATTCTGGATTACTGATGCTTGCCTTATAGTCTTTGTCATTAACAATGAGATGAAGAAATCAATAACTGGTGTTCTCTACAGAAACCATTAATCTTATGAACTTAGCTCCCCCGATGTATTTTGAGAGAATTTGTGCCAAAATTACAAAACTGGGAAGTCTATATAATGTCAAAATTTATTTACAATGGAAAACTCTCTGATATTTGATTATTAATTGATTACTCTGCATTCTTTTTAAACTTTTAATTCCTTTAATGTTAATTGCCATGTCTCCTATGCATGAAGCAAAGGATCAGTATTATATTATCTGTAAACTTAAAGATGCTATATAGTCTTATAAGCTGTATTTTCTAGTTCTTACCATCTAGGAAGTTTTTAACATCTTGTTTCCATTGTGTATCATAAGAAAAATAACACTTTTATATAGTATATGGCAATAGGAGTGGTGGAAAATGTCTCCAGGTATCTCATTTAATAATATATGTATCTCGAAATTATACAGTTGGCATGAGATTATCATTTCACTACACAATATTTGGTTTAAGGGACTAGAGAAAATTTGGGTAAAAAGATATTTTCTGTAATTTGAAAAACATTATTATACACCCAGAAATAAAATTTGACTAACAGAAAAAAATATGTAATTTGGATAGGAGTGTTCTTACAATTTTAATCTAATAAATCAGTATGGTTAAGTTCCACTGTAGTACTTATTCACCTCTGTCTTAGGGGAGAGCTAGTTATTTTGCATTTCTATTTTGTCTATTAGAATATCAGTCACTGAAGTATATGTCATATATATTTAAGAGCAAAGAATAGATCTTCCATATGCTAATGTGGAATTAAATTGGGCATTGTAGAACAGAGGGAAACATTGATAAAAGTTGGAAAAAATAGACCAAAGTCAATTTGTGGTACTCACCTTTGATGCTTGAAGCTCAAATGAATATTTAAAAAAATTGGAAGTTGTCATACATATTACCAAGCATCTCACTTATTAGTAAGCCTCCTCTCTAGCAACTTCAACTGTACAGAATTCAGAAGCACTTGACATATGCTTTTGTGCCAAGCATCTTTTTGGGTCAGTTACCCCTCCCTTATTCTTGGTCAATCAGGTTGATGTGAGGTAGATCCCACTTTCTAGATCTAGGATGACAAAATCTTGTGCAAGGCCTATCCAATCATAGTACCTGCATGATACATTAATGACTTAGCAAAGTAGACTGAAATCCTACTCAAAGATTGTATAGCGCTATAAAAAATAATATCCCTTTTGTTCCTGGGGTTGTTTCCTGTGTGAAATCTTATATGTTGAGCTACTGTGATCATCATTGTCATCTCATAAGAAAATTTAGCCCAGAAAAATGCCAAAAGAAGGAGAAAAGCAGAGCAGATTGATGGAAAAAAATATGGCTTGTCTGGAAATCACTGATTGAATTCCACAACCCATACAGCCAGTGCGCCCGTAGAACTTTAGGTTTATTGAATATGCAAATAGATGAAAGATGACCAATAATATAAAGGGAAATGAGCCCTGCCTTTTAAGTAGCATTCCTAAAATGTGAAATGTATTGAATAGAGAAAGAATGAATGCCAATGAGAATTTTCCTCCCAAGGCAGCAATGTTGGCATTTTTATGTACTGTCTATTTTAGATAAAAAGTCTAGCCATGTGTTTTTAATGGCTGATATTTGAGATCCCTAGAATTTCCAGACTATGTAAACCTTCATGTGAATGTGACTGGATAGAATAGGAGTTAACATATGGAAGTTGGTCTCAGCACTAGAGGCAATAACTGGGTGAAACCTTGAGTTATTTCCCTCTGTGCATAGAGTGATTGTATCTTTAATTATAGTTGAAATTGTGTTATAATGAAACTAGAATTTTGAACTTGTACAGGAAATGTTCGTGTATCATAGTCAATACAATTGTGGAATATAGTGGATTCGCTGAACAACCAGTGCATAACTTTGTTGATCCACCATTCCACCATCTTAATCTAAGTGCCCCAAGAAAGCTTGGCTCACCCTTTATGTTCAGGGAAA
Source organism: Saimiri boliviensis (assembly GCF_048565385.1). Classification (NCBI taxonomy): domain Eukaryota; kingdom Metazoa; phylum Chordata; class Mammalia; order Primates; family Cebidae; genus Saimiri; species Saimiri boliviensis. The sequence goes on from NC_133451.1 coordinate 53,463,283, forward strand.
AGCACATGACACAGGGCTATCCGATTACCATGAAAATTAGTTCAGGATGGTTACGTATATCAACTAAACTAGGCCGCCTCAAAACTGGACAGTTTTTGAAGTCCACCTCAAAACTGTTACAATAACTGTTAGGATTAAGAATAATGCCTTTTTTCAAGTTTTGTTATCTAAGATGTTAGTGATTACTTTTGCCAATAGGTGGAGAAAGCCTACGTGAAAATGAAGCTAAAAGAAGACATCAGAGCTAAGGAATGAAGAAAAAAATGTATGTGAGAAAGAAGAGAGAGAAAGGAGGGAGGAAGGGAGAGGAAGAAGGAAGGGAGGGAGAAAGGGAGGGAGGGTAAAGGAAAGGAAGGGAAGGGAAGGGAAGGGAATTAAATGACCATATTCTTGTATGTAGCCCTTATTGAAAAAAGATGTACTTCTGGTATTCTCAATAATATGAGATTCTACGTTTTTGTTTAGATCTAATACAATTTGAGTTGTGTTGCTATTCCTATCAACCAAGCGAGTATTTAGGTTATAGAGATCACATTTTAAGAGATAAACTATCAAGTAGATAAAAGAAATGTCAAAAGGTTCAACTTCTGAAGCTTATGTGTTTTACCCATATAAAAATTCCTTTGGTCTTAGTACACAATCAATATGATACTATAATTTCTTAAGCAATTCCAACAAATTTGATTTTTTTTTGACTTTTCAGTTTTAAGTAGTTTTAAAAGAAAACCTTTAGATGCAATAAATTTAACAGAGTTTACTTGAATAAAAAAAAAAATATGAATTGGGAAGCACTCAGAACCAGAAGAAGATGTTCAGAGAGCCCCACTCAGGAATTCAGAGTTTTTATAGGCTGATCATGGAAGTAAGGTAGGGAAATCACCTGACTGGCTGTAGCTAGGTATCTGCATCATTGGGGCATGGTGTGAGGAGGTATTTGCCTGATTTGTACATGGTCTGATCAGTTGGCAGCCTGTGATTGGCTGAAGCTCATTGGCCTGGATTTGTTGAAACTCAGTTATTTGTTAGCAAAAATATACTTCTAACTTAGGTTTTGGTTCATTTATGTACTAAGTTAGGTTACAATTTGTTATGTAAGAACTTTGAGTGTGGCGATAGCCTGAGGCTGTCTTGTGCTTATTTAATTTAACAGTAGGTAAAATCCAACTAATTTGTTATAGAAAGGAATGTTATAGGCAGGCATGTTGATGACAGTAAGTGATAGTTGACCACATTAAAAAAGATACAATCTATGAAAAATTTTCACAAATTAAAAAAAAACATTCATAGCTATATGAGGACAATTTAAGCATGAATAAAGTTATTTAAATAATTTCTATCATAATGATGATGATGTTTATTATGATGACTTCCATTTCTTGAGACAGGTACTGGCTTCATTTTATTGTTACCTCATTTAGTTTTCATAACCATCTATGAAGTAGGAATGATTATGTTCCTCATTCTTCAGATTAAAAACTGAATCACAGAAAAATGCTCTTCAGCACCACAAATTGTTGCTGAATTTGTTAGGGTAGATAGATAAATAGGCAAAGCTGCAAGAACAAGTATCTCAAGATATTTGCGGCTTTAAGTTTGTTTCTTGCATACTAACAGCAGATCATACGTAGGTAGTAAGGTCTGCAGAATAGATCTCATTCACATAATTATTTAGTGTCACAGGCTCTAAAGCTGGAGCCTCAGCTATTTCTAATGCATGACTTTGAATATTCTAGTTAGAGAATTAGGCTTCATAGAGAAGTCTATAAAGGAATTATTTATGGGCAAGAACTTGAGGTAGCCCATCTTATTTTCACTGACATTTCATTGGATAGAACTTACTGTGAGAGAAGCTGGTATGGGTTGTCTAGCTGTGTGCTCAAAAGAATGAATCACTTTTAGTGGTAGCCAGTGATATATGCTATATTTACTGTCCTTGTTTAATTTTAAATTTGTAGTTAATATAATGTCACAAAATTGCAGAGAAAGGCATCAGAAAGAGAAAGAATGAAACAACCATACAATTTTTAAACTAGTATAACATTCTGGATGGGAATTGTCAAAAGTAAAGACAGAGTAAAACTGAAAATTCATAAAAGATAAATCATGATTAAGTTGCCTCCATTTTTACTATTCAGGAGGTCAAGTGAATTGCTAAATGAGCATAAAGTTTAGGATCAAAAAGACTTCAATTTGAATTAGTGCTCTAGTAATAGCTATTTGATATTGGATAGTTGCTGTCTTCACTAGCTTAGGCTCCCATAACTAAACACCATGTATTGGGTACTTTAAAGATGAGACATGCATTTTCTCACAATTCTGGAGTCTAGGAAGTCCAAGACCAATTTAATTGCCCCCAAAGTTTCTCTTCCTGGTTCAAATATCTTCTTACTGCATCCTCACATGGCAGAGAGAAATTTCTCATCTTATAACATCACCAGCTGTATTGGATTAGAGCCTCACACTTATTCCCTCATTTAAAATTTATCACCTCTGCAAAGACCATATCACCAAATATAGATATACTGAACATTAAGGCTTAACACATACATTTAGGATAAGGGAAGGGACACAATTCAGTGCATAGCTGATGTCTACCTTTTCTGAGCTTCAAAGAAGCAGCTACTTTCTCTGAGTTTCTTGGTTGGAAAATGAAGATAATATATATCAAATAAAATTCTTATAGAGACTGGTGTTCACATAAGTAAAGAAATTGGCACTGAGTAGGTAATCACCATGTATTAATTGCTGTTCTTAATATGATTGTGTTGAGAAAGCAATAGAGAGCCAATTCACCTTAATAGTATTTGAAATGCTCAGCTGTGACTATATATTCCTTCTGAGAACACAGTCGACTCTGATCCTGGGATTTTAGGGGATGAAGGATCCTGGGATGTACAATTAGTTTTTCATGGGGAAAAAACAGGTTGTAGCAGCTGGGAACCAGGTAGTTCAGGGATGTGTGCTGCCCTGTGAAACCACATAAACTTTAGGTAACAACTCTTTAAATTTCTATGGTGGCCAAAATTATTTGCTGTGTTTTTATATTTACTGGGTTAAAGTGGCTTCTAGAATTGATTTACAGACTTTCTCTGAACATAATTTTATGTATTGTTTATGGAAATATTTATTTATTTACTCATCAAGATTTCAGCCAGAGTAAAGATGGTGTGAAAAAAGGAAATTAAAAAAAAAAAAATGAAACAAAATCACTATCCCCTCTACAACAACAAAAATGGACTATACTATACAATTTTTTTTTCTTGAGGATTTAATTTGTTTTTTGTCATTTTTTTCTGGCTTTGGTATCTGTACCACTCAATTGTGAAAAATCAAATTCAGATGCTTTGAGGTATATATCTTTATAGCCATTTCATTTCCTTAATGCCAAATATCAAGTGGGCATTGGATGAATGTATGGAAGGTTAGACGGATGGATGAATGGATGATTGGTTGGATGGATGGCTAAATAGTCAATGTTTAATTTAGCCTGTAACTCAGGATATTTGAAACTAGAAAATGTGTGCACAGTATGTGAATAATTGGTTGCTTTTACAATAAGTGTTGCAATATACTTTCATCTTGATCTTCCAGGCATATTAAATTCCCTTGATTATGAAGTACTCTCTGTTACTCTGTAGTAGCTCCTATTTTCTAGTTGTTTACTTGGCATTTATGATTTATTTATTTAATTTCGCCTCAAACATTTTCCCTTACTATTTTCTCTTTTACTACTCATTTACTTGTTAAGTCTCAGAGCATAGAGTGCTCCTTCTCAGAAACCCTTCTTCACTCTAAATTCAGGAGAAGCGGTCCTCTTTTTAGATCTGATAGATCTGGGTAGCATCTCTGCTAAGCATATTTGCTTATTTGCCTCTTCTAACATGAAATTCAATAAAAGAAATCAGCAAACCACAAGTAATGAATTTTTTTTTTCTTAATTTAGTATTTCTCAAAGAACATCAATGTCAGTTTTTAACAACAGTAATAATTCTTAACATTGTTTTTTTATAGAGGATATACCCAAAACTTCTCTCCAAGCTTTATTTTTACTTCCTAACCAGAAATACCTTTCCACATCCAGGCTGAAGGACTCTTGACTCTTCTGCTGCCTTCTTATATGTATGATTTCCTTTTTTTTTCTCTTCTATAGATCTTCCATTGCAGGGTTACTTAAAGAGTAATGTGCAGACTCTTGCTGATTGCGGAAATAGAGGTTACCACTAGCAATGAGAAAGTAAAGAAATTGAGAGGAAATATTTAAAAACTTTCATAGATAATTAATTGTCTTTCTTTGATGAAAACAATATAAAAATGGGGTTGATTTTTGCCTTTGTGTTTTTTAGAATTTTATTTTTCTAATACTTTATTTGTATTGTATTATAAAATATTCGTCTGTGACAAAGTCTGGGGAAAAAGCTGGTTCTACACCACAGATCGTTTGAGAAGCACTGTGCTAGTTTCTTCTTGGGTTTGATATTCAAAATATTTAACCACCTTTGCAGTGTTTACAACATCTAATCAGAATGAAGACTGAACAATAACTAGTTTTTTGCCTTCTGAAGATGTGTTTCTCTGAATATTGGCTCAAGCTTTCCTTCTTCTGAAGCTCTCTGTTTCCTAATTTCCCCAATCCTATAGAACTGTTTAGAAACAAAGCAAAGAGAACCGTTGCATGGTGAGATAGCAGAAGAGACCATGAAATCAAAGGCAAAGTCTTCTTTCTCAGCCTGCTAAGTCTGGTGAGAATAGCAGGCAAGAAAACAAAAAGGGTCAGAAGCAGGAATTGGCAAAGTACTTACAATTTAACCCATTTTCTTCTGTACTTACTATAAAATATAAATTTATGTTGGAGGAAAGGGACTAAAGACATAAATTACACTTATATGTAAAATTAATCTCTTGTTACAGATTTAAAATTTTTATAGAACTTAAGAATTTTTAAAATTCTTTAAGAATTATTTAAAATTTTCTTAATTTAAGAATTTTTAAATTTTTTAAATTGAGAAGTTTTAAATTTTAAAATTAAACCATTTTTAAGAGATTATATCAGATACCCATTCAAGGGGAACGATGTTAAGACGTAAAATGCAGAAAGGTAAGAATAAAATCCATATCAAATAATTACTTTATTAGATACTTTTTATTATGCTGATTTATTTATATAGATTATAAATAAGTTCACACAAATCAAGGTGTACACTGGAATAAAACATATAATTCAGCTAGTTTACATTTTCTGTATGTATTTACTCTCTGTCATTTGGTTATATCTAATTTTATAATAATAATTTCATGAGCACTCCAGCTATTGTACTTTTAATACAAACATACTATATATTATGTTTTAAAACAATTTCTTTAATGCTTTATTAATTTGTTAAATTCTTAAATGGCAGTGTTTCTACATATAAAATGCTAGGACACAAACCTCCTTGTGAGATATTTATTTGTAAAGTTGTTGCATCCCATTTTGAAAATGGCTTCAGATTGGCTTTTTTTTCTGTCTCTTTTGTTTTCTAAAGAGATTTCATTGGGACCTACATAATTTGCTTCCTGAAAGCTTTTATTATATAGAAAATTGCATTATTTAGAGAGGCATAAAAAATAACATGGTTAGCCACTTTCAACTAATATCAGTAACATCTCTCTTCCATTAGCTCACATTATCTGTAGATTTCAAACGTTGAGTCATTCCCATTGACTGTGATAAATTGAGCATTTTATAAGATAAGTGGGCTGCATGAGCAATTCTACACTCACATCTGCTTTCTATGTCTTTCTCTTTCTGGGCAAACCCATTCATATCTACCTTCAAATACCATCACTATTCAGGGAGCTCCCAAATCACCTTAATCCCTACCCTCCTTAATGACAGTCTGAATTTTCAAGCACCTAATTAATATCTTTATTGGCCTATACCTGCAATTCTTAAACACAATACATTTAAATTAAAATGAATTTTCTCTAAGCACTCTCATAGTCTTGATAAAATTATCTACTCTGTTTCTATGCTCATTATTTTTATTAAGAGCCTGAAATACAAAAGTCTATCTTTCTCCTTCTCCCACAAGCCTCATTAGTCATCAAATGTTTATTCTACCTCAGAAAGTTTTTCTGTATCTTTTTATATCTTTGCCATTTACACTTCTACCCCTTTTGGCCCGCACTTCCTGCTTTTAATTTCTTGCCATTCAGTTTCTCTCTCCAATCTGCCATAAGGATTTTCTTCCAAAATCACAGGTGGGTTCATATTGACCTTTCTTCTTTTCTATTAATTGTAGAATAAATTCCACAATTTTTGTTTTCTATTAGACTCTTCTTGTTTTCTATTAATTGTAGAATAAATTTCAACTATTTCACATGAAATTCCAGGCCTTTCAAGATGTGTGGTTTAATATAAACCTGAATCTTAGTGAATTATGTATACTCTTTATATCTAGGATGTGCCATTTCACATCTCTATCTTTTGAAATATTTTTATTTCCAATCCTTTCCTTCATGTCATCATTCTCCTAAACTTTCAAGGCTTACCTGAAATGCCTTCTCATTTCCTATATTCAGGAGCCTTATTCTTATGAAATCTCAGGGAAATTGGTTTGGATCTTTACTCTGCTTTGGTTTTATTTTAAATATAGTGTAGTTTTATCAGAGATACATTTAATTTACTCAAATCATCTGTATGTGTGCTCACGCTTTCAATAGTACTGCTGAGTCTACCTCTACCTGCCATTCTTTTCAGAGAAAGTGTGAGTTGAGAGTTGTGGATTCTTAAGTTCCCCACGCAGATTTCAGTTCCCATGGGCTTTTGATAGGAGCATCCTGCTGAGTTATGGTCTGATGTGGTTCTAGTTTAGGAGGATGTAGCAATGTTTACATATTTTAGCAATGTCCCTAAATGCTAGGCCACCAATAAAGGAGCACTTCTTTATGGATCAATCCTTTTGTCACTGTACAGGACTCAGTTAGTACAGGACTAACTGAGAGGTGCAAATTCATTTCTAACATGATATCTTCTTAAGAAGAGCTTCAATTTTTTTTTTTTTTTAAGATGGAGTTTTGATGTTTTTGCCCAGGCTGGAATGCAATAGTCCACTTCCCAATTCAAGTGATTCTGCTGCCTCAGCCTCCTGAGTAGCTGGGATTACAGGTGTGCAACATGACACCCTGCTAAATTTGTAGTTTTAGTAGAGACAGGATTTCACCATGTTGACCAGGATGGTCTTGAACTCCTGACTTCAGGTGATTCATCCGCCTCAGCCTCCCAAAGTGCTGGGATTACAGGAATTACAAGCATTAGCCACCATGCCTGGCCTCAATTCTTAAATAAAAAGCAAAGCTACAAATTTTGGGGTTGGAGACTTTTAGTTTTAGGTTTGTGGACTTCTCAAGGGAATATATATGCCATTTGTTTCCCTTATAGTGTATATCATAATTGTCTACTCATTATTTAATGCATAACCTTTAATCTGAATTTATTTTGACTTTATCTTATCAGCATGAGTTTACTAATAGAGACACCAAAGAGTCTCAAGTAATGTTAGGATTCTTCTATTCTTCTATCTTTATTATATGATGGGTATTCTGTGTATCTTCTCCTTTAACATTTCATAATCCATTAAAACATTCTACAAGAAACCCTAACTACTGCTTTTGTGAAACACCAGAATGGGTAAGCATCTTAACTTCTTGCTCCCGTAAATAAAAATACTAGATTGATGTGATTGAATTTGCATGAAATTCAAGGAGAAAGTTCATCTCAGCTCTTAAAAGAATCATAAAACAGTGCCAAGAGATTCACAAATGTGGTGAATTGGTCTCACATGGATTGAAACTCACAAATTATAGGTAACTGCATCTTTCAGGAATATTGTCTTTTTAGTTTGATAGAAGAAAAGAGTGATTTAATGTACTTACGTAAATATATCTATGTAAATAGATAACATTATCACATCTCAGTAATAATAAACTTTTCTCTATGATGTTGTGACATTTAATACCTTTGCAGGAAAAGATGACACAGAGTCATCTGTAAGTTGTAACATTTCAATTTTACACTTTGGAGATTTCATCTTTTGATGGAATTTCTTTTACAACCTGACTAATGTAAGGTTATGTTGTCTCTCATTACCACCTTTGATCATCTTTTCAGCAGAGCAGGGCTAATGTCATCATCGTCATTAAGCTCTGGGAGAATTTCCTGCTGGTTTTTTAGGTAATCACAATATTTTTCATTTTATGAAAAGCATGAAGGGAATTTGTATTTTCACTTTTCTTATTTCTTTTCTTGAGTGTTTGGAGTGGAGGCAGAAAGGAATGGTAAAATAAGTGTCTTGAATAAAGAGGCAATCATTCCTATACTTTTTAGGATGTCTTTCAGTAGGATTGTCCTGTGCGTGTGTGTGTGTGTGTGTGTGTGTGTGTGTGTGTGTGTATTTGGAGAGGTCTTTTTCCAGAAATAAGGCTTTTAATTTAGGAATTAGGTTAGATGTTTACCTAAATTGTCATATTTCAACCAGATTTTAAAACCTTATCATGAATAGTCAAGTGCAGTAACTACCAGAAATTTAGCCTGAAACTGGAAGTTTATGGGTTTTAGCATTTGTCCTGCTGTTGTATTATTTTCCACAATCCCCATTCCAATCATACTCTTGAGAATATAGTCGACCCTTGAACAATGTAGGGGTTTAGGGCGCCAAACCCTTGTGCAGTTGAAAATCTGAATATAACTCTTGTTTCCCCCCAAACTAACTATTGATAGCCTCCTATTGACGAGAAGCTTTATTACGAACACACTCAATAATCATACATTTTTATGATATTTATGTTATATACTTTATATAAAATATATATTATATATTTAAGTATTGTATACTCTATTCTTATAGCAAAGTAAGCTAGAGAAAAGAAAACGTTATTAATAAAATCATAAGGAAGAGAAAATGTATTTAGTATTCATTAAGTGGAAGTAGTTCATCTAAATGTCTTCATCCTCCTCGTCTTCACGTTGAGTAGGGTGAGAAGGAGGAGGAGGAAGAGGAGAATTGGTCTTGCTCTCTTAGGAGTGACAGAAGTGGAAGAAAATCTGTATATAAAGGACCTATGCAGTTCAAACCCATGTTGTTTAAGGGTCAACTCTATATTACAGTTTTATCATTACTAAGATTTTTTGGGTTGTTTTTGTTAGAATTTTTTCGTATAATTGGAATGTGATAAATACTACATGAAATTATTCTATGCATGCAAATTATATCTAACTAGGCTTGTATCAATGTCAAAGGAATCTTATTAGTATTTGGACTGCCGTAGAATGACAGTGAAGTCTGAATAATTCATTGACTGCTGGAAGGTCAGCTTGACTACTTCCACAAACATTTAGGAAGGCACATTATGTTTCAGTCACAAAGTGCTTAACCATAGCTTTGATTATTTATTTATACTGCCATCATATGAGGTCAGTAAGAATTACCTTTGCGACTATGATTCTATGATTAAAGGAATAGAAGGAAACGAAAATAGATGGAAACTGTGGTTAGCCAATTACCCAAAGTTATAACCAAGGTCACAGATTGAGTAAAAATGTCAAATTACATGTCTAAGCCACTATGTGTCCTTTCATTCTTCAAGAAAAGGAGGCAGCTTACTTTTTCTATGTGGTACGTTTACTATTTTTCATCTTAGGACAAAACAGCACTTTATGCAGTGCCTTTAAGTTTCATCTCATCCAAACATCCAGCAAACATTTCACTAGGGCCCACTATGTGATCTGCATTATGAAGGATTGTGCACATGATGTCACAGTTTCTGCCCTCAGGGAGCTTTGTATACACAATTCCTTCTAACTTAAGACACACAGGAGGGAAATACCCATAACCAAAAGATCAAAGGGTGGAAGTTGATTTCCCTTCTAGATATCTCTGAAATCTTTTTCTGCCTTCCCAAGTTTGGACATAGGCAGGTGACCAAGGTGTGTAACTACCTGGACAGCAAAATGATTTGGTATACCCTTAGATTATTAATCTTTAAATATTGTTTTAGTGTTTATTTAACTGGATAAGGAAGATATAATTTCTATTCATGAAGAACATATATTTATATGTATGTGTGTATATATTTTAGGTTCTAAATAACTTATAATAGGCCAAGATGAATGAATCTTGGTTCACAGTTAGATGCAAGATTTAATGTTTTAAGATTTCAAATGTTCATTTTAATTTCTGCCTTTGATCACTATCAGACTGATGAAAAACTGAGACTTTCAGGAGTTCCTGACTATCCCAGTGTTGAACCCTGGTGACAAGAGAAGAATGGAGCATGTTAGGTTCTCAGATACTGATACAAATGGAGTATCAATTAAAAAATAGAAAAAAAATGTCCACAGATATCTGAGATTCTAGTGTCTCACACTGTTATCTCAGCCATATTCTCTTTAGTAGATTGTTGTATAGACAGGATCTCACATGTCACCAAGGCTGGAGTGCAGTGGGGCAAACACAGCTTACTGTAGCCTCAACCTCCCAGGTTCAAGTGATCCTTCCACTTCAGCTTCTTGAGTAGTTGGGGCTACAGGTGTGTGCCACCAAACCTGGCTTACTTTTGCATTTTTTGTAGAAATGGGGCCTTGCCATGATTCCCAGGCTGGTTTTGAACTCCTGAGCTCAGGACATGGCTGTTTATTCAAGACAGTAGCTGCAAATCTTTGGACACTGTGTGGGTTGAGTAGGATCCAGCCTCATTCTCCCATCAGATCCTAAGCCCTCCCAGCATGGGACTTTTCTTGTTACTCTTCTTCCTGCAGCCTAGTCACAGGAAAATAGAATTACTCAGAATTGCAGTTATCTGATATGAGTAGAGAAACTAAAATGGACTCAGACTAGAGTCTCTAAATGTCTGAGATGGTCCCTAAATGCATTAGCTTCCCCATCATTAGTGATGTTCCCGCTCCTACCAAACATACCATTCATACGCAATGTTCTTCTACTCTACAGATACCTCTAAGAGAAGGGGTGCTTGCATTTCCTAATTGCTGGATTCTGCCCTAGAATGTTCACCCTGTGAAGCCAGGCAGCTTCATATAAGACCTTCCTATGGAGGCTTTCCTTTTCAGCACGGTGACTTTGCCCGTGCTGCAGGCACATCTTCATTGTTAGCACAAGGCAGTTTTATTACAATGCAACTGGCAAATCTAGCTTCTCTCAGGAAAGTTTCCTCATCTCCTATGCATAAATTTCATTCTACAAACTCAAGTTTTCAACAAATAGAGTTATTTTATTCTCTATAACTCAAGCTAAATTTTTTGGCCCTCTGCTAGTAGAAAACTTAATATTGGTCCTTCCTGAAGATTTAACCACATCAATTGTCAGGAGTTTCGGGGCCACCAAGGAATTAATAGGGAACCCAATCATCAGGTGACAAAGAGATGGCAACAACGGGATGACTGCCTAAGTAACTCCTTCACAAATATCCATGACATTCTAGAGGCCCAAAAACCTTTTACAAAATTGCCTATAATTGAGTATGCCTGAAGGCACTGCTCAAATTTTTTCACTGAGTTTTACCAATTCCCTGAGGAAATATCTGTACTCATAATTCACAAACTTTAGGATCCACAGATCTCTCTCTCTGTCTCTCTCTGTGTATGCACACACGTGTGTGTGTATTTTTTCTTTTTCTTTCCAATTTCTAGAATTAGCACTTTCTATGCTAAAAATCTTTTTCCTTGGCAAAACAACAAAAGCAAAAAAAAAAAAAAAAAAACCTGAAAAATAACCACAAAAGACAAAAAAAAAATTGCCATGAATTAAATCTCTTATTTCACTCAACTAACTTTTTTTTTAAATCAAATATACAAGTAACTGAAATAGAATGGCTGGTGACTTCCTTTTTTTCCTATTTCATTGCTAGTAGGTTTTCTTACATTTAAAAAAACAAATAGCTTTTGTTTTTTCTGTAACATTTTTGTTGCACTTGCTTTAAATCTCAGAATTTCTTTGAGAGAAGTATCAAAGGGCTTAAATTATATAACAAAATAAGACTTTCAATCTGTGCTGCAGACTTATTATTTAAATTGACTACAATTTCTGACTTAAGATTTCAGGGCTGTTTTGGCCTGTAGTGGCATTCCCCACTTTGAACATCCCAACTAAACAAACAAACAAATGCACACTGAACAGACGTAAGAGTCTTTGAAAATTATTTCTCTTTAATTCAGTGGGAGCATAATCAGTGTGTGTTTTGCCATTTTGTTAATTATGTTAAAAATCTTTTTAAGAAACTCAATTTAGCTAGTATGACATTTTCTGTTCTGTTCAGTGATTATTGTCAGTATTTCAGGCATCTGCTTGACTGGCCAATTCTGTAATCTGACACTGGTCTACCCTCATGCCTTGCTTGTACCACTGTAATAGACATCTCATTAATCTCCTGCATCTGGTCTTACCTTACTACAAACAGTCACCCACAAGATAGTCAGAGGTGTGTGTCTAAAATGCAAATATAATTAGGTACCCACTTACGTAAACTCCTTTAGTGACTTCTCAGAATCTATGACAGGAAACTGTAAAAGCTACTTGCTTAGATTTTCCTGGAATGCCTTTCATAATGTAGAATACTAGGCCCTACTTCACAATTACAGGTTGAAAATTTTTGGCGAGACTGGGAAATCTCTGCTGGGGTTTAAAAATTTGCATTTGCATTTGAGCCAGAACCCTGCAAAATTCTTATGCCTGACAAAGATTCAGAATCATTGAAAGTAGTAATAAAAAAGTCATTAAATATGATTACCCTGCTTATCCTTCTACTATTATTATGGACTCTTTGCTTAAGTCATGCTTGATTACTTGTGTTTTCTCATTTCTTTTATGCCTTCTTGTTTTCACATGCTATTCCTTCTATTTTAACTGCCCATTCTTATCTTTTTAACCGGCTAATTCCTACTTGTTCTATAAGACGTAATAAGAACAATCCTTCATCTGTAAAGTCTTCGCTGACTTCCCACTTTCCATAGAAACCATTCTCACCTCTTTAAATGTTCCTATCACACTTAATAAATACCATCATCACAGAGAGAAAGGGCTCCAGTTAAAACTAGTGGCGATCTGTGGGTATTGTGGCCAAAGACAGGGCATGAACTAATACACTTGACTCTTACTGTGGGGAGTGGTAATTGTATTTTCTCAGTTTTCTATATTAGCATTCACATATGGCTACAATGGCTGTAGTATAGAAGCCATTCAGTAATATTTTGAGATAATGTATTTTTTAAAATGTGTAACTGGAAATATGATAGAATTTTTTCTGTTTTCTAGGATTTAACAAGTCAAGTCAAGCCAAACTTGCAGAAACTGTCACTAAATGCATTCCATTTTAAAGCTAGCTACCCAAAATTGGTGCCATATTTCTTCTTCTGGGACTTACTAAGTGCTATTAGAATCAGCCCTCCTTTTACTATTTACATTCTCAACCTTGATTTCTATTCAATATATCTAAAGAGTGTGGGAAGCTAAAAGAGAAAGGGAGTGTCATCAGAATCATGGCCTCGTGGAAAGTGGATGAAGAATTGTGGATGGTGAGAGGCTATCCCATCTTGAGGGTGAAAGGTTGGGCACTCTCCTGCCAAATCAAGCAATAGAGATGCTTTCAGAGAATCACTCAAATACCTGTGCTACAATAAGAAAGCCTGGAGTTCATTCTTCCATTTTTTTTTTTTTTCTTTTTTGTGACGGAGTTTCACTCTTGTTACCCAGGATGGAGTGCAATGGCGCGATCTCGGCTCACCGCAACCTCCGCCTCCTGGGTTCAGGCAATTCTCCTGCCTCAGCCTCCTGAGTAGCTGGGATTACAGGCACACGCCACCATGCCCAGCTAATTTTTTGTATTTTTAGTAGAGATGGGGTTTCACTATGTTGACCAGGATGGTCTCTATCTCTTGACCTCGTGATCCACCCGCCTCGGCCTCCCAAAGTGCTGGGATTACAGGCTTGAGCCACCGCGCCGGCCCTTCATTCTTCCATTTTGAATATACACAGGAGCTGTGGATTTTTGACTTTGTCCCTCTCTGCCTTTCTAAGCATAGAGAAAGAAAATTGGAAAGAAGGGGCAGGGCAGAGTGGAGTGTATGTGAAGTTGGCATAATCACTGGCATGGTACAGATATGAGAATTCCCTCTGTGTCTGGTGCACACCGTGGAAAGTAACTACTCTTCAGCCATCCTTGTGGGGACCATGCAGGAGGGCGGATCATCAAGGAACACGGCTTTACATGAGGTAGACTCCTAAGCATAGAGTCCCAGAGGATCAGAGTGGAAAAGGATGAGCTCGAACTCCCACATCCAGGGCCTGTGCAGTGGAGGAAAAGCCCTGCAGAGTGGGCACTGTAAGTCCCTCTTAGGAGAGGAATACCCGGCAAGCAGAGGTCAGCAGTCAATGTTGGCCAGAAAAGCAGCAGCAGCCACCACCGAGCAAGTTGTGACTATACACAGTAAAATACATTGATGTTCATCATTTTTCTTTCCTCCCTTTTGTTCATTACTAAAGTAGCTGCTTCCTAGAGGAAGGAAGGAAAGGAAGAACTGAAAAAGCAGACATGTCCCTTTTTCCATTAATCTTCTTAAAGCCACAGTTACAGCCAACAACGGGGCAGAGGAAAGCTTTAAGTAGATGATCATGATAAATTTTATACGGAGTTGGTTTAACTGTATTGTGTATAATGTTTAGACAGCTATAGAAACATCCTGTGATGGTCATTAAAGGCTCTATCCCCCACTGTGGAATGGGAATTGAACCAAATATCTTGGAAAGCAGTGCTTAAAGAAAAATAAGTCATTTAATATTTTTATATCATCGAGTTGGACTGCCTTTAAAAAATCCATTTACTTGAATGAAAATAATGAACACTAGAAGGCAACAGGAGTTCGGCAGGGGCCAGTCACATCACAAAAATATCATTTCACTTTTTGAAAGTGTTTCTAGAGGATTAGAAATGCCCAAGACTAATGAAGACAAACAAAGAAGCACCAGGATAAGAATGAAGATAAAGAAACTTGTAGTTTGTACAAGCGTTAGTGAGAATAAAAGTGTCAACCAGAGTACAGTGATGTTTATATTGAGTTTATAAAAGGGAGAAAAAAACAATTTTTGGCCAGTTTTTACTTGGTCTTCCACATTCAGGAAAGGCAATGTACTGATGCGGAGAGGATGAGAGTAGCACATCAAATATGAAACCAGCTTGGGTTTTGAGGTCAAATGGGCTTTCACCCTTTAAGGCAGTGAGATGATGTCTGGACTTTGTATTTGTCTTAGCGACTGAGAAAAACAGTATTATCCATTTTGGATTTCAGGACAGATGAAGTGAAATTACATACATGCAGAGTGTGACAACTGACACTTTGTAAATTCTAATAAATATGTGGGTTTTTCTTTTCTTTCTAAGAGAAGCATATTGAAATGCTGGAGAAAATACTAATTCTTCACATTTTTTTAAAAAATAGATGAAACCTCCTACAAAAATGTACAGCTCCTTTAACACAGTTCTACCCCTATCAACGTAGTTTGAAGTTCTTAACTCTTCCAGATATTTTGATTCTGATGATGTGTAGTTTGAATGGAGAGACCAGTGTTTTTGGTTCTGAAATCCAGAGCTCCATTCTGTGTTAATGAACCATGATGTGCTTGTGTTTGGTTACTAATCCTGACTCCATCCTCGAAAGTCTGATTAGTTCTTGGTGAAATGCCAAAAGTAGGATTCTGGATCAGCAAAGCCAAGAGCAAGCCGTTAGAAAGTGGTGACCACAAGAATTGATGACTTCCCTTTCTCTAAGAAGCAGCCAGTCTTCACGTGCCCCATCACTTCTGCTTCACTTTGAGTTGTTCTGTGGAACCACATTGTGACTTTAAGAACAGACCCTGGCCAGGCACGGTGGCTCGTGCCTGTAATCCCAGCACTTTGGGAGTCGGAGGTGTGCAGATCATGAGGTCAAGAGATTGAGACCATGCTGGTCAATGTGGTGAAACCCCATCTTTACTAAAAGTAAAAAATTAAAAAAAAAAAATTAGCTGCATGTGGTGGCATGTGCCTGCAGTCCCAGCTACTCGGGAGGCAGAGGCAGGAGAACTGCTAAAACCTGGGAGGTGGAGGTTGCGGTGAGCTGAGATCACACCATGACACCTCAGCCTGGGCAACAAAAGCAAAACTCTGTCTCAATAATAATAATAATAAGAAGAACAGACTGTTTTGGAAAGAAGGCAACTCTAGAGTGCATCATGAAAGTACAGTTTTAACACTGGAATGCACAAAATGGCAAACTCATCACACAGGATAGTTAAGCAGATTAAACAGCAGGTATGCTCTTCTCCTCAGGGCAGAAAATGACATGAAGCTTTACTCAGGCATTAAGGGAGAAGGTTCTCAATGTAAAAAATTGTTAGCCACCTGCTAGTTCAGTACAATAGCAGATGCACATGTTAAATGTTCAAGAAGTCAAAATGAGCTTTTAAAGCTTTTGTGCAGTTATAATGTCACTTTTTGTCCTTTGGGAATGTCAGGGCAAACAAGAAAATGCTGGGGTGCTTTGTGTGCTTTTAGTATGTGTCTTGAGAAGAAATAATTGATCTTTTTCAATTAAATACAAAATGTAAAAAAAGTCTAAAAAATAAATTCATTGACTTTTATCTTTTATAATTAAGTTTCCAAGTTTAACTCCTTTCCCTAGTATAACATTTCAAGAATATTAGATTTCATTTGGTCAACTCTGACATTAATTATGCTTTTTGAAAAACAAAACTATCAGTCTTACCTAGAATGCAGCTGGACAGTATTCCTTGTAGTTTGTCGATGACGTGGTACATTAAAAATGTTTCCTGCAAAATTAAATTTTCAGCACATATTATGAGATACTCCCTGTGATTATGTGTTGTGTCCTTCTCTGATTTTAATTTGCAACCATGTTACAAATTATCATATTATTTGAGAAACAGATAATAAATATTTTTTCAGTCAATCTATGAATTAGTGACATGTTTAACGCATGTCATTCAGAAATAAAATACTATGAGTTGGAGACAGAGTTCATAGAATCATAAGTGGTTAGTGTTTTAAAAATGTTAAGACCATTTATTTTATCTACTTCATTTACAAAACAAAAAACCAGCTGGGCATGGTGGCTCATGCCTGTAATCCCAGTACTTTGGGAGGCTGAGGTGGGTGGATCACTTGAGATCAGAAGTTCATGACCAGCCTGGCCAACATAGTAAAACCCCATCTCTACCAAAAATACAAAAATTAGCTGAACATGGTGGTAGGCACCTGTAATCCCAGCTACTCAGTAGCCTGAGGCAGAAGAATCGCTTGAACTCAGGAGGTGGAGGTTACAATGAGCTGAGATTGGGCCACTGCACTCTAGCCTGGTTGACAGAGCAAGACTTGTTCTCAAAAATAATAATAATAATAACTAAAATAAAATAAAATAAAATAAAATACAAGAAACTGAGGACCAAAAAGGTGAAATGACTTGCATAACATTATTGGATAATCCAAATAAAACTATTTTTAAAATTTCAATATATATTTTTTGTTAAACACATATTCATCGTTAGAGTAATTCAATCCCTATTTAAATAACCTAACATTGTTTTCTTTTTGCATATTCAGTTTATTTGTGGATAATACAAATTTCTTCTGATTTCCATTGATGATTTGTATTATATTCATAGCACAGTGGTTGGAGTGATACATTATAACGTTTTCTTTAGTATTTTCACTAAGATAGTACTTTATAATAAATACACCTCTATATTAATGGGTAACGTGAATTATAAGATATATTTACTATTAATGAAATAGATCCTCTGCCTTATACAATGTTGAAGTAAGATACTTACCTATGGAGTCCCTGATATTTCCCAGCCTCCTCTGCAGTGAGGTGGAAACATATGCCTGACATTAGACGAAGAATTGGGAAGACAAGTAATACATATCTCATCCAAGCTAAAGCAGTTAAGGGGTACAGTACTTCCTCCATATGTTTTTATTTTAAGCTGACTCTGGAGTCCATGTGTTGCAAATGCATTATCACGGGATAGGTGCTTGGCTTCCTCAGTTATCACCAAGAGGACAAATTCCTCCCCTGTCTTCTATCAAACTTCGAGCAAAAAAAAAAAAAAAGAAAAAAAAAAAGAAAAGAAAAAAAGCAGAACAAAAAAAAGTCTTATGTTATCTGAAACCACTGAAATTTCGGTTTTTGTCTGCTGGGCAACTGAAACTGCCTAATATCAGTAATGCAAGTTATTTTGTACATGCAAGTCTATGCTAATCTGCTTATTTCAGTTTTTTTACATAATTGTACATATGTTTCCATCTTTAAATATTTCTTATTAGTAGGGTGTGTTACTCACTCACTTCTAGGGGTAGGGAGGGTTTTCAGAAATATTTCACTTGGTAGTGAGCACTTGATTTTCAGCCAAGACAATAAAGCTCAATGGGTATGTTTAGTCCACATGCTAGACTGAAAGGTAAAGTTATTTCATGAGCGTGGCTGGCTTGGGGTGAGCAAGCATAAACTCTGGTACTATGTGGCTCTGGAGGTTTTCTACAATACTCCAGATGTAGCAGGTTAAAAGAATAATATAGATTATTTTTTACTTTTATGATTCTAAATATTCACCGTACACAATAGAAATACAACTCTCAAAAAGGTCGGCAAGTAAAAGTTGTTTTCCAAATTCTTTTCAGGGAGATTGGCATATCACTTTCATCTAAGCTCAAAGTACAGGACACAAAATCTTATCTTCTGACACATTCACTGGGGTTTGGATAAGACTGAAGAAAGCCACTGGGCTTATGAATTATTTACAGAATAAGGTATGTACCATACTAATATCATTGATGCGACCCACATAAATGGAATTTAAATTTGGGCCCAGACATTTGACAGCTATGTGATGTTGGAATCACCATTTAACTACTTCAGACCTCAATTTTCTCATTCTTGAAAATGGGAATAACAGCATTTCATGAATAATTTTTGTGTATTAAATGATAATGTCCAGAGGAAGCATACAGAATTAGTGGCCGATAGCTCTGCTTCTCCTTTGTTTTTTTGTTTGTTTGTTTTGTTTTGTTTGTTTGTTTTTTCTTTGTTTTACTGTTCAAATGAGGATACTTACTAACCCACAGAGCTGTTGTAATGGGAAAAATGAAATGATACACATAGAAGCAAATTGTAAACTGTCCATTATGACCCAAATATAGAATTTTATGTTATATTTTAAAATAATCTGTCTTTTGCAATGTAAAGATTACAGGATAATTCTGAAAATATTTCAAAATTCCAGATTTTAATGCTCTAGAACAGGGGTTGGCAACTACAAATCACAGACCTCCTGTTTTTTAAAGAAAGAGTTACTGGAACAGAGCGATGTCCAAACATTTATGTATTGTATATGGCTGCTTTCACACTGATGTGGAACTGGTAAGCAGTGGTAAGAGAACCCTCAAGGCTTATCATATGTATATTCTGACCCTCTGCAGAAAAGGTTTACTGACGCTGCTCTAAACTTTGAGAAATATACCTGTTACATACTGTGTTTCCTTTTTTTTTAATACTTCAATAAAGTTTCTTTAAGTTTATGTTTCAAGCCTCTAACATATTCTTTATCTTAAAACCAGGTCAGACTTGTATCTATTCAATTCTTTTCTCTTTTCTTTTTTATTAGTCTGGCTATAGGTCTACTTTGTTGATTTTTTTTAAAAAAAATCAGCTTCTAAATTTATTGATTTATTGAAGTGTTTTTTTTTTTGTGTCTCTATGTCTTTCACTTCTGCTCTGATCTTAGTTATTTATTGTCTTTTGCTAGCTTTTGAATTTGTTGGATCTTGCTCCTCCAGTTTTTAATTGTGATGATAGGGTGTCAATTTTAGATCTTTCCTCACTTCTCTTGTGGGCATTTAATACTATAAATTTTCCCCTAGACACTGCTCTAAATGTGTCACAGAGATTGGGAATATCACCAATGATCCCATAGAAATACAAACTACCATCAGAGAATACTACAAACACCTCTATGCACATAAACCAGTAAGTAGGGAAGAAATGGATAAATTCCTGGACACTTATCCATCTCAAGACTAACCAGGAAGAAGTTGAATCCCTGAATAGACCAACAACAAGGTCTGAAGTTGAAGCAGCAATTAATAGCTTACCAACCAAAAAAATGCCAAGTCCAGATGTGATCACAGCCGAATTCTACCAGATGTACAAAGAGGAGCTGCTACCACTCCTTCTGAAACTATTCCAAACAATACAAAAAGAGGAAATCCTCCCTAACTCATTTTATGAGACCAACATCATCCTGATACCAAAACCCGGCAGAAACACAGCTAAAAAAGAAAATTACAGGCCAATATCCATGATGAACATCGATGCAAAAATCTTCAATAAAATACTGGCAAACCAAATGCCGCAGCACATCTAAAAGCTTATTCATCACTATCAAGTAGGCTTCATCCTGGGGATTCAAGGCTGGTTCAACATACACAAATCTATAAATGTAATCTTTCACTTAAGCAGAACCAAAGACTAAAACCACGTGATTATCTCAATAGATGCAGAGAATACTTTTGACAAAATTCAATGAATTCAAAAAGTTTTTAGCCTTTTATGCTAAAAACCCTCAACATACTATGTAATGATGGAACATATCTCAAAATAATAAAAGGTATCTATGACAAACCCACAGCAAATATCATACTGAATGGCAAAAACTGGAAGCATTCGCTTTGAAAAATGGTGCTAGACAAGAATGTCCTCTCTCACCATTCCTATTCAACATAGTATTGGAAGTTCTAGTCAGCAATCAAGGAAGAAAAAGAAATAAAATGTGATTTAATTGAGAAAAGAAGTCAAATTGTCTCTATTTGCAGATGACTCAATTATATATTAAGAAGATCCCATCATTTCAGCCCAAAATCTCCTTAAGCTGATAAGCTTAACTTCAGCAAAGTCTCAGGATACAAAATCAATGTACAAAAATCACAAGCATTTCTAAACACCAATTACAGACTACAGAGAGCTAAATCATAAGTGAACTCCCATTCACATTTGCTACAAAGAAAATAAAATACCTAGGAATACAACTAACAAAGGATGTGAAGGACCTCTTCAAGGAGAACAACAAATCACTGATCAGGGAAATAAAGGAGGACACAAACAGATGGTGAAACATTCCATTCTCATGGTTAGGAAGAATCAATATCATGAAAATGGCCATATTGCCCAAAGTAATTTATAGATTCAATTCTATCCCCATCAATCTACCATTGACCTTCTTCACAGAACTGGAGAAAATCACCTTAAACTTATTACGATCAAAACAGAACCTGTATAGCCAAGACAATCCTAAGTAAAAAGAACAAAGCTGAAGGCATCATGCTACCTGACTTCAAACTATACTACAAGGCTACAGTAATCAAAACAGCATGGTACTAGACTCCCCCCCCCCCCAAAAAAAAAAAGATATAGACCAATGGAACAGAACAGAGGCCTCGAAAGTAATGCCACACATCTACACCAATCTGATCTTTGACAAACCTGACCAAAAAAAAATGGGGAAAGGATTTCCTGTTTAATAAATGGTGTTGGGAAAACTGGCTAGCCACATGCAGCAAGCTAAAACTGGACCCCTTCATTACACCTTATACAAAAATTAACTCTAGATAGATTAAAGATTTAAGCATAAGACCTAACACCATAAAAGTCCTAGAAGAAAACCTAGGCGATACCATTCAGGAAAAAGGCATAAGCAAGGACTTCATGACTAAAACACCAAAAGCAATGGCAACGAAAGCCAAAATAGACAAATGGGATCTAATTAAACTCCAGGGCTTCTGCACAGTAAAAGAAACAATCATTAGAGTGAACTGGCAACCAACAGACTGGGAAAACATTTTTGCAATCTACCCATCTGACAAAGGGCTCATATCCAGAATCTACACAGAACTAAAACAAGTTTACAAGAACAAAACAACCCCATCAAAAAGTGGGCAAAGTATATGAACAGACACTTTTCAAAAGATGACATCCATGCAGCCAACAAACATGAAAAAATGCTCATTGTCACTGGTCATTAAAGAAATGCAAATCAAAACCACATTGAGATCCCATCTCCTGCCAGTTAAAATGGTGATCATTAAAAAATCTGGAGGCAACAGATGCTGGAGAGGATGTTGAGAAATAGGAATGCTTTTACATTGTTGGTGGGAGGGTAAATTAGTTCAGCCATTATGAAAGACAGTGTGGTGATTCTTCAAGGATCTAGAAATAGAAATTCCAATTGACCCAGCAATCCCATTACTAGGTATATACCCAAAGGATTACAAATCATTCTATCATAAAGACACATGCACGTGTATGTTCATTGCAAAACTGTTTACAATAACAAGGCCTGGAACCAACCCAAATGCCCATCAATGATAGACTGGATAAAGGAAATGTGGCACATTTACACCATGAAATACTATGTGGCCATAAAAAAGGATGAGTTTATGTCTGCTTGAATCTGGAAACCATCATTTTCAGCAAACTAATGCAAAAACAGAAAACCAAACACCACATGTTCTCACTCATAGGCGGGTGTTGAACAATGAGAACACATACACACAGGGAGGGAACATCACACATTGGGCCTGCCAGGGGATGGGGGACTAGAAGAAGGATAGCACTGGGAGAAATACCTAATGGTAACTGTCTGGTTAACGGGTGCAACAAACCACTATGGCATGTGTATACCTAGGTAACAATCCCCCCAGATCTGCACATGTACCTCAGAAATTAAAATATAATAATAATTTTTAAAAAGGTCAGAATTAAAAAGAAGATTTCAACAATCAAATGACAAGTATTTTAATAATGTATTAACAATCTATCAGACGTGATACAATTTTATAATATTAGAAAAATAAAAATATTGAGTAAGCAGAGTCCTGTTAAATTTTTTTTGCCAACATTATCAAATTACTACCATTTGCCAGCTAATATTCTGTGCGGTTCACAACTATTAACTCACTGGATGCTATCAACAACCCAATAAGGAAGATACAAGTAAGCTCATTTTACAGATGAGGAAACTGATTCAAAGAAGGGGTCAGTAACTGGCTGAAGTCACTAGCTCCACTCATGGTAGAAGCGAGGATTTGAATTCAGACTTCAAGCTATTTGTCACTTTGCTGAGTGACCAGGAAGACTTTGCTAAGCCTTCTCACTGAATGATACGATGGATCAAGCTATATAAACCCCTTGTGAAGGAGAATTCAAGGCAGAAGGATTAGCAAGCATACAGGCTCGGGGGCTGGCATGTGCTTAGGCCATCTGACAGCTAAAAAGATAGTGTGGCTACTACAGTAAATCAGGGGGAAAATATTAGGAAATAATGTCAGACTACATCTTGGCATATAGGACATGGAAAGAAACTTAGATTTTATTCTAAGACTGATGGCTTTAAACCAGGAAATAATTTGATACATTTTATATTGTAGAAAAGAGCTCTCCAAATGCTTCTCGGAAACTACTGGAGGAAAAGAATGGAGGTAACATGTAGAAGAAACTGTCGATCTCCTACCCAATACCCATTTTCCTCGCCTCTCTTTTTCTGCCAACATAACCCAGTTTTTTTCAAGTTACACTGCAGTAGGTAAAAGTGATATTTCTCAACTCCCATGCAGCTCGGAATGGTTATGTGACTGCCAATAAGGCATAAGCTGAAGTCTCTGGGTGGAACTTTGGATAAAAGCTCTATACATGCAACTGACTCAGCAGGCAGCCATTCCTCCTTCTCCTGCCACTCCTTTTGTAGACATGGGGTAGAGGATGAAGACACAGGGATGAAATTGAAACTATAAAGATATTTGAAGGGTGAAAGCCATAATCTAAGGATGTCTGAGAAACAAATGGGCCAGGAACTGCAAACTATTGCACAAGACCTGGATCACTATGTTCCAATTTCTAGTTTCATGAGAGAAAAATCAGCTTCTATTTTATTTAAGCCACATTTATTTGAATTATTTTCCAATATGCAGCTAAACGCATACCTTAAATTGGAAATAGAAGCAAGTCAGAAGGTTATCAAAGTAGCCCAAGCAAAAGAAGATGGTGGCTTGGTCACAGTGCTATCTATGGAAATGATCAATCAATATAATACTGGCTTGAAGAACACAGTTCATAAATATTTCGTTGAAAGGAGATGAATAAATAAGTAAATGAATAAACTGAATACTTTCACTTACTACACTGATAATTAAAGTGGTTAAAAGACTGAAACTAAACTTCACCATGATTGTATTTATGTTAAAATATGTATACAAAATAAGGTAAGTAAAATAAAAAAGGGAAAACAGTTACATCGATTTTAAATTTGTGTTTTTCTAGTAAAAACTTTAAAACAACTAAAGAATAAATTTCACTTTTTGAAGTGTCATTACGTCATAGGTTCATTTGGAAGAGAAAGCAAAGTGAATCCTTCAGGTACAGGGAGCTTCCCAGGGACAGATAAACATTTAAATCCTGTCTGATGAAAAAAACTCTATTCCTTTTTTTTTTTTTTGAATTTGAAAAGACAAAGTCCTTAATCTTTTCCTTCCAAATCCTTGCTGCTTTACATATGCCACGTTTGCTAGATTGAAATTTTTCATGGGTATATTAAGGACATTTTAATCCCCCTTTTTGTGAGATCAATGTAATCTTCCTCCACTGCCTGCTTTATACATTAGGGGATTCTAAGAACCAAGTGAAATTCAATAACAGTGGTGGCTGATGTGCTGGATAATTTAAAGATGCAGCCACCTGACAGCTGATTCTTCAGTGACTCCACTTCTACTGACAGAGGTAAAAGAAAATGCTGAAGTTGTCAGTCTGCTTCTATTTTTTATGAGCAAATTTTGTACTTTTTGGAGCTATGGGATGGAGGTGCATTGCAGGAATGAACTTCATGTGCCAATCTGCAAAGCAATCCTTGCTCTCTCTTGTGATGGGAATAACACTTATGTAGCATTTTTCACCTGAGTATGGCAGAGTGCCTCATTAAAATGGATTTATTAAACCTCCAGGGCCCTCTGTAGAAGAGGAATGGTCATCTGTTATTTCATCAAATGGGAAAACTGGGCAAAAATGGAGTTCCAGTGACTAGATTAGGGTACCAAAAATTGGCAAACTTTATATGCTTTTTGCCCTGGTTTTACAGCTGGGGTCAACTTAGTCATGGGGCATCTGATATTTTAAGCACCAATACGTGTACAAAAAAGGGAAAATGCTGTATGTGAAATTTCTCAATGTCAACACTATTGATATTCTAGGCCAGATAGTTCTTTATTATGGGGTAGCATTCGAGACTATTCTGTGCATCATTGGATATTTAACAGCATCCCTGGATTCTACCCACTAGACACCAATAGTATCTCCTCCCTCCATGTGGTTACTATTAAATGTCTCTAGATATTGCTAAATATCTTGTGGAGAAAAACCTGCTTATCCCCACTCCACTGAGAACTATTGTGCATTATGTACCCTGAAAAGAGAGCCTAAAAATACATTCTGTTTTTGGATTCTGGAATTGGCACGTCATAGGAGTACCTAGCTTCATGTATAGAATTTTCAGAGGTAAGATGCAAATACATGAGTTAAAGAAATACTAGAATAAGACAGTATTTGGGTTCTAAGAAAGCTACTAGTAGCAAGTTATATTAAAGACATTAGGACAAACAAGAATATTTCAGTTTGAGTGATCCATCCATTTATTCAAAGGGGAAGAAAGCTGGCAAAAGGCAGGTGAGGTCCCAGGGTCTCACTGAGCGGACGGGGATACGGGGCAGAGTGTCAGGAAAGAAAGTGAGTTCTGACTGTTGGCTTAGAGTGAACAGAGTAGGACAGAAGGTTTCCCCTGTCACTTCTAGATTGTGCCAGGTGAAAACTTCTGAAGCTGAATATACTCCACAGAAACTGCTTTCTGAAGCATGTCATGCTGAAACTTCTAGGGAAAGTCATCAATAATTATTGAGAGTAGTAATGATAGTAGGGGTGACTATTGATGGGGGCTTAATTCCCTTAATATATCACTGATTCATTGACAGACACTAATTTATCCCCAGAGCCTGCATTAAATCAATTCCTAAACCATAATTACTTGGAGAAGTAGTAATTTTTATATATTCAAGTATTATTTAACAATTTTAAAAATAGCAACAGTATGAAGCACTGCTGTCATTGATCTTATCATTTAGTATTTGAAAGAAAGTCTTCCCTTTAGGGGCTGGAAATTCTTTTCACTCTCTGTGGTTGTGAGTCTTCTTTTGTGAGTACTAAGATTATTTTTCCCATAGTAAAATATGTTCATGCCAGCTTAGACTTTATATGAAGCATGGTAATTATTTCAATTTTCTCATTAATTAATTGACCCATTCATTCATTCATTCATTCATTTATTCTGTCAGTTAAACTGCAAACATATTTTGAGCATGTGTTGATGTTAGGCACACATCTAAAGATGGAATACACAAATGTAAATACACAAAAGTAGATCATAGAATCTTAAGGCTATGATAATTAACTGTGATAAGATAAATGAATGCCCCTTGCAAACAGTATACAAAGTCTTGACAAAGACAATGTATTTCATGTAAAACTTGAAGAATTATTTTTATTTCACCAGGGAAAACCTGAATTTCAGGACATAATTGTTAGAGCCAATGGGGAATACAGATGTTTGGAAGAATGACATTATCAGAGAACAGGAACACAGTTGAAGTGAACAGCGGGAGGGGAGAAGTGGGCAGGGGCTAGTTTGTTAATATCCTGCTTTGGCACATTAAGGGATGTAGGCTTTGACTTTTCAGCAGAGGAATTCTAAAGCAGTGAAGTGACTTGGGCAGGTTTGTATTGCAGAAAGAGCACTCCAAAGACATTGTGGAAGATTTATTAGACTCGAGAGAGACTAGTGGCAGTGAGACCAAGGGAGACCGATTAGCAGGCTATTGCAGTAGTCTATGTGACACATGATGAAGACCTGAGCTGAAACAGTGACAATGGCATAGAGAAAATGGAATCGATCTGAGATATGTTTAGGTGGTAGAAGCGAATGGATTTGGTAAGTGGGTAGGTTACATATAAAGATGTTGAAAACAGACTCATTAAGGGCTGGTGTTCACTGAGTCTGACGTTAGGTCAACGTGGTGTTCCAGGAACATTTTGTCACTGGCATTAACCTCAAGCCCTGGACACTTTTTTACCATTATAAATCACTTGTGAATTTCCTGGGTATTTTTATTCTGAGTCTGTTACAATCCTTTTTACACTTTTTATCTATTCATTCTTAACTTTGCCTCCAATTTCAGTGCCACATGTACACTTTCACTTTCTTACCTATGACTCAGGGCATTCTTTTTGGTTTTCTCCAGCCTCTCTGTTTCCTCTTTACTATCTAGAAATAGGACCACTGATTTCTCTATAGCTTCCTGGACTCAACTTTTAACACAGATATATACACCAAAGAGAATTGTGACAAGTCTTGGATAGCTGGATTAATGTAGATCTTTTAACAGAAGGAATATCCAGTTACAGATGTTAGTACCAGTTATGAACTTTTCTGAGAGCTCAGGAATCAGTACAGGGCAAAAATGCCAATATGCAAATATGAATGTTAAGTTTTATATTTAGCTATTGAAGTCATGAGCATGAATGCAATCACTTGAGAGAGAAATGTGTAGAATAAGAGAAGATAAAAAATAAATATTAGGAAACAAAGTATTTAGGGCTGAGAAATGTAGATTAAAATGAAGGAAAATGAACAAATTGGTAAAGTTAAAAAGAGAATTATATACTGAAGTCACAAAGAGAAAAATTCTTACAAAGACAACAGTGGCAAACACCTTTGAGAAAAGAAGCAAGATGATGAATTTAAAATGTCATCCAGATTGTGAAATTAAGAAGTGCTCAGTGATAATATCAAAATCATTTCGTTCTGTAATAAAGGCAAAAATCATATCTGTGGATTAAGGAAGGAATGGTAAATGAGACAGTGAAGGAAATAAATATAACTTTTTTTGAGGGCATAGGAAGTTAAGCACGTTGCAGAACTAGAGTTAGGCTCTGAGAGGAATATATGACCAAATATTTTTAAATGGAAAAGGAATAAATATATAAATATTCAGAGAAGAAAAGTGCAAAGTACAAAAAAAAGGAAGTATCATCAATCAAGCAGGGTCCCAGATGGGGCAGGAGGGGAATGAGATCATTATTATAGATGGAGCTGTCAGTCTTGAAAGTGAAATGCAGTATCTCTTCTTTTGAGACATAAAAGAAAGAAGAAAGAATAGATGTGGAATAATAGATAGGTAGGTTGATAGATAGGTAGATAGATGAGTTTGGAGGTGGTAGGAGAGAAGTTGATGGATTTCATATTTCATAGCCTTTAGATTCTTAAGGGAGTATGAAGTAAGGTTTTTGGTAGAATTGAGAGAAGCAGACTAAGATGAGCTCATAAAAATAGAAAAAAAAAAAACTTAGAACAAATAAAAGAAGAGATACTACCTTACTCAATCATCACAAATTCTTGCATGATAGAAATTATTTCCATTATACTGAAGAAGTAATTAAAACTAAGAAATCATGTGCCTTATAAAAGGTCACAAGTTCCAAATGGCAGAAGAGGGATTTTAATCTATACATGTCTCATTTTATATTCAGTGCTCTTTCAACTAAATTGTGCTAAATAAGGATTAGAAAACATTTAAAATCATTGACTAATGGGTTTATATGGAGTAGGGAAAGTGGGTAAAACACAGAGAGGGATTTTGATACAGGCTCAAGGAAATCTGTATTGAAATTCATTAAATAATATAATTGGTACATTTGGATCAAAGTTATAGGAGATGTAGAAAACAGAAGCCTGTTGCCAGAAAGTGGAATCAGGAGGCTGAGATTTCAAAGACAAAGAACACACAACTGATAGAAATATTGATAAGAGATGTGCTAAGAGTTTCTTCTTAAAGTAAAAGTTGGGGCGGGGAGTTAGATGAATTGATCGAAGTAGGCTTCAGAAGGTGTGTAATAACAAACTCCTCCAAGCCTGTTCTAACCCCATGCAAGGAAGCTAAGAACCTTGCAAAAAGGTTAGATGAATTGCTAACTAGAATAAACAGTTTTGAGAAGAACATAAATGAGTTAATGGAGCTGAAAAACAGCATGAGAACTTCATGAAGCTTACACGAATATCAATAGCTGAATCAATCAAGTGGAAGAAAGGATATCAGAGACTGAAGATATCAACTCAATGAAATAAAGCGAGAAGACAAGATTAGAGAAAAAGGAGGGGAAAAAAGGACAAAGCCTCCAAGAAATATGGGACTATGTGAAAAGACTCAGCTCTGGACCAAGCAGACCTAATCGACATCTACAGAGCTCATCACCCCAAATCAACAGCATGCACATTCTTCTCAGGACCACATAGCACTTATTCTAAAATTGACCACATAATTGGAAATAAAACACTCCTCAGCAAATGCAAAAGAATGGAAATCATAACAAACAGTCTCTCAGAACATAGTGCAATCAAATTAGAACTCAGCATTAAGAAACACACAGAAAACTGCACAACTACATGGAAACTGAACAACTTGCTCCTAAATGACTACTGGGTAAATAATGAAATTAAGGTATAAATAAAGATATTCTTTGAAACCTCTGAGAACAAAGACACAACATACCAGAATCTCTGGAACACATTTAAAGCAGTGTGCAGAGGGAAATTTATAGCACTAAATCCCCACAAGAGAAAGCAGGAAAGATCTAAAATTGACATCTTAACATTACGATTCAAAGAACTAGAGAAGCAAGAGGAAACAAATTCAAAAGCTAGTAGAAGACAGGAAATAACTAAGACCAGAGCAGAACTGAAGGAGAAAGAGACGCAAAAAACCCTTCAAAAAAATCAATGAATTCAGGAACTGGTTTTTGAAATGGTAAAATCATATAGATAGACCACTAGGCCAGACTAATAAAGAAGAAAAGAGAGAAGAACCAAATAGATGCAATAAAAAATGATACAGGGAATATCACCACTGATCCCACAGAAAACAAACTACAATCAGAAAATAGTACAAACATCTCTACAGAAATAAACTAGAAAATCTGGAAGAAATGGATAAATTTCTGGACACATATGTCCTCCCAAGAGTAAATTAGGAAGAAGTCAAATCCCTGACTAGACCGAAAACAAGCTCTGAGGCAGTAATTAATACAACCAAAAAAAAAAAAAGAAAAGAAAAGAAAAAAGTCTAAGACCAGATGAATTCACAGCTGAATTCTACCAGAAGTAGAAAGAGGAGCTGTTACCATTCCTTCTGAAACTATTCTAAACAATAGAAGAAGAGGGAATTCTCCCTAACTCATTTTATGAGGCCAGCATTATACTGATACCAAAACCTGGCAGAGACACAACAAAAAAAGAAAATTTCAGACCAATATCCCTGATGAACATCAGTGTGAAATTCTCAATAAAATACTGGTAAAATGAATGCAGCAGCACATCAAAAGGTTATCCACCACAATCAAGTTGGCTTCATCCTAGAGATGCAAAGCTGGTTCAACATATGCAAATCGATAAATGTAATCCATCACATAAAGAGATACAATGACAAAACCACATAATTATTTCAATAGATGCAGAAAAGGTCTTTGACAAAATTCAAGTCTTTAATGCTAAAAACTCTCAATAAACTAGGTATTGATGGAACATATCTCAAAATAATAAAAGCTATTATGACAAAGTCACAGCAAATATCATACTGAATGGGCCAAAATGGGAAACATTCCCTTTCAAAATCAGTACAAGACAAGTATGCCCTCTCTGACCATTTCTATTCATCATAGTATTGGAAGTTCTGACCTGGACAATCAGGCAAGAGAAAGAAATAAAAGATATTCAATTAAGAAAAGAAGTCAAATTGTCTCTATTTCCAGATGACATGATTGCGTATTCAGAAAGCCCCGTCTTTTCAGGCCCAAATCTCCTGACACTGATAAGCAACTTCGGCAAAGTCTCAGGATAAAAAAATCAATGTGCAAAAATCACAAGCATTCCTATAAACCAATAATAGAGAGCCAAATCATGAGTGAACTGCCATTCACAATTGCTACAAAAAGAAGAAAATGCCTAGGAATACAACTAACAAAGGATGTGAAGGACCTCTTTGAGGAGAACTACAAACCACTGCTCAAGGAAATAAGAGAGGACACAAACAGATGGAAAAACATTCCATGCTTATGGCTAGGAAGACTCAATATCATGAAAATGGCCATACTGCCTGAAGTAATTTATAGATTCAGTGTTATCCCCATCAAGCTACCATTGACTTTCTTCACAGAATTCGGAAAAACTGTTTTAAATTTCATATGGTACCAAAAAGAGCCCACATAGGCAAGACAATCCTAAGCAAAAAGAACAAAGCTGGAGGCATCATGCTACCTGATTTCAAACTATACTGCAAGGCTACAGTAACCAAAACAGCATGGTACTGGTATGAAAACAAATATATAGATCAGTGGAATAGAACAGAGGCCTCAGAAGTAACACCACACATCTACAATCATCTGATCTTTGACAAACTTTACAAAAACAAGCAATGAGAAAATGATTCCCTATTTAATAAGTGGTGATGAGAATACTGGCTAGCCATATGCAGAAAGCTGGAACTGGATCCCTTCTTTACACCTTATACAAAAATTAACTCAAGATGGATTAAAGACTTAAAAGTAAGACCTAAAACCATAAAAACCCTAGAAGAAAACCTAGGCAATGCCATTCAGGACATAGGCATGGGAAAAGACTTCATGACTAAAGCACAAAAGCAATGGCAACAAAAGACAAAATTGACAAATGGGATCTAACTAAACTAAAGAGCTTCTACACAGCAAAGAAACTATCATCATAGTGAACAGACAACCCATAGGATGAGAGAAAATGTTTGCAATTTATTCATCTGACAAAGAGCTAATATCCAGACTCTACAAAGAATATAAATATATTTATAAGAAAAAAATAAACAACCCATCAAAAAATGGCCAAAGGATATGAACAGACACTTCTCAAGAGAAGATATTTATGCAGCCAACAAACATAGGGAAAAAAGCTTGCCACCACTGCTCATTAGAGAAATGCAAATCAAAACCACATTGAGGTACCATCTCACACCAGTTAGAATGGCCATCATTAAAAAGCCAAGAAACAACAGATGCTGATAGGATGTGGAGAAATAGGAACACTTTTACAATGTTGGTGAGAGTGTAAATTAGTTTAATCATTGTGGAGGAAAAAGTGTGGTGATTCCTCAAGGACCTAGAAATAGAAATACCATTTGACCTAGTAATCCCATTACTGGGTATATACTCAAAGGATTAAAAATCATTCTACTATAAAGACATATGCACATGTATGTTTATGCATGTGCATGTGTCTTTATGAAGTATGCACTGTTCACAATAGCGAAGACTTGGAACCAACCCAAATGCCCATTAATGATAGACTGGATAAAGAGAATGTGGCACATATACACAGTGGAATACTATGCAGCCATAAAAAATGGATGAGTTCATGTCCTTTTCAGGGACATGGATGAACCTGAAACCATCATTCTCAGCAAACTGACACAGGAACAGAAAAACAAACACCACATGTTCTCACTCATAAGTGGGAGTTGAACAGTGAGAACACCTGCACCCAGGGAAGGAAACATCACCCATTGGGCCTTTCAAGGGGTGAGGGGCTAGAGGAAGGATAGCATTAAGAGAAATATCTAATGTAGCTGACGGGTTGATGAACGTAGCAAACCACCATGGCACGTGTATACCTATGTAACAAACCTGCACGTTCTGCACATGAACTCCAGAACTTAAAGTATAATAATAGATATTTTTAAGAAAAGTAAAAGTGACTTACGTTTAATTCCAAAGGTCAAGGCACAATGATATAGAGGTATTGATTGGGTGAATCAGCTGACCGTGTCAAAGCTGAAATACTCGTAATGATGCAAAGGCTTAGGTTGCCAAAGAAGAGGATGACCTTTCCAAATGAAGTTTCAGAGAAACAAGAGCACAGGTCTTTACTCGGTTACGTTCAGATCTTTGGAAAGTGTACCTTTCCCTCTAAGCACTGAGCAACGAGAGGGTCAAGAAGAGCAGAGTAGAAAGGATTTATTTTATGGTTTGTTTTGAATGAATTTTTGTTCCCAGTTAGTCTTTCATTAAACCTTTACAAAATTAACTTTTTGTCATCTTTTAATAAGTTCTAGCTAAACCTGTATACGTTTTTTAGCTTTAATAAGTGATTAATAAATCTTTTTAATTTACATCAGGTGACAATGATAAAATCAGGATTGCTTACTTCAGTAGAAAACTGGAAAATCTTCTCATTCTGTTATCTTGCTTACTGCCCCCCAACCCATTCTTAAAGTATCAAATGATAGAAGAGATGACCCTGCTCAATTGTAGTTCTGCACAACTAACCAAAACTCCTTTTTTTGAGTCAGTTATGATCATGTCTCAGTATGTCATAGATAAATGGTTTTACTATAGGGGATTTATGCTAAGTCAAATTACTGAGAGAAATAAAATCTCTGTACTTTTAATTATGGCACTTACTATTATTAGTGAAGATGGTTTCTCTAGGGGGTGCCCAAGATGTGAAAAGCATCTATATTTTTTTCTTTAACAGTATCAGAAAAGGATAATGCCTAAACCAATTACAAAAATCCGGAGTGGCCCTAGACAGAGCGTCCTGTATAGTAGAAGAATGAGCCTTAAGTGTGTGTCTGATGTGGCCAATGACCATGATCAGTTGGCTACCTCCCACTGTCTGCTACTGTTTCATGGCCAGCACAAACTACTTTGACATAATTAAGTGTTCATTATCTGTTCATTATCATTATCTGTTAGAGCCTTCTGGAGTTAGCTCCTCCCAGAAAAACTAATATTATAGTAAAATATGAAATAGGATATTACAAATTTATTTGGCAAATGGCACATATTATAGAAGCAAAGTCTTATCTTTTATAATCAGGCAGTACATTGACACACCACTAACATCTTTCCTTAGACAAAGAGAATGTTCTTAACCTCTAATCTATTGGTAATACTGATGTATGCACTTCAAGCTCATTTTTTCTTTAGATTTTTTTCTTTTTTCCCACTTAGTTAACATATTTTCCAAAAGTGCTCTAGTGGACCAT
This sequence comes from Saimiri boliviensis, assembly GCF_048565385.1. Lineage (NCBI taxonomy): Eukaryota > Metazoa > Chordata > Mammalia > Primates > Cebidae > Saimiri > Saimiri boliviensis. Next base: position 53,497,540 of record NC_133451.1, read on the forward strand.
TTATATAATCATTGTTTAAAAATACTGCTTGTTCAGATTTTTTTTTTTTTGATTTCTTTTGTGTTGCCAATGACTGGGTTGGATAAAAGCAAAGCAAGTTGAAGAATTAATGAACAACATAAGGGTAAGTTTAGTGACTTCTAATTTTTCTCTTATATTACTGCAAAAGGCAATGGTAATAAAAATCAATACTTTGGGTGGATAAAGTATAAAATAAAATTTCAATTTTAAACCCGTATAACCATCGCAGAGCACTTTTGAATATTGAAGGGGGGCAGTGTTAGTTATTAAGCTAGGACAGCTATTCTAGTCTAACTGAATGCACGGTCACCCTGCTTTTGTGCCTTTTTCTTCATTTAGTGTTATTTTATTGTTACTTATGAAGCTGACCTATCTATTTTTTTGTGGAGGGTGAATTGAAAACTACCAGAACATAGTATCATTTCTCTCTGTATTCCCTTGTATATCCCACTGTGATGTGCAAATAATATATATTCAGTAGATCTTTTCCCAATAAATGATGAATGTTTGAAATAGGTGTCAGCATCCCCATTCCTCACAATGTGACCAATATGGCACATAGTCAACTTCAGTCTCACATGGATAAGAGAGCAGCTTCTGACATCCTGCCTATTTCTGTTGTATAATAATCCTTTTGAAACCCTGATGACTCACCAGAACCTTGTCCTAATTTTTTACCTCAAGCTCATCTAACAATAATATTTCTATATTTTGTTATGCATAATTAGATATATCACACTTGACTTGCAGTTATAGAGGGTTTGAGGTCATGTCCCAATCCACTAGTTTACATACAGTTAAATCCTAGGAAATCTCTGAAACATTTTCAGTTTCTTTTCTCAAGTATAACTGATTCAATTTACAGAATTAAATTTTACAAGAAAAGAAACGCTTATTATTTAATTATGTAAAGATATTTCATAAAATTCTATAAATTTATAAGAAAAAATTATTATTACTTAAGTCAGCTAGCTTACTTTGGATGGTCAGTCTAGGATCCTAAAAAATAAAATTACATGTCCTAGATCAAATAGTAATGGACCAGAGACTTACATCAATACATCATATATATATATATATATATATATATATATATATATATATATATATATTCAACCTGTACATGTGCATTGTAAATATTTCCTAACTGAAAAAGATAAAATAATCTTGTTGGAGAGTGTCTCACCTACAACAAACAGAAGTTTGAATACAGTGATTTAAGCAAATAAAAGTCTATGTTTTCTTGACAAATGAAACTCTGAATGTAAGTGGTATCAAGATGGTGCAGGAATTTTAAAACATCGGCATCTCAGGCTTCTACTGTCTTTCTACTCCACCATTCTCAGCCTGTGATTTTATTCGTATGGTTTCTTCATACTTTCAGGTTTCCACATAAGTTTCAGGTTGGAAGAAGCAGGAAAGCATATGAAGGAAAGGTGGCACCTATATTTGAAAGGCAAAGCATTTCCAGAAGTCTCTAGGAGGCTTCTACTTTAATCTCATTTACCACATAGTGAAAGGAAGGAGTATGCATGCATTTTTTTTCTGACACATCACTACTCAAAACAAAAACAAACATTGTCCTAATGAAAAGTAGAAGTGAATGTTGAGTAGGCATCTAGCAGTGTCTGCTGCAATGGACTTAAGTAGGAAGGAAATTTATGAAATTATCTTATCATTCCTGAGAGTATCAGTGGAGTCAGATACAAACCATGGGGAGAGGAGTACACCCAGGCAAAGCTCGGGATCATTTTTGCCACCAACATCATTCACAATACTTGACACCAACACCTCACTATGAAAGTACTTGATACTATCCACTGTACATCTGCTTTCCTCAAAGAACTAGACTCCAGCATGTTAGACCTGCAACTAATTTTTCCTGGAAGCATGTTTCTTTTTTTTTAATTTTTATTTATTTATTTATTTTCACATTGATTACCTGCAAAACTTATCATCTTGCTGGTTTAATCTAATGAATTTAGTCAAATCAAAACTGATTTGTAATGACTGAAGATAATCTGAAGCTATCTTGATATGTTACCACTTTTGCTGCTATTTACATATCACAAATTCCTTCTGTGTTTTCTGCAATAGTTTAGTAAGTGAAGAGTTTAGGTCGCACTGCAATGCATAAATGATGAGATATTTTAAGAAACAGAGCCTTTTCTGAAGTCCCTAAAGCACATTAAGTAGGGAGTTAATCTTGGTTATGTGACTTATCATATGGAGAGAGCACATGGTTTTAGGTTTTGGAGCCTTTAGTTTCAGATTAACACTGAGACGCTGCAACTCCTGTGATCTGACCTTAACCAAGTGTCTTCAACCAGTTTCCCAGGTAAATGAAGGAAGGTAAGTCCTTTTTCAAAAGATCGTTCTGAAAGTAACAACTATGTATATGAGGACACTGCTGGAAGCTCTTCAGAGCCACATGTTGTATACCTTGCTAGATTTTATTAGTAAAAGATGAAAGGGAAACACCTTACAAAATAGATGCTTAACTTTCTTTGAAAAACAGACCTGTCAGGGCTCTGAGCTTCGTTTTAAACACTTGTATGCGTTCCTCAGATGTATCAGATGAAGTTGTTTAACATTCCTGGGCTTTGACTTCCTCATTAGTATGGCATAGAGATAGAATTACTTGCTTCCTATCATTACAAGAAATATGTAGTGAAAACAGATGATTAAGAATAAAAGAAATGGAAAATCTTCTGGTATCCTAGGAGCTGCACAGAAAAGCATGTTTACAGGAGTGACATTAGCAGGATGGTGGAGTAGGAGAGATCAGCCTTTGTACCTCCCACAAAACAATAATTAGATAGCTTTCCAGAAACAAAAATAGCCTTTGGAGAGTTCAAGAGTCCAATTAAGAATTTCCAGCCTTCTAAAAATACAAAAATTAGCTGGGTGTGGTGGTGCACGCCTGTAGTCCCAGCTACTCGGGAGGCTGAGGCAGGAGAATTGCTTGAACCCGGGAGGCGGAGGTTGCGGTGAGCCGAGATCGCACCATTGCACTCCAGCCTGGGTAACAAGAGCGAAACTCCGTCGCAATTAAAAAAAAAAAAAAAAACTGAGGGGGATGAAGCGGGAGGAGTGAGTGGACCCGATGGCCGGCCGGCCGTGCTTCACGGGCTTGTAGGTGATGGAGAACGCGCCCAGGTAATGGAGAACTCGCCCAGGTAGTGGCCGATCATCTCTGGCTTGATCTCCACTTGGTTGAAAGTCTTGCCGTTGTAGACCCCCACCGTGCTGCCCACCATCTCGGGCAGGATGATCATGTCTCGCAGGTGCGTCTACAACGCCAGTGGAGAAAAGAAGAAAGAATAACTGCTGGACAGAAAGAATTGTTGGGGAGACTGACATACCTGAAATATCTGGAGATGGCTAGAAACACAGATAGATGGTGCTTGGTGCTACCACAGTTCTCAGTGGCTGCAGCAGCCATCACTCCCTGCAGCTTTTACAGGGGAGGTCTGCTCAGATGCCGGCCACTGTCACCATTGAGGTAAGCCAACAGCTATTGATGCTGCAGACCTCCGGGGCGGTGGAGGAGGAGGGCGGTGGAAGCTGCTGAGCCCTATCCTCATTCCCAGCAAGAAGGAGCTGTTTTGTTTTTTTTTTCTTTGTGTGTGTGTGTGTGTGTGTGTGTGTGTGTGTGTGTGTGTGTGTGTATGTGTGTATTTGCCAACCTGAAACTGGGGTTGATGCTCATCTCAGTCCCATGCTCCAGACCCCAGCTCTGAGACCAAATATCTGGACCGCAAAGGCCACAGCCACTACTGCAGTTTTAAGCTGAGTAAGTTCTGGGTATCTAATGTACAACATGATGACAGTAATTTTATATACCTTGAAATTTGCTAAAGGAGTAAATCTTAGCATTCTTAATACAAAAATAAAAGGTAATTATGTGAAGCGATGGATATATTAATTAGCTTGATTGTGGTAATCATTTCACAATGCATGCATATAGCAAAACATCATGTTTTACAACTTTCACATATGAAATTTTTATTTGTTAATTGTACATTAATCAAGCTAGGGGGAAACACGTATGGATGCTACTAACAGCATTTTAGATAAATGCTGTTAAGAACCTAGAATCGTGAGCGACAGTCTTTTCATAGAATTCTGGTAGAAGGGCAGCCCACTGGCACAAGAGAGATTGGGTATTTACACCATCCACTTAAAAAGGAGCATGGTAAAAGTTAAAAAAAAAGTCAGAGACTAGAAAACATTTCAAAAGTATTCTTCTGTTTGTTTTTGTTTCCTGAAAGAAAGCAGCTGTTAATCACACCAACAAAAAATTTTTAATTAGGGACCTATGAATCTTTAATATTCAGCAATCTGTGAGCCATTCCAAATTGCATTTAGTTATAAATAATCTTCCCAGGTTATAAAGCCTTTCAACTGACTCAAGCTTAATAAAGATTACCGTTGAGATGTTGTGGCTACTGTCTAAGGCACGAGATAAAAATTTCTCTGCATTTAAAATCCGTAATTGTTTCTAGTTTTGACTTTTCAAAATCCCCTGAAGAGCTTTGACTGTCCCTTGGTGTACGGCGGCTGATGGTTTGATTTAACTAGTTCCACAAAGTATCTGAAAAAGCAGGAGGTAAACTGCTCCATGCCATGCCCCAGAAGCAGTTTGCATCCTGACTACCTGGCTCCACTTGTGAAACAGATGCTCAAAAAGGATTCCTCAGCCTCTGATATTTCAGAAGTACAGAACCATTGAAAACTGGTGTATCATTAACAAGTGAGATTTGTTCAAGTTACTCAATTTTCCTACTCTACCTAGTTTAATTGGCATGTCAGTCTTTGGATCCATCCTGTGATAAAAGGTCAAATGTCTTCTGATTCTCCCAGCCTGACTGGTGGGTTTTAAGGCGCTATGGAGTTGCTTATAGACAATGAGAGCATTCAGTGAACTTTGCTATTAAACTTGACAAAGGAGCAGACTGAGAGTAGGAAGGAGCATTTCCACATGCATTATTCTAGTAGTCAGACACACCTATCAAAGGATAATTGGAGGAGATGTAGGGCCACTGGCTTATGCAATACCTTTTTTTTTTCTTTTTCTTTCCTTCCTTCCTTCCTTTTTCTCTTTCTCTTTCTTTCTCTCTTTCTTTCTTTCTCTTCCTTCTTTCTCTCTTTCTTTCTTCTCTTTCTTCCTTCCTTTTTCCTTTCCTTTTTCTCTCCGTCAGATAGAGCTATTAAAATGTAACAATAAAATTAAAACTTTCATTGATAAGGTGAGATCTCAGTTTATGAAATGGAGACAAAGTTCGAGAAGAAGAAAAATACAACTCTAGGAATAATATATTGTTACAATTCAAGATTTATTTTCTGTTTCTATATGTGTTGTCTAGAAATACTAATAATACTCTCTCAGCCAATGTGCCTGCCTGTTGCATGTGTTGTGCTGTATCTGGTATTGAATCTGATGTGATCTGGTAAACTGTTCAGACTCATGAGACCTGCCTTAAGATGTTTAAGTGATAGGACTGGATGTAAAAAAGAACCAAAGAAAATGTGTCAAGCAGGATGTTAAATACTCCTTTTATTGTGATTGGAGGCACATTTTGGGAAATGGACACGGAGATAAAGACAGCAGACATTTCTGGAAACATTATACCTGTAAAAGGTATCAGAAATATCTCTCTGATCTTGTACTGTTTGAGCAGCCGTAGTAAAGGTAGTTGGAACTGGTCACGAGTTTAGGTGATTGAAGAAAAGGATAAACAGCTGCCAGTGAAAGACGCTAGGACTGCATCACCATAGAGACAACACTACAAGGCTTCTAAGGAGCTCTGCGTCAGTCACCCCTCCAATTTTCAGGAACTCATCTTTCTGTTAAAAGAAGTATGTGAGCATAGATTTACTTACATGTTCTTGTTGAGAAATGGTTAATTATTGTTTACGAAATGGAGCTCAAATCTGATGTTTTTCAAGACTTATCTCTTTCTTCTCCCATATGGTTTGTACCTTCCAGTCAAACCGTGGTGTTGATTGATTGCTATCTGAACACACCTCTGGTTTTATGTCTTTTCTCATGCTGTTCTATCAGCGAATATGTCCCTTCTCCCATCTCATCCCATCTATTAGTGCCCGGGTGCAAGTCTGTCTCTTTTCTAAAGATTTTTCTGGTATTTCCAGCAAACACTCTCTCCCTCCCTTGAATTCTTCTTCTTGTTTTTAATCATTCTGGTAGAATTCAAGTATTACCTTATATCATGGTTGTCTGCATGTGTTTTATGTCTCTCACACTAGAAAAATCTCCTTGAGTGTCCCATCTTAATATAAAGCTATATTTTATTGATCTCGTTTTAATTTCCATCTTGTCAGTAGAAAACACCTTAAGAGCAAAGAATGAAGATTTTCCAAGATGTTATTTTGGCTTAATTTTTTTAATATTACATTTTAAAAATTACATAATAGTGGCCAGGCACGGTGGCTCACGCCTGTAATCCCAGCACTTTGGGAGGCCGAGGCGGGCAGATCACAAGGTCAAGAGATCGAGACCATTCTGGCCAACATGGTAAAACCCTGTCTCTACTAAAATACAAAAATTAGCTGAGCATGGTAGTGTGTGCCTGTAGCCTCAGCTACTTGGGAGGCTGAGGCAAGAGAATTGCTTGAACCCGGGAAGTGGAGGTTGCACTGAGCTGAGATCACACCACTGTACTCTAGCCTGGTGCCTAGCGACAGAATGAGACTCTGTCTCAAAAAAAAAAAAAAAAAAAAAAAAAAAAAAAGTAATAGCATTCTGAATGAGTATTTGGGTAGCCATGATAAAAAAAAAAAAAAAAAAAATAGAGAAGAGAGATCCAAGATGGCTGATCACTAGCAACTCGGGATTGTAGCTCCCAGTGAAAATGCAAAGAACGAGAGGGCGCCACACCTTCACATGAATACTTGTTGCTCACGCACCAGGAGATTCCCAGCGGAGGAGCCCCACGGGTCGCCAGCACGACTCTTGTGACTGGCAAGGCAGTTTTGTCAGCGCCTCGGAGTGTTGGAGACAAGATTAGAGAAAAAAGGATAAAAAGGAACGAGCAAAATCTCCAGGAAATATGGGACTATGTGAAAAGACCTAATCTACACTTGATAGGTGTACCTGAATGTGACAAAGAGAATGAATCCAAGCTGGAAAATACGCTTCAGGATATTATTCAGGAAAATTTTCCCAACCTAATAAGGCAGGATAATATTCAACTCCAGGTAATAAAGAGAACACCACAAAGATATTCCTCAAGAAGAGCAACTCCAAGGCACACAATCGTCAGATTCGCCAGGGTTGAAATGAAGGAGAAAATACTAAGGGCAGCCAGAGAGAAAGGTCAGGTTACCCACAAAGGGAAGCCTGTCAGACTTACAGCAGATCTCTCGGCAGAAACCCTACAAGCCAGAAGAGAGTGGGGACCAGTATTCAACATCTTTAAAGAAAAGAACTTTCAATCAAGAATTTCACATCCAGCCAAACTAAGCTTCATAAGTGAAGGAAAAATAAAGTTTTTTGTGAACAAGCAAGCACTCAGAGAATTCATCACCACCAGGCCTGCTTTACAAGAGCTTCTGAAAGAACCACTACACATAGAAAGGAACAAAGAGTATCAGCCTTTCTAAAAAATACCAAAAAGTAAAGAACGTCAATATAATGAAGAATTTACATCAACTAATGGGCAAAATAGCCAGCTAATATTAAATGGCAGTATTAAACTCACATATATCATTATTAATTCTTAATTTAAATTGACTAAATTCTCCAATTCAAAGACAGACAGGCAATTTGGACAAAAAACTAAAACCCATCAGTATGCTGCATCCAGACCCATCTCACATTCAAGGATACACAAAGACTCAAAACAAGGGATGGAGAAAGATTTACCAACCAACCAGAGAGCAAAAATAAATAAATAAAAAGCAGAAGTTACAATTTTTGCCTCTGATAAAATAGTCTTTAAAGCAACAAAGATCAAAAGAAGCAAAGAAGAACATTATATAATGATAAAAGAATCAACACAACAACAAGAAGAGTTAAAGATCCTAAATATATATGCACCCAATACAGGAATACCCAGACATACAAGACTTATAAAGAGACTTAGACTCCCACACAATAATAGTGAGAGACTTCAACATTAATATTAGACAGATCAATGCTGCAGAAAATTAACAACGATATCCAGGACTTGAACTCAGATCTGGAACAAGTAAACGTAATTAACATTTATAGAACTCTCCACTTTACACAAAATATACACTCTTATCAGTACCACATCATATCAATGAAATGTTGGTTGGCTCCTTGTTTGCTATTCTCTTCCCTAATTTTCTTTCATGTCTCCATTATTAAGGACAATTATAGGCATACCCATATTTAGACTGCATTCTAGCCCAGGCAACAAAGCAATATCCCCATTCGCTCTCCCTCTTCCTCTTTCTCTTTCTTCCTCTTCTTTATTCTTTTTCTTATTATTCTTTTTTTCTTTCTAAAAATAAAAAAATAATAATAAATGAATGGAGTATATAGTTTTTTAACTATGAAATGGAGCTCATATCTGATGCTTTTTAAAAAACTATGGATGCCAAGAATAAAAATTCATCCAGTATATGTTAAATGCAATTTTAGTCATTCTACATTATATGCAGTAGAGAATTAATTGGAGAAACCAAAATTATGACATTTGTGGAAAAGTTATTCAGAAACTACAATAGGGAATAGGACAACAAGAATATAATAAGTATTTCAGGTCCTTTCAACAACTATGCAAGATAAATATTATTATCTCAGTTTGCATATGCTAAAATCATAGTTCATGAAAAGTAAATGACTTGCTCAAGAGCAGGTAGCTAATAAATGTAACCAACCATTTCAGGTCTTGGCTTTAAAAGCTCAATCTTCAAAATTAACACAATCTCTAAAGAGATAAATGCAAAGCAACTACTGAGGAAGAGCTATCTTTGTGCTTTACTTATTGATTGATTCTTTTATTTGACAAATATTTTTGAGTCCCATATTATGCACTGTTCTAGAGGCTGGGATGAAGCAATGAACAGACATATTTAGGTATAAAATAGCTGTTGAATCTCAAGCCATCACATCTGAATTCTAGACAAACTGAAGGAAAAAGGCAAGAGACATATCCTACCTTCTCCCTTTTAAAGGATTTTCTCTGGAAACCATATCCAAACCTTCTCCCTTATAGCTTACTGGCCAGTACTTAATCATATGGCCACTCCAATCTACAGAGTAGGCTAGGGTATTTAGTTTCCCATCACCCATGTTAATACTGGAACAAATTAGGGTTATATTCATAGGGGTAAAGGGTAGGATGGCTATTTTATGGGTAGCTAACTCTCTCTGACAATACCAAAACCATTACACATAGAAACTTGAGTGATCTGTCATTACTGTTTTGACTGTAAACTGATTTAGATGAATACCTAAAAAAGATATTCCCAGTTCATAGCTGAGATGCCTTTCCTTCCTACTTTGTCTCAGCCTTCAGTTTCCCTCAAGTTTATCTTCTGTATACAGAAGAACATCTCCATTCTATTTTGATCACCATTTTTTTTTTTTGGCTCAAGTAGGTTATGCATATTTCAACATCATCAAAGCAAATCGCGATGTCAGGGTAGGTACACAGGAGACATTAACTATAGGAGAAAGGAGCTTAAAAAAAGGAAGTCATAGAAATAATTAAAATATGAAGATTGATTTAAATTTAATTACTAAAAGAACAGGAAATACTTATGTTTAGTTTTTTAGATCATTAAGAATTAGAGAAGTATTTTTTAAGTAATATAATTAACTAATTTGCCTATTCTTTTCAAGGAAGGAGGTTAACAAAGGTTTGCCCCATTTCTTATATACTTGTGATTTTAGGAGAAAAAAATTTGCCTTGTAAAATGGCCAAAAGAATATAAAGAATAAAAAATAAAAAACAAAAGAATTAAAATTAACTTGAAATGAAAATGTCATAATACAGTTTAGAAAACAGGAAATTTGAAGGTTTTGATTATCTTTTGCATGGGTCGACTTCTATATTTCAGTAGCTGTTCGCTTTTTTTTTTTTTTTTAACTGAAAGCTCAGATATTGAAAAGATTTAGGAGAAAAAATAGAACCAAATAGACAAGATGTGTTGATCATTAAGAGCTAGCTATAGTTTACATTGTATATTTAGAATAGATTGAATTAAGGTGGTGGAGCAGTGTTCCTCAGACCTTACTAATTAGCTAATAAAGCCCCCTTCACTTCTAATTCTCTCAAACAAAGATATTACTACAAAAATGCTGTTGAAGGGAAATTCAGTGTTTCTTTAAAAGAGCAACAATTCGACAATGTAAACAAAGCTGGATCAGTGACTACCAGCGAATAACTAGCTAATCTCATTTAAATTTGGTCAAGGAGTGAGCAGCATTGATCTAAAAAAAAACAATAAAGAATGACAGGAGTTGTAAATGTGTACATATATGTGAAGCATACTCATGTAACCATATTCATATCAACATTTTATAGTCAATTGCTTAATTATTTAAATATTTCATTTTAACAAAAAATACATCACATAGCTTCTGAACAGAGTTTTAAAAAGCAAATTAATGTAAATTTAAAAAGCAAATTAATGTAAAAAAAAGTTAGAAGCCATTTTATAAATATCTATATTTTTGGATGGATATTGCTGTCAAAATGAATATTTTTCAAACTCTTTCATAAATATTTATGTTCTTGATAGATATTGCTGTCAAATCTTGTTGTACTAGCCAATACAAAGGGGTAATCTAGTAAGTTAAATAATTTATTCTGTCTCTAAATTTCAGATCAATTCAACAACTTAGAAAAAGCAAAACAATAGTTAATTCTAATATCTAACAAACATTTCTTTTGAAGTTTCTCACAATAAGTACTATGAATATAACAAGTAACAACATATTAATTTTTAGGATGTTTTGGAATCAAGTCTCTAAGCTTTCTTATATGATCCGTTAAAACAAGATTCAGTAATCTAGAATTAAGTTGATGTCTGTGTATCAGCTCTCTCTATATTTAGCTTACTCTAGGGGTTTATTTCTGACTATTTGGAGTATGAATAAACTGTACCTACTGATAACAATTTATTCACAGATATTAATCTTTTTGGTCTATTATTTCTTCAGAGACATTGTTGATGATAGTTGATGATGGAGGATACTGGTAATCTATAAATTCAACCTACGATTATTCATCAGTAATAAACAAAATAATAGATTTTTATTTGAATTGCTAAGTTTATTCACAGCCTAGTATTTTGTTTACTGATTTCTTAAAGATTTTCTATTAAATTTACAAACCAATGACCTCATAATTAGCCTTGGGAAGGAAGGGGTGAGCTAAAGCACATCTTTATCAATAGCTATCAATATGAGTCATCACCTAAGTTATACACCTTTTATATGCAAATTAAAAATTTAGGCGCAAATCTACTAACTTTCTAATTGTTAGCAGATATTGGCAGTTGTACATAATGGGGACACAATTAATTGTGTTTGAATGAAACACTGAATTCAAGGCACCTGCTCTGTTTTACATTTTTTTAATGGTGAAAGGCATACAACCAGTAAGAGATATATTCAATGTGCTTCTAGATATTCTTAGAGTTAATTGGGTGCTGAGAAATTTAAAATCTTTCTGATTAGAATTTATAACTTTCATTTTTTGAGATTTTATATCATTACATTTCTTTTTTCTTTTCCACAACAAACAAAAGTCATAGAAGGGAATAAGCTGTATGCAAAATGTCAGTGTGATTAGGTTAATTACAAATTACAATGATCATGAAGATATAGGCTTGTAAATTAAGATTATAACATAGAATAGCACACATTTTATTGGAGGGGAAATTCTGAATAAATTATTTTGTATTGCGATGGCAGAAAAGCAAGAAAGAAAGAATCACGAATGTATTTCAGTAGTCAGATTTCAGAGTAATGATAGAGACGTTTTCACAGACATCACCTTGCGTTCATGCTGCTACACTCCTGTCTTTCCTGCCCTCTCAATCAGCAATTATTAATACAATAGTTCCTTGACTTTATAGATCCAGTAGGCTCCTGTATCTATCCCTGTTCTACCAGCAACCTTGATATTAACTTTCTTCATATTCCAGCTTAGATATAATGTTCTAACACGTAAACATGCTTCTGCAGTTATCAACTACCTTGCTTCACTGTCCCACTAGCATGTAAAGAACTTGAGTTAAAATAAATTACCGAGTGAAGAAAGATAGTCTAGGTATAAACTCAGTAAAATCGGAAATAATTATTAATTGAAGTATTTCAAATAGATTGTGTGAATATGCAAATATATTATTATATATATGTTAATCTACTTACATGGAATAATAAGTCTGGATTAGTCTTGCTAAAGATGTGCTAGGAAGATTCAACACATAAACTTTGAACATAAATAGATGTCCTTTGCATTCATTTCTCATTCACACCGAGAAAACATATCGTTTGATGTTTTATAAAGATCTCTCCTGGTTGCAACGAGGAAAATGTAACCAAAATGACTGCGGATAATTTTAACATTTATGTAACTGAAAAGGCCAATAATAGAACTAAGTTTAGGTATTTCTGGATTCAGATGCGCAAACATCAAGAATCTAGCCACCACTAAATCCTGTTTTCCGTGGCTTTGAATTCTTTCTCATGCAGACTCTTCATGCAGTTGATTTTCAGGATTTTATTCAGGATTTAACTCAACCAGCTTGGCAATGCCAGTTCGTTTAGTGTTTTTGAAAAGTAGTACTCTTTATGTAATTTCTGCAAATTTCCAAGTTTTTGTCTTACTGCCCTGTGTTAGGTTGCATTTACATTCTCTAGTGAATCCTTGTGACCTTAGAAGAATAGTGCTACAAACTAACGTTAGCCAATACAATTAGGCACAAGTATTAGATTCCTTTTGTTAAATGTCAGTAGCCTCTCATAGTTAGACATAAGTGACTATTATGAGTTCTCATTCAACAATCTTGTATTAGGTATCAATGAAAGCAAGTCTGGGAAATAATCCTGACAAACACAAGCAGATAAAACAGTCTCAGACAAACTGTACTGTGACCTCAATGAGACCCACCTTTAGTTTTGATACTTCATATGTGACATTAATCTGGTGGGAATATTCAGTTTACCAGAGTTGTGGGAATTAGGTAAACAACAATCTTCTGGATCAACATAGGATCATTTAGATATCAAACTGATGGTAGCATTTCCAAAGGGCCTAGATTTTTCTGCTTGTTTGATTTTTATGCTCTGGTAATTGAAGGGCACAAATGTCTCTAAATTACTTCTACCCAAATCCATACATCTTCAAAACTACTAATTCACTAATGAAAACCCATCTGTAGTATCCATTATGTTCATTAACCAGCCAATAATTTTTGTAAAAAGCCAATTCAAGTGTGTAATTATGCTGATTATAAAAACGCCTGGTATTGATTGAAAATAAAGATAGTTGAAATGCTACCATCAGCTGCCTTGGAGTATGACCTTTGAAATAAAATCTGACTAACTATAGTTGGAATCTGCATTCCAAGTTACGGCAAACTGATCATGCTTAATAGGTTGATTAAAACTAACAAACATACATTTGCATCTTATTATCTATCCTAAAATATTTTAATATGAATTTTAGACCAGGTAATAGTTCACTTCTAAATATTTAAGATGCTTCCATAAAAAAGAATTATCTTCTTTCATAGCCAAAATAACCGGGATCATATCTAATAAAATGGATTATCCTTTCTTAATATCTAATACGCCATCTAAAATCAAATCCCCCTAGTTTCCATCAACTTGTTATTTTGATGCCTGTCTGAACTAAGATATATATAGTTCATCTTTTTGTTATATTCCTTTAGTTTTTTCTTTTTAAACAGCATCTTTTTGTGAAGATTTCATAAGTTAAGGATAGTGGCAGTTGTCCTAGAGAATGTTTCAGTGTGAGGCATGGTGGCTCATGCTTGTATTCTCATCACTTTGGGAGGCTGAGGCAGGAGGATTGCCTGAGCTCAGGAGTTTGAAACTAGCCTGGGCAACATTGTGAGGTCTCATCTCTATTAAAGAGAGAGAAAAATTCACCTTTCTTATAGTGTGAATTAATATTTTTCTTATATTTTCTGTAATTTTCTTACATTGGAAGTTAAATCTAAAGGTTTGAATTAAACAAATATTTTTAGCAGAAACATGATATGTGATATTGTTTACTTTATGAAGACGTTTTTAATATCATTATACTCTTACAAATTTTTCTAGATTCAATTCATATAGGTATGAATTTCTTTTCTCTTTTTGATGATGTAATTGTTACAGTTTGTTCTTCGGTAGCTTTCTCAATATGGTTCTTTGGCTTCTATGTTCTCATGACATGACTCATTTGATCTTTGAAAATGTCTTTACTTTCTGACCCAGTGAGATGTTCTAGGTTCAACTTGGATCATCTCTGTTGTACACATGAAATTAGTCAACTCTTGGAGAAGCTCTGGTACTTGGCAAATGGTCCTAGACATCAAATTTCCAGCACTAGAATTAGCATATTAGTTTTTCTGCCAGTATATCATTTGTCTTAATCCATTTTGACAGAAATAGACATTGTTAGAAAATATAAATGTATATCTAAAATTCACTGCATCATCAGGCTCTTCTTTAAGTTTTTGATTCTTTAATTGAACTCTTCCTCTTATATTGAAAATTTTAATTTTCAAAAATATTAACAATCATTTGCTTTGTTTATAATATTAAAATATTTCAACATAAAGATATCATTATTATCTGTAACAAAAAGGCTGCAGTATTTGGTTAAAATTTTTTTGCAGTAATTTTTGTCTTTAAAATGCATCGCATCCTGAATATATACAGTGCTGTGTTCTATAATGATTAGTAGTAGTTCAGATTTCTACGTATGAAAGTAAATACAAATAGAGAGTTCAGTTCTAAAATGGATAAAGTGATATATATTAGCTCCAGGTGGTCAGTTTCTTCTTTTTACTTTTTAAATTTTCAGTAATATTACAACATACATAACTATATTTGTTTTATATTCTTATATTTGCTTATTACATGGAAATTTAAAATTTATCCTAAGCATTTATGAAACTACATGCTTTATTATTTTTCAAATAATATACTGCATTCTTTTATTGATCTGTGATGCTGTATATTGTTACACCAATACTTGGAATTACTAAATTAAAATAAATTTCCTAGTAAATAGTATCTGACAAAGAATTAGTTGGCAATTGGAAGATCCTTAAATTCCCCCCAATCTTTATATCATTATAAAATAATGCTATATGTGAATACAAATTCCTAATATTTTTCTGATCACCTCCTTTTAAAATCAAAAGCAATATTTCTTTTTTTTGTATAGAAATAACTTTAATGGAATTATTTTTTGGCAGTAATGATGAACAAGCTTTTACTAGATATTTGGAGACAATAGAGTACATTCTGTGCCTTTTACATCAAAATCATCCATTTTCCTAATCATTTCATCTAAATAAAAATTAAATTACATCAGCATTTATTTGACATGGTGTTTATAAATGTTTTACATCAGCATTTATTGTATAATGCATTATTTAATTCTGTTAACCCATAACATTCCTGTCAAATGGATTAATTTTGTTTTTTAATCTACAGATAACGGCATCAATAGGTGGTGACATTTTCTTTTTTTTTTTTTTCGAGCTTAACATTTTTTTTAATTGCATTTTAGGTTTTGGGGTACATGTGAAGAATGTGCAAGATTGTTGCATAGGTACACACATGGCAGTGTGGTTTGCTGCCTTCCGTCCCCTCACCTGTGTCTGTCATTTCTCCCCATGCTATCTCTTTCCACCTCCCCACTCCCCTGTCCCTCCCCCATTTCCCCCCAACGGACCCCAGTGTGTAGTGCTCCCTTCCCTGTGTCCATGTGTTCTCATTGTTCAACATCCGCCTATGAGTGAGAATGTGTGGTGTTTGATTTTCTGCTCTTGTGTCAGTTTGCTGAGAATGATGGTTTCCATGTTCATCCATGTCCCTACAAAGGACATGAACTCATCATATTTCTTTATATATATTTATATTTAATTTAATTATACATATTTGAATAGAGTCCTTATTTTAATTACTGGAAATCCTAGTATAGTGTAGAATTCAAGTTCTTAAAGATAAATAAATAGTATTTTCCATTCAGATGTAATATGCATTTATATTTACCAAAGCAAAACTAAAGATAAAATACAATAAAATTGTTGTTATACAGAAAAATGTTTAAAAAGTTATACTTTAAATCTTTTATTCAGAAATTTCAAATAAAAACTATTTTATACATTTATATTCTCAGAATATTTTATGATTTTTTAAAAACTTATACTTAGGAAAATCCTGATTGTACAATTATAACAAATTTTATAAGACTTTATCTCTATTACAATTCTATGTTTGTATTTTATTTACTTCATATTCTACATATTTAGTTTTTGTTACAAATCCAGATTTTTTCATAGAATTAAAGATGTTCCATATTGCAAATTTTAATTTTTGAATTCTGTGTTAACTGCTTTCATATACATAGACAAAGGTAATGTTGCATTTAACTACAGATAAATTTTAAAAAGATTGGTTTCACATTTTAATACATTTAAAGCAAGATGTGAAATGTAAAAGGCACATAATGCAATCCTCTAGGTTTTTATTGTAGAAAACCAAGAACATTATTTAGTCTGTGAGTGAGTATAGAAGGTTAATTTGACTTTTTTTTTGTAGTTGTTCAGTCTAACATCAAGGATTTTGCTATTAAATAAGGTTTTAAAATGTGTCCCAGATTATCTTATTGTTTGTATGTTTTATTTTTCTCATTTTTCTTTTTTCAAGATCTTAGCCTTGTAACAAGCAGACTGCTTACGTTTGTCTTTGCATATTGTCTCTTATTACTAGGCAAAATTTATATTTCCTTCTTTAGCTTAAGTTCATATTAGAAAATGAAATTAACAATTTCAAATTAGTTGATCAATATACTTTTACAGCTTCTTAAAAACACATTTAAACAAATTATTATTTCAACCATAATTTTCTCTCATATATATTCTTCCAACAAACATTTTGAACATTTGATTGTTTTCCAAAAATTTAAATATTTTAACTTTAAAATACTAAAAATAATTGTAAGGTTGTTTTCTTAAACAATTATTTCTGAAATTCTGAGCTTTCTGAACGTTATTTTTTTGTCATCAATGTTTAAAACCTGATACGAATTAAGCACTTAAAACTTTTAGGAGGGAAGACATTTTCTTCCTATAAAACAAATTTACTCTAAGTATTGACAAAGAATTGCCAACTATTATACATATTTAAATTTTAGTATATAGTCAATACTTACTTTCAGCATAGGATTTTAAAAATAAAGCCTATACTCCCTGGCCTTTTATAAATTTTGTTTAGACCAAGGAAAGAGTGACTCATTTTTGTAAATTTCCAATAGTTTAAGTATTCTGACTTAAATTCTTCTGTATCCAAAGTGTTCAAAATCTTTTTCAGGTGTTAAATTTTTGGATTTATAATGTGATTTTCAATTCATTAAACAAAAATTTTAAACTATAGTTATTTCTTAAAATATTTAAGTTTCAGTTGCTTCATCATTTTATTTACAAGTTAACACTTGTATTTGAAGAATTTCTTTAATATATAAAAAACACTTGTATTTAAAAACATTAACACTTGTATTTAAAGAACTTTAGATCAATGACCAACTGCATCTTTAAGCTCAGTCAATTACACACTTGCAGTGATTTCAAAATGCCTTAAAAATACAGTATAGTGGATGTTCTTTTCAAGTCCCTCAGTTGCCTAATTTAACAATGTTTGTGACTATTCAAAATGGTTTTGTAATCACAGTCAACCCCCTTCTTCTGGGACTTGTCTGGTCCAGGACAAGCATCCCCTTCTTTGGCCTGAATTTCTGTGGTAAGCTGACACTCTCAGCTTCTGCCTCGTTATCAAAGCTGCACTGTCAGTTGAAGGAAGTTTCTCTCTCTCTTTCTTTCTCTCTCTCTCTCTCTCCTCTCTCCTCTCTCTCTCTCTCTCTCTCTCTCTCTCTCTGTGTGTGTGTGTGTGTGTGTGTGTGTGTGTGTAAAGTGTTTCCTGTTGTAACTCCAAATTATCTTGGATCATAAATACTATTTAAAAATTTTTTTTAAATCAAACTGTATCATGTAATCTAAGGGCACTGTGTTCTATGATTCACTTCTGAGAAGTAAATTGGAGGGTAAATGTGCCAACCAAAGTGATTATCTGAAGCAAAGGGACCACTGGATGTTTTTGCTGATCAGCTGCAAATGTGGAACTCCTGTGTTTCTAGAACTTATATCACATTTATGTACAGCATTCTGGCTTGGGAAAACTTTTCTCAAGGAGAAACACAGGTTATGAGGACATGGCTTGAGACCGAATACATGGTTGTGCAGATCACTGAAAAATTGTTGTGCTAAAAGGAAAGCAAATTGTGACACCTGGAATTGTATACTTCTCAGATTCATCAAATATCATTATTAAAACTTCACAAAATAAAGCAAATATGGTCTGTAGTCCGTCCTTGTATTCTAAGAGCTGGATAACTCGATGGATAGACACAAATACCAATGAATGTGCAAATGTTCATGACTGAATATAAATGAGAAGGTAAATTTTGTCTTTCGTTTTCTAGCATTAGAAATTTAAATGAACTATTGGTGAAACGACCATAGTTGATAAAACAGATGGCATTTTATACAAGCTAAAATAGTAAAATAAATGAAAATTATTTCCTGAGAATAAAGAAAGATGAATTCACCTATGTGTTAGTATAACAACAGAGATGAAAATAAAGCTACTTTAAAATAAAAATTCTCCACAAAGGTATTTTTAAATTGAGAATCTATGTTTATAATTAATAAATAACAAAAAATCTAAAATCATTTTTAGAACAATGCAAGAATTAATATTACACAAATGTAAATATACATATAGAGAAATACATTCTCAAAAAACCTGAAAAACAAAAAAAAATTAGTTTTGAAACTACATTAAGAAATAATTTTTCTAGACTTGGAAGCAGAAATTTCATTTCTTTTTGAAAAAATATTTCCAATCTTGTTTCCTCAATATCTACATTTTTTGTTGATAATTATTTCACAACTCTCACTTTTGAAATAAAATATTTGGTAATAGTATATATGTACCTTTTACCTTTTTTCTAAATGTTTCTTGTGAAGAATAATTTAATAATGTATATTTTAAATTTGTTTTTGAAAAGATAAATATCAATTTGATTCTTGCAATAATTACATCCTACAGCCAGAATTACCTTTCTAATTCTTACATTTGTTCAGGGCCATTGCCATTCCATATCTTGTAGGATAAATCCACATTCTTGGCTTGGCTGTCACAGTTGACTCCGTCAGTCTCATCTCCTGCCTTCCCTCCTTGGTTCCCTTTACTGTCTTCACAGAAAACTTCTTGCACTCTATGAACGTATCACCAACGCTCACAAATGTATGTTTATTCATATTATTCCCAAGGCTTAGAAGCTGATTCTTTTTATTCTCTCTCCCTTTTCTCCTTCATTCTGTCTCTCACTTTTTTCTCCCAGTCTCCTAATATTTTCTATAAAAAATGGTTTTCAATGTGTTGTCTGTAGATTAACATCATTAGCACCACCTAATTACTTGGTAGAAATGCCAGTTTTTAGACATTACCCTTCAACTACTAAATTAAAAATAAGTCTTTGGGGAGGTGGGCTAAACATCTGTATTTTTTGATTATATTTTGAGTTCTGGGATACATGTCCAGTGTGTGCAGGTTTGTTACACAGGTATACACATGCCGTGGTAATTTACTGCATCCATCAACCTGTCAGCTACATTAGGTATTTCTCCTAATGCTATCCCTCCATTAGCCCCCGATGCACCAACAGGCCCCAGTGTGTGATGTTCCCCTGCCTGTGTCCATGTGTTCTCATTGTTCAACTCCCATTTATGAGTGAGAACATGTGGTGTTTGGTTTTCTTTTCCTGTGTTAGTTTGCTGAGAATGGTGGTTTCCAGCTTCATCCAAGTCCCAGCAAAGGACATGAACCCATTCTTTTTTATTGCTGCATTCCTGCATAGTATTTCATGGTGTATATGAGCCACATTTTCTTTATCCAGTCTATCACTGATGAACATTTGGGTTGGTTCCAAGTCTTTGGTATTGTGAACAGTGCTGCAATGAACATATGTGTGCACGTGTCTTTATAGTAGAATGATTTATAATCCTTTGGGGATATACCCAGTAATGGGATTGCTGGGTCAAATGGAATTTCTGGTTCTAAATCTTTAAGGAATCTCCACACTGTATTCCACAATGGTTGAACTAGTTTATACTCCCACCAACAGTGAAAACATGTTCCTATTTCTCCACATCCTCTTCAGCATCTGTTGTTTCTTGACTTTTTAATGATCTCCATTCTAACTGGTGTGAGACGGTACCTCACTGGTTTTGATTTACATTTCTCTAATGAACAGTGATGATGAGGTTTTTTTTCATGTTTGTTGGCCACAAATATATCTTGTTTTGACAAATGTCTGTTCATATACTTTGCTCACTTTTTGATGGGGTCATTTGTTTTTCTCTCGTAAATTTGTTTGTTTCTTATAGATTATGAATATTAGCCTGTTGTCAGATGAACAGATTGCAAAAATTATCTCCCTTTCTGTAAGTTTCCTGTTCACTCTGATGATATTTTCCTTTGTCATGCAGAAGCTCTTTAGTTTAATTATATCCCATTTGTCTATTTTGGCTTTTATTGCCATTGCATCTTGTGTTAATTTTTGTATAACATGTAAGGAAGTGGTCCAGTTTCAGTTTTCTGCTTATTGCTAGCCAGTTTTTCCAACACCATTTATTAAATAGGGAATCCTTTCCCCATTGCTTGATTTTGTAGGTATGTGACATTATTTCTGAGGCATTTGTTCTGTTCTATTGGTCTATATATCTGTTTTGGTACAAGTACCATGCTGTTTTGATGACTGGAGCCTTGCAGTATAGTTTGAAGTCAGGTAGCATGATGCCTCCAGTTTTGTTTTTTGTCGTTGTTGTTGTTGTTGTTGTTTTTTTTTTTTTTTTTTTTTTTTTTTGCTTAGGATTGTCTTGGCTATGTAGGCTCTTTTTTGATTCAATATGAAATTTCAAGTAGGTTTCTCTAATTCTGTGAAGAAAGTCAATGGGAGCTTGATGGAGATAGCATTGAATGTTTACATTACTTTGGACAGTAGAGCCATTTTCACAGTATTGATTCTTTTAAGTTTTCCAGGTGATTCTGACGAAAGCAAAAGGTTAAGATGCAATGATATAAGGTAACCTAGAAAATCCAGTCATCAAATTCATAAGCAAGCCCTCGTGGAATACTGGAACAATGGCTCCTTGTTTTCTAGGATTCAGTAGCTGGTTCAGTGATTGACGATAGATCTAGTGTGAGTGACTCTTAACCTTGGCTGTACTTTCAAATCACCTAAGGATTTTAGTATTTGCAGGTACAAAAACAAACAAACAAACACAAAAAAAGAGTGAGTCACTTCTCCAGAGATTCTCATCTGGAATACAGCCTGGGATTTGTGATTTTGCAAGCTTCCTTAGTGCTTCTAATCTGCAGGTAATTTTGAGAATCACTGCTTTGCCATTCTTACCATCTCCTAATCACCTCAGAGGTGAATGTTCATTGCCATCTGCATGGCAATCCCTGCTGTGACTGCAGCTGAGCTTTTCTCTGCTATTAGTGTTCTCTACCACCTCTAAGTCTACTGCTACTTTTTTCTTTCACCCCTTCTCAACATTTTGCATTCAAAGCTTTTATCACAGTTCAATGCATAGTGCCCCTTTTAGACAAATGCACAGTCTTATACTTCCTTAAATTTGCTTAATGCCATTAGCTTGACACTAATTCCTAGTCTAAGCAGATATGAACAAGATCAAAGCCTGTGCTATATAGAAAGAAATTCTTGTAAGCCCTTTTCTCAGAAGGGTTTTAGACATGGCAGATATTTGAATGAGTCATAGAATTTCTTCTCTAAGGCAAATACCCATCTCAAATGTTAACTTCTTCCAAATAATTTTTCCCAGGTGGTTTCTTTTTTAATGTTTTGAATAAAGTACATTATGTTATAGTTATTTATCAATGTCTTTTCTTTTCTTCCCAGAGATCGTGATCTTGATATCAGGAATGTGTTTTCTTAATATTTTACCTGGTTTACCCAACTGTCTTTAACATTCACATACACAAACAATTCTCACTCAGGCATCTGTTCTCAAAAAAGCGTTCTTATAAATGGATGCCAATCTGATGCAACAATACATTCTTTTTACCATGATTGTTGGCCACTGATGAAAAATAAATATAACAAAATTTTACTATTAAAATTTGCATTAATAAATAATTTTTAAAACTTTTAAAGGCAAGCAAAGATGCCAATCATGTATCTACTGTCAATCAATTACTACTGTCAATATGTAAGTTACTTTACCTGGGAGCTTCTTAGAAAGGAACATTGTTAGGCCATGTCCCAGACCTACTACATCTGAATCTGTATTTAATGAGATCCTATGTGATTCATATAAACTTTGTAATTTTAAAATATTCATTAAAAATTTTAAAATCTCAAGCATGTCATTTGGATTGAGCTACACATAGGATTTCACATGTATTTTTACGTATATGAATTTCATATATGTATTTTGATGACCTATTCTAATAAAAGCTATCATGTTGGATTTGAACTATTTTTTAGTTTTTTTCCTTAACTATGATCAAGTCAACAAAAAGAAAACAATACTGAATTTTAACAAATGCAGTATATTCAATGTCTGTTTAAACATCTTTATTTAATAAAATTTCTTCTTGTGTTTCTCTTTCTCATTTCATACTTGCCACTTCCATAAAATTTAAGTGCTACAGAGAACACACTTCCCCTTTCAATTTTTGCTTTAATGCTAGGGCTGCCCAAAGAGGAAATTCAGATTTCTGGCAGTCATGCTCTTCTTCACAATGAACATCATCAACATAACCTGCACCATTTCTGATCAAAGAGATTGTAGAGGGGACTAAAGTATCAGCTGTTTTGTTTGTGTAAATGACTTTCAGGATTTATTCTGACACAAAAATGCCACAGTTTGTGCATGTCTTCAAATATATTATCAGGTCTTACTGGTTAATTTTCCCTTATTTCACCACTTCTTAGTCAATATAAAGCATCCTGTATTGCATTTGTTTTCTTTTTTGTTTCATGTATATTTCCTGAACTTGACAGTGAGCTCCTTAAGAGAAAAAAAAAATGATGATAGGGTCTTTTGTGTCCTGAGCATGTAGCATAGTACCTACTATGTAGTAAATAATAGATGAATATGTGTGGAAAGAATGGAAGAAAACATGCAAAGAAAATATAACATCAAAATCTGTGGATAATTTGTTGGGGCAAGACTCTTCATGCCTGCTCAGAAATCCCACCAAATAATATCTTAGATAATAAAAAATTGATTTTTTTAAAATTGCATTTTATGTTTTGCAGTACATGTGAAGAACATGCAAGATTGTTGCATAGGTACACACATGGCAGTGTGATTTGCTGCCTTCCTCCCCTTCACCTATATCTGACATGTCTCCCCATGGTATCTCTCCCCACCTCCTCACCCCCATCCCTCCCCCATTTCCCCCCAACAGACCCCAGTGTGTAGTGCTCCCGTCCCTGTGTCCATGTGTTCTCATTGGTCAACACCCACCTATGAGTGATATCTGCGGTGTTTGATTTTCTGCTCTTGTGTCAGTTTGCTGAGAATGATGATGTGATCAAATATGAAAAAACTCAATGTCAAAAATGCATTCAATGCCTGACAAACCACGTGTGGTTCAGTTTATTTTAAGAAATGACCTGCAAGACAATGAATTATTTTTCATTGATAGCAGGAACAGGAAATACCCTATAAAGATAATGAACTTTGGGGCATTTTGCCAAGATATATTTTATAAAATTGTAAATTCCTTCCTAGATAAAAACTTTACCATCCAACCAAAAACAGAGGATTAAAATTTTAAGTGAATTAAATAGGATAGTCAGCTTATTATGCAGATCTCTGCAGTGAGGGGCTAGTTTCAGCTGCAGAAAACCACTTCACCTAATGTCAAGCCCTTTCTCACTGCAGCTTGTATCAGTGATGCATCTTTCAGGGACTATAGAAGACCTGCCATTGATGCAGGTCATTGTAGCCCAACCAGGGACAACTCTGCCCTTCTGGCCCTAAAACTTGATGTGGGGTTGTGCAAGGTTGTAAAGCCTGCTTCACAGTTCAACTTCTCTCTCTATCCAATCCTGCTTCCTTTCTTTCCCTTCCTTGTCTTTAATATGTGCATATGAAACTCCTTCTCAATGTGTGCATCTCAGAGAACCCAATCAGCAACAATTGCTGATTTTTTTGTAGAAATCACTGTTAACCAAAAAAGTCAGCTTCTGACAATACTGTAGAAAACATTCAATTTAAGACTTACTTAGTATTTTAAGGTGCTATATAACATTAAGGCTATTTTTTTATTACATGCAAAGCTGTAAACAATATATATTATCACAATTAAAATTTCAAAAAAAAAACACCCATTCATAGTTTAAAATTCATTCTGCATCTTTCTCTTACTTATTATTTTTGACAAAACCACATCCCACATCATCTGATAGGAATTATAATTTAATAGTAGTTTCTTTTCTCAGCCTTATCACTTTATAGAAAACTGTAAATTAATCTCTTTGTATCAGCATTTCTTGAGCTGTAAAATTAGGGCCTAGTTAACTTCTTGCCTTTTTAATACAGTTCCCAGGCAGTCAAATTTTGATGTAACTTCTTCAAAAATTTTAAGACCTACGTAAGTGCAAGGAGATTTCAATGTAGAAAATATCTACAGTTAATGCTCACTTCAAAGACATTCTAAGCATGATTAAAATATTATATCTGCTAGAATAATAATGGTTTTTCACAGAAGCTGACTATGAGAATCATCAGATAAATTTTAATTAAAATGCAGCTTTATTGGTAATCTATTCTATAAGGCCAGCATTACCCTAACACCAAAGGCAAACAAAGACAGTACAAGAAAATAAAATTACAACCGATATTCCTATAAACATTCATATAAAAATTCTCAACAGGCCTGGTGGTGATGAAATCTCTTAACAATTGCTTGTTTGTAAAGGATTTTATTTCTCCTTCACTTATGAAGCGTAGTTTGGCTGGATATGAAATTCTGGGTTGAAAGTTCTTTTTTTTTAAGCATGTTGAATATTGCCCCCCACTCTCTGCTAGGTTGTAAGGTTTCTGCCAAGAGATCTGCTGTGAGCCTGATGGACTTCCCTTTGTGGGTAACCTGACCTCTCTCTCTGGCTGCCCTTAGCATTTTTTCCTTCATTTCAACCCTGGTGAACCTGACGATTATGTGCCTTGGGGTTGCTCTTCTTAAGGAGTATCTTTATGGTGTTCTCTGTATTTCCTATCTTAATGTTGGCATGCCTTGCTAGGTTGGGGAAGTTCTCCTGGATAATATCCTGAAGAGTGTTTTCCAGCTTGGATTCATTCTCCCCGTCACATTCCGGTACACTGATCAAATGGAGATTAGGTCTTTTTACATAATCCCATATTTCTTAGAGACTTTGTTCATTTCTTTTCACTCTTTTTTCTCTAATCTTGCCTTCTAGTGTTATTTCATTGAGTTGATCTTCAATCTCTGATATCCTTTTTTCTGCTTGATTGATTCAGCTATTGAAACTTGTATATGTTTCGCAAAGTTCTTGTCCTGTGTTTTCAGCTCCATCAAGTCATTTATGTTCTTCTCTAAGCTGGTTATTCTAATTTGCATTTCATCTAATGTTTTTTTCAAGTTTTTAGTTTCTTTGCATTGGATTAGAACATGTTCTTTTAGCTCAGAGAAGTTTGTTGTTACCTCCTTCTGAAGCCTGCTTTTGTCAGTTTGTCAAACTCATTCTTCATCCAGTTTTGTTCCCTTGCTGATGAGGAGTTGTCATTCCTTGGAAGAGGAGAGATGTTCTGGTTTTTGGTGTCTTCATCCAAACAGTATGGCAATTCCTCAAGGATCTAGGAACAGAAATACCATTTGATTCAGCAATTTCATTACTGAGTATATACCCAAAGAATCATTCTATTATAAAGACACATGCACACATATGTTCATTTCAGCACGATTTATAATAGCAAAGACTTGGAACCAACTCAAGTGCCTATCAGTGATAGACTAGATAAAATGTGGTGCATGTACACCATGGAATACTATGCAGCCATAAAAAAGGATGAGTTCATGTCCTTTGTAGGGACATGGATGAATCTGGAAACCATCATTCTCAGCAAACTGAGATAAGAACTGACAACCAAACACCACATGTTATCACTCATAGGTGGGTGTTGAACAATGAGAACACACGGACACAGGGAGGGGAGTATCACCCACTGGGGTCTGTGAGGGGGAACTAGGAGAGGGACAGCAGGGAGTGGGGAGTTGGGGAGGGATAACATGGGGAGAAATGTCAGATATAGGTGATGGGGAGGAAGGCAGCAAACTACATTGCCATGTATGAACCTATGCAACAATCTTGCATGTTCTTCTCATGTATCGAAAAACCTGAAATACAATAAAACATATATTTTAAAAAAAGAAAAAAATCTATCTTAAAATTTATACATAATCTCAAGGGACAATGGATTGTTAAAATAATTTTGAAAAAGAACAAAATTATTTTTCTGATTTCAAAATTTACTACCAACCTACAGTGATTCATTGTATTACAGATATGTAGAAAGACATATAGATCAATGAAATATAAGAGAGATCCCAGAAATAAACCACATGTAGGCAAATCACTTTTGACAAGGATGTTCAGATTATTCAATGGGGAAAGGACAATGTTTTCAACAAATAGTGTTTTGGCAAATTAGATATTCATATGCAAAAAAATAAAGTTAGACTTTTACACCATATACGAAAGTTAATTCCAAATGGACAAAAGTCATAAATGTAAATGCTGAAACTACAAACTCTTCGAAGGAAACCTAGCTGAAAACCATTTCTTGGATATGACAAAAAGCACAAGCAACAAAGAGAAAATAGGTAAGATGAACTTCATCAAAATTATAAACTTTTGTGCATCATGCATCAAAGACTATTATTACTGAAAAGGCATCCCATGGAATGAGAAAAACTATTTGAAAATTATCTATCTGATAAGAGATGAATATCCAGCATATAGAAAGAACTCCTACAAGTTAACAAAACAAATAGCCCTATTAAAAACTTGAATAAGCATTTCTTCAAAGAAGATATACTGATGAACTCTAAGCATATGAAAATTTGTTCAACATCATCAGCATTAAGGAAATGGAAATTCAAAGGACAATCAAATACCAACTCATACCCATTAAGATGACAATTATTTTAAAAGATAACAAATGTTAGCAAGAATGTGGAGAGCTTGGAAGCTTTGTGAATTGCTTGTAGAAATATAAAAAGCAGTGCAACTACCATGGAATATAATATGGTTGTTTCTTTAAAAATTAAATCTAGAATTCCGTTTGATCCAGCAACCATATATCTGGGCATATATCAAAAAGAATTGAAAGCGGAAATGTGAACAAATATGTTTACACCAGTGTTTCTAGCAGCATTATTCACAATAACCAAAGGACGGAAGCAACCTAAATGTGCACCAATAGACAAAGGGATAAACAAACTCTGATACATATGTGAAATGGCATTTTATTCAGCTATAAAAAGAAAAGAAATTCTGACACATGCTACAACATGGATAGACATGAAGATATTTTTTTAAGTGAAAAAAACCAGTCACAAACGAACAAATACTAAAAAATTTCACTTGTATGAAGTATTTAGCATAGTCAAATTTATAGAGACAGAAAGTAAAATGTTGGTTGTCTGTGGAAAAAGAGACATAAAGGGAGTTACTACACAATGGACACAGAGTTTCAATTGGGAAAGAGAAAATATTTTGGAGATACATAGTGTGGGTGGTTGAATAACACTGTAAATGTGCTTACTGCCACTTAAAAATGGTTAAAATGGCAAACTTTATGTTATGAAGTTTTTCTTCATTTAAAAAATGAGTTTTGTAAATGTATATATTTCTAGAACCCATCAAATTCTTGTTGAATGAGAATATTTGTGGTTAATTGTCATAGTTGGCTTTTAATGAAAGGTACTTAGCTTATTCTTGTGCAGTCATATTTGGAAATGCCTCCCATGGCATGTTGCTTATGAGAATTCCTCCAACTCTGTGCATGCTTTTTTCAAGGTAGCAATACATATGGAAAATGTAAAAAAAAAAGGTAATATGCTAATAGTAGAGTTAACTGGACTTCTCATGTTGTGCTTTCCTATATTCTTTATTATATCTAGGTACAGAACTTAGAGTTACATGGACTTTATTGAGAGAAAAATTTAATTACCTTATGGATCTCATTATAAAATATTATGTATTCTATTGCCTGCCTGCGGTTAGCTTTAAAGGACACTCTATTATATCATTTTTATGATCCTGGGGAAAGGCGACAAAAATTTGATCAAAAACTACATTTATTCAAATATATCTTCAATAGTTTTTGGTAAAAACATAAAGTTTTAACAATATAAAAACATCAAAACTTTCCACAAATAAAAGAACTGACTGGAGATTGGAAACCCTTGGTGCCTCCTTTCACACTATCACCACCCAGGCATATAACCTTGATAAACCACCCTCGTTTGTGTGGATATTCCCTATGCTCATGCACAAAGGATGATTTGAAGTATATGTGCAATGTTTTCTCTTTTATGGGAACTTTCCATCTCTACAGTTTATCTTGTAACAACTGTGACTCCCTCTCAGTCTTGCTGCAAACTTCTTTCCCTTGAGTTTTGTGCAATCCCCGTGAGCAAACTGCCTCCCAACCTTTTCCATAACATTTCTATTCACATTGGTTATTTCTTTTTATTTTTTTTTGAGACAAAGTGTAACTCTGTCGCCCAGGATGGAGTACAGTGGTGCAATCTTGGTTCACTGCAACCTCCACCTGTCGGGTTCATGTGATTTTCCTGTCTCAGCCTCCTGAGTAGCTGAGATTACTGGCTCTTGTCACCATGCCCAGCTAATTTTTTGTATTTTTAGTAGTGATGGGGTTTCACTGTATTGGCTAGGCTTGTCTCGAACTCCTGACCTCGTCATCTGCCAGCCTCAGCTTTCCAAAGTGCTGGGATTACGGGCATGAGCCACCGCATCCAGCCTTCTTTCTTACTCTCTCCTTATGTGTGTCATATAATATTATCTCACCATAAACTCTCCATTAAATATTGCTTCATTTCCCATGTGTGCTGATCCACTATGATTCACATCGTCAGTCCTGCATACATGCTTGTTTGATTGCTCAGGCAGTGGTCACAAGCAGGTGGCTCTTGGGCCACAGATAACATGATGTGCTTTCTTGTCTGTGGGTTGTTAGCTAACAAAGTAATGGAAAGCATCATGTTTTAATGTGAATTACTATTCAACACCAATATGTTGGGAAGCTTTTTTTAAAAAAATAAGAATTTCCAACTTCTCTTTGAAGTTGAGAGTCTGGTGAGAGAGCATCCATATTTCCACGTGGTGACAATGGCTTGAGACTTGTAGTAGCCATCCTCCTAAGTGAACTGTTAGGTTATCCACCTCACCAAAATTTTCACTATTTCCTCTTCTCTCCGTGTGTCTCTATTGGACAGTCAGTTCTTATTTATCATCTTACATTTTGCTGTTTTTTATGTATGTACTTTTACTCCGGGGCCTCTAGATATTTAAATTTCAAACTTTGACCCAAAACTTCCTACTACGTGTCACCATCACTCATGAACTTACCATTTACATTACCAAAGTTGTAGTATCATTGCTGTAATTACTAATATCTAAAATGTATTTATGTATTTTTGCATTATTTAAGTCTATTATTATTTTCTAGGTTAGCTTTTTCTCAACTGTGTTCTGCAAATAATTAGTTCATGTAGATATTTATAGATGTTCCTCTAGAGCAGAGGAAGATAAATACACGTGGGAAAAATGAGGATAAGCAAAACCGAGTGGGTTTTGGATGGACTTTAGGATGCCGTTCTGCACTGTGAATCACCTAGAAAGAGAAGCAGTCTGTAGAATTTTCTCACTTGTTAAACCAGAAAAATAACTGGCATCATTCCTTATAAATTCTTATTAATTGGAAAGGGCTTTGAGTTCATCTCATCCAATTCCTTACTTTACAGGCGAGGAGACTGAGGTCTGATAAGGATAAAGAATGTCTTCCCATTCTTACATTTGTGATGATATTGACTACATTTTTTAATGAACTTTCATGCTTATGCTCTCCAAATAACACAACCTTAGTATTCTTCAGCTCATCTCTTTTTCAGCTGATCAGCCTCATCATGAAGTGAAGCCTTACCGCACTTGTTACCCTGCTGGAGAGGGGAAAGCCATTGTAACAATACTGAATTTAACACAATACTCTACCTAACACATTTAACCATAGTCTATTTGACATATTACTGTACCTAACACAGTACTTCACCTAACACAATCTCTACCTAACACATTTAAACATAGTCACCTAACACAATACTCTAACACATTTGAAGAGCAATGTGGTCTAGAGAGGAAGAGGGGTCACTAACACAATCACAAATCACCTGGAGGAGATTTTTGCACAGACTCTGTTTCCAGAGCTTCTAATAGGTACACTTATTCCCGAAGGTTCTGATATCATCTTGAGGGTGCATGGCCATAAACATATTTAGGCAATGTTTGTTATTAGCAGACGTGAGTATTTTGTCCAAAGAAACATTTACTAGCGATATCCAATTCCATTTGTCTTTGAAATAAAGGTCTTTGAATCAAATGTTTCCTCCTTATAAAACACAGTACGGCAGATGGCAGGTAGATGGCCTTCAGGGCTAAATATTTGGTAGAAGAATCAACATGCAAACCAAGCTTGGTTTGTGAGTGACATTAGCATTTACAGTGAGCTATTACACCAGAGTTTTCCTTTTTGGAAATAGATTCTGCTATTTCATAATTGTATTTGAAGGATTACATCAGAAAACATATGTAAAAAGCTCAGTGTTGAATAGTTCCTTTTTAAATGTTATTCCCTTTCACTTGCCAGTTAAAATGATTAATGAAATAAGCTACTATTCGTTTCCTTATGGGAGGAAGAGGCTGAGAATTAGGCAAGTTCTTTTCTGAGAAAGTATTGCACTGCTTTTGGATGAAGCGTTATTTGCCCTGTAAATGATGGCTTGTTGCTTTAGCAGTTCTGTAGGGGAGAGGAGGTCTTGCTTCCTCTCAGCAGTCCATATCAATCCCCATGCCTGGATGACAGAGTGTTGTGGCACATAAATATTGCAGAGTTGGTGTTGCTCTATTATTTACTCCTTCTGAAGAGAAACATTGATCAAATTCAGTGTATCTGTACTGGTGATTTATTATTCCATTTTATTCTCTTACAAGAGGATTAATGATTGAGGTAAAGTCTCTTCAGCTATTGAACAAATAAATACATACGCTACTTGGTTATTTCATTACATCCAAATTTGAAGTCTCTAAAGTTACATTGGATTTAAGATGGCTTTGAGCAGGAGGTTCCAAAAATCCCCAAGTGTTTTGACTGAGGCAGTCTTTTCTAGAGAGTTTTTTTTTTTAAATGTTACAATGATTTGAGCCCTAAAATACACTGTTGATGTTTAAAGCTTGTGAATTAGTCATGTTAGTGAAAGTAGTTTTAGCGTAAACATTCTGGAATCCTGATCTACTGAAAAGTAAGTACTGTTTCCATGTGAGGGGAAAAAAAGTACTAGAGAAGTATCACTTCACCCTGTCCTTGAGAAGTCTCCTTAGGGAAACCAAAATCTACAATGAAAGAGTGAAGGAGCCACCTCCTGTCCTTTAGATGGTACCTTTATCTCAGCACTCAGTGTGTCTACAGTTTGTTTTCTTGTTTTCAACATGGCGCCTAATGCATCTGAGTGGGATAGTAAACCTTGATCAAAGTGGTCCCTACATCTACTCTTTGGTTTTACGAATTGTTTGGGTGCTCCTTTTTCTATTGAGTCTGTCAACCACTTTCTGGTCTCTCTTATTTCCTTGTCTGTTCTAAACTTTTTGCATCCAACAACCTCTGGAGCTAGAGAGAAAATACTTTCACTGTCTCATGTATCTTTCCTGGCCCCTCTTTGTTTATAATCATATTCAAGTGTTTCCCATCCCTCAAAAATCTCTGCTTCTATAATCGATTTCCTTTATTAGTTGCCATTTAATTCCTTTTTCCCTGTATCATCCAAACATTTTGAAACGGTTGTTAACAGGCATCTCTATCTTTTCCTTCACTCTCCAATCCATCATAATTTGGTTCTTGTTCTTAGCACACTTCTAAAATTGCTCTTCTTCAAATCCTCAGCAATTTAGTAACTTCTACATCAAAGAACAGCTCTCATATTTGAGACTTTTAATCACAATGCCCAGGATAACACTCATATTAACAAGAACTTACATTCACTTGTATTTTCTGATATGCTTTGATTATATCATGCATCTTACATTCATTATGTAATTCAATCCCCAGAGCGACTGTATGAGAGAGATACTATTGTTATTCTCATTTTATTGAGAAGGATGTTGGGAATCAGAGAGATTAGTGGACTCCACAGTCACACTGTTGGGAAGTGGCAATCCAGATCTGAACCTCAATATATATTTTTTTCTTTTTTTTCTTTTCTTTTCTTTTTCTTTTCTTTTCTTTTCTTTTTTTTTTTTTTTTTTGAGACGGAGTTTCGCTCTTGTTTCCCAGGCTGGAGTGCAATGGCGCCATCTCGGCTCACCGCAACCTCCGCCTCCTGGGTTCAGGCAATTCTCCTGCCTCAGCCTCCTGAGTAGCTGGCATTACAGGCACGCGCCACCATGCCCAGCTAATGTTTTGTATTTTTAGTAGAGATGGGGTTTCACCATGTTGACCAGGATGGTCTCGATCTCTTGACCTCGTGATCCACCCACCTCGGCCTCCCAAAGTGCTGGGATTACAGGCTTGAGCCACCACGCCCGGCGTGAACCTCGATTTTTTTACGACTCTTCATCCCCTTATGTTTTGAAGCACCATACTCTTGTTTTCCTGTTGATTTTTTTTTTTACTTTACCATTTCTGTCTTCTTGGCAGATTCTTTTTTATCCACCCTTCAAAACATTGGTTCTTAACCCTTTTTACACAACAGAATTAACTGAAGATATTCATGTGCTTACTCCAAACACTGAATCAGAATATTCATGTTTGGAGCCTAGAAATCCTGCATTTAAATGTCCATGTACACAGTATAGTTCAAAAGCCATTGCTACCCAATCTTTTTAATAATCTCATCCGGGGTTTCATAATTGCACCTGCCACCTATAAAGTGATATTTATAAATATGTTTCCTGACACAAGGTATCTCCCCCCGCCCCCCAATTTCTGGAGTCCAAAATCTTTCTACCTGGTAGATAACTGAACCTACATGTCCTGCAAAGATGCATCATCTTTCCTCTGTAACTCTTGGATTAGACAGGACATAACATCACTCTTATCTAACTGCTCAGATGGTTTCCTTTGCCTGAAAGACAAAGTTTAAGGTTCATAACAGGGTATGCATAGTCCATGATAATCTGTCCATCTAATCTCTAGTTTCTTTTCTTAGTAGTCCTAACTCAAAATTTGTTCTTCATATTTCTGGAATACATGTAGCTCCTTCTTACATACACACTGTCTCCTGCTTCTTTGGTCTTTATGCTGCTGTCTGTCTAGAATGACTGCCGTCTCAACCTTAGCCTGTCTTACTTCCATCAAAATTTTCTGGGTACTGCTTCTTCCTGTAGTTCTCTATTAATCATTTTTCCCATTACAGCTACACATTTTGGTTAGACATGCCTCCTCTATGTTCCCATAATACCGTGCATATACATTTATATAATATTTATGATATTTTCTTATGGTTTGTTTTATTTCAGGTGGTAAAAACTACAGCTTCAAGTACAAAACTGTACCTTATATATCACTGTATCCATAGCACCTCACTGAACCTAGCAGATTGTGGACTGAAGTAAATATTTTGAATAATATACAAATGTTGTTATCAATATTAATAACAACAACTCTTTATGGAATGCTTTATAAGTGGTAAGCCTTAAGTAACTATTTCCTTTAGTCCTTATTATAAATCTATGGGCAGATATGATTTCCATATTCAGGGGAGGAAAAGGAGGCTAACAGTCATTAGGGAAGGCTTTTCAAGGCTACATAGACATTATGTGGCAAAGCCAAGATTCAAATCCATGTGTGTTGTCCCCGCAGCTGCACCATTTCTTTGAATACTTGGTGGAACTCCTTCTGATGCATGACTGTTCCTCAGCCTTGGCACTTCTGATCAGCATTCTAGTTTCTGCCAGGAAAGGAGCTCCGCTTGGATTGTAGTCTACTTGAATAATGTTGGCTTCATATATACCTCTTGTCAGCCTCTTCTCTAAGAATTCCACTGCAAAATTATTGTCTGTCATGGAAATAGGGTGCCACTAATTGCTGCTACTCTGTTGTGCATTGAACTGAAATAATGATGCTTTCTGGCACACTGCTACAAGCTGGAACTACGCCTGAGCAGCCCAAGCCATTGTTTGCTGTTTTCCTCTTAGAGGTTAGATTTGGGTCAGTTTCTCAGACTTGGGTGGTCAAGACCCTGCCTTATACCTCTTTCTTACTGAACCAAGCAACTCAGCTCTTAGCAGGCTTAAACATGCTGCAGTTGTGACAAACTTAAGTTCTGACTGATAGATTGAACAAATACAATTTAGAATGAGTGATGATAGAGTATTAGAGCAGAAGTATTTATGACTATTAAGGAAACACAGAAAAACAGACCTTTGATTTTGCTATAGAAAAGATGTTAGAGACATATTCCTAGATTAAGTGAATTTTGAGCTATGTCTAATTTTATAAATTTTACAAATGTACTTTTAGTTTCTGGGAAATTTGAATCATGGCAGTAGTGCTATATTTGCTTTAAAAAAAGGAATTGATTGATGTATTGTCATCTTCTTTAAAACCATGATTGTTTCCTCATCATTCACCTATCATATCAAATAATCCTTAATAGAGTCAACAAAATGAACAACTCCAGGTGCACCATCAATATTGTATTCTATTTCATTTAATTATTTTGGCCACTACTCTCTTCACAGTGCTAATATTATTCATGTTGAATGCTATATAAATGCCACCCCTTGGAATTAGGCAAAATAGTTGCCTGTTTGAAAGCAACCAATGGAGACATCCATAGAACCTCAGGTAAATAGCCAGTCCTGAGCTGGATTCCCCATAGTTTGGGAGATATAGAAACAAGTATTATATCTGCTCTTCTGAATCAAGAATTTTAAACCAAGTTTATAGAAACAAAACCTTTACATGTGTCAGAAAAGGGTAATGAACTGTATTCTGTAAATAGGCACCACATTGTTGGACATAATGGAAACTGCTAGATGGTGGAAGTCAATGTAAACTAGCATTATCTAGCAAATCTTTTGAAAGTGGAGTAGGACATGGATAACCAGGCAAAGGAGAAAAGTAAAGCCGTATAAACTAATGCAGAGCATGTGAAAGCACACAAACAATGCTAAAACCTAGAAAGGAGTTTCGAAAATCTCTCAGATTTGTTTGTGGTCAGCAGATGATGCTGAGTAATGTTCTCTCACCTAACCAAGTCTAATGAAATCCATGTTTTGTGTGCTTGTTTGTTTTTCTTTTACCATTTAATATCTTCTTGTCTCGTAAATAGTATCCAGGTTTTGAAAAAGAACTATCACCCCCGGGCATTAAGGCAAACCAAGGAAACATTTATAAGGAGCAGTTAGTTCCTTTCTTCCTGGCCTTGATTTTATTTACTCAATTAATTATTTAATCGCAACAAGGAACATAGCCTCCCTGTGCTTTCCTCATCCCTTTGCAGTAATCAGCTGTGAAGGGAGGCAGTGAAGTAAATGGGCTCTGTATGGAGGGATAAGAGAATCATGAATAATGGCTGTTTTAAGTACCGTGAATAGAATAGCAGCAGCTCAGTAATAATAATAAAAATGTAATTTATATTAAGTACATCTTATGAAAGGTTATTATGTAGAGAATAAATTACTGACTTCTCTACATGATGACTGGTGGTTCTCCATCACAAATAGGCACAGGAAAAGATGATCTAGATTTAAACATTAGTCCACTAGATTATTGAAAAAGATAGTCATATTTTTTTCAGTTACACTTTAATGAAAATAAGAAGGATTTTTCATCTCTCCAGAACATTTAAGTTGAAGCGTGTGTATAGCTAGCGGGATGGAGTCAAAGGCTCTCTTGTAAAAATTTTTTGGGGTAGCCCAAAATCCTAGACAACTGGTATGCAGAAAAATATCCTAGGTTGTGTTAACAGTGCTTTACATCACTATTTGGTTTTCTTTTTGAGATGAATGCTTAACTCTCAATTTTTCAGTGG
The DNA here is from genome assembly GCF_048565385.1 of Saimiri boliviensis. Lineage (NCBI taxonomy): Eukaryota > Metazoa > Chordata > Mammalia > Primates > Cebidae > Saimiri > Saimiri boliviensis. The sequence goes on from NC_133451.1 coordinate 53,534,204, forward strand.
ACTAAATACACCCTGAGCAATTAAGAGACCAAGTGAATGTTACACAGCTAGTAAATAATGGCAGAATAGGAGCTCAAAAATAGGTCTTCTGACTCCAATGTCAATGAGGAAATTGTAGACTTGTCAGGTAGAGCCCCTTGAAGAATATTCTGCAATGATCTTCAAGTGATAGGTGAGAAAATTGAGGTTAAGATAGTTAAAATTACAACAATTTAATAGAAACAGGATTTGAATTTTCTGTGTTCCACATAAGTGTGCTTTCCAATAACGGTTGATCCAGCCCCACACACAAAGGGCAGCATGAACAAGAACAGCTGCAGCCAAGGTGCCCTTGCACACCCAATTAGCAGCAGGGACACAAAAATCCACTTCTTTCTGCTGCCTTTTGTCCTTTAGTAACAGAATAAAATATTACAGTCAAGAAATTAATAGTGCCTGTCTCCATATCCTGCTTTCTGAAATTTAATATTTGTTGTACTGATAGCCTTCCAGGCTTTTGTTAATGAGGTAAGAGGAAACTTGGAAGAAACAGACAAAATATTTGACCAACAAATCCATTAGGAATGGCCTAGAGTTACTTGTGGAAAGAAGGAATATTGAAAAGCCTGAAGGAAGGGGTGGGAGAAATTATGGAGAGATGGAGAGGAGGTTGGGAGGGTAGAAATGGAAAAGAGAGAATTTTCCAAGCAACTGAACAGTGAGAAGATTCTTCTTGCCCTAGAAGAAAGATTTCTGTGGAGAAGTTTTAGGAAATTTTGCTGTGTTTGTGGAGTATAATTTCTCACCTTTCTTCCTGGTTCTCTACTACTTTTCCAAAAGGATTCAGTAAAATCCTGCTTTGCTCTTTAAGACATTTAAAGTCAGAATTGCATTTAGTACTTTTGAAGTTAGAATTGCATTGCGGTAGTAAGAGGATTGTTTCCACAATACTTTCTGGGAATAAAAAGGCACATTACTTTCCTAGTCTTATCTTTATACCTGTGATCACTCAATTTCAAGGCTAGTTTTAAGTTTTTATTATAATTAAATAATAATCAACTTTATAATTGTTTTCTTAATTATTTGTGTTTCACTTTGGAAAACGGAAGGATTTTTCTTTAGCTGGGAAAGGATATTAATGATTTCTCTTTCTTTAATATCTTTCTTATTTCAGTCGGTCTTCCTATTCCCAATCTGTTAAATTTCTGACATTACCACTCTATGCTACCTTCAAAATAAAGGCTATTACTCTTTGTTTGGCATACAAGTCCCATTATTAACTAGACACCATCCAATCAGCCAGGTCTTCTTGAGGGTGCATGCCAAGTGTGTTGGACACGTTATACCACTTTAAGTTCATCATTCTGCTGTTCTTTCTTGTCTAAGACCTTTGAACATATCTTTTCTCCCTGTTTGGCTTTTTATTTCCTGCTCTGATGGACATAACCTTCAAAAGGCAGCTTAAATATCATTTGTGTTGTCTTCCTTGCATTCTCAATGCAGAGAAAGACACTCCTCTCTTTGTGTTGTCTAGGGATTTAGAGCATTCCTTTGTCATGGCACACACAGAGTGTTGTACAGTGATTGTCTTTATACCAATCTGCAATTGGGGGTTTTGATATCAAAGGCCATGTCCTATTCACCCTTGTTGACTTAGAACAGCATCTGGTATATAGTAGATGCTCATTTAAATTTTGCTGTATTAGACTGAATTTGACTAGAATGTCAAATACATTTCTTAAACAAGTGACCTGGATATTTCCACATGGCTTAAATTAGGCATTTCAGCGAAAAGAGAAAACATCACACACCAGTCATTCTTGGGACAATTTCCCTCATTCTTTCATTTACGCAAGTGTAAATGGGTTCTTTCCTGGAAGCAGATTTTTTTTTTAACACTGGTTCCTCGTCTTCTGTTGGGGAAGGTGGCCTACTGAAGTTCCGTTTACAAAGAGCCAAGATTTCTGAGATTTTGTTTTCTAACATATTTTGCAGGAGGAAGAAATGGATGAAAAGTACCAACATCTTTAGGACCACTCTTAACTCCTAAATTACAACTCATTTATATTCTAAAATTCTCCTTGCTATGTGATCTATTGGTAAGATAGCCTATAGCAATTAATTTTTATTCATCTTAACCCTACCACCTAAAATCTTTAAAGAGTTGAAGACTTTTCAATGTAAGCAATAAAGTGAGGGAAATAAGACAGCCTACATGTTGTCTTAGAAAGAGAAATGAGATAGTAGGTTGTTACGTGTGTGTAGTGTCTCTATTGCACCTGTTGTATACAGCTTTCAGCTTGTTTTATCAATAACTGAAGTATCTTCTTTCTTTTTAGGGCTTTCTCTTCACAACTGGGTTACCAGACACGTTTTTCCGAGGTCCTGAAAATTTGTTTTCCATCAACTTTTTGTGATATTTTAAGGATAGTTTAACTTAAAGAACCAGAAAGGAAGAAATGTGCCTTATCTTCATTGCTGACTTACTAATTCTGTAAGTCCCAAGTTAGAAACCAGCAAGAAGTAGTAAAACATTTTCTGCATTCTATTCTATATCATCTCTACCAGAGCATAACACATTTTTTTTTTTTTTTTTTGAGACGGAGTTTCGCTCTTGTTACTCAGGCTGGAGTGCAATGGCGGGATCTTGGCTCACCGCAACCTCCGCCTCCTGGGTTCAGGCAATTCTCCTGCCTCAGCCTCCTGAGTAGCTGGGATTACAGGCACGTGCCACCATGCCCAGCTAGTTTTTTGTATCTTTAGTAGAGACGGGGTTTCACCATGTTGACCAGGATGGTCTCGATCTCTCGACCTCGTGATCCACCCGCCTCAGCCTCCCAAAGTGCTGGGATTACAGGCTTGAGCCATCGCGCCCGGCTGCATGACACATTTTTACAGGGAACCGGTAGCTATTTATAATATAAAAGACACTGCAGAGTGAACCTGACAACTGTTATGTAAGAACCAACATCCACTGAAGAGTCATTTGCCCAGGAACATTTTACCTTTCTGTTGTCACTGCCTCAGCCATTATCTTATGCTCCGGAAGTTGTCCTCATTGCATAGGAAAATTCTTTGTTGTAAATGTGCTATAAGCTCATAAACTTGATCCTGGAGGCTTTTATTTTTTTCATGTTTAATATTTCATTAGGCTGCCAACAGTGACTTCCTTTTAACATTTTTATTTTAGTTTTACTTTGGCCTCTGATGGTGACTGCAGGTCTCTCTTTTTCAATTTAAGTGTAATTGAACCTGAGATTACCTGTTCACAAATACTGGTAAACTTTGCTGTATGATGCCTATAAACAAATTCCAAGTTCAATTTGAATAGCACCTTTCATATCAGTGTTCCCAATTGCTTCACGGTAATACATCGTCAATATTTCACAACATGGAATCATTGAACAGTACATCCGATGATTTAGCCATCACTTCTAATAATCTAGAGAAGCAACAACCAGAGGGAAATAGGTCTTCTTTTGTAACCGTAGGGTGAAATAGATTTAATATTTTCCAAATCTGGGTAAAAGCCCTTAACCCATGTATAGAAGAACAGTCTTAACGGAAAGGTGCAAAAGTGCCCCAACGGCACCATTTACATTTGCACCTGTAAATGCAAATCCAATAAACAAACCCTTGCTTTATATGTAACTACATCCTTGATATTTGAATATAGTCTATGAAGAAAATTAAAGATAAAATTGTGTTATTTTATTTAAAAAAATAATTCGAGAGAGAAATTTCTAATTATTATTATTGTGGGAACACAGTTTGTCCAAGGCAATAATGACAAAAGTCATCCTGTATTTCTATGTGTAGCCCTCCTTATCACATCCAGTACTTATCGTAATGCCTCTAAATTTCTTACTATTTCTTTCCACCCTATTCTTGTCTCCATAGTTTAGGTCTTCATTTTTCACTTGGGTTATTTCAGCGCCCATATGACCAGTTTTCTTGAATCTAGTTTTGCCTGAACATCTTACATTACCACCCCGGATAGTTCTCATTATACGTGCCAGAGTGAATTTTCTGTAATGAAAATGGACAATGTGTCTCTTAAGATAAAAAAATGTCCTCCAATTACTTCAAAAGGTTCAATAGATTTCAGAATGCTTAAATTCCTTAGCATGGCAGATAAGGCCTTTCATGAATTGACCGCTGCCTGCGTTTCCACCCGTGGCTCCTTTTATTCACAAAATAAGCACCCACCTTTCCTCTGCACATTGAACTCTTTGTGGTTTAATGGACATGTTACCTTTTCTGTCATCTCTGGACTTTAGAACTTATTGAATCTTTTTCCCAAATGCATAGTCACCTGCTTACTCAGTTCTCTCACTCACTAGGGCAAAATGTGCTGCACTCAATCTGATGCCTGATAATCTATACTTAATATCTGATCACCGAATATAATATAATAATATAATATAAGGCAAGAAAAGCATTCATGTCTTCTGTTTACTGCACTGTGCTAGATATAGGCGAAAATACTAAAAAAAAATTTCACATATTTTGTTAAAATATGAACCTCTTTTAGAATCTGTTGAAAGCTACATAGTAAGCCTCTTAGTAGAATAGAAGACACAGACACACTTGCATACACAGCTTTCCATATAGCTTCAGAAGGATCATACATACGTTGAATTCAATCTAGGAATTTGCAGCTAACAAAACTCTGCTCTAAGGCATTCCCAAATTGGTGAACACACCATTAGGAAGTTTGTTCATTTGTGTCAGTTTGCTCTGCCTCACTATAATTAAGAGAAGCCTGGAATCTGGGTTGGCAGATCCTCTAAATACTTTCTAGCTGAATTTCCTATCTGATATATGAAGCATCTCTACAATATTTACATCACATACTTTTTCCTCTCCTGTTACTCAATGAGAGTGAAGCCACTACATCCTGAGCTTGGCCATGCCTGTTTTGTGGAGAGGAGGGCAGGTGTCCCAATCAAGTTCAAAAATGGTGTGAGAATACAGGAAAAGATGATTGACATGGCTGGGCTGACTGCTCCTGTCTGTGGGATGGACTTAATATGGTTTGAATTCACTACTAGCAACAAAGGTGGAAGCACTCAGATATGTTTATCAGCTTGCCCATATATGGGGTAGAATGGAAATAAGTCAAGGCAAGGCTTGAAAGACAGCAATCGAGCATCAAAAATTGGAGTAAGACTACTTAATAAAAATAGACACAGAAATTGTAGGCAGAAAAGTACAAACTACTGAAATAAGAAATCAATGCATATTGAAATAAAGAGATACTGTGTTCATGGATTGGAATTGTCTCAACTTGATCATAGATTCAATAAATACAATCTCATCAAAATTCCAGAAAGCTATTTTGTAGATATTGACAAACAGTTTGCAAAATTTGTAAAGACTGGCAAAAGTCATAGAATAACACAATACTGAAGAAGAACAAAGTTGGAAAACACAGATTATTGAATTTTAAGATGCTGTGTACATGTATGTACATTTATATATGTATGTGTATGTATATGCACACAAACATATATTATATGTATGTGCTACATGCATACACGTACACGTACATTTGTATAGGTCTACATATGTGCTATATTTATATACATACATGTATACATGTTACATGTATGCATATATTTCATGCATACATGCATACATGTGTGCATATGTGCATACACAATGTATACATGTATAGATATATACATATGTGTTATATGTATATGTGCATCTGTTGTGTATATACATATATTTTGTTATACAGCTAGTGCTCGACGTACGACTACGATTGGTTCTGACAGACCGGTCGTAACACGATTTGGTCATAAGTTGAGTAGGCTATATGTACAGTACGATGAAATGATGCTATAAAAATCTTTGTCATATTTTATCATAATTTTCTTTCATTATTGTTATATATCATAATTTTCTTTGTTCATTTTATGCCATTTGTATCATCCTACACCATTTTGTTTCTTATTTTTACATGCGTCAGGTTTAAGTAAAACACTGCATTACCAGTACAACTGGTTTAATATTTGCAAAACATACAAAATTACAAAATACAGGTGCATACAGAAATACAAAATACAAGTGTAAAAAATGCCACAGGAAACATTTTCCCAATTGCAAAACATATCAAAATATATAAACGTGTGAAACATTTTATTGGCAGTTCCTCTTGGTAGACATCTTGGGAGGGGTTTGATGAAAAATATCCAAGACACAAAACACAAATTGCTGTACAGAGTCTGGGATAACAGTTGAAATGGTGCACATGGAGATGGTAGTGCTGCCAGAAGCTGGTCCGCACTGTCATACGCCCAGATGTGCAACGCTAGCGCTGCCAGACGTGGAGCAGTCGTGGCTAGCGATTGTGGTCATAAAGTCGAATGGTCATAAGTTGCATAGGTCATAAGTCGATCAATACCTGTATACGTATGTGTTATATGTATGTGTGCATACATATGTTGTGTGTGTATACATATATATATATCTATGTGTATATATACACACAGAAACAGGGACAAGAGACAGAGACAAAGAGAAAGATTTATTTTTAGAAATCAGCTCAACATGATTATGAAGACATGCCAATCCAAAATCTTCAGAGTAGAACAGTAGATTGGAGATTCAGAGGAGAACTGATATTGTAGTTCAAGTCCAAAGGCAGTCTGCTGGCAGAATATATTTTTCTTCAAAACAGATTAGGCTTTTTCTGTTAGTGTCTTTAGTAGATATGATGAGGCCCAAACACATTATGGAGAGTAATCTACATTACCCAGTCTACTGATTTAAAAGGTAATCTTGTTTTTAAAAACACTTTCATGTAAATATTTTAAATAACGTTTGATCAAAATCTGATTACGGTGGTCTAGCCACATTGCATATAAGATTAATTATCACAAACACTATAATGCTATATTAATAAATACATCATAATATTGGTAAACCATAGATGCATAGATCAATGAAATGGAATAGATAGCACAGAACTAGGCCTGTATGGTTATAGTCAACTACTTTTGAGACAGAGCTGCTTATATAAAGAGATGATTTCTTATTAACAAATTGTGCTGGCACAATTGGATATCCACATGACCAAAAAGAATGATCCTAGACAGAAATTTTACACATTTCACAGAAATCAACTCGAGATTGATTGTAGACCTAAATTTAAAATCCAATATTATAAAATGTATAGAGGTAAACAAGAGGAAATTGACAATACCTTAAGTTTTGGACTGAATTGTTAGAGAAAACCCAAAACAATGATTCATTAAAGAAAGAAATGAATCAATATCATGGAAATGGCCATACTGCCTAAAGGAATTTATAGATTCAATGCTATCCCCATCAAGCTACCATTGACTTTCTTCACAGAATTAGAAAACAACAACAAAAACTACTCTAATTGTACATGGAAACAAAAAAGAGCCTATACAGCCGAGACAATCCTAAGCAAAAAGAACCATGTTGGAGGCATCATCATGCTACCTGACTTCAAACTATACTACAAGCCTACAGTAACCAAAATATCATGGTACTGGTGTGAAAACAGATATAGAAACCAATGAACCAGAACAGAGGCCTCAGAAATAATGCCACACATTTACAATCATCTGATCTTTGACAAACCTGACAAAAACAAGCAATGGAGAAAGGATCCCCTATTTAATAAATGGTGTTGGGAAAATGGGTGAGCCATATACAGAAAACTGAAACTGGACCCCTTCCTTACACCTTTTACAAAAATTAACTCAAGATGGATTAAACACTTAAACATAAGATCTAAAATCATAAAAACCCTAGAAGAAAACCTAGGCAATACCATTCAGGACATAGTTATGGGCAAATATTTGATGACTAAAACACCAAAAGCAATGTCAACAAAAGCCAAAATTGACAAATGAGATCTAGTTAAACTAAAGGGCTTCTGCCCAGCAAAAGAAACTATCATCAGAGTGAACAGATGAATTACAGAATGGGAGATTTTTGCAATCTATCTATCTGATAAAGGGCCAATATCCACAATCTACATGGAACTAAAACAAATTTACAAGAAAAAAAAAATTAAAAAGTAGGCAAACGATATGAACAGATACTTCTCAAAAGAAGACATTTATGCAGCCAACAAACATATGATAAAAAGCTCATCATCACTGATCATCAGAGAAATACAAACAGAAATCACAATGAGATACCATCTTACGGCAGTTAGAATGGCGATCATTAAAATGTCAGGAAACAACAGATGCTGGAAGGATGTAGAAAAATAGAAATGTTTTTAAACTGTTGGTGGTAGTGTAAATTAGTTCATCCATTGTGGAACACAGTGTAGAGATTCCTCAAAGATTTAGAACCAAAAATATCATTTGATCTAGCAATCTTATTACTGGGTATATGTCCAAAAGATTACAAATCATTCTACTATAAAGACACCTGCACACATACATTTATTGCATTGTTCACAATAGCAAAGAGTTGGAACCAAACCAAATGTCCATCAGTGATATACCTGATAAAGAAAATGTGGCACATATATACCATGGAATACTATGCAACCATAACAAAGGATGAGTTCATATTCTTTGCAAGGACATGAACGAAGCTGGAAACCATCATTCTCAGCAAACTAGCACAGGAACAGAAAACCGAACACCGCATGTTCTCACTCATAAGTGGGAGTCAAACGATGAGAACACACGGACACAGAGAGGAAAAGGTCTCACATCAGGGCCTGTTGTGGGGTGGGAGGCGAAGGGACGGATAGCATTAGCAGAAATACCTAATGTAGCTGACAGGTAGATGGGTACAGCAAACTACCACAGCATGTGTATACCTATGTAACAAACCTACACATACTGCACATGTATCCCAAATCTTAAGGTATAATTTTTTTTTTTTTTTTTTTTTTTTTGAGACGGAGTTTCCCTCTTGTTACCCAGGCTGGAGTGCAATGGCGCGATCTAGGCTCACCGCAACCTCCGCCTCCCGGGTTCAGGCAATTCTCCTGCCTCGGCCTCCTGAGTAGCTGGGATTACAGGCATGCACCACCATGCACAGCTAATTTTTTGTATTTTTAGCAGAGACGAGGTTTCACCATGTTGACCAGGATGGTCTCGATCTCTCGACCTCGTGATCCACCCGCCTCGGCCTCCCAAAGTGCTGGGATTACAGGCTTGAGCCACCGCGCCCGGCGAGGTATAATTTTTAAAAAAGAACAAATGCTACATAATATATGATTTCACTTATATGACATTTTGTAGAAGGCAAAACTACAGAGATCGTACAAAGTTTGAGAGTGATTTAGGGAGATGTTGAAAAGGTGAAACACGGGGAATTATTTATGGTAATGAAACTATCCTGCATGATACCAGAATGCTGAAAACACAACATTCCACACTTGTCAAAACCAATACAACTTTATTGGACCAAGAATGAACATTAAGGTATAAACATTTTTAAAAAGGTGTTTAAGGTGGGTCAGTGAATCTTATTGTGGCATGCAGCACACAATAAAGGAATCCACCTATAGTACAAATGTATGAAACAACTCACTGAATTTGATAGTGGAAAAGGTGCTGACTGACCTACATAATTTTAGAAAGAAATAAGAGTTTGAAAAACCAAAGACAATGTACTATAGTTGATAAAAATTGTTTCCTATGGGTGTATATGGTAGTAATTTAACAATTAAATAAATGGGTGGTGGGAGCCAGGTTTCCACTATTGGAATGGAAGATAACAAATAAGAAAGTGGTGGAGGTTTCGAATGAGCCGTAAGGGAGTGAATTAGAGCTGGAGACGTCAGTATGAATTAAAGTTTTGATTTAGTGTAGATACAGTTGATTACAGAAGTATTTATAAGTACGTGTATATACAGAGGTTGGTAGACCCATGTATATGTCCTTGCTCTTTCAGCTGAGAGACCCTAGAATCAGTGATACTCCAGTAACAATGAGGACATTTAGCATCTACAACTTGGTTTTCATTCTTCAATGTAGTGCCTAAAAATAAGAAAATGCACACACACATACACACCCAAATGGGGTGTGTCACAAGGATATAGGAACTAACTGAAAGAGCACTCTATTGTCAAAACTGAAACAATTTGTGCATTAATGTTTAAAAAGTAACATCAAATTATAACCCAAAGTATTACACAAAATAAATATTTATGAGTCTATACTGACATAAATGATTAAATAAGTGTGGGGCAGTAGAATAATCTTCCATGTAGAAAAATTCCAAATAATGTATGTTGATACTCTGCTCTCAAGGAGATGGAGTGTGAATCCTACTCCTCAATTGTGGGCTATGCATAGTGATTTTCTTCTCAAGAGTACAGTACAGAAAGGTATGGGAAGTCACTTTGCAGTGGAAAAACCTGACAGATACTACCTCAGCCAGAGTCAGTTGAAGAAAGTCAACATCAACAGAGATAAGTCATGTTGATAGTACAGATCCTTGATGTGATGAGAATGTCACTTTCCCTCTACAGGTTTCCTCCGCAAAACCCATAATTCCACGTCTAATCATGAGGATAACATCACACAAATCCCAATTAAGGGACATTCTACAAAGAACTGACTGGCACTCTTCAAAATGTTGAGGTTTTCAAAACAAGGAATATCTCAGAAACTATCACAGCCAAGAGCAAGTTAAGACTTGACAAATAAATGTAATGTGATTTACTGGATGAAATTCTGTAACAAAAAATGATATAAGGTAAAAACTAAGGAAATACGAATAAAATGAATTTTCATAAATAATGTGTCACAAATGTATCATAGTAATGTAATATTTTAAGAATAGGGGAACTGAATGTGGGATATTTGTGAGCTTTCAGTATTATATTTACAACTTTTCTATAAATCTAAAACAATTCTAAAATTTTTAAAAATAATAAATTTATCTAAAATGTTAGATTCCATGTTATGGGTATTTCATGATTGAGTTCACTAACATATTATTGTTTGCTAGTTAAAAATAAATTCAAAATAATCAGTTTTTCTCACTGACCTTCTCAATCTGTTGAGATGAACTTGGCTGAGAGATTGTTTTCTTTTACTTATCAAATGATTGGCTTTTAGCAGAATTAGAATTAGAGATCTGAGTAGTTGCCTATCCCTTTTTATAACCTGAACTAGTGCCAGTTTTGTGATTTTTATATTAAAACCAATCTGTGGATCCACATTCTCTTTAATGTTTACTCATGTATTGCTTGTTCTCACAATATCACAATTTTATGCTCACATGCTTGATTATTTCAGGCTGTTATTTTTCACCTTTATTTCTTTCAGTATTCAGATTCTATCTCTATTATATGATTTACCAAAGAGTATTGTATATGTTATGTCCATATGCTTTTCTATCATATTTATTTATAAAATCTCCAAAGATGTATTTTTTTAACCACTATTAAAACATTTATAGGAAAATCTCCAGTATTCGGTGGCATGCAAAAATGAGCATCTGTTAATTTCTAAAACGGTGAGTTGGCTAGAGGTCAGCTGATCTAATATGAACTCAGCATGGGGTGTGTTTTCTCTGTGTCTCTCATTCTTTAACTGGGATCAGAAAATTAGCCCAGATCCGTTCTTTTCATTTTGTCGACCAGAGGTGAAAGAGAGTAAGCAAAAAGAGAAAGGCCTCTTGAGTCCTGAATTTGCAATTTACACACCATCATCCTTTCCTGCCTCCTTCTGTCATCCAAATGAATGGACGTTACCATTTCCAAAATCAAGAGCCAAGGATATATTCTCCATCCACAATGGAGGGACACTTTAACATTTTCAATGGATGTGGTAACAGAAAAGGGGAGAGAGTTAGGACCCGAAACTCAACAGCAGCATGCTTTGTTCACTTTTCTATCCCTGGATTCAATAACACTCACTGACCCAGTAGGTATTCGATAATTTTAACTCCTTAGATTTATCTGTTTTTATTTTTTTCTTTTTCAACTTGTGTTTTAGGTTTAATGGTACGCTTGCAGGTTTGTTGCATCGGTAAACTATGTATCAGTGGGGTCTGGTGTACAAATAATTTTGTCACCCAGGTAGTCAGCATGGTACTCAATAGCTAGCTTTTTGGCCCTCATCCTCTTCCCACCCTCAATTAGTTCCTAATGTCTATTTTTCCCCTGTTTATGTCCATGTGTACTCAATTTTTTAGCTCTCACTTATGAGAGAGAACAGGTGGTATGTAGTTTTCCGTCTCTGCATTAATTTGCTTAGGATAATGGCTTCCAGATGCATCTGTATTGCTGCAAAGGCCACAGCTGAATTCTTTTTTATGGCTACATAGTGCTCCATGGTGTATAAGTGCCATGTTTTCTTTGTCCAGTCCACTACTGCCAGGCATCTAGGTTGATCTCATGCTTTTGTTATTGTGAATAGAAAGTGAGGACATATGTCTTTTTGGTAGAAAATTATTTCTTCCTTTGCGTATATACTCAGTAATGGGGGGTTTCTGGGTTGAATGGTAGTTCTATTTTAAGTTCTTTAAAAAAATCTCCAAACTACTTTTCACAGTGGCTGAACTAATTTACATTCTTACCAACAGTATAATAAGCATTCCCTTTTCTATGCATCCTTGCCAACATTCGCTATTTTCTAACTTTTTACTAATAGCCATTCTGACTGGTGCAAGAGAGTATCTTATTATAGTTTCGATTTGCATTTCTCTAATGATTAGTGGTGTTTCGTATTTTTCATGTGTTTGTTGGCTGCATGTGTGTCATTGATAAGTGTCTGTTTATCTTCTTTGATCATTTCTGATGTGATTTTTTGATATTTGCTTGTAGATTATGGACATTAGACCTTTGTTGGATGCACTGTTTGTGAACATTTTCCCCCATTGTGTGGGGTGTCTGTTTACTCTGTTGAAGTTCCTTTTGTTGTGCAAAACTTCTTCAGTTTAATTTGGTATCACTTGTCTATTTTTGTTTCTGTCACAAATGCTTTTAGAGACTTTATCATAAAATCCTTGGCAAGACCTGTATCTAGAATGGTATGCCACAGTTTTCTTTCTAGGATTTTAGTAGTTTTAGGTCTTATATCTAAGCCTTTAATCCATTATGAGTAGGTTTTTGTATACGGTGTAAAAAAAGGTTCTAGTTTCAATCTTCTGCATATTCCTAGCCAGTTATCTCAGCATCATTTATTGAATAGAGAGTACTTTCCCAATATTTTTTTTTTAGGTATGTGGCTTTATTTCTGGATTTTCTAACCTGTTCCATTGGTCTATGGTCTATCTTTGTACCAGTACCATATTATTGGAGTTACTGTAGCCTGTAGTTTAGTTTGAAGTCAGCTAGTGTGATGCTTCAGGGTTTGTTCTTTTTGTTTAGGATTGCTATGGCTAGTTGGAATCTTTTATTGGTTCCATATAAATTTCAGAATATCTTTTATGAATTCTCTAAAAATGATGTTAGTAGATAGAAATTGCGTTGACTCTCTACATTGCTATGAGTGGTACGACCATATAAACAATATCTATTCTTTTAAACCGTATGAAATATTTTTCCATTTGTTCATGTCATCTCTGATTTCTTTCAGTTGTGTTTTGTAATTTGCATTTTACAAATCTCTCACTTCCACGATTGGTTGTATTTCTAAGAATTCTATTCCTTTTGTGGCTATTGTAAAGGGGATTGTCTTCTGGGATTGTGTTCTTGATTTGGCTCTTGGCTAAATGTTATTGGTGTATAAAAATGATACTGATTTTTGTACATTGAGCTTGTACCCTACAACTTTATCTAAGTTGTTTATCAGTTCTAGGAGCCTTTGAGCAGAGACTATGAGCTTTTTTAGGTACGTAATTATTTCATCTGCAAACTGACATAGTTCGACCTCCTCTCTTTCTATTTGAATGCTTTTCATTCTTTATCTTGACTGTTTGTTTTGGCTGAGACTTCCAATACTGTGTTGAATAGGAGTAGTGAGAGTGGACATCCCTGTCTTATTATGGTTCTCACAATGCTTTCAGCTTTTCTGATTGCGTTTATTGGGATCTTTTCTCTTTTTTCTCTATTATTCTACCTAGTAGCCTATCAATCTTATTCTTTCAAAGCAACTTTTCATTTTGTTGATATCTTGTATAAATTTTCCTGTCAGTTTTATTCAGCTCAACTCTGATTTTGTATATTTATTTTTCTCTGCTAGCTTTGGGTTTGGTTTGCACTTGTTTTCTACTTCCTCTGGGTGTGATGTTAGGTGTTAATTTAAGAACTTTTTAACATCTTAATGTAGGCATTTAGCACTGCAAACTTTCCTATTAACACTGCTTTCATTGTGTCCCAGAGGTTTTGGTATATTGTAGCCTTGTTTTCACTATTTTAAAGGATTTTTTTTTAAAATTTCTGCCTTAATTTTATTCTTTACCCAAAATTCATACAGGATTATGTTATTTAATTTGCATGTAATTTCATGGTTTTGAGAAATCTTCTTGGTATTGATTTCTATGTTTATTACACTGTGTCCTGACGCAATTAATTTCTCTTGAATAAATGAATGAGGAAATGTCCATTAAGTGAAGACATGTAGTTGCTTCTATTATCCTTCTCAATCTTTCAATAACTTAGAATCATCCTAATGTTTTATTATCTTCATAATTCCCAATTAAATGAGTCTTCAAGGCATCTTCAAAACATATTAAATATTAATGTTATACTCTGTGTGTAATATAGCTATTTATACAAAAATATTTTTTTCTGATCCATTTTATTTTATAGTTTGTTTCCTTCTAAGACTAATGTTGCATGTTTCTTGACTTCTTTTCAAAAAATTATCTCACCATTAATAAAGGTTTATTAGTAGAATCCTTACATTAATTTTTGTATAAGAAATGTTTTCTTATGTGCTTGTTTTCTTTCCTTCTTCTTTATTTTTTTATGAGTTTTTTTAATGTATACTTTAAGTTCTGGGGCACATGTGCAGATCATGCCGGTTTGTTACATAGGTATACATGTGCCATGGTAGTGGTTTGCTGCATCCATCACCCCACCATCAACATTAGGTATTTTTCCTAATACTATTCCCGCCCAATCCCCCCACTCTCTGGTACTCCTACCCTAACACCTTGCCCCCAGCCCCAGTATGTAATGTTCTCCTCCCTGTGTCCACATGTTCTCATTTTCAACACCCACTTATGAGTGAGAACACGCTGTGTTTAGTTTTCTGTTCCTGTGTCAGTTTGCTGAGAATGAAGTGGTCCAGTTTCATCTATGTTCCTGTAGAGAAGATGAACTCATCCTTTTTTGTGGCTGCATAGTATTCCATGGTGTATATGTGCTATATTTTCTTTAACCAGTCTATCATTGATGAGCATTTGGATTGATTCCAAGTCTTTGCTATTGTGAACAGTACATCAGTAAACATATGGGCGAACGTGTCTTTATATGATTTATAATTATGTTTGTATATTTAGAAAACCCCATCGTCTTAGCCCAAAATCTCCTGAAACTGATAAACAACTTCAGCAAAATCTCAGGATACAAAATCAATGTGCAAAAATTGCAAGCATTCCTATAAACCAATAATAGACAGTCAAATCATGAGTGAACTGACATTCACAATTGCTACAAAGAGAATAAAATACCTAGGAATACACCTAACAAAGGATGTGAAGGACCTCTTCAAGGAGAACTACCATCCACTGCTCAAGGATATAAGAGAGGATACAAACAGATGGAAAAACATTCCATGCTCATGGTTAGGAAGAATCAATATTGTGAAAATGGCCATACTGTCCAAAGTAATGTACAGATTTAGTGCTATCTCCATCAAGCTACCAGTGACTTTCTTCACAGAACTGAAAAAAAAAACAAAAACAAAAACAAAAACCTTAAACTTCATATGGAACCAAAAAAGAACCTGCATAGCCAAAACAATCCTAAGCAAAAAAAAAAAAAAAAAAAAAAAAAAAAAAAAAAAAAAAAGCTGGAGGCATCAGGCATCGTACTACCTGACTTCAAACTGTATTACAAAGCTACGATAATCAAAACAGCATAATACTTGTACCAAAACAGAGATATAGACCAATGGAACAGAATAAAGGCCTCAGAAAAAAATGCCACACAACTACAACCATCTAATCTTTGACAATCCTGACAAAAACAAGCAATGGGGAAAGGATTCCCTATAATAAATGGTGTTGGGAAAACTGGCTAGCAATATGCAGAAAGCTGAAACAGGATCCCTTCCTTACACCTTATACAAAAATTAACTCCAGATGGATTAAAGATTTAAGTATGAGGCCTAACACCACAAAAACTCTAGAAGAAAACCTAGGCAGTACCATTCAGAATGTAGCCATGGGCAAGGACTTCATGACTAAAACACCAAAAGCAATGGCAAAACAAACAAACAAACAAACAAACAAAATCCAAAATGACAAGGAGGATCTAATTAAACTTCAGAGCTTCTGCACAGCAAAAGAAACTATCAATAGAGTGAACGGACAACAAAAAGAATGGGAAAATATTTTTGCAATCTACCCATCTGACAAAGGGCTAATATCCAGAATTTACAAAGAACTTAAACACATTTACAATAAAAAAATCAAACAACCCCATGAAAAAGTGGGTGAAGGACATGAACAGACACTTTTCAAAAGAATACATTTATGCAGCCAACAAATATATAAACAAAAGCTCATCACCACTGGTCATTAGAAGAATGCAAATCAAAACCACATTGAGATATCACTTCATGCCGATTAGAATGGTGGTCATTAAAAAATCAGGAGACAACAGATGCTGGAGAGGATGTGGAGAAAAAGGAACACTTCTACACTGTTGGTGGGAGTGTAAATTAGTTAAACCATTGTGGAAGACAGTGTGGTGATTCCTCAAGGATCTATAAATAGAAATACCATATAACCCAGCAATCCTATTACTGGGTATATACCCAAAAGATTATAAAACATCCTTCTTCTTTCAAGTGCAAGAAATAGCAGCACTGTTTAAATTGCTGTGTTTTAAATTTTCTATGATTTGCATTTTGAGGTTTTGATGAAAAATATCACAGAAATCTATTCAATACAAAACAAACAAACAAACAAACAAAAAACCTGTTGCTTTTAAGAGTTAACGCAGATAAGAAAGTTACAAGGGCCCATCAGGTGATTTCTGAGGAAGTATTATTGTTTAGCTTTTAAAACAGAAAAGATTAAGGAATAAAACACCAATTATACTTTTGCTATCTGTAGGAGATACTGAGTTGCATTAACTAGAGTCTCCCTTCAGTACTGAGGCCATTCTCTCTCCTAACTGGCTGATGGTCCACACATGCACCCTTTTCCAGGTGTGACCTTTTGCAAGTGGCTGCCTCAGCAAATATTCTAGCTCTCTTTAGAGGAATCTTCCATTCAGGGATTGGATTATACAGGAGTACAAATGGGTAACCCCCGGCTTCAACTTGAGATGAGTCCAAAGGGCCATCTCAGCTTAGAACTGCCTGGAAGACTGGCAATGGCCTCTGCTGCAACTGATCAAAGTTCAAGCTCGTCTTCATCTCAGTCAGGCTTCCATCTCCCTTTCGCAGGTATGTTAGTTTTCAATATATATCAATATATATCAATCCTCTATAAACCTCCAGCAGCCAAATCTTTATTATGAAGTTGACATTCAGGGAAACTGAATAATCCACTATCCATAAGAATGAAATCAGGTCACTTGCAAAGACTTGGACAAATTTGTCCTCTCTTTTTCCTTTCTTGTCAAGTCACATTTATAATACAAAATGGATGTCCTCGGGAGAGTCATTTAATTGAAGAATTTAAGACTGATGCAAATAGACTGTAGATATTCACTGAGTAGTAAGCAGCGCAAAAGTGAATACTTTTTAACCCAAACTCTAGACTAAATAAGTAGATTTTTTTCAACAGTGGAAGTTTATATACAGCTGTACAGAATGTGAGAGAGATGAAGCAATGATGTATTAAAAAGAAAATATGTAAATCTATGTCAGGATCAACAGGGTCCTGTTAAGTTTTAAATATAGCAAGGGCAAAAACAAAAGCTACAGAGAATTTGAATTATTGACTATGATACCCAGAAGGAGATTATCAAATATGAATATTTCTAGCTGTGTTTTTCTTCAGTTGAATATCTTATCAATAATTGCAGCATGTTTGCCACAAGAGTGAAAAGGGAAATCAACAGCCTTTCTGAAAAGAAAAATACTCTTGTATTGGGCATAAGCAATGGCACTTATATAAGCATGCTTCAGTATAAAGCAGCTAAAGAATACATAGCATTGCCCTAGGAAATTAATATACCTTCAAAAGTATTACTAAAATGAATCCTTAATCCCACAGAATTTAGTTAAACATATTTTTATCTGTATTAAAATATATATAACTTTTTGATGTGGTGTTATAAACTTGTGGGAGAAAATCTGTTACCCTTGTTAATTATCTTAAAATGAAATTATGGCTTTATTTGGTATTAAAAACAGTGCTTTGTAGAAATCGGGCTCTAATATAGCAGCATTACATTTCACTGAGTTTAAAATATAGCTATGAAGGAATGCATGGAAACTTCTAGTTTAACTGCAGAAATATGGCTAATATGGATGTATACATTTTACACACATAGTTGCACAGGCATATTTATTGTGTTGTTGTATGAGCATGCCTGCATATGCATCTGTATGTGTGTAGTAATGTGAGGTACATGTGCATGTATGTGTGTGTGCTGTTGAGCAATTAATCACTTTATACTAGGGCAACAGAAAAAAGATTTCACATACTGTAATCGAGAATTAAATATTGACTTCCCTAGAATATAGTGAATTAGGGATGAAATGACTCTTGTTACTCTGATATTTCACCAAGGTAACATATACATTTATTAAAGATGTTTTCATGCATGTCTTTATACAAAACACTTTCCTAAATAGGAGCAGAGATAGATCTGGACCATAAGGAGTTTGTGTTCTAACATAAAATAAGCTTCAGGATATAAATATCCTAATTTATTACATACTGATTAACTTACTATTAGCAAAATAAGTACTTCAGGACTCCTCAATCCAAGCTTTTGTTCCACAGAAACTAGGCAAATATTTGAAGAGAATAGCTGCATTATTAACTTTTATTTTCAGAGATTGTCAACATTCACAGGAAAACAATGAAGAATTCATTCTGCAAAATGGTTGATTCCTTGGGTGTTTTATTGTCCCCTCACTATCATATGTTACTGCTAAGAGAATGGTTTTTCTCCCTCTTTTTTTTTTTTTTTTCTGCTTGCCTATCAGAAGTTGAAATAATTACTTCAATACATTGTTTTCTCCCTATATCTGCAGTCAGGGAGACATTTGATCAAATTACCACCTAAATATGTTACATAGGGTATTAATGACATAAATTGTTGCAAATACAGGTCTAGAACACACCATTGCAGATTTTCTGACCATATGATAAGAAGATTGCAACACTGAGACTCATACGGTTGTCACATGCCACTCCCACGCCCCATTCCACTGAGCTTCCCTTGCTGTGGTACCACAGTTACATCGAGATGACTATGACTAAAAAAACCATCTAGGCCTCAAGTTCTTTCCCTTCAGCCAGCATATGAAACTCAATCTCCTTTATGTATGTTTCCACATTGTTGGGAAACCTTTCATTTTTAATCCTGGCACTTACTTCCAAAATAAATAGCCTTTCTAAATCTTCAGCCTCTTTCTTGAACCATCTAACTGTCTCCTGCTTTTAAAGACTTACAGATTTCATGAGGGTAAAGCTTTTATAGTTATTTTGTTTGTTTGCACAGAAGTATATGTTCTCCTCCATCTAGGTGTCTGAAAGTGAGGTAAGCATTCTTCTATTCTTTTTTTTTTTTTTTTTTTTTTTTTTTGCCATCTTTTCAGCATTATTCTTCTACCTTATGGGGAAAAGTCTTTATCATTTGTGATTACTACCAAATGTTTATGCCACACCCATTCTTTCTGAAAGCAATCACTAGATGACATCTTAGTTGATTCTTTATATCCTATGAAGTCGTTGATATTTTCTCTCTACCACATAATTCCAAGTATTGGAATGGATGATTTTAGTGTTGATGATAATGAATGCAATACCTTAGTTATTTCTGCTCCCTGACATGCAGGATTCAAATGAAGATTTCTTTCTATCCTACTTCGATCACCAATGTACTCAGTCACTCTGTGGCTTTTGTTATTATCAGAATCAGAAATACCAAACTCCAGTATCTTACTTTCTGTTTACAGACTGATATGGTTTGGCTCTGTGTCCTCATCCAAATCTCACTTTGAATTGTAATAATCCCCACATATCAAGGGAAAAGCCAGGTGGAGATAACTGAATCATGGAGGCAGTTTCTCCCATACTGTTCTCATGATAGTGAATAAGTCTTACGAGATCTGATTGTTTTATAAATGGGACTTCCCCTGCACGAGCTATTTTACCTGCTGCCATGCAGGATGTGACTTTACTCCTCCTTTGTCTTCCACTATGATTGTGAGGCCTCCCCAGCCATGTGGAACTGTGAGTCCATTAAACCTCTTTTCTTTATAAATTACTCAGTCTTGAGTATATATTATTATCAGCATGAGAAAAGACTAATACAGTAAATTGGTACTGGGAGCGGGATGATTCTGTAAATATACTAAAAAATGTGTGTAAGGGAGACGGCTTGCTTTAGTCAGGAGTAGGCTGAGGTGGCCTTCAGCTGCAGCATGACTCAGTGGGTTTGGTGTGCAGGAACACAACTCTGCACATTACGTAACCAAGTCAGGTGAGGCACATTATGTGACCACTCACATGAGTCCATGCTTGGCTTGAGCCACTATTGTCTGTAAAAGTTATAACTGCCCTGGTGATGCTGCACATATTGCTTGCACCCAGAGAAATGTACAACCCTGGATTCATACTACCAACTTCCTGGGGCTAAGAGAATTTGAATAAAACAAGTTAGTTCTCAAGATTGGTGCTACAACCAAAATCATATTCTCCAACCTCAGATGGGACCTTAACATTGCATGGTAATTATTTTACTCATTTTTAATCTTTACTCCTTCAGTCCCTCATAACACTAACCCTTCACTCTTCCCCATCTCTCAGCAGAGGACTTTACTTTTTTGCTCCCTACTTTAAAACAACTGGGGCTTTTAAGAGTCAGTTTCTTCACTCTTCTTTTTAAATGTACTGATATCAGAAAGTTTCCTAATCTCAAATGAAAAGATGTTAGGTAGCACTGGCTTTTAGCTCAGTAACCAGTCACACTTTTGTGCTCATTTTAGACATAGCTGCCACATTTTCTTTCTTTGTTTTTTTAAATTCTCATGTTTTATTTTCTTAGCCTAAGAGTCATTACCTTAAAGACATTTAGAAAAATAACTGGAAAGATCACATTCTAAATCTGAGATTTCTTCACCTTATTTAATTCAGAAACATTATTTCTTTTTAATCAAAATTCTATTAATTCTATCTCTCCAAGCAGTAGATTTTCTGGAACATAAACAAAACTAAATGTCTGGACTCTATTCACTCATATTTATGCTTATAAGCTAGACAGATTTTGCTCATTTTTTTTTTCTTATAATGACTTAACCAAATGCAGCATACTATCTACACTAAAGGTTAGCTTTCTCTTTTCCTACTCTCTCCTTAGTAAGAATGTAGCTGCCCTCCAAGCCATTTGATAAGTGGCAATTTATAAAATGATTGCCACTCCTTGACATGGTCACAATGTTTTCAGTCTGCTATGTCAGTTTCCTCAGTGACATGGCCAAACTATGAATGTTATATATTTCAGAGTCCAGTTATTGCAGCCTCTCTGCTTATACAAGATTCTTGGTTGACAGCTTTTAAAAATTTTTATTAATGCTTTAAAAACGTAAGCTTCTTACATGTGTAGATGTTTTTTGAATGTGTAAATGAATTTTGGAAGTCTTCAATTATTATATCTTCAAATGTTTTGTCTTTCTCTCCCTTCTCCCCTACTTCTCTTATTATGCATGGTTTAGTGAACTAATGGTATCCCACAAGTCTCAGCCTCTGATTATTATTTTTCTTTTTTTAAATGTCTTTATGATTGCATTACCTCTATGATTCCATACTCAAATTTGCTAATTCTTTCTTCTGCCAGCTCAAATCTGCTCTTTAGCCCCTCCAGAAATAAAATAAATTCTTTTTTACAGTTTATTTTCCTTTTTGAAGTTATTTGATGAGACATCATTATTTCTTTTTAAATGGCTTTCTTTTGTTTTGTAAATATATTGATAAAAGTACTTTGAATCTTTGTCTGTTAAGTCCAACATCTAAGCCCTCTTCCTTCATCACACTTTGGTGCTTCTTTGAATGTCTTATAATTTTTGTAACTGAAAATTGTGTATTTTAGATAGTATACTACAGAAATTCTGGATACTGACCTCCTTTGCCCCTCAACCTCTGGCATTGATTGTTATTGTTGTTTTTAATTTGTTTAGCAAGTTGACAAGTTCAGTGAAATCTACTTTTCATGAAGGGTGCTGCTTCTGTTGTCTCACCTCAATTATTTTCATTCTATTTATCTTTAAAACTGGATTCTTAGATGTCACCCTTAGGGTCAGTCCTATTTAGTAGTCAAATACTATTGGTCAGGTGTGAGTAAGTCTTCTGACCACTGAGGTTTTTGTCTTTTGCCATTAAATTTTTGTGTAGTTTGGAGACTGTTTTTATGATTCAGGGAATTTTCAAGGTTGCCCTATGATAATCAGGAACCTGCAGCGCAGAACTTGCAGCTCCCTTCCTGATTGCTCCTCAGAGGACATATCCAGAGTGTCTTGACCACCAGAATAACTTTTGGTTTTAGCCAGCATCTCTTTGACTATCTCTTTCCTTGATTTTACCATTAAGCTTCTGACTGGACTGCCTTTTTGGTATCACACTCAGCTATTATCCTTCCCAAGATGCTTACATTACCACTCTTAATGTCCCAACTCTAACCTCATTATATTTTATCTAATATTTCATTCTATATTATTAATATAATTAACAGACTCTGCCATATCTAGATAACCAGGCAATAAACTGTATGAGTTTTCCAATATTTTCTAGGTTTTATTTACCTCCATATCTAAATAATGACTAACTCCTGCCAATTTTACCTCTTGGATATGTCTCAGATCTCTGTTCCTCCCTGGTTTCACTACCACCATTCTACCTACAGCTATCATAGATAGTCTTGATGCATTCATTCTTGGACACCTTAAAATTATCTCTTCTTTCCACTTCATGTAGAACAGCTTATGTAACATGTGAATCATTATGATCACAAAACCTACTGAACAGCCTTTAAGGGCTTTACCTTTCCTAGTGAATGAACTACTAAATCCTTTCATAATTTTATGGCCCCATGTGTAAAGATTTTATACAGTCTTATGTCTTCCCACTCATTGCCTTGTATTTTTATTCTCTGATAATCAAAATAAAATGTCTCTGTTCTCTGTTTAGTCTATTTTCTTCACATTTGTATTGCTTTATACAGATTGTTCCTTTGTCTGAAATTTCTTTCCATCTTCCTTTCCTTGACAATTTGCACTCATTCTTCAAGACTCAATTCTGGCATTACACTCACCAGAGAGGCATTTGAGAACCCCCAGACTGAGCTAAGGTCCTGTTTTATATCCTTTAAGTTTTCATCAAGCTCTTCTACATCAGCAACTGAATTTTATTATTTGCGAAGGTTCCTTCTGCCATGCTCTGAGTTCCCTGAGGCAAGAGGTATTTTTCCCTGCCTTCAACCATTGATGGCTTCTTATAGCTTTGAGGATGGATGCTGAGATTCTTAAAATAATCTGGAAGTCTCTGAGTAACCCATATAATCTCTTTAATTCAGGTCTTTGCAGATGCTGTTCTTTAGTTTAGAATGTACTCCCACACTCTGTTTTCCCATCCCTAACACACAAATTCCTTTCCCTTATTAACTTGAACTTCCTTCTGCTTTAACTTCAAATGCCACTTTTTCAGAGAAAACTTCTTTGAAATTAAAATTACGTTAACTCTCTCATTTATATTTCCCAAGACATCCTTTTTACCATTTCTTCATATTAGTTTGTAATTATACATTTACTGATCATTTGATAAATGCCTCCTCCCCACCAACCAGGATGATGTTAAATCTCTGCTAGTAAGTGTTATATTTATTGTGGTGTTTCTGTTACCCCTAATGCCTGGTGCTTAGAACACATTCAATGAGTAATATGTTTCATAAATGTATGAATTGCTTGAAGACTTTTATGATGAAACCAGTGCTTAATTCAAACAGCCTGGCTTTAAACTGTGCTTTCTGAACTGAAATTCATACTGCAAAAGATTGATATTCATGAAATATTTAACAGTGATAATAAGAGTATTAGAAAATATACAAAACAAGTCATATTTATAGTTCAGTTTTCAGCTGAATATTTTTATTTATAACAAGGCATATTTAATTAATTCAGTATTTGGGGCCTGTCAATTAGATAGAATAGTCTTAGATTTCTAAAAATGTATAAAAATGTCTATTTTCTTTTTGCTTAGCAGGAACTTCCCTGTGAAGTTTTAATTGGCGCCTTCTCCCCTGACCTGTCACATCCTTAGTAAATCAGCCTGGTCCGGACAGGTTTTCTTTAAGTGCAGAAACCATCTCTATCACCTCACTCATTTGAATACATTGGATTATTTGTTTACATGCCTGACTTACATGCTGGAATATGGGCCCTTTCAGGAAGCAACTTTGTTACCTTAATATATATATATTTAGCATCTATTACACTGTCTGGCACAAGTAGATTTTCAATTAATATTTGTTCAATGTATAAATGAATCAACCAATGAGGATCTCAGAATCACTAAATACTTTTCATAATTGAAATTATGATAAATGGTCAAGTCTGGAATCACTTTCTCTGAAAAAATCTTTTTCTTCACAATAAATAATACCAACAACTAATATGTTTGCTAATTTCCTTCCTGCCTGGTGTATTTCATGCTTCTACTTTTAATCTACTTATCATTTATTCAGGTATCTGCTTTAGTGTGTTCTCTTCTCTTGGGAAAAATTTTTACTTATTTTTGAAAAAAGCTCTAAGTCTGAAATTGTTCATTAAGAGAATTTTGTACAGCTCCTTTTCTTTAACAGTTATGAAAGTATGGATCCAATTACTTAAGAATAACTGTTCTTGATTTCTATTCAGCAACTTCATTTGGAGTCTCCAAAACATTTAAAGGAAAAAAGAAATTCTCCGTTTTGTGATCTATTCTTGTAGTGGTTATTCTAGTCAAAACAACAACAAAAATGGAATTATACAGTAAAATATAATGGGAAATACACACGATCATATAATATTTTAAATTAAAATTTAGTTATTACTGTAAGGACATTTCACTTGTTTTATAATGTGTGAGCAAGTGCATGCATGCATGTGTATAGATTATTATTATACTTCTTTCCCAGGTTGGGCTGATTTACTGCCTGCCAATAGGTCAGCACTTGTTCTGTATTTATTATCAAAGTAGACTTTGTTTAATATACTGTCTAATATGCAAATATACTATTGACTAATTGTGTGATGTTGATGAGACACATGATACAGGCAGAATTCTTAACTTCAGGTCAGATTTTAAAGACTCTTTAAAGCCCCTGGAATTGATCACACAACATATTTTTCCATTGACATATTTTGGGGAAGCGTGGCCTTAGAGTCAAGAATCAGCAATTCTGAATTCCATTTCTCATAATCAACTCTTGCTATCGTTTTACTGGAGGAATATAAAGTTTCCAATAAAGATCCCAATTCTGCTCCCCCTTTGCTTTAGCCAGCCTTGTTATATATTCCATCAACATAATGATTTTTATTTACTCAAATTCTTTATTTGTCAGGGAATTTGAAAATTCTGACCTTTAGAGGAGACATATTCAAAACACATTGATTATTTTTATCTTTATTAACTATATTTTTAATTTTTTAAAAAATTTTGGTAAGCCTCAGCTAGTCAACTCAATATAGTCTGGTAAGTTAGTGGGTTTCTAATAAGTAAGAAAGTGCTGTTAATCAGCAGAGATGGTAGCATACAAACGAGAAGATACGGAGAGGGTGCTAATCATATAACACATGGTACCCTACAAGCCCACTAGCATGAAAAGCTTTCTCACTGTTAATTTTCATTTCTTCTAGTGCAGACGTGTAAAGAGAACCACTGAAGAGCTAAGTAATATTGTTAGAGCACTACAGAACACTCTGAGACAAAAAACACAACACAAGCAGAAAGGGTAAAAGCAACATGTCTCATTAGTTACCTATGTGCAGCCAATTGCAGAGTCTGGCTTGTAATCGTAGAAGAAAAACATAGGCAAAACAACACAAAAACATAACTGTTTAATCATTTCCCAATAAGATTACGTTTAATTCAAACAAATAAACCAAAAGATTTAAAGGTTGCTTATAAGGCTATTTCCCATGCTCTGCTGGTTCACATTTTCATCTGTAGGGACCTGTCACATTATGTCCTGATGTAATGACATCTTTGATAACATGAACAACTGCAAGCAGAAATAGGGCAATAGTAGCAAAGTGACTGGTTTACACTGCACTTCAGGCACTGGAATTAACTTCTCATGTGGCTGTTTTCTGCATCTAGTCCAAATGCCATTCCAAGAAGCTGCTCATTTGAACAACTATGCCACCAGTGGGTGTACTTAATATGCTCTGGATTTCAGTGACCGTGGCAGAATGGATGCTGAACACTATCCAATGTCAAAATGTGTTTTCTAGCCCTATATCAAAGTCCTTTAGCCCCGTAACATCTGTAATTTCTGAACAATTCCCATAAAACCTAGGAGTTGTTGACCTGAGCTAAACTCCCTATGGCTAGCAATGTCATTCTCCCTCTCATTTCACTTTCCAGGTTGGTAAAAATCAATACTTTCCCCTCATAGAATTCTGACTTGCCACGCAGCACTCAGGTTCATATGAAATGTGTGGACAGATAAAGGGATAAGAGCTGTTATCTTCCACAGCTATTTCCTAATTTCATCCAAGCAGAGAATACTATAAATGCTATATGAAATAATTATTTTGAAATTAATCTGTCTGGGATTTTTGGATAGGGTTAGGGTAATTAAAAAAAATCACTCATGATGTCATTAACATCTAGCTTTATTCAAACTCAGTTAAAATAAAATTTTGAACCTAATTCCCATTATTAAATCCCATGCCTATGTATGACTTCAACGTTTGCTGCTTTATTTTTAAAGAAAGTAAAGTTATGATTGAAAGTTATGATTGAAATTTAAAAATAAATAAACTTAAAAAAACATAGAGCTGTGACTTTTCTTTTTGTTTTACTCTGTGTCTCCCTGAAAAATAAGAAAAAGATTCACAAGAAATTCTTCAGATTCTTTTCCTTTTGGAATAAGCTTGCCTAATTTAGCTTTCCTAAAATTAATATAACTAGTCATTCTGAAAATGGTTTCATTTCCCATTGTCTGGGCTGACAAAAACTAATTTAATCTGTTCCATATGATGAGTCCACTTCCATGCCATGCTCTCAGCAAAGAGTTGGCCAACTTTCTGTAGAGCCAGAGTGTAAACATTTTAGGATTTGTGGGCCATATGGTCTCTGTTTCAAGTACTCAGCTTCTGCCATTGTAGGGTAAAAGCAGCCATAGATAACACTAAGTGAGTAAGTGTGGTTGTAGTCTAATACAATTTTACTCACCAAATCAGGAAGTGGGGCAGATTTGACCCACAGACCATAGTTTACCAACCTCTGCTCTAAGCGAAAGATTCTTGAAATTTATTTCATACCAGAATTACCTGGCAAGCTTGGTCCGGTCCTGTACTGAGTCTCCACTTTATAACTAGACATTTGAAAAACTGTTTTCTTTCTGCTACATAAATATAATATATATAAAAGCAGTATTGGTATGTTTAATACACAATTGAGGCAGTTCTCTGATGACTCTAAAAGCATACATCATTGCTACAGGAGATATGACTCCT
Organism: Saimiri boliviensis; assembly: GCF_048565385.1. Classification (NCBI taxonomy): domain Eukaryota; kingdom Metazoa; phylum Chordata; class Mammalia; order Primates; family Cebidae; genus Saimiri; species Saimiri boliviensis. The sequence continues at coordinate 53,562,163 of NC_133451.1, forward strand.
GAGAATTTTATTCCATGGTTTCTAGATGAGGGAATCAATTGTTTTCTTTCCATAATTCTTAGGAAATATTCTTAGGGTTTTCCACTAGAAAACACTCAAAGTGTTTACATTTAATATGATAAAAAAAATCAAGGATGCTATTTCTGCAATGACTGTGCTTTAATTGGATTATTTTACTAATTTGAACTGTGACTTCTAAGTAAACCAACATGAGGTTCTTGAGAATCTAGGGAACTACCTATGTGTAAAGTGTAGGTAATTAATCTATTCTGCACCAGTCTATACAAGAAAGGCTGTTAAACTACCAAGGCCTGTGAAATGGTGGCACTCAGAAGGGCAGGTGAAAAGCAAGTCTGGCGTTTGAACGACAAAGGAAAACAAGTTAACCCAAAGGCAGAGGAGCCGGGTCCCAATTCCAGAAAGTATCTGGTTTAAGAACTGAGCTCCAGAGGGACACATGGCACATTTTCCTTCTTTACTGTTATATTGCCACCATGCCTGGCACCAGAGTAGATGGTTGTTAAATAAATATTAATAGCCTGTTTGTCCTGGCAACTAAGATAGAAATTATAACAGATTGAAAAAAAAATACCATATGCTTTATTTATATCTATGACACAAAATTTAACATTTATAAAGACATCCCTGAAATCATTTCCAACCATGTAATGGACTTAAATGTCCAGTGCCCTGCGAGTTTCAGGGCATACACCACTACCTAAGGTACTTAACTTATGCAACTCAGAAATCCAGATAGTTCTATGAAAGTTTATTTTCAGTAAATAAGCGAATTGTTCACTGCCATTTCATCTTGTTTCTACATCTAAGGATATCTTTTATAATTGGTGATCAAAGCGTAGACCTTACTTTATTTATATGATTGTGTTTTGACTGATTCATTTTTTCATTATATAATAAAAAATAAAAATAGATATTTTATTTCTAGTTGGTTGACTAGACTTATACTATCAAAACTGTAAACAAGACATTACTTAAGTAGTAGAAAAAATAATATAAAATAAAGAAACATTCCCTTGCTAAAATATGGCATATGACTAATCATTATTTTAATAAAGATATTATAATTATCAATTTCAAAAAATTATATTTTCTTAAGCAAGCAAAATAATGATCTTACAGGTTGCTCAAAGCAACTTTGAAGAGAGGAAAAAATGTTCTCCCTTTTAAGTCTTGTTTGTTCCTAAGAAGCTGAAGATAATAAAAGCCTATGAAATAATATACATTGAAAATCCAAAGAAAAGTGATTTTTTGAGAAAGTAAATCTGTTTCTTAATGCTGTTTTTTTTTAACTCTAAACTGAGTATTATTTAATAGAAATGGCAAAAATACATTTTTCTCATCACAGACCATGTTCACTCCAGACCCACTTATATCCTTTACGTTCCTGTCACAACTTCCAAGATCCCTTAAAGGGAAGATTCTGGGACATGATTTTCATTTTTAACTCCTTATCAGTTCATTTGAGGATATATATGCATGCATACTTGTGTTGTGTGTGTGTGTGTGTGTGTGTGTGTGGGCATGCACATGTGTGTATGTGTATGTGTGTGTGTTTTAATGTATACTATAGTGTAATGATCTCCAGAACAGAGTGCAAACATATTTTCTTTTCCTTTTTTGATAAACAATAGTATATTATAAATCCCATTTTTCTTCTCTCCATTTTTATTTAATGTATCCCTGACATCACCCGTAGTAGTATACATAGAGATAGTTCTCAATCTTTTCTAAAGCTGTGCAGCATTCCATAATGTGAATATATAATATTTTATTAGAAATTTGGGGTTTGCAAACGGTACCTTGTACACACATCATTTTACATGTTTGCCAGTGTGTGTTTTAGATACATTCCTGGAAGTGTAGTTGCAAACTTAGTGGATAGCCTGCATATGTTCATTTTGATAGGTATTACCAAACCAGCTATATCTAAGAATGATAGCTTTCTCACAGCCTCACCAAAAGAATATAGATATTTTAATGTAGCTTTAATTTGTAATTCTCATATTATGTAAAGGTGGAACATCTTCTTGTTAAGTTAGTGTCTGTATTTGTCTGTCCTCATGCTGCTAATAAAGCCATATCCAAAATTGGATAACTCATAAAGGAAAAATGTTTAATAAAGGCCTCACAATCATTGCAGAAGGAATAGGAAGAGAAAAGAAACTTCTTACTTGGAGGAAGGCAAGATATTTTGTACAGGGAAACTCTCCTTTATAAAACCATCAGATCTTGTGAGAATTATTCACTATTGTGAGAACAGCATGGGAAAGACTTGCCTCCATGATTCAATTACCTCCCATAAGGTCTCTTCCATGACATGTGGGAATAATGGGAATTGTAATCCAAGATAAGATTTGGGTAAGGATACAGCTAAACCATATCATTACACCCCTGGCCCCTCCCAAATCCCATGTCTTCACATTTCAAAACCAATCATGCCTTCCCTAAAGGGGAAGTCTCCTAAAGTCTAAACTCATTTCAGCGTTAATTCAAAAGTCCACAGTCCAATGTCTCAGATATGACAAGCAAGTCCCTTCTACCTATGAGCCTGTAAAAGCAAAAGCAAGTTAGTTTCTTCCTAAATACAATGGGAGTACAGACAATGAGTAAGTGCACCCATTCCAAAAGGGGGAAATTGGCCAAAACAAAGGAATTACAGGCCCCATGCAAGTGCAAAATCCAATAGGGCAGTAATTAAACTTTAAAGTCCCAATATAATGTCTTTTGACTCTATTTCTCGCATCCTCTTATATCCAGATCATGCTGATGCAAGAAGTGAGTTTCCATAGTCTTGAGCAGCTCCACCCCTGTGGCTTTGCAGTGTATAGCCAAATTCCTGGCTGCATTCATGGGCTGACATTGAGTATCTGTGGTTGTCCAGGTGCATGGTGCAAGCTGTTGGTGGTTCTACCATTTTGGAGTTTGGAGGTTGGTGCCACCATCTCACAGCTCCACCAGGCAGTGTCCCAACAGGGACTGTGTGTGTGTGGGATATTACTCCACATTTCCCTTCTGCATGGACCTAGCAGATGTTCTCCATGTGGGCTCCATTCCTATATCACACCTCTGCCAGGACATCCAGGCATTTCTGAAATCTAGATGGAAGTTTGCATACCTCAATTCTTGACTTTTGTATACCCATATGCAAAATATCATGTTTAAGATGCCAAAGCCTGGGGCTTGCACCCTTGGAAGTCATGGCCTGAGCTGTACCATGGCCCCTTTTAGCCACTGCTAGAGCTAAAGCAGCTGGGAAGCAGGATACCATATCTTGGTGCTGCACATAGCATGGGGACCCTGGGCCCAGCTCAGGAAACTATTTTTTTTTTTTTTTTGAGACGGAGTTTCGCTCTTGTTACCCAGGCTGGAGTGCAATGGCACGATCTCGGCTCACTGCAACCTCCGCCTCCTGGGTTCAGGCAATTCTCCTGCCTCAGCCTCCTGAGTAGCTGTGATTACAGGCACACGCCACCATGCCCAGCTAATTTTTTGTATTTTTAGTAAAGACGGGGTTTCACCATGTTGACCAGGCTGGTCTCGATCTCTTGACCTCGTGATCCACCCGCCTCGGCCTCCCAAAGTGCTGGGATTACAGGCTTGAGCCACCGCGCCCGGCCTAGGAAACTATTTTTTTCCCCCTACGCCTCAAGGCCTGTGATGGGAGGGGCTGCCATGAAGGTCTCTGACATGCTCTGAGGCATTTTTCCTACTGTTTTGGCAAATTAGCATTTCATCCCTTGTTACTTATGCAAATTTCTACAGCTCATTTGAATTTCTCCTCAGAAAATAGGTTTTTATTTTCTACTGTATCACCAGGTTGCAAATTCTCCTAACTTTCATGCTCTGTTTCCCTTTTAAACATATGTTCGAACTCCAAAACATATCTTTGTGAATACATAAAACTGAATCCTTTTAGTAGTACCCAAGTCACATTTTGAACACTTTGCTACTTAGAAATTTCTTCCACTAGATACCCTGAATCATCTCTCTTTCAAGTTCACAGTTCCACAAATTTCTAGGGCAAGGCAAAATGCTGCCAGTCTCTTGGCTAAAACATGGTAAGAGTCATCTTTATTTTGGTTCCCAACTAGGTCCTCATCTCCATCTGGGACCATCTCAACCTAGAACTTCATTGTCTATGTCACTATCAGCATTTTAGTCAAAGCCATTCAACAAGTCTCTAGGAAGTTCCAAATTCTCCCATGCTTTGCTGTCTTCTTCCGAGCCCTCCAAACTGTTCTAACCTCTTTCTGTTACCCAGTTCCAAAGTCATTTCCACATTTTTGGGTATCTTTACAGCAGCTCCTCACTCTACAGGTATCAATTTATGGTATTAGTCTGTTCTCATACTCCTAATAAAGACACACTTGGGACTGTGTAATTTATAAAGGAAAGAGGTTTAATTTACTCACAGCTCCACGTGGCTGGGGAGGCCTCACAATCATGGGGAAAGACAAAGGAAAAGCAAAGAGACTTCCTATATGGCAGCAAGCAAGGGAGTTTGTATAGGGAAACTCCTCTTTATAAAATCATCAGATCTTATGAGACTTATTCACTGCCATGAGAAAGATTCGTCTTCATGATTCAATTACCTCCTACCAGGTGTCTCTCATGACACATGGGAATTATGGGAGCTACAATTTAATATGAGATTTGGATAGAGAGATAGCCAAACCATATCAGTGTCCCTTTGCATTTCCTTTTCTGTGAATTTCAGTAACAAATTGCATAGTGCAAGGTCAAATTCACCAAAATGACTTAAAAAGTCCTATCTAGGCCAGGCGCGGTGGCTCAAGCCTGTAATCCCAGCACTTTGGGAGGCCGAGGTGGGGGGATCACGAGTTCAAGAGATCGAGACCATCCTGGTCAACATGGTGAAACCCCGTCTCTACTAAAGGTGCAAAAAATTAGCTGGGTATGGTGGTGCGTGCCTGTAATCCCAGCTACTCAGGAGGCTGAGGCAGGAGAATTGCCTGAACCCAGGAGGCGGAGGTTGCGGTGAGCCGAGATCGCGCCATTGCACTCCAGCCTGGGTAACAAGAGCGAAACTCCGTCTCAAAACAAACAAACAAACAAAAAAAGTCCTATCTAACCCAGCCTCATTGACCTCATCATTCACTATACTTCAGACACGCTAGCATCCTTACGGAGCCTTGAATACACCAAATTCATGCTTACCTCTGAGATTTTGATCTCGTTTTTCTCTCCACCTAGTACACCTTTCCCAGATATCTCCGTGTTGCTCTCAACCTATGTCTTTCAATTCTGTGCTCAACAACCACTTTCTGAAAAATGTCTTTCTTAAAAGTTTTGTGTAAAATAGAAATTCAGCTCATCACTCTCATCCTGCTTCTTTCTCACAACATTTGTCATCATTTGAAATATTATATGTGGGCTTTTCTTTTGTTATTTTCAACATATCCCAATGAGGGACTTTTATTTTTGCTGCTGGATCTCCAGTACCTGCAAAGGTATTTGGCACAAAATAGAAATCTATGCTTGTTAGCTGAATGAACAAACACATAATGAACATGGTTTCCTTAACAGAATTAACAGCTGTTACTAGAGAGCATTCCACAGTGCTAATATTTCATTGAGGAATTTCTATTTAGGAAACGGAGTTAAATGCTAGATGACTTTCTTATCTAAACTGAATAGGAAATTCATTAATTTTTATTTTGCTTTGAATTATCAAATTCTATTTTGCTTTCATTAATGTCTAAATAAAAGATAGCATTCAATTAAACCAGTTCTTTCCTGTCTCTCTTTACTTGTGTCCCAACTGCATGAGTTGGTGGCATCTAGAATGTATCTATTGCTTTATCTTTCTGCAAACTCAGACAGACCCTGTGTGTTGTCCAGACAAGGTACCCCTCAAAATTGCTCCCCTTTTCTTTTTTTTTCTCACCTTTAACATATTCACAAGAATGGACTAATAGGTATCAATTTGTAAGCCATCTCATGGATTCATATGAGACTCAAGAATTAAGGTGCTGTCAAGGTTTAAGTGATTTAGTTAGGGCTCAGGGGAAAAGAATGTCTTGAGTAACTCATGAGTGTTAGAAGCCAAAAATGGTGAGTGATGGCATGCTTTTTAATCTTTAACTTACAAAGTAAGTTCCTTGAGAGAATTATGTATTCATTTCAAAAAATTTACTTAACACCTAACATAGAACAGTTAGTATATTGCACCTACTAGACACCTCATAACTTTTTGTTGTTTGTATGATTGTTATGTGAATGCTAAAGAAACACTTGTTTGTATCCTGAGCATAAAATTTATTTCTCTGTTTCCTGGGTAACTTTTTCCTTTATAAGAGTAAAAGACCATTAATCCCTAATATATTGCTAGATAAATCTTTCCATGACACCCAAATGTCACCTGTTTATATATTATTATAACATAGCGTTCTATAAGTTGCCGTATGAGAGAAAAGCATCTCTTTTATGTGTACAACTTTCTTGTGCAACATAAAATAATTTATATTCTTGTAGAGGTTAATAGGTGTTATAAGACTTCTTGAAATAATTTATAAAAGCACTGCTAAAACCCAATAGCTCAGTGTGAATTCTTAGAACTCTTATCATTTTCCTAACTGAAAAAAAGTAACTGCAGAAGGAATGAGAAGAGGTACAGGTGGAGAGTTCACAAGGCTTGCTTTTTTGAAGTACACTTCCCAGTGAGTTGAGTTGTTTCATTCTCAAAACAAAAACATAATGTAATAAAGACTACGGTTGCATGTTAATATTTAATTATATTTCAAAAATTTAGTTCTTAGTCTGTATGGCAGTGATTTGAAGAAGCAAGTGAAAAGCACTCATATACAAAGCATTTAACAAATGTCAACATAAAATCAGAAGTATCCGTGTGTGTGTGCGTGTGTGTGTGTAATTATTTCTTCTCTAAGTTCCCAATCTAATTGCTGTTTTTGATGGTTTTTATCAGATTTCATGTAACCAAGAGTAGCCCTGTTTACAAACATTGCTTCTACAATCTAGATGAGTTTAGTTGACCTTTCCTCAAAAATAATAATGCATGCACAATAGCCAATTAATGCTCAACAATCAATTGGTAATTATATGTTTATCATTTTTCCCTTTGTATCAAAGTACCTCACTCGAAATCATCAACTCTGTTTAAGCTACTAGGAATCCAGTCCAAAAGCTTTTTTATTTCTAAACAAGAAACTTCATTTGATATTTAGCAGTCTGCATGGTGTAGTGCAGGCCTAAGTCAGTGGAGTGTGAGAATCAGAATTTGGTGTTAGCCACATTTGTTAGACCATATTTAAAATTCCAGATTTGTTATTCATTACATGCTTTAACACTTCCAATTCTCAGTTTCATCTATAAAATGGAGAGAGAGGTAGCCAGCTTACATAATTGTTATTTCCTAAAGTAATGCTTGGCATATAAGAAGGCTATCTATAAACAGAGATGAGCCAATTACATCCAAATTTGAATACTTTCCTTTGTTTTAATTTAATGTTACCATTTTAATTTCAAGTCATTAGTACATTCTCCATGTTCTCCACTAGTTCTGTGATATACAGAAACAAGCATAGAGAAGACTCTATACATAAAGCATACCAAGAATATTTCCTTCTTTGTGCCGGTAGGTACTTGATGTTTAGCTAACACTTATAAGTGAAAGCATGCATTACTTGGTTTCCTGTTCCTGTGTTAGTTTGCTAAGGACAATGGCCTTTAGCTCCATCAACGTCCTTGCAAAGAACATGCTCTCATTCTGTTTTATGGCTACATAGCATTCTATGGTGTATACGTACCACATTTTCTTTTTTCAGTCTACTATTGATGGGCATTTAGGTTGATTCCATTTTTTTTTGCTATTGTTAGTAGTGCTGCAATGGCCAAATGTGTACCTGTGTCTTTAGTATACAATGATTTTATTGCTTGGGATATTCACCCTGTAATGGGATTGCTAGGTAGAATGGTAGTTCTGTTTTTAGGTCTGTGATGGTTAATACTGAGGGTCAAGTTGATTGGATTTAGAGATACAAAGTATTAATCCTGCGTATGTCTATTTGGGTGTTGCCAAAAGAGGTTAACATTTGAGTCAGTGGGCTAGGGCAGGCAGATCCACCCTTGATCTGGTGGATACAATCTAGTTTGCTTCCATCCAATATAAAGCAGGCAGAAAAACGTGAAAAGGAGATGCTGGGCCTAGCTGCCCAGCCTACATCTTTCTCCTGTGCTGGATCCTTCCTGCCATCAAACACTGGACTCCAGGTTCCTTAGTTTTGGAACTTGGGCTGGCTCTCCTCGCTCCTCAGCTTGCAGACAGCCTATTGTGGGACCTTTTGACCATGTAAATTAATACTTGATATCTATACTACTAGTTCTCTCTCTGTCTCTCTAAGGGAACCTTGACTAACTTAAGGCCTTTGAGAAATTACCACACTGTTTCCACAGCGGTAATTGTGGAACTAATTTCCACTGTCACCAAAAGTGTAATTTCTTTTCCTCCACTACCTCACCACTACCAGTTATTAGTGGCTTTTTTTTTTTTTCTTTCCCCCCCCCTTTTTTTTTTTTACCCGTTACTTTAAATCATGGCCATTCTGACTGGTGTGAGATGGTATCTCATTGTGGTTTTGACTTGCCTTACTCTAATGATCAGTGATGTTGAGCTTTTCTTCACACGCTTGTTGGCCGTATGTATGTCTTTTTTTGAAAAGTGTCTGTTCATGATGTTGGCCCACTTTTCAATGAGGCTGTTTGCCTTTTCCTGTAAATTAAAACAATCAACATTTTAAATTAAAGCGTGTGTATGAGTGCATGAATTATGACTCTAAGAAATAGCCATGAGATGGCTACAGATGTAACTTAAGAAGTTTACCTGATTTGCATCTCTTTCAAACCAAGAAAGGGTTCTTGGAGAGATCAGACCCCACTTTGCTGTGTTAGTCATATCTAAGGAAGCGTAGCACCTTAGGAATAGCTAGTTTGCATCCAGCAAATCAGAAACACTTAAAGACTGAGATTTTGTTTTTTATCGTTATATACTTAGCAAAATGGTATGTGTAGACAGACAATATATATATGTTAGATGATTAATGAATACTTTGTTTTATTCGAACACGAAACATCCTAGGAAAAAGCAGCGTTTTTTTTTTCTGTGTTTCCACAAACATATTTATTAGAAAAAAAATCTGAAGTTCAAGTTCTCTCCCAATTCAACTAACATTTCATGTATTTGATAAATGAAAAGATTCTAAGCTATAATTTAAGTTAAGGTCTATTTTTCTGAACAAAATACAAAAAGAAACTCATGCACACTGTGTAAGAAAATAAAGAATTTCATATGTAAACAAGTAGTTGTTTGTAGTAGAGAAAGATATAACACACGGACTCAACCATATTCTGCTATAGAACAAGAACCACAAGGCTCATCATCTCAAAGGCTGCCTTCTCAACATGCTAATGAAATAAGGTTCAGTATAACATAAACTTGAACCTCCAGTCATCTGGGAGTATGATTTTAAAGTAAATTTTCTCTCTAGTAAATTTTTGATTTTTAGTTGAGTAAAATAGCAGACATCTGTTTCAATTTTTATTTTTCCCCTGGTATCAAGGAGTGCGTGTGTGTTTGTGTGTGTGTGTGTGTGTGTGTGTGTGTGTGTGTGTGTGTGTGTTTGTGTGTGTGTGTGTGTGTGGTTATTAGATATATTTATGAAGTCCTCTCTACCCTACCCATATTTATAAGATTTTTTGTCCAGCGTGTCCAAGACAAATATTGTCTGCATTAGAAGTCTCCCCAATGTGATTGTTGCTTTCTTGGGATTTAGAAACCCTAGGTGTAAATTGATTTTGAATTAACCCCTTGACATATTGATAAGCCATAAAACCCAGTTTAATTGAGAGTCTTTGTTAGTCCATTTCACTTACATATTAAGATTGTGGTCTTCCACTTCTTGGACAGGGCTGAGAGTAAAGTATTCTCTGCTGTGGGGTATCATGGATATTTTCTCATCTAACCCGAATGATATGAGTATTTTGTTTGACAGAACCATGGGCAGCAGCAGCAAAAACATGTGAGGCCTTCAATTCCACTAAGTCATTTGGTTTTAGGACTATAGATCTCTTCTTCCATGTTAATGGCTACTTGATGAGCTCATATTTTTTTTTTATAAGATATCAGTCTGTCTCCCAAGAGTTCTATAGAATGGGGATCAGTGCCTGAATGAAACAAATAACAAATTGTCATATGGTGAGAGTCTTTCTCTGAATAATATTCATCATGACTTATGCTTGAATCAGACATAAGATTATCTTAGTTACTTTTATATACACAATATATTACTGTTGACTATCGAGACAAAAGGATGATTGCAAGTTAAGATACACGACCCAGCTACATTTTAAGAAGGGCCCCAATTTCATACTTCTGTCCCTATGTGCCAATTATTGAAACATGCAACTTATGACAATAAATCTAAAATAGAAGCGTAATAGAACTTGGCCACAACACCACAGCATAGCACAACAGAGCTCAAAGCCCAAGCTTGCCATCAGGAAGCAGTACAGCTCAAAGTATGTACCAGCAAGCAGGCATCAGCTCCAGGGGCATGCTCACCAGCAGGGAACAGAGCCTGTGGCAAGTCAAAAGAAAGAGAAAGCTCCCATTTTATCCCTGAAAAATAGAAAAACATTTGTTTTCTTCAACACTGGCAGATGGCAGCACATACTGTAGCAGAGAGCTAAAAGGTTGAGACAAATGGATCTGGTTTCAAATCCTAGCCTACCATTTACAAACCATGTGACCTTCATTTGCCACCCTTGAGACTACATCTGGTGGTGATTATCTTGACTATCCTGCTTGCAGCACCGTTTATTTTGTGTTGGCCCCATGGATCAGTAATTGGTTCAGGTGTCAAGATAGATGACGCTACACCTGCACTAAGAAGATACAAAAAAGTTTGTTTCTCACAAGATGGGGCTTTCTGAAGTAATGGGCAAGGCGAGTAACAAAGCTGGTTCGGAGTGTCTTGTACTGAGTCAGAGGCGATGGCTTTGGTTTGTATTGTGGTTAATGGATGGACTAGCAGAGCTGTTCTCACGTGGCGGGCCATGGTTTTCTTTGTTTGATGTTATCATGGGTTCCACGGAAGGGAGCACCAGACTCTTTTACGTGTGGAAAGAGGGGATAAAACAGAGGTGGGTCCTGAAAGCTGTCAGATGTCAAACGTCAAAAAATGGAGTCAAACTGTTCAGTAAAGTTTAGCATTTAACAAAACCTTTTAAAAATGTCATTTATTGTCCAGGTGCGGTGGCTCACACATGTAATCCCAGCACTTTGGGAAGCTGAGAGGGGTGGATCACGAGCTCAAGAGATCGAGATCATTCTGGTCAACACGGTGAAACCCCGTCTCTACTAAAAATACAAAAAATTAGCTGGGCGTGGTGGCGCGTGCCTGTAATCCCAGCTACTCGGGAGGCTGAGGCAGGAGAATTGCCTGAACCCAGGAGGCGGAGGTTGCGGTGAGCCGAGATCGCGCCATTGCACTCCAGCCTGGGTAACAAGAGCGAAACTCCGTCTCAAAAAAAAAAAAAAAAAAAAAAAAAAAAAAATTCTTTTCTTTTTCTCAGGTTGCCCTTTAATGATTTTCTTCTTTCATTTCCACTTCTCCAAACTCAAATGACATCTGTCGAAGGACAATAATGTGTTTTTCTCTCAATTTCTCACATTGTTTACAAGAATCAGATCAGTATTCTGACTCTTACTTACAATTACTTTTTCAGAATTTTTCTTTACTCCTCAATTATAAGCTCCCAGAAGACAGGAAAAGCATTTGTTTTATTCAGCACTGGCAGATGGTAGATGTCTAAAAAAGATCCATTAAATGAGTGATGGATATATCACCTTTTTGGTAACCATTATGTGAAAAAATTGCTGAGTGACTTTGATACAAAGAAGAAATACTGCTCTTTTAAAACTCAGGAAAGCACAATTCAAAAATAAAACAAAACCCCACAAGTTCCCTCTATATAGCCTAGGTCAGCTTTGACAAAGCATATAACACTTTCGAACCTCATTTTCTCAATCTGCAAAATGGAAAAATGGGAAAGTTTTCTCTTGAAAACCTGTGAACTTCTTTTCTGAGATTTTGTGTCTGAAAATAACCTAAATTATAAATTGCTGCTTAAATATTATAGGACTTTGTCAGTTCTCCACCCTTATAAGTCATCTTCTATCGATAAATAATGATGACAGTCTGAGGGCATTAGGCTCAAAGGTTGAATATGCAATACATTTCAGTAGGGGACTAGAATGTCAACTCCCCCTAAAATTAAGCTCTGTTTACCTAAATGAGATGTCCTCCGTCCCCTCGTAAATGACGCTTTAGAACCTGTGCTTATACATATCAACAAACATCACAGAATGATTACGAAGGGTGGAAATCATTACAATGTCAGCCCTTCCTATCACTGAATTGTAAGCCTTAGATACAGAACTGCCTAAAGCAATTGCAGAATGCAATAGATCCAACTGCATCTCCTTTGGAGCCCACAAAACCAACCGGCTGTAGCCTGCAGGTGCCAAGCAAGGCCCTTCCTCCAACTAGGATTTAATCACCTTGGAGAGCAGCTGAGAATTTCAATCATTTTTTTTTTTTCCCCCAAGGTTCCATCAATCTTGTCTTTTGAAGTAATTTGATTTCTTTCCTCCACATGAATGCTAAATCTTCTTAATGGAGAAAAATGATGGGAGGAAATAAAGTGGAAGAAACTAATTTTTATAGAATATTTAAATGGAACTCCTGAAGAATTGTTGTTTTAAACAATTCAATTATACTTCTAACTTAATGCCTTGGGGATGGAAAGATGTTTTTTTCTGAGGGCCTCCATTCTTATTGCTTATTGCAGCGATTTGAGCCAAACTTAACACTGAGGTCTAGAGGCAGCACATAGTATGGCTAAGAGCCAGGAATTTTGAGACAGTTGGCTCTGGTTTCAAATCTGCGTCTACCATTTACAAATCAAATGACCTTTATTCATTTTTCATCCATGAGACTCAGTCTTCTCATGCCTAAAAAGGGAAAATAGTAGTAGCTACTTTGGATACGGAATGTGAAAATTAGATTGAGTAAATAACCTTAAGTACTTAGAACATTTCCTGGTGCATAATATTATTTTAAGTGATAGCTCCATTTATTTTTATCTCTTATTCTCTATTGCCTTGACATACTTAATTGTACCCTTCTCATGAACCAAATTAGGTCAATGAATGAAATAAGATGGATTTGTGAAGATGAATATCATTATGTGAGTATCTAGGATGAGTCATCATTCTCATTCTTTTTTTTTTTTTTTCTTTTGCGACTTGTACAGAAATCCTTTAATTTTCTTTATTTTCACACATTAAAAAATGAAACACATTATACAAATGGTTTTCCATAGCAGATTACACGTAGGTCCGTTCAGACTTGCTCTCAAAGTGCTGCCAACGTGACAGGCGCTGCCAAGGTGACAGCGGCGACCCGGGGAGCCCCTGTACTGACTGAGACACGGTAGCATGCAGCCCTCGGCGGGAGGATCAGTCCCCGCTCTTCTTAAATTAGGGTAAATGGCACTGGTGTCCGTATTTACAGACGTGAAATGTATCAATCCTGAGCAGTTCCTATGTAAATCCGAGACCAGCTGATGGGAGTCTTGGTCTCAGTTTAAAAAAGGGAGGTCCGTAGCGGCAGGCGGGCTGCTATGAGCTTGAGTTGTTTTCATTCTTTCCAACATGAACTGTTTGCTGAGGGTCACACAGACCTCTCCAGAAGGGTTAAGCCAAGTAACTGTAGGTGTCCTTTTCACCATCGACTCGCTCCAAATATTCCTTCTCAATTAGAATGTCAATGCATTTCTTGATCACAGGGACCCGAGGTTTGACCCTGGAGGACAACTGAGTGAGGACGCCCGGCTAATTTTATATTTAGCAGAGAAGGGGTTTCTCCGTGTTGGTCAGGCTGGTCTTGCACTCCTGACCTCAGGTGATCCACCTGCCTCAGCCTCCCAAAGTGCTGTTATTACAGGTGTGAGCCACTGTGACTGGCCACAGCTTAATCTTTTTTTTTTTTTTTTTTTTTTTTTTTTTTAAGAGATCTGAAGTGGTTTTGCCTTTATTTTATTCATTTTAAGCCAATCATGAAATTTCACAGTGATTTCTGGGGAGGGCCGGAAGCAAAGCAGGGTTAAGAATCAGTCAGCCCGCGGAGGTGCAGGCAGGGTGGGCCCTCACTGGGGCAGCAGGAGGCGCACGGATGCCCCTTAGGTAGGCAACTGAGGGTCCGAGAGCTGGGACGAGATGTCTTCCGCAGCTTCCAGCGTGCGCAGCTCCATCAGGCCTCCCCTGCGGTGGCCAGTGTGTTTGGCAGCTGCCTTGGAGTCACCTCAGCAGAGATGATGGTCACCTTTTTCTGCTGCTCAGCCTTTTCCATCACAAATCTGGCCCTCTCTGCTTCCTGCTGAGCCACGTGTTTGGCTTCCACTGCTTCTGTGAACCCCCTTTCAGAAAATCAGATGAATCAAGGACATGTCGTCCAGGATGAGCCCAAAGATGGCTGCTCGTTCCATAAGGTTGTCAGTCACCTGATGGAGACCAGCTCTCTCTGGGTGATTAATTCTCCAACATCAAAGCGAGCCACCACTGACTTGAGGATCTCGGTGGTGATGGACAGCAGCACAGGCTCATCATAGTCCCCTCTTATGCTCATCATAGCCAGCCAGGAAGCTGGCTAGCCAGTGGCCAGAAGAGGATGCACAGTGTGATGTGGACATCCTGTAAATCTACCAGTGATGACTGCCACATTACGTGGTCGAGAAGGGCAGTCAAAGATAATTGTTTTCTGTATCCATGGGATGAGAAAGGGAGTCCCTTCCCCTACCACAATGTCCTCTACTCCATGGAATCAAAGATGACAGCTTTAACTGATTGACAGCTCTGTGATGACAGCTCTGTGCCCAGAATCCATATTATATAATGCAGAGTTCACCATGCCTCATGCAACAGCTAAGTCCAGGCCAAACTTGCCGCTGGACTCAAACACTTTGGCAGTCATGTTTTCTTTGGCTGGATTCTCTCACACCTGCTTCCATTCTGACCTCCACCAGTTTAGTTTTATTTATTAGGGAACAGCAGCAAGGAGAGAATCAATGCTTATCTTTGCTTTGATTTTTATCTTTAAATATTTGGAAAATAATTTTAGCAGAATATTAAATATATTTATTGGCAAATATTTAGTCATTTATTATCTCAATGTATTGAATACCCCTTATAGTTTTAATTTTTTATTCTTTGATATACTTCTGTGGGAAAATAATGTGAGGTGAAGTTTTTATAATAAACCATCAACACTTTATCATTTAACTTTAAGGCTTAAGGTACTCTTACACAATTTTTCATTATTATTTTATGACTAGAAGTCTAATTACATTGCTTTGAAATTATGTGTGTGTGTGTGTGTGTGTGTGTGTGTGTATGCACACACATATTATTCAACATTGATAACTCTTCAAGGATGGAGACTCCATGACTCATGTTTTATCAGACAAGACCACAAACAGAATTCAGAGTAGATGCTTAATTGCCTTTTACTGATTGAGAAAACAAACTCATGAGTGAATGGGAAATGCTCTGCTGTCAGGTCAAATTGGAACTTTATCTTTGTTCTCAGTGGATTCCAGATGCTCATGATACTCAATAGTATGTAGTCTTCAAGTGACCCATCTCAACATGCAATGACACCCATAGGCTCAGAGTAAGGGGATAAAGAAAAATTTACCAAGCAAATGGAAAACAGAAAAAAATCAAGATTGCTATTCTAATTTCAGACAAAACATACATTAAACCAACAATGATTTAAAAACACAAAGAAGGGCATTGGATAATGGTAAAGAGCTCAATTTAACAAGAACACTTCACTATCCAAAATATATAGGCACCCACATAGGAGCACTCAGAATTATAAAGCAAATTAAGACACAGACTCCCATACAATAATGGTGGGGGACTTCAACACCCCACTGACAGTATAAGACAGATCATCAAGTCAGAAAACTAATAAAGATATTTGGAACCTAAATTTAACACTTGACCAAATGGATCTAATAACATCTACAGAACACTTCACCACAGAACAACAGAATATACATTCTTCTTATTTGTACATGGCACATAATCTAAAATCAACCACACAACTGGACAGAAAAAATCTTCAGGAAATTTTAAAAACCTCATATCTTACTAATTATGCTCTCAGACCACAGCACAACATAAATAGAAATCCACACTAAGAAATTGCTCAAAACCACATAGTTGCATTGAAATTAAACAACCTGCTTCTGAATGACTTTTGGGTAAAGAATAAAATTAAGGCAGAAATCAACAAACTATTTAAAATAATGAGAACAAAGATACAAGATACCAGATTCTGTGGACAGATCTAAGGCAGTGTAAAGAGGGAAATTTATATCACTAAATGACCACATCAAAAAGTTTAAAAGATCTCAAATAGATGGCCTAACATCACAACTAGAAGAAATAGAGAAGGAAGAGCAAACTAACCCCAAAGGTAGCAGAAGAAAATAAATAACACAAATAAAAGTCATACTAAAGGAAATGGTGATGCAAAAAACACACAAAAGACCAATGAATTCAGGAGTTGGATTTTTAAAAAAATTCATAAGATAGACCACTAGCTAGATTAATAAAGACAAAAAGACAGAAGATTCAAATGAATGCAATCAGGAGTGAGAAAGGGGACACCACTGATACAACAGAAATAACAACAACAACAACAACCAAAACCAAGTCTTCAGAGACTATTACAAAAACCTCTATCCACAGAAACTAGAAACCTTAGAAGAAATAGATAAATTACCTGAACACATACAGTTTCCCAAAAATGAACCAAGAAGAAAGTGAATCCCTGAACAGACTAATTACAAATTCAGAAATTGAATCAGTAGCAAAAAGCCTGCCAACCAAAAAAGGTTCAGGACCAGATTCTGTGGAAAGATCTAAGGCAGTGTAAAGTGGTATAGAAAGGAGGACCAGTCCAGGATTACAGTCAAATTCTACCAGATGAATGAAGGAGGGTTGATATCACTCCCACTGAAACTATTCAAAAAATTTGAGGAGAAAGTACTTCTCCCTAACTTGTTCTATGAGACCAACATTATCATGATACCAAAACCCATCATAGTCAGAACAAAAACAAAAAAAAGAAAACTATAGGTCAGTAACTTGGATGAAGATAGATGCAAAAATTCTCAACAAACTTCTAGCAAATAGAATCCAGCAGTTCATCAAAAAGCTAATCCACCATGAATAAGTAGACTTTATTCCTAAGGTGCAAGGTTGGTTCAACATACACAAATCAGTAAATGCAATTCATTACATAAACAAAACTAAAAACAAAAAGAACATGATCATCTTAATAGATGCAGAAAAGGCTTTTGATAAAACTCAACATCACTTCGTGTTAAAAACTCTCAACAAACTAGCATTGAAGGAACATCCTTTAAAATAATAAGACAAATCTATAATGAACTCACTACCAACATCACATCGAATGGGAAAAAGATCGGAGCATTTCCTTTGAAAAACCTAAACAAGACAAGGATGCCCTCTTTCACCACTCCTATTCAACATAGTACTGGAAGCCCTGGCCAGAGCAATCAGGTAAGAGAAAGAAACAATAGGCATCCAATCAGGCAGAGAAGTTGTCAAACTATCCTTGTTTTCAGAAAATATAATTTGGTACCTAGAAAAGCCTATAGTCTCTGCCCAAAAGCTCCTTGATTTGATAAACTTCAGCCAGGTTTCTGGATACAAAGTTAATGTACAAAAATCAGTAGCATTTCTATACACTAACAACATCCAATCTTAAAGCCAAATCAAGAACACAATCTCATAATAGCTAATAGTATAATAAAATATCTAGAAATGTAGCCAATCAGGGAGTGAAACGTCTCTACCATGAGAATTACAAAACACTGTTCAAAGAAATCAGAGATGAAGCAAACAATGAAAAACATTCCATGCTCATGGATAGGGAGAACGAATATTGCCAAAATAGTTATGGTGCTCAATGCAATTTGTAGATTCAGTATTATTCCTCTCAAACTAACCATAATATTCTTTACAGAATTTGTAAAAACTATTTAAAGTTTATATGGAACTAAAGAAGAGCTGGAATAGCCAAAGAAATTCTGAGCAAAAATAACAAAACTGGATGCATCACATTGCCCAACCTCAAACTATACTACAGGGCTACAGTAAACAAAACAGCATGATAAACTGGTACAAAAATAGAAGCATAGACCAATGGAACAGAATAGAGAGCCAAGACATAATGCCACACACTGACAACCTCATGATCTTCAAAAAATAAACAAAAGCAAGCAATGGGGAAGTAACTGTCTATTCTATAAATAGTGCTGGGGTAACTGGCTAGCCATAACGAGAATATTGAAACTGACTCCTTTCTCATATATACAAGAGTCAACTCAAGATGGATTAAAGACTAATGTAAAAAATGAGGATGAGGGTCAAACTATAAAAACCCTGGAAAATAACATATGAAATACCATTCTAAATATAGGATTGGTTAAAGACTTCATGACAAAGATGACCAAGCAATTGCAACAAAAACAAAAACTGACAAATGGTACCTAATGGAACAAAAAGAGCTTCTGCACAGCAAACAAAACTATGGACAGAGTAAACAGACAAGGTACAGAATAGGAGAAAATATTTGCAATCTATGCATCTGACAAAGGTCTAATATCTAGCATTTATAAGGAACTTAAACAAATTCACAAGAAAAAAAAAACACCATAAAAGAGTGGGCAAAGGATATGAACAATTTTCAAAAGAAGGCATGCATATGTCCAACAAGCATATGAAAGAGAACTCAGTATCACTGATCATTCGACAAGTGCAAATCAAAACCACAATGAGATACAATCTTATGCCATTCAGAATGGCTATTATTAAAACTTTAAAAAAAAACATAAGTTGTCAAGGTTGTAAAGAAAAGGGAGTACTTATACACTGCTGGTGGGAATGTAAATTAGTTTAGCCATTGGTGAAAGCTGTTTGTCAATTTCTGAAAGAACCTAAAACAGGATTACAATTCAACCCAGTAATCCCACCACTGAGTATATACCCAAAGGAATATACATTGTTCTACTGTAAAGGCACATGGATACATGTATTCATCACAGCAGTATTCAAAATCATGATAATATGGAATTAACCTGAAGGCCCATCAGTGGTAGACTGGATAAAGAAAATATGGTACATATATATCATGGAATAATATGTAGTCATAAAAAATTATGAGATCATGTCCTTTGCAGCAACATGGATGGAGTTGGAGGCAATTTTCTTAAGTAAGCTAATACGGGAACAGAAAACCAAATACTGCATGTTCTCACTTATGAGTAGGAGCTAAACATCAAGCACATATGGACACAAAGAAGAAAACAACAGACACTAGGGCCTACTTGAGGGTGGAAAGAGGATGAGAGTCAAAAAACTACCTATCATGTACTACACATATGACCTGGATGATGAAATAATCTGTACAGTATGTTCGCTACTTGAAAAACAGAATCATTAGAAAACCAAATCTCAGTATCATGCAATATACCATGTAAAAACCCTGCACATGTACCCCCGAATCTAAAATTTAAAAATTAACAACTTTTTAAAATTAAAAGATTTTTAATATTGTTAAATAAAAATCTGTCAAAACAAAAAAAATTGATTCTATATCACAATTTCCAATTTAATAAAACTTGTGATGTAACTTATTTTTCTTCTTTTCCCCTGTGATTTCCTCTAGGCATTAGAGATCATAATTTGTGTTCCTTTCATCTTTACTGAAGGATTACAATGTACATGCTGTCCAATTTGAAAACTTTTAAGAATACAGTATGTATTAAGAATATATAACTGAGAAATAGTATTTTTCTTATCACTGTCTCCACTACCTTTATCATTCACTTTAGTGGGTTAAATCTAATTTCTCAGTCATATTGGACATTCATATGTATTTGGCATATTAATTTTCAGATATATAAAATATCAATAATAAAACAAATATGCTTTGGAAACTTGCAGAAGATTAAGTATTGAAAGCATCAAAGAAGTAGCCATTCTGATTCCTAAGCTCTCGCACTTTTCACTATTGCCCAGTTTCCATAAACACCCTAATGCTTTGTTGTATCCTTAACGGGTACCATTCAATGAGTGCTTCATTTATCAGTTTGTTTCAGAATAGAGGAAATATTGCCAGGTATAGTGCCGAAAAGTTTATTGTTTTTTACAAACTGTGAGCATTTTTATAAAATAGTATGAGACAGTGTATAATGAGTGCATGTTTTATTTTTAAAATAGTGAAATGAGACTCAAAATGTTAACTTGTGTGAATGACAATTGCTTGGATGTGGAGTAAAATGTTCTCTCTACTTTAGTTTCACTTGGTTGCTCTGTATTAGAAAGTGCTGAAGGAACCCAGTAGTATGATTAAGAAGGCTGTCAAACGGAATGTCTTCAGAGGGAACCTAAACTATTATTTAGGTCGAAACAATGGTATTAAAATCACAGCCATGAGGGACAAAGCAAAGAAAGTGTGAACTGCAAAATGTGCAAATCTGTATGAGGGATGTGAATGGAAGGATGTTTTCCTCACTACCTATATCTCAGTTCTAAGACTCTATAATTGATATACGCTTGGAAGAGTGATGATGAGACATTTTCTAATAATGACATAATTGTCATCCATCACGGCTGGCCATCCATCAAAGCTTTGTGATGCTTTGATTGATGAAATGAGAAGAAAGCAAGCATTCCCTATTTTAGCCGATGGACAGATTCATTTTAAAAATTGCATTCTGCTTTCAAGATTAAAATAAATATTTCTTAATCAAGTGGATGTTATCAAATAAATGGCTAGCTAGTAACAAATCTTTAGGTCTTGTGATAGCAATGAATACTGCCATGGAAACAGGCACAAAAGGCACTACCATTAGTTTGCAAGGGTTAGCCCTTCCTGTTGAAGCCCTCTTAACTGATGGGCCTCAATGCGTCAGTGCCGGGGGCGGCTTGTAGCTGCCTGACTGTGGGTCACTGTCAGGCAAAGAAGACATCCGTAACCAGGGAAGCCAGAGTATCATGTGCAGAAAAGTATCTTGAATAAAATTAGTGCCAGGAGCTCAGGTGGGGAGATAAATGGATTAGAAGAAGCAAGAAAATCAAAGGCAAGGTTGTTTGGGCTGATTCTGAAAACTGCAGTGGGCAGTTGGACAGGGACAATGCCCACGTGTTGGAAGTTCTACTTAAAGTAAGCAGGATGAGATGGATCATATGTGGATGTTTACTCACTCAGCATTGTGACTTGGAGGAGAGAAACAAACATATATTCCCAAGAAAGGCCAAATCCATGAGAGAAATCTATCCACTTAAAGAGAAGGCAAAGTAGCTTCTGGTGAAGTATATTTATTCTTTTATATTTATTCTTTCCAAACAATTTTAGAGTAAATGAACACTGAAACTGGATTTGATATGTAAACACTGTAATTTATAGAATCACACATTTTCTACTTATTTTATTTAGAATTAGATTGTATTAGTGGATACAAAATGAGAACTATATTTAAAAATAACAAATAATATTTAAATAGATTGTTAAAATACGTGATTGAGTCACCAAAGTCAAATAAACATAATAGTCCAAAATTAAAAGACAGAACAAAATCCTAGGAAATATTTATTTTAATTACATAATATTTTGCCAAAATTGAGAGTATAAAGGGTCAAGTTACCGAAGAATGAGGAAGAGTTTCTTTGGAAAGGCTATTCCACATGTTCCACCTTTTACTCCAACTGTACAGGGAGAGGTTGATGCATCATCTACGTTGGAAGAGTGGGAGTGGAGGATGCCATGGGTTTGTATCTGTATCCACAAATATGGCCAGAGATAAGGTGGTTTTGTGAGGAGGGTCTGCATTCTCTGAGCACATAAAGGCCTAAGAAGAGTGAGTATGTCACTTGAAAACGATGTCAGCAAGAGTAAGACTGAACTTGAATAAAATTATCTCAAGTCCTGACTAAGTGGGTTACTCAGAAGAGCACACTCAGTGCAAACATGTTGAATGTGAATTGCCACTCTGATGGGTTGAGGAAGAAAAATCAATGAGGTAAGTGAATGGCTCAAATCAAGAATATGGCAAGTGAGGGGTCCTTAAAATTTGGGGTAGGACCAACAAAGACGCCTACACAAATTGAAACAAGTGTTAAATAGTGTTTCAGTTCAGAAAGGATAGAACCACCTTTGATAGTAACAATCACATACAATTCTTTCTCCCTGGACTGAACTTTTCTCCCTCCCTATGCTCCAACTTTGGAAGATTCGGAAACTATGGTTCACAATATAGTGGAGGAACAGAGAGAGAAGAATAAAAGAGCTGAATAGGCCTTCTTCCTTTGTTCACTTATTTTTCTATTTGTAGACTCTAGGAGCAGAGTAGCTGTAATTTTGAATGAAAGTGGAAGCCTAGATTATTACATTAGTTTGGACATTCTAAAAAATAAATCAGATCTATGCATTTGCTGCAGAAAAATCTAGCTTCTCTGAATAAAGGTTAAAAAAAAAACGGGAAGAAGAACATAAATTTGCTTTGGGATTGGATTCCACTAGCATGGCTTGTTCAATATACCGACTGTGTTATATGCTGAGTCCATTCAGAAATTTTGTAGCACTCTATACACATTACCGAAAATGCATGCTGGGTTTTTCTAAAAAATCCTTAGACTCAAAAATGGAGCCAGGATGTCCAACAAAATTTAAATAAAGACCAGATTTTTAATTATTATAGACATTCTAACATTCTGAGTCACATTGTGTTTGTCAATTTAGAGTACCATAGCTGTTATCTAACAGCCACCACATAAGCCCTGGAAGTGCCCAAATTTTTATCCAATAGCAGCAAAGAACTTACTTAGGTGAATGAAATTCAAAGAAAAATTTGGAGACAAAATGAAGTCTCTTTATAACTGTACACATGTGTCATGGTTATTGGACTTTGCAATTATAATAAGAAGAAAATAACATACAAAGCATACAACCAACCAAAAAGCAAACTCACCTCCTCAGAAGCTGAATTTATGTTCACCAGGTGGTTTAGGCTCTGGAGGGTTATGTTCTTCTTTTCTACAGAAACTTGAATAAGCTTCTGGATGTTATATCATGGTTATTTGATAAAAAAGATTTCAATGCTGATCAAAATCAAAATTACATTGAAAAACACCTTTTTCATGCTTCTGGTACTTCTCTGTACCACCAGGTAGCAAGTCTGTACTCAATTCAATGCAATTTAAAATTTGGGGGGGAAATAATGAGGAAAATGTCTGAGGAAAGCCTTTCTGTTTTTCTCTTGCTCAAAACATGCACATATGCACTTCAGGTGCACCTGTTCCTTGTGGTGGCCCATTATCACTCCCTCTTTTCTTAGAGTAGATTTCCTGTCTTTTCAGTTGAGGAACATATTGAATTAGGGTGCATTTGGAGCTGACCTCACCATCCGAACGGAAAGCACTAGACATGTAACCAAAGCCTTACCCTTTAGCTTACTGTAGTGGTTCATTCAGGTATGGACACATGACCTAAGCTAGACTGAGTACAGCTCTCCACATAACTGGACAGAGTGCCTTCTTTCCCTGGTACTCTAAGGTGGTGGGGTGTGAGACTTAGGCAGAGGGAAGATATCATTTCTTCCACATTCCAAGGGTCTGTCTAGATGGTAGGGAGCAGACAGAGCCCCAACAGCCTTGAGGCCTCTGGAACGAGAATTTCTTGAAGCCAACTGTACCCCTTGACTTTTGGGTAATGTAAGCCACAAAACTCCATTTCTCATTTAAACTAGTTCACATTAGGTTTCTATTTGCTGTAACATATGCTCTAAATCACTAATGTTTTATTATAATTTTATGGGTACCTGAATCCAAGAAATTCATTAACCAACCTCCCAAAAAAGGTAAGAAAGCCTCTCTTTGCATGGCTTCTTGAAATAAAGTCCTGAGAGTTAGTGAGGGAAAAAGAAAACGTTATCAAAGGAGAGGGAAAAAAAGACGTGAATCTCCGAATTCTTGAGTGTTTCTCAATTCCCTATTTCTTGTTTACCTCCGTTATCTCTGGAAAAGAAGATATATGTCTTTTTTGAACATTTAAAAAGCCAATAATATGTTAATGTTAATGAGAGGAAGGATATGATGGTTAACATATGCTCAATCATTGAATTTGTTATAATTACAGGCAATTGTTTGCTAGACTGTCAATGTATTTATATATCTGAAAGCATTTAGTACATAATAGGTAATCAAAAATAATTACAACATGTGTGAATAAATTATCAGTTAAGGGTGGACAAAATTTGTAGATAACTGTGACTAGTCATAAATACCATCTGTATTTTTACAAATTTTATCCTTCTTCTTCTTCTTTTTCTTCTTCTTTTTTTTTTGTTTTTTTGAGACGGAGTCTTGCTCTGTTACCAGACTGGAGTGCAGTGGCATGATCTCTGCTTACTGCGACCTCCGCCTCCTGGGTTCAAGCAATTCTCCCTGCATCAGCCTCCCAAGTAGCTGGGAATACAGGTGCACACCACCATGCCCAGCTAACTTTTTTAAAACTTTTAGTAGAGACGGGGTTTCACCGTGTTGGCCAGGATGGTCTTGATCTCTTGACCTCGTGATCCACCCACCTAGGTCTCTCAAAGTGCTGGGATTACAGGTGTGAGCCATCGTGCCCAGCCTCATTATTTTTAAAATGTCAGTGACATGTTTATCTTCATGAGAATGTGAAGTATTTTTCCTTGAAGAGTAAAGTTGTCGGTCATAATGATAAGACAGGATAGTTTTTTGTGTGTGTGTGTCAGTGTGTGTATGGGTGTGTTGTATAGAGTGTGTATCTGTGTTTGTTTTGTTTTTATATTTATGAAGTAAAAGAAAAAAGCAATAAAGGGGGATTTTTTTTTTTTTTTTTTTTTTTAGGAGAGAACTACACCAATGGATGGAAGAGAAAAAAATCTCATTCCTTTCTAAGTTACAAAGAAATGTCACATACTGGGAAACAGTCGGTAAATAATGGCATAATACATTCCCACTATGATCATTACCTCAGGTGAAGATTTTTAAGTATTTTCTCTATAATTTAGAAGTGACTTCTGTTTTCCATGTTTGAATTGTTGAGTTATGGTAGGCTTTCCATTGAACACTTTTCCTTCCTTCTTGACTATCGTGCTCCATATATAGTCGATTCAAAGCACCATCATCTCTTTGAAGAACTACTGCAGTTGCCTCCCAAACTGGTCTTTCTACTTCCACCCTTCCTTTCCAGTCATTTTCCACTGATTAGGCATAGTCGTCCTGTTAAAATGCAAATGAGATGGTCATACCTATGCCCTATCTCAGAAAATTCAAACCTTTCTATTTCTCATAGTCTTTATATTACCTGGCCCCTTTCAAATTCTCTGACTTGGTCTTCTTATATTATTGTCTTTGCTCTTACTCTCCCCTAGGCTAAGAATAGGGATCTCTTTTAAATTATGTTCTGCTTAGAACATTCTTCCTGCTAGATATCAAATGATTCATGGTCTAACTTCCTCAGGTCTCTGCTAAGATGTCATTTTGTCAGTAATCCTCTGATTACTTTATATAGAACAGCTACTTCCCACTATTATCATTTGTTATTCTTTTATATTATTTTTTCTAAATTTGACATTATTTATTTGTTTGTTTATTGTCTATCTGCTCTTGCTTGAATATAAACTCCAGGAGGACAAAGTTTTTTTTTTTGTTGTTCACAGCTGTATTCCCAGTTCTTGGAAGAGTAAGGAACCATGGTGGAAATCTGTTGAACTTATAAATTTTCTTAATGCAGGAGTAACATCCACAGATTTCACAGAAGGAATGCTGGGACAATCACAGGCAGATTAAAATAGTAATACCTAACATTTACTAATGCACCTGAGACAGAGTTCAAGAAATTTTCAGGATATTAAAAAGATAGAACCAAGGTCAGAGACCCTGTCTTGGAAATTATTTCTTTTTCTGTTTTTCTTGCACCTTGTAAGGAGAATCAACACGATATACTTCTAAAACATAAATCAGTAAAGCTTCTGACACCTGACAAAAGGGCAGAGTGGCAAGCTGCCTTATTTATAAGAAGTTATGCTCAGAGAATAAAAATCCGTGTGGCAGAGACTAATTGTGAGTATAATGTAACAGAGCTTGAAGGAGCTATCACAACAGTCACAATCCAACCTTCAACTTCTAGAATGTCATGAGGCATAATGCATTGCTAGAGAGCTGCCAGCTCCTTCCCCCAGATGAGACGCCATCTCTGTGACCAGTGAAGTAAATTTTCTCTGCTAATCTGTGAAGGTTCTCCCGTCCTTGAGTTCTTGAGTGTACAAATGCAAGATATTGTGGATGTGAAATGTTAAAAATTATAATGAATTATTCACGCCATTCAAAAAAGTAATTTGTTTTTGGGAAAGACCTGACTTCTTTTCTGAAGTGGTATATTAAGATTTCAAATTAAATACTTACAGTAAGAAATATGCTACTTTGTATACATAGTTGTAGATTACCTTAACTCACAATTCTTTTATTATCACTCATTTAGAATGTTCAGTATGATCGTTTACAGGCTATACTTGGACACAAAAAAATGTGTTGATGTGCAGGCCACTTTAGGGTTCCCTTCGGGCTATACTCACTCTCACCATTGCTTCATAGGATCCAATTTACAGAGGAATATGGTAGAGTACAGAGAGTCCAATTTCCTTCTATTTTTGTCATCACCTTTTATTTTTAAGCTCAATGAAATAGAAATAAAAACTATCAGTTAAAAAGTTCAATTAAAGAAGTATTTTTTTGAGACAGGGTCTCTCTCTGTCACCCATGCTGGAGTATAGTGGCATGATCACAGTTCACTACAGCCTTGACCTTCTTGGGCTCATGTAGTCCTCTAATCTCAGCCTCCCCAATAGCTGGAACTCCACGTGTGCACCATCATGTCCTGCTAATTTTTCTATTGTTTGTAGAGAGAGGGTTTTGCTATGCTGCCCAGGTAGGTCTTGAACTCCTGGCCTCAAGTGATCCTCCCACCTCAGCCTCTCAAAGTGCTGAAATTACAGGTGTGAGCCATGGTGCCTGGCTAGGAAGTAATTTTGTTTAAAGGAAATTCAGCAAGATAGAAGGGGAAAACAGAGAGAAAAAGAAAAGAGCTTAAGCATTGGAATTGGTAGAAGGTGGACAATGGATAGGGGAGATAGAACGAGCGAAAGAGAAAAGAAAAGGGAGAGACTAAAAAGTAGAGGAGAAATGTGAAGGTGAGGAATAAGGGATGTTTGCCATTGACCTAGCCAAGGAGCACTTGCTTGGGAAGACTTCTTCCCTTTTAGGCTCTTTTTCTCTAAACACCCATAGCTTCCTCTGTCTCCACGGAGCCCACCACCCAAGAACCGTAGCAATGCAGTTTTGTTTTAGAAGGTGGAACACAATGAGAAAAATCAAATAAGAAAAATATGACAGAATATTTTCTCATTATTTAGGAAGTTGCATTGAAGTAATACCTGATGTTGTTTTCTAATTCTAGGTTATGAAGTGATGATTGGCACTTTTAACCTGAATTATTTTTATCTTAAAGCTATCCCTTCTCTTTTCTGCGTGTTATTAACTCAGATTGTTGAGGCATGTAGCTTTGTATGCAGCTCTCTAATGTCTCCCCCATTCCTTTTTTTTTTCTTTTTTTTCATGTGAGCAGCACCTGTGAGGGACCTGCTAACCTAAACCTCTGGCCTCCTTGTGCTGTATTCACCTTGGATTCTTGAATTTATTTTATTATTTATGTATTTATTTATTTGAGATGGAGTCTTGCTCTGTTACCCAGGCTGGAGTGCAGTGGCACAATCTCCACTCACTGCAACCTCCGCCTGCTGGGTTCAAGCAATTCTCCTGCCTCAGCCTCTCAAGTAGCTGGGGCGACAGCTGCATGCCACCATACTTGGCTAAGTTTCTGTATTTTTCGTAGACACAGGGTCTCATTGTGTTAGCCAGAATGGTCTCCATCTCCTAACCTCATGATCCACCCACCTTGGCCTCCCAAAGTTCTGGGATTACAGGCATGAGCCACCATGCCCAGCCTTGACCTTGGTTTTAGACTCAGCACAGTCATTCTGTTGCAATGAGCATCAGTAGAACTGGTGAGGGGATGTTTGATAATTTCCTGCTTGGAGTTAGCCCATTGTGGCTACTCTATATTTTTCTAGGACCTAATCACAGGGAAGGATATAATATTGAGAAGACATGACAAGGATTCTGTGATGACAAAGTTTAAAATTTCGAAAAAGAGACAGACAAGAAATTGTTAAAGTAAGATTTCTGTGATAAAAGAGAAATGCAAAATATATGTGTGTAAAAGACTGGGGTCCTGAATACATGATATTTAAAAAGAGATCTGAGAGTTATTAAGAGTTGACAAGTGAAGGACAGAGTGGGAGGAACATTCTAGGCAAAGGCAGGCAAAACTCTGTGATGAGAAAAATGCTAATGTATTAGGAATGAAGAAAAAGTTGCTGGAACAATAAGTAGGAGAGAAAGATGGCATCTAACTTAGATGGGAGATGTGGTTAGAGGCTAGAATATCGAGGTCTTAGAGGGCATGGAAAAGATTTTGGATATTACCTTAATTGCAGTGGAAATTCACTGAGGTTATTAAGTAGATGGCTGACATGACCAATTTAAATATTTTAGAATTTTCTCTACTTTCTCTATAAAGAATATGTCAGAGGAATTTAAACAAATAAACATGGCAAACCAGTTAAAGGGAGATTGCAGATAACAGTCAATGGTGGCTTTAGCTGGTAGATTCAAGTTGGTTTGGAGAGAAGTTGATAGCTTCAACAGATGCTATAGAGTGACTTAAATACTAAGTAATTTAAATACCATTGGAAGAAAAGGTAGATCAGTGGCAAAGCTTAATTATCTGAATTCAAAATTGAGATTTATTGCATGATGATTATCATAATATTTATGGAATAAAAAAAGATAGAATGCTTGAAATAAATACTATAGTTTGGAATTGAGACATTCATAGTCTCCAAACCTCATGTTGCACAATGTTGGAGGTGGGGTCTAATGGGAGCTCTTTTGGTGACTGGGGCAGATTTCTCATGCACACATTAATGCCCTCCCTTGGAGGTAAGTTCTCACTCTATTAGCTCCTGAGAGGTGGTTGTTTACAGTAGCCTGTACCACCTACCTCTCTTGCTTTTCCTCTTACTCTGTGATTTCTGCACATGCTGGCTCCCTTCACTTTTCACCATGAGTGAAAGAAGCCTATGGCCCTCACCAAATGCAGATACCCAATCTTAAACTTTCCAGCCATCAGAATTGTGAGCCAAATCAACCAGCCTCAGGTATTTCTTTATAGCGGAACAAAACAGATGAAGACATTAGGTGTATCTCAGAAAGTAGAGAGGTATGGTGACTGTCCGTGTGAGGATCCTAACAGGTTACAATACTATAAAGAGTTTTCATACGGACTTCATGCTCTGTCTAACTCTAATAGTTCTAAACATAATAGTTACCAATTGTTTACTACTGGTCTAGTAATTGTTAACAGCTTCACTTACACCATTTCGATTGTTCTTCCAATTCAAGTACTAACATTTTTTCAGCATCACTTATTTCTAATATCAAATGACTTAAATTACTAAGTAATCACCTTTTTTTAAAAAAAAAAAAGAGGAATAGAATGTAAGCATTTACATGTCTGTCATTTTTGCAAATACATGTAACATTTCAGTCTAGACCTTGTTCTAATTCCTGCATGTAGCAATAAACAGTGCAAAAAGAGAATTTTGTAAAAAAAGGTTGACATTTTCTTCTATCATGATGATAACATTTTAAAGCCCTTTAAGTAGAGACTGCTTAGTGGGAATTAAAATCATGTATTAAATAATTTAGAAAAAGTTATGGGCATTACTAAAATGAAATAGGATGCTGTAACTTAAAATTCAGCAAATTAAAAACTGCCGCTTTTAATGAGTGATGTCATCTCATTAATGTCTGGTAGTTAAATTCCATATTTTGAAAATACCCTTCTTCAAAAAACTTTTTAAGCTAACAACAGACAAATAATTGGCAGTATATTTACGACTAATAAAATGTTTTCTTCATACTTTACTTTCTAACATTCTAAACTAATTGCATTATTCAGATTAAGCACTTTAGGATTGGCTCTACTTAAAATCCCATTGCATTACATGCTTTACTATTAAAAAGTTCCACTATTAGTTCAAGTACAGTGGGGAAGCTTTTATGTCATTTTCTTACCTGGCATTTCCTTTGAAGTCCCCTTGTATATTTAAAAAATTCTACTTTTACCCCAAATCTGCAATATTAATACAGGAAATCCTTTATATAATAGACACATAATTAGTAAGAGAAAATCATGAAGAGAAATACATTCATTTGTTCACACAGCTTTGTTTTAACTTACTTTACATCCTCACACAGACTCATCTACTTACTCAATATTTCCTTTGACAAACATTGAGTAAGCACACCATGTGGGTTTTAACATAGAGATAAACACACAGAAGTTGTCCATAGGAAAAAGAATGTTACATGGACATCTGTGGAGGAAACTGTGGGAGACAGAGAATCTCTCTTTCTGTCTCTTTATTTTATTTTATTTTTTTTAAGAGATAGGAGTATTGCTATGTTACCAAAGTTATCCTTCTGGCCTCAAGTTATCCTCCTGCCTGAGCCACCAGAGTAGCTGTGAAAGACTGGCTAATTTATAATAAAGATAAATTAATTCAGCTTATGGTTCTGGAGGCTAGGGAGTTCAAGAACATGGTGCTGGCATCAGGTGAAGTCATCATGGGGCATCAATTCTTGGCAGAAAGCAGGAAGGCAAGAGAGGATGAGATCTTATTAGGAAATGGCTATCACCAGTTTTAGGTGTTTTCTATGTAATGGGAGACTGCCTTTCTCTGGAGCCAGCTGTGACTAATTACTATTTTAGAGACACAGTTAATAACCATCTGACCATCACCTGATGATCACCTGACATCCTGGGGTGTGTGTGTGGAGGTGGGCCCTTTCCTGCCCAGCTCATGCCTGATTAGCTATCTACTGTAACAAAGCTTTGACTCCATTTCAATATTTTTATTATCATTTCAGTGGAATGAAAAAAATGAATTAAATAAGTAACATGACAAGTATTTTAATGCTTCTGTCAATTAATATATTTTTAAGGTTTTGTAAGAATGATAGACTTCTTTCCAGTATGTCAGTTATATGTTTTACCTATCAAACTCTGTATAATCACCGCTGCATTACAGTTTCTATCAGGTTTATTAAACAGGTGGCTAAGTGAGAAGGAAAGCTCTTAGATGAGATCCACTATTTCTTTCTATGTCTTTCATTAGAAGTAGATTAGAGCATGTTTTACTGAAAAAGCATTGCCGTACTCAAAGGCAGATTTCCTTGTGATATGATTTGGTTTCAATTAAACCCATACTACATTTTTTTTTTTAATTTCTGATTTCGATATCCTTTTTAAAAACTTTTAAGTTTTTTTTTTTATTAAGCACAGATGCAGGTTTGTTACATAGGTAAACGCCCATGTGTCATGAAGGTTTGTTGTGATTATTTCATCATCTAGGTATTAAGCCTTGTACCCATTAGTTATTTTTCTTGATTCTCTCCCTCCTCCTCTGAAAGATCCCAGTGTGTGTTGTTCCTCATGTGGATGTGTTCTCATCATTTAGCTTCCATTCATAAGTAATAACATGTGGTATTTGGTTGTATAGCTTCTTAAAACTGCTGATATTAACAATGTATTTTTATTTATATGTACATATACACACACACATATATATATATATATACATATATATGTATATATATATGAAAGTATGAAAAATATGTGCAGGTGATTTTCTGTGTGCCAATCATGGTCCTGTCTATAGACAGCATGCACTGCTGAAAGTAGAATCAAATCACAGTAAGAAAATATAAAATTTCTAACAGTCCTAAATTGTACAATGTTTTTCTTTGTTATTCTGTAAGTGTGCCTATCTAAATAAAGAAATGATGGCATAGAACTATATTTAGGAATTCTTAGTTTTTTTCTTTTTTTAACCTGAGCCTATTTCTAAACTCTGTGTCTTCCAGTTTTAATAGTAAGTCATTTTCACTGTATACACTTCTGTGTCACCTTCCATAGCCTTATTAGTCTCTGAGTTGCTTTCTATTTGCAGAAGACATTCACTGTTTTAACGTTCAGTACTTGATTCCTTTCTTTTCTCTATGGAAAACAGACCACCTGTCATTTATTGAGCAACTCTTTTTTTTTTTTTTTTTTTTTTTTTTGAGCTGGGGTATCGCTCTGCCGCCCAGGCTGGAGTGCAAGGGCCCCATCTTGGCTCACTGCAACCTCCACCTCCCGAGTTAAAGCAATTCCCTGCCTTAGTCCCCCAAGTAACTTAGATTACAGGAACCTGCCACCACACCTGGCTAATTTTTAGTAGGTACAGGGTTTCAGCATCTTGGCCAGGCTGGTCTTGAACTCCTGACCTCATGATCCACCTGGCTAGGCCTCCCAAAGTGCTGAGATTACAGGTATGAGCCATCATGCCTGGCCTGAGCAAAAATTCTATTTCTAGTAGTGAGCTAAATTACATTTTATTCAGCATATTATTTAATCCTCACAGCAACTCTGAGTTTGCTATTATTTTAACTAATTGACTTAGAAGATAAATGGTAATGGACCGAAGTGTCTGACTACATAAGTAGGTGTCAGAACCAGGATTTGCATTCAGACCTAGACTCATATGAATGCAAAGCATTTACACTTAACCTCTTTTAAACTATGCAACTTTTCAATATCTCTTGACTGTCAAGGGTAAGACTCTTAGATTGAGTCAATATTCTGTTCAAGTTTGCATTCAGTGATACTCAGAGAATTTGAAAGTGGGTCCATCAGAAATCTATTTATATAATACATCTTTGGTAATTAGTTATACTAAGGAAAAAGTCAAAATTCATGCATCTGGGTTCAGAGCAATAGGTAAATATAGAAAAACATTATCGTTAAGATAGGTGTATAACTTGGTTCTGTAAGAAGCTCCTATAAATACAAAAGGGGCTTAAAGGGAAATGAACTTTACTTCTCTATACATTTTGGTAGATAATGCAAACAGAATTCTCAAGTAGTTCTGGTAAAGGTAATAATGGCTGGAGTCATTTTGGAAATGCTATTGGTTATGGTATTCCTGAAGGATATCAAATCTGGCAGCGGGAGCACTGGCAGTTGTCAGGCAAAGAACAGCAGGTGGCTAAGAACAATGTCAGGCTAAGCCTTTGGTAGCTCATTTAGCATTTGTATCACTGGACACGGGTATTGTTGGATAAACACTGCAGTTGTGCGGTTTTCAACTTCTATGACCATTCTTGAAATTGCTGCCTCCTTTGACTAAGTTTGCCTACAAGGGTCATCTAATTTTTCTCGAATTTCTCTCTTTTTACTTCATTTATGTTCCTTTTTTTTCTTATGTCTACCCTTACTTGGATAGGAGACACAAGGAACAATATCATTCCTGCTTTTAAGAACTTAGAGCTGAGAATATGCCAGAAGTCAAATTCAAAGTCATGATTTCAGCCCTATTAACTAAACTCAACTCATTCTAAGATAAAGTACAATGCTGCCTATTGGGCAAAGGTCTACCCTACCATTCAGTAAATATTAGGATCAATTTTTAATAATGCCAGGGGAACTCTCTGGATGCTACTTCCTTTGATTGCAGCTCACTTATTAGCTTTTTCACCACAAAATTTGGGAAACATGCTATACGCATAATGCCATGCAAGGCCATGTATCCCAAAAGTGCTACTATTAATCTTTTGTTTGTTTTATTTTTAAAAATTATCATATTTCTGTCATCTCAATTCTGGATATCACCATACATTTTTAACTCATCACATTCTGTACAATGTCCCTGCACAAACATTAAATCTAGAGAATCAACCATGTTTAATCCACTAAGAATCACTGATTCTTTTCTGGCTGTATTTTTATTTTTTCTGGCCATATTTCTGTATTAAAAATCTTAAAGTTTACTTTGCCACGCCTTAGTATCCATATTGAAGATGAAGGTAAAGTTTCTAAAACTGGGATTGAAGGCACTTCACAACAGGCGACTGATGACTAACTTTTAAATCATATTCTTTTCTATTGTTTTCATTAACTTTCAAGTAAGTAAGTTCTTAAAGAAGACTTGATAAATTGCCATCTCCAGCCATTTGATGTTACCATTTTCTCACCAACTGGCCATTTTTCACTTTTAATTTAACATGCAGTCTAAGATTGATCTCCTCTACAAAGTCTTTCTCTAGTCCACAATTACCTTCCTCCTTCACTTCTGCAATTCTTCTCACATTTTATGTTGGCCATTCTTTCAAGACTTAAATAATCTGCAAGTGTCATATGTGTACTTTTCCATGTCTCCTATAACACCTCAATAGTACTCATATATAGTAGATTTTCATTTTATGTTTATTGGTTGATTGACTAGTTGATTTACAAAAGCAATATGAGTACTATGTACTGATCTTTAAGAGCAACTATACTATTATACTACTGCATTTTTTTTTTTTTTTTGCTGGATGTTTCTCAAGGGATATACAAGTATTCTTATGATAATTCATAGGGTGAGTCATGGTTAACACGCAGAATCTTTTTCCCTCAAAATGAAAGTGTTACTCTATAGTAGCCACCAGAGTTTTCTCTGCTTTTGTATTATGTTCTAAAGAAATGCAGATAAATAATATATCAACTTGGAGAAGATGAGACTTCTTTTAAGATCTTGAGGAATTTAAAAGGACACAGAGGAAAAAGAAGGGATTCTAGGTGGTGAGATCCCCAAAATAAAAAACTGAGACTAATTCATGAATAGTCTATATTTAGGGTATTATAAGGAAGGTAATCTGGTGTTAATACAGCTTTCTGAGTTGGCATGATGGGACAGAAGCCTGGGGAAGTCAGGTTGGGACAGATCCATATACTGCTTCCATCAAAGACATGTAAAACGGGACTACTTAACTTGTAAAGATGAAGGAATAAAAGGGAAAGATTATTTCTTGGTCACAGTGCTGCTGCCACTTAGGGAAAAAAAAAGCTTCAGAAATCATTGTGTGGCTCTCTGCTTTGCAAGTCTGCTATATGTGGGTTTTATATGCCTCTCAATATAATTTTAACAGTCAGATTTCTTTTCTTTTTCTCTATTGAAGTTCTCCAACTTAAAAAAATTCACAACTTATTTTAGAACGTACACAATATATCAAAGTTTCCCAGAATTGACTCAAGGAAAGCTCTGAACATGACTTCAGATAAAAGAGAAAAATTTCAAATATTTTATAAATGCTTGCTATATCACCGATATCAGTAACACAGCTGGAGAAAATTACTGCAGACACAGGGTAAGACCTGGTGGTACAGTGAATGGTCTGAAGCTGATCGTCCAATAGTTCATGCAAGTCATATCATCTATGCCAGGATGAACTTGCAGTGGTAAGAAGAATATTATTGAATGCCAACAAACTTGTTATATCCATTTCTGTGAAAAATGGAATATTCAGATGTGGGGCCCATCAGGAATGGCTAAAAACTGAAACATGAAGTTTGCCTCCTAAAGCTGCTTACTGACCAAATATGAATAAAAATATTGAAAAGGTGGCAGGCTTTACTGATGCCATGACTTAAACAGTAACACATTCAATGGGCAGAATTCGTTAAATCATTTTCACAATTTTACTTCCTTAGAGAGAAAGAAAAGATCTATGTTTTCAGATAAATAAACATTTGTTAATATTCGTTGAGTAAATGTTTTTGTGCTCATGTAATGCCTGAGGAATATCAGTGCTTCTTAGATTGCTCTAAGGAAATGCTTAAAAGAAAATTCTCTTTGAAAAAGAAGATAAAATTGTACATTTAGTTTCTTTGCCTAAGCATGTCCCTCTTCAATTTACTTGCTTTCCCCAAATGGTTGTTCACAGCATCCAAGCACAGTTAATCTCTCTGTTTAGTGAGCATGGCTATTTTTGCAGTGCCTTAAGAGTTTTGTTGGTTGCCAGATCATTAATGGGCTATGAATTATGCAATAAACTTCTCCTGCACCAATAAAGAAGAAGCCAGCAGTGAAGTCTGGCCTGAGAATAGATGAAATAGAACAATAAAAACCATAAACACATTTTTTCATTTGGAAGTCCTATTAAGAATTAGAAATAATTCATGTTCAAATGGTTTTGTATGGCAGAGATGCTGCAGTGAAAGAGTTTGCAGGACTTTTACAAAATTAAGAAAAAAGAGAAGATCCCTGGACTTGAAACAGAGGCTGTGACTAGGAATGGGGGACTTCACTATCTTTGTTTCCTTCTTCCTATTCAAGTTTCAGGCTAGTAAAAGTTACATCTGTATCACAAGATTATGAGGCGATATGCAATGTACCAGGCAGTTATTCTTCAGGAAGAAAATAACCACTTTCTGTTTTATAAAGCACTTTCATGTAATGTAATTTTAAATTCATGTTAAAGATCTAAAACTGTTTTTTGTGTTTGAAACTACTTCTCTTAATAATAAATATAGTTCTTCCTAGGTCTGAGAGTAAAGCATGAGAAGTGAACAGCATTTCTTCCTTAGAAAAATAACAATTAGGGATGCTTTAGCTAGGAGTTGCAGTTTATTTTAAGTGTGTCTGGCATTATGTGAAATTTGGTTATTTACTTTGGGTTTTATGTAGTGGAAAAGGTACTTAAAATAAGTATGTATAGGGTTTAGAAGCATGACATAAAATGTGAGACATGCATGGTTCATGTACTCTGGTTTTCCCTTTTCCTAATTGAGCATGGGAGAAACGAGTCTTTTTTATTTCATTTTTATTTTTTTGGACTCCCCTTACTCTCCCAATATGGTTGGAATGTCCCTGTTCTCCCAATCATTTGCTTTTAATCAATTATTTGTTTTAACCCCCAGCACTACACAATGTGACTTTACTTCCAAACAGGATTAGTGGGGATGTCAATAGTTAAGATTAAGTGATGAGGGTGGGCCCTAATATAAATTCTGCCATTATAAAAGGGGGAAATTTGAATATAGAAACAAAATACAATCTTCCAGTTTGGAAAACCTCTTCACAGAGGCAGTAGGGAAAGGAAACAGTTTTATTATTGAATAAGCATTTAGCCAGAATGTGATATATGTAACAGGCAATCTGCTAATACATTTCAAAGATAAAAATAAATCTTAACCTTTTACATAGCCAATGACGTAGAACCGATTACACGTATGTTCTCAAGGAAAACAGTAACTGGTGCTCAAGAGAACTTGACAGCACTGTTTGACGTACGTAATTCATTCTACTTTTACCTGGTATTTGGGATGACCATCTGTGTTAACTAATTGGCTTTATCTGTGGAAAAAAACAAATTTCTCAGGTCTTTATGGGAGAAGGTAGTTTTGCAGCCTGGAGCAAGGTACTCACTGAAGTTAAGCCCTTTCCCTCTCACAGAAAGTGGGAGACAGACAGGGGTGCTCTTTCTTTTTTTGGGGGGTGTGGGGGACGGAGTTTCGCTCTTGTTACCCAGGCTGGAGTGCAATGGCGCGATCTCGGCTCACCGCAACCTCCGCCTCCTGGGTTCAGGCAAATTCTCCTGCCTCAGCCTCCTGAGTAGCTGGGATTACAGGCACGTGCCACCATGCCCAGCTATTTTTTTTTTTTTTTTTTTTGTATTTTTAGTAGAGACGGGGTTTCACCATGTTGACCAGGATGCTCTTGATCTCTTGACCTCGTGATCCACCCGCCTCGGCCTCCCAAAGTGCTGGGATTACAGGCTTGAGCCACCGCGCCCGGCGGGTGCTCTTTCTTTACATTTACATTTTAGAGGGATGGCTCTGTTGTCCTTAAGAAAGATATTGCTGAGTGAAGAGAGTTGACAAATTGCCTATATAGTTTTCAAAAGGATTTATACAGCCTTCAAAGAGAGGGTAAATGAAAAGTTTTCTAAGGTCGGTGCCCTAAGAAACAGGAAGAGAGGGAAATTATCTATTTCAATATAGAAAATAAAATTCTTATTTTAAATATGTATTTTTCCCTTTGACTTGCAAACTGGAAGAACACCCTGTGAAGAGGAAGGCAGAGAATGGAATGATATAGAAGCTAAAGAATGCCAGATTGCCAGAAAACCACCAGAAGCTAGGAGAGAGGCATGAAATTCCCCTTCATAGTCCTTGTAAGGAGCCAACCGTGCGGCACCTTTATCTCAAATGTCCAGCTTCCAGAACTGCAACACAGTACATTTCTACTGCTTAAGACACTCAGGTTTTGGTACTTCGTTAAAGCAGCCCTAGCAAACTAGTGTATCCTTAATATCTCATTTTCCTCTTGGGGTGAGTGGAATTTGGGAAGGCATAGGAACTGTAAAATGAATATTGTAATGTTGTCTACTTCAGAGAGTTATTAAGAAAATTAAATAAGTGAGGGAAGTGGTCTCTAACCTTTTTGGCACCAGGGACTGGTTTAGTGGAATAAAATTTCTCCACGGAGCGTCATGGGGGAGTGGTTTCAGAATGATTCAGTGCATTACATTTATCATGCACTTTATTATTCTTGTACTGTGATATATAATGAAATAATTATACAACTCACCATAATGTATAATCAGTGGGAGCCCTGAACTTGTTTACATGAAACTAGACAGTCCCACCTGGGGGTGATGGAAGACATGACAACTTATCAGGCATTAGATTCTCATAAGGAGAGTACAACCTAGATTTCTTTCATGTGCAGCTCGCAATAGGGTTCAGGTTCCTATGAGAATCTAATGCTGCCACTGATCTGACTAGAGGTGGAGTTCAGATGGTAATGCAGGTGGCGGGGAGTGGATGTGGATACGAGTGAAACTTCCCTAGCTCGATCGCCAGTCACCTCCTTCTGTGAGGCCCAGTTCCTAACAAGCCACTGACCAGTACCAGTGTATGGCTTGGGGGTTGGGGACCCCTGACTTAAAGCACATAAAGTGCTTGGTAAAACGTCTGGAGCATAATACTCAATATGTCTTAGTTGTCATTACTATTATTTTTCCATTGAACAAGTTACATGGTGTTTTTGGATCTAAAATCAGAGGGTTAGACAAAAGCCTCCCACATCCTTTCTTTCTCAGAAATTCAATTATTCCATTTTTTTTTTCTATTTTAAGATTATAAAACTCTTTCATTCATGTCACTACAAATCAATCCATAAAACTATATTACCTTCCATTCAATTCAACAAAGCACAGGAGAGGGAGAAATCAAATCTAGAGAAAAGATGAAAAATTGAAGACTTCACAGCCTACATCATGGCTGGAGTAAAATTTGGAGGTTGAATTTATCACCCAGGAAAGAGCAGAGATAACCATTCCAGGCCTTGAAAGCACCAGCACACACACACACACACACACACACAAATACAGTTAAGATAGAATGTTGCTTGTTGCTGCAAATATTTCTGGAGCCTAAAATTATAGGGTAAGCAAAAGGAGATATAGATAACAGGAAAGATATGGGCCAGATTATGCCAGAACAAATGGAGACCATTGAGTTAGAGATGAAAGCTTCAAAGAAGAACAGAGAAAAATGCAATATGTAATATAATTTTGAATTCTAATGATCTGTAACATGTAACGAGAGCTTACCATTTGCCAGGCCCTATTCTAAATACTTTTACATATATCAAATTTAAAACTCATGGAAACACCATTAGATGAATAGTATTTTAGCTTCACTTTACAAGAATAGAAACTCTGGCACTTAGAGCTCAAGTAAGATTTGAAAGATTGTATAAACTAGTAACCAAGCTATAGTTTGATATAGTTTCGATATAGTTTTATAGTTGCGTGTAGTTTGGGTTCCAAAAACTAAACATGTGTTCACATCCATTATGCTACAGCAAAGTTTATCAGGTACTAAATACAGGCTAGATGGGGGGACGTATATCAGAGCAGACACTAATTACAATGTAGGAATCCTATACTGTGTTTTTCATTTTACAGTTCAAATGCCACATTTGTTTTGAAATTTTTTTCCCCAATACCCTCACCAGAAGTAATCTCCCCTCTTGTATATTCATTTACTATGTTTTTTGGTGAATAGTGTATAGTTTATATCGTTTTTGAAATTTGTACCGGGAAGGACTCCACTACCTTAACTTTTAAACTTTTTTACGTGGGCTAACATTTTAATGTTGAAACTGTATATAAACAGTGTTTTGTAAATAAGAAGTGCAAAACAAGCATCGAATGAATGATTACCAAGAAAGAAGAGAATGTATGATAACAGTGATATATTTTTGGAAGTCAGTAGTCAACAAAAGAGATGATAACTGAGTGACCTGAAGCAATTTCTAAATCAGCAAAGAAAGGTGGAAAGTGAACTGTTTCTAGGAAACATTTTCTAAAGATTTAGACACTGGTAGCCTTGGGTTTTGGGATTAAGGAAGGATGGCTACAGTAGGCAGGGAAGACAAGGTCCAGTAGCTTATACCTGACATCTTACTATCTAGATTATTCTGTTCTCATATTCCTATAAAGAAATACCCGAGATTGGGTAATTTATAAAGGAAAGGGGTTTAACTGACTCACAGTTCCCCAGGCTGTACAGGAAACTGCCTGGACATCTGCTCAGCTTTTATAAAGGCCTCGGGAATCTTACAAACATGGCAGAAGGCCCAGTGGAAGCAGACTTGTCTTACATGGTGTGGGCAGGAGGAAGACTGAGGGGGAAGGTGCAACACAATTTTAAAACAGCACTGAGGGGAACGATGCTAACCCACTCATGAGAACTCTGCCCCCATGATCCAGTCACCTCCCACCAGGTCCCACCTCCAACACCGGGGACTGCAATTCGACCTGAGATTTGGTAGGGAAACACATCCAAACCATATTCCTATCCTTTGCTAAAAATCTAAATGTCTCATTTTGCTGGAAACCGTGTATTGACATTTCCATAGCACATTTTTGGGTACCACATTGTTTAGCTTCATCCCAGGTTAGCAATTCAGTCTAAGCATTTAAGGTGCATAGAGTCCTTGGTCTCACTTCTCCTTGGTACACTGTCCTGTATTCCCACATTTGGTCTTCACTAGTACAATCGTTCCTGTTATCTGCATCTTCTACAGAACTTGACCCAAATTGTAAAAAGAAATCTTGTATGTGAGATGATACTGACCAAATTTGCTTTATATGAAAAAACAGTTCAAGATGCTTACATAACTTGGGATTTCTACTTACCATTTCCTTATTTTATAATTCAATTTTAATGATATAAACGAAGCCCTTGAGAAAATTCACTGAGTGACTCTTTCCCAATTAAACAAAATACACTATCAGATCTGCATCCTCAATGGTCAAATAAAACCTATCCCTTAACTAGGGGGTTTTATTCTTTTTTTTTTTTTTTTTTTTTTTTTTTTTGAGACGGAGTTTCGCTCTTGTTACCCAGGCTGGAGTGCAATGGCGTGATCTCGGCTCACCGCAACCTCTGCCTCCTGGGTTCAGGCAATTCTCCTGCCTCAGCCTCCTGAGTAGCTGGGATTATAGGCACGCACCACCATGCCCAGCTGATTTTTTGTATTTTTAGTAGAGACGGGGTTTCACCATGTTGACCATGGTTGGTCTCGATCTATCGACCTCGTGATCCACCCGCCTCGGCCTCCCAAAGTGCTGGGATTACAGGCTTGAGCCACCGCGCCCGGCCAAGGGGTTTTTATTCTTTACCTCTCCTTAGCTATACTTAAAAGAATTTCCTGGTGTTCACACATTTCTTTCCTAAGTTCTATTTTTGAAGGTTTTTTTTTTTTTCTTGGCTGTTATTTTATTTGAAAAAATGAGAATGAAATTGAAGAAAATATTATTATATATTTGAATTGAACCATTATTTTAATTTAAAACTTTTCAATATCAAAATAAACTCATACAAAGGAAAGGTATAGAATTATCATTTTTCATATGCTAGCTGCTTTATGACTATTATCTAGTAAATCAGCATCTCTATAAGGTACTTTGTACTTTATGTCTCTACAGATAAAGAAGCTGAGAGTGATAGAGATTAAATTGTGTATTCTGTTCAAAGCTATCCAAGTAAGTGGCATGGGTATATTTTGGACTCAATTTTGTCTGACTTCAAAGCTATGTTGTTGTTTTTTTTTAATAGTATACCATCTTGCTTTTGTTTTAATGAAGAATAATGACCAGTATTCACAGGTACTGTTGTAAAAGGGAATTTGATGGCTATTGTATTAGAAGAATTTTAAGCTATTGAAAATGTCATGAAGTTAGAAGATTTGGTTTTATATAATTTCCTTCTCCATTACCAACATTGGTGTGACCTTGAACAATGTATTTTGTTATAAAATAAAAATAGTATTAATACATGTTCTTTTGATGTAAAAATTTAATAAGGGGATGCATATAATCATGGTTTATAAATTCTAAGGTGTTATAGGAATTGAAATAACATGATTTATAAATTATAAGGTGTTATATGAATTGTAATGTCATGATTTATAAATTATAAGGTATTATATGAAT
This sequence comes from Saimiri boliviensis, assembly GCF_048565385.1. Classification (NCBI taxonomy): domain Eukaryota; kingdom Metazoa; phylum Chordata; class Mammalia; order Primates; family Cebidae; genus Saimiri; species Saimiri boliviensis. Next base: position 53,604,905 of record NC_133451.1, read on the forward strand.
CATAATTTTTACCATTATTGTACATATTTTAATATAGGATAATTCTGAGAAAATCAAACTATAATAATAAAAGATGTAAAAATTTATATTTAAATCTGATTATAATTTATGCTCTATTCAAACAATCATGAAACACGTGATTTCAAATCGCTCTTGCTATACTTTAGAACTCTTCCCTACAACTTTTTTTAAAGTATTACTATAAGAATTTTACTATATCTTGAGGTATGTGTTTATGTTTTGCACACATTTTCTCATTTTGAATTTATATTTTCTTTTTCTCAATTAGAGACAATTAAATGCTTAATGTTTTCAGTATTTTTCAATTTAATTTAGGCAATGGATGTACAGGATAAATTTTAATGAATATAATAAAAATAGTTTTAGTTAATATCATTGCACTTTAGGTACTGGTCAATCCATTTTTTCAGGAATAGGTGATGACCAAGAAATAACCCATAAAGGATAATGCACTGTGTCATCTATACATAAGAATAATGTTAAATGAGCTTCTATTGCACTGGCAGAGGAATCTTCATTGGAAAATAATTTTCAAAGCAAAATGGGAAGGAAAGCAATGAAGAGAGGTGGCTATTTTGGTCATGTTCAATGTACTGTTTAAAACTATCAGAGACCCATACAGATAATGTCTTGTTTCAAGTATATTCTTTGTTATAACTAATTCTTTGTACCACAGGGAACCACTCAGGTTTTATTGATAGTATTTTTCAAATAAACTTATGGTCATTTTATTATGCCAGCCCTTAGGCCCTCTGAGTTTGGCTTAAACTTTTGGGTTTTCATCTAGCATACAAAATACTATATGCTGGCATATGCTTCCAACAGCTACTTCCAGTCCGGGGTCACTAGTACAATCTTCAAACTTTATCATTAATTACATTTAGACATAATTGGCACTTTTATTTATAATGCAAAATATCTCCAATAAAAAAATGAAAAGCAAAAATCATAAAAAGTGGGATTAGAAAAATATCTTTATGTAGTTTACCATTTATTGGTATAAAGCAAAACATAGTAGCATAGAAAAAAATGACACTGGCTGAATCTCTGCCTTTCTGAGAAACTGATTTTGTGTTAACTCATTTATGTTCATTTACGTTAATAGTGAGTTATAGAGAACTAGAAGATATTTCTGAGAAATATAATTTCTTTCTTATTTTCTAACATATTTTTAAATAATTGTTAGGCTAGATTCAGAATAATTTGGAAAAATGAGACTGAGAGAGTGAAAGTCATTATCTCCAAGGCCCTCTTTTGACTAGTTTTGAAAACTGGTCAAAATAATAACTTTTATCCTGATGGTTTTAACCAACTCTAGAAACAATAGTGTTTCCTGACATAGACATTCTGATCTTATTCTTTCAATCTGAGATTAATAGATGAATTCAATTAACTTAGTTTTTTGGGAGATTACTGTACAATAAAGTTCAAAATTCTGCATAGACTTGGTGTGTTAACTATCTCTGTAATGCTTCTGAATTGAGATATTTTAGGGTGGAGTGAGACACCTGCCAAAAGCTCCTATTTCTGCCTCATCGCATCTCTTGGGTTTTATCCACCTATCTCAGTTGTGACTTTTGTATAATGTCACAGAGTTTCTGTTTGCTAGAGTTCACTGGCACTATGGTATACAAAAATTTTCTTTTAAAAGGGTAATAGAAGTAATCATCTGTGAGAGCCGTTAAGATCCAAATTATTAATATTTTAAATTTTCATCTCATATCTTTTTTGTTACCAAATTCTTTTTTCATCATGTGCAGTTTTTGTTAGATGAATTGATAATGTGATTTTTAGTTTAATCATTTATGAAATTTAATCAGTTTAAGATTTTCATAGCTCAGGAAGATGCTGATGTTTAAATTTATTTATTCATGAATAATATGGTTAATACCATTTTACTATTAATCAATATTGCTTATTTTCTCTGTACAATATGCCATGCATTGAATCAGATATACATTGCTTTTAATTCTTATGTCTGTACTGTGAGATAGGTATTACTATATTCCCTAACTCATTTCACATATTAGATAACTGAGGCTGAGTGAGGGAAAAGAACTTTCACACTTAATTAATTTTCTGATGACCGGGTAGGTATAAGAACTTGGGGATATATTTAGTGCTTAGGTTATGCTACTACAAACAAGACATCATGCCAATATTCAAAGATCTGAAACTTTTTTTTCACTGTTCTGAAGGAGCAGCTAAGATGTTTGAATCTTTACTTTTGTTACCTGCAAATGTCTATGTTGTCTACTTTAAAAACAGTATTAGTTTCCTTTCAGTTGAAGTAACAGAAATCCAGCTCATTCTATTTAAGGAAGAAAGAAAATAAATAGATTCCAGTTGTATTTGAAGACTCTTGGAACTGTTCAGATAATTGAAAGAAGAATTATAGAAACCTGGAAAATTGTGAGGCCAGGAAGCTATTGATAAGCAAGAAGTAGGCTTATAACGACATACACGAGTCAGTAGTTAAGGGTCTTCTCTGAATTCAGGATACTTTCTGAACTCAAATATCAATCCTGACTCAAAAATGTCTTTTTTTTTCCTGTAGAATTAAATGGATTCAATGATAAGAAGCAGTAAAAAGGAAGCCACACAAAATATATACGTAACATGGTACATTATCATTGTATCTCAAAAAAATAAATGAGCTCTCCACTCTGGCAAAATATTAAGTCACCTACAAAGGGAAAGAGTTTAAGTTAGTTTCAAGGCTTCTATACAGCAGCTATCACATACTAGAGTATGATTACCACCATATCTAAAAAAAGTCTTTAAGGAAAGAAAGTATGGTGTATTTAATAAAAGATAAGAAATAGGCCAGGTATGGTGGCTCACGCTTGTAATTCCAGCACTCTGAGAGGTTGAGATCACTCTGAGTCTAGGAGTTTGAGACCAGCCTGGGCAACATGGTGAAATCCTTTCTTTACTAAAAATGTAAAAAGTAGCTGGGCTTAATGGCACATGTCTGTAATCCCAGCTACTTGGGAGGCTAAGGCTGGAGAGTTACTTGAACCCTGGAGGTGGAGATTGTAGTGAGCTGAGATCAGACCACTGCACTCCAGTCTGTGTAACAGAGCAAGATTCTGTGTCAAAAAAAAAAAAGAAAGAAAGAAAGAAAGAAAAAGAAAAAGAAAAAGAAAAGAAAGGAAATAATAAGAAATGAAAACTTATTTAGAGTAGACATTCTAATACAAACCAATTCATCAGGACTTAGATGAAATACTTTATAGTAGATAGAGAATCTTTTCCTCGTTGCCTTTTTTTTGGTCAGGCTTGTTGAAGATCAGATGGCTGTAGGTGTGAGGTTGTATTTCTGGGTTCTCTGTTCTGTTCCATTGGTCTATGCATCTTTTCTTGTGTGAGTACCATGCTGTTTTGGTTACTGTAGCCCTAGCATGTAGTTTGAAGTCAGGTAACATGATGCCTCCAGCTTTGTTATTTTTGCTTGGAATTTCCTTGGATATAAGGACTCTTTTGTGGTTCCACATGGATTTCAAAATTGTTTTTCTAATTATTTGAAGAATGTTAATGGTAGTTTACTAAAATACCATTGAATCTATAAATTGCTTTGGGCAGTATGGTCATTTTCACAATATTGATTCTTCTTATCTGTGAGCATGGAATGTTTTTCCATTTGTTTGTGTCCTCTCTGATTTCTTTGAACAGTGGTTTGTAGTTCTTTGTGAAGAGCTCTTTCATTTTCCTTGTTTGCTGTATTTCTATGTATTTTATTCTTTTTGTGGCAATTGTGAATAAGAATTCACTTGTGATTTGGCTCTTAGCTTGCCTCTCGTTGGTGTACATGAATCACAGTAATTTTTGCACATTGATTTTGTACCTGAGATTTTGCTAAAGTTGCTCATCAGCTTAAGAAGCTTTTGGACTGAAGTCATGGGTTTTCTTGATGTAGGATCATGTCATCTGCAAACAGAGATATTTGACATCCTTTCTTCCTATTTGAATATTCTTTATTTCTTTCTCTTGCCTTACTGCACTGACCAGAACTTCCAATACTATGTTGAATAGGAGTGGTGAGAGAGGGCAATTTTGCCTTTTGCTAGTTTTCCTGGGAAATTCTAGCTTTTGCCCAGTCAGTACAATGTGGGCTGTGGGTTTGTCACAGATGGGTCTTATTATTTTTAGGTACATTCCTTCAATACATAGTTTATTGAGACTTTTTAATATGAAAGAATGTTAAATTTTACCGAAGGCCTTTTCTGCATTTATTGAGATAATCATATAGTTTTTGTCCTTAGTTCTGTTTATGTAACAAATTACATTTATTGATTTGCATATGTTGAACCAACAACTAACCTTGCATCCAAAGGATGAAACCTACTTGATCGTGGTGGATAAGCTTTCGGATATGCTGCTGGATTTGGTTTGCCAGTATTTTGTTGAGGATTTTTGCATCAATGTTCATCAAGGATATTGACCTGAAATTTTCTTTTCTTTCATTGTTGTTGTTGTTGTTGTTGTTATTGTTGTTATTGTTGTTCATCTCTACCAGGTTTTGGTATCAGGATGATCCTGCCATTTTATAACGAATTTGGGAGGAGTCTCTCATTTTCAATTTTTTCGAAAAGTTTTAGTAGGAATGGTGCTAGCTCCTCTTTGTAACTCTTGCAGAATTCAACTGTGAGTCTGTCTGGTTGTGGGCTTTTTTTGTTGGCAGGATATTTATTACTGCCTCAATTTGAGAACTCAATTCAAGGTCTATTCAAGGACTCAATTTCTTCCTGGTCCAGTTATGGGAGGTAATATGTGTTCAGGAATGTAACCATTTTTCTAGATTTTCTATTTTATGTGCATAGAGGTGTTTTTAGTATTCTCTGATGGTTGTTTGAATTTCTTCAATTTGACAAGTCAGATGAAAACTAGCCTACAATGGCTGTAGTAGGTCGCTGATCAGTGTATGTCTCATAGTCAAACACTTCATCTCTACTGGGACATTAACGTGGCAGAAACAGTTTCTCAAATGCTGTGTTGAAGATGCCCTGTCCTTGTTCCAAGGTTCCATAGACTTGCATTGTGATTCTCCTACTGGGGCTTGCCATAGGTCCACAAGACATCTTTTCCCACTACTGCCACCGCCAATCCATAGGGACTGCTAGATTGTATAACTCAAGCAATAAAGTTGCTTGTAACACAGTCTGAATTTGTTGCACAGTCTTATCCTCTGGGACTGACTCAAAGTAGTCCAGTACATGGTCTTGCTTATTATGTATGAATATAAAATGTGTTAACTTCAGAAGTCAAAGACTGTTATGCTTCCCTAACTGTGGTAGGAAATGAATGACACGACAACTTTTCTTTTCCTTTGTCATGTACCTGATGATCGAACCTCTAAAACCTTCACAAGAGTGGCATGTCTTGAGCATTCGTGGGATTTATTTTTTACCCTCCAGTGTGCATTTGACTTTTAAACCTTCCACATCCTGGCCACCTCTTCCTCATTTTATCATTGATTGTGATATTGATGTAATGAGTCAGCATGATGTTTTCTTGAATGTTCAGACTGTCTAGGTTTCTTCATAGTATATTATGACTACAGGGCAGGAGAGTTAAAAAGCCCTAAGCCAAATATGTAAATAAATATTGTTTGCTGACATATTGGATACAAAGTTTTTCAGACTCTCTCTTTTAATTGGAATGGAAAAGAATGCATTCACTAAATCAATAGCCATATGCCACTTATCTAAAGTCAAATTAATCTACTCTAGTGATGATACTACACTTAGCAAAGCAGCTATAATAGGGGCTACTATGTGGTATAGTCTGAGATAGTCCGCAATCATTTTTCAGGATCCATTCAGTTTGCTAAAGGGTCAGGCTTTTTATCTACCATATTCCAGAGCAACTCGAATATTTAAGGTTTTCTGAATGTTTCCTATCATTTTGCTGTGTTTCTAAGTCATTCTAGAAGTGAGTTAGGCCCATTCCCTGATATCCTTGCTGTTAAATTCTGTGTCCTAAGAAAATGCCCTAATCAATGAACCCTTATCCAATCTGATATTCCAAACAGCTTGATCAAGCACTCTAGAAATTTACTCCTAGAAATACTTCCTTGGGTCCTGCTGGTACAAGCCACTTAGTTTCAACAATTATTTTTGGTTTATAGGCTATTTTCTTTCTTATCAATCACAGAATGCCTCAGCCATTTTCTGCTGTTATTTAATCACTTTTATTGGTCTGACAGCTAAGAAAGAAGGTAGAGGTAGCTTCTGAGAGGCCATGTGCAGCATTCTAAGGTAGAGGCCTCTGTAGTGACTTCCAGAACAGTGGAAATGCTGTGTCTCACTAGGGAAGTGGGGCTAACTCTGCAAGCCTCAAGAGTTTGAGGGGTGACAATGCAGAGTCAACGTATAAAGGGAAATGCAACCTCTTCTCATGACCAGGGTTCTGGGCTTTCTTCACCAGGGTCCCAGCCTTTGTATAACAGGTCTGCTTTGTTTGAGAATTTAAATGTCTGCAGCTTCGAGATGCTAACAAGTAGATCAATGGCCTGTGTCTCAAATGGGTCTGTCCTCCTACCAGAGGAGATAAAGACCTGTATAAAACTTACAGCAAAGACCCTCCGGCTGTTGTCTGGAGATAATGCTTCATCAGTTTTGACACTTATAGGAGTGGAACAGTGGATCCACAAGAATTGCAGAAGGCCCTGACAATAATGGGACTTAGGTTGAGTCCCCAAACTGTGAATTCAATTGCAAAATGATACACTACAAACAGAAAGATCACCTTCGATGACTATATTGCCTGCTGTGTCAAGTTCAGGGCTCTGACAGACAGCTTTGGAAGATGGAATACTGCTCAGGAAGGTATTGTAATTTCCCATATGGTGATTTCATTCAATGTGTCATGAGTGTTTAAATCAAGAGGAAGCCACATGAACGTAATCAACATTCCAACTGGAGCTCTCCTTTGCTCTTCCTTTTTGCCTTCAGTAATGTTTGTAAACTGACATCACCACTTTCCTTCAACAGTTATTATAAAGGTTTATTACTTTATGTACAACTGAAGTTTGGTTTTTAGTTTTGATAATAAAGTCTTTGGAACTTTGATTAAAAATCTGTAATTCCTAGAAATATCTCCTTGAATCCTGCTGGTACATGCCACTTAATTCTTAATTAGTTGCTCACACTGAGCGCCCAGTTACATTTTAGAATGTATTGGCCACTGTGGGTCGGTCCAAAATCCCCATCTAACTGCATGTTTTCTCTGACCTCTCTGGGTACACATATGATAGTTTAAGTCTGAGTTGTAAACAACAAGACAGCATCAGACATGGAAGATATTTATTAGGGGAAATGACCATGAAATAGAAGGGGAAGTGACACAAGGGAGGCTGGTGGAGCCATCAGACTAGACTGCCTTATGTGTCTGACCCTTAGGAAGAAGAGAAGGAAGGAAAAAGCTCTTGGGGAGGATGAGTCTTAAATTTCAGCACAGTCCTAAGGAAATTCAGCAAGGTCCATGGGGAGTCTGAGAGAAAATCACTTATCCAGGCCACACTCAGTTATTAGCTGGCAGCAGTCTATGGGATGCTTGGCACTGGAGCAAATGATGGATGTGCGAATGTAGCAACTGGGGCCATGAGTTACTTACAATCTTAATGTTAAAGATTTGAGAGACACATTTTCAAGACTGGGACAGTGTCATCATGTGTTTATATCTACACAGATACATACATCCTCTCATATAAAAAAATACACATATGAAAATTTCTTTAATAAAATATGGGCTGGGCACAAGGGCTCAAGACTGTAATTCCAGCACTTTGTGAGGCTGCGGCAGGTGGATCACTTGAGCCCAGGAATTTGAGACCCTGTTGCTACTAAAAATACAAGAAGTAGCTGGGCATGGTGACAGTGTGTACCTGTTGTCCCAGCTATTTCGGGGACTGAAGCAGGAGGATCACCACCTGAGCCTCTGGAGATCGAGGCTGTAGTAAGTTGTGATCGTGCCACTGCACTCCAGCCTGGGTGACAGAGTAATACCCTGTCTCAAAAAACAAAAACAAAATCAAATCTATTCACTCATATACTCATGTTACCATGATATACCAAAATGTATTGTACAATAATATTATGACACAACATTAGTAATTCTTGTCCAAATGGGCAAACAGGCATGTAATCATGTTTTAACAACAGAAAATCTGTTAATAATGATATGAAATCAAATTAAAAAATCATATGATTGCCAGAAATGCTAAACATATATTTCATATATTTGCTAAATATTTTTTTAGCTGTTTTAGATACATATAATTTTTTTTTTTTTTTTTTTTTTTTTTTTTTTTTTTTTTTTTTTTTTTTGAGATGGAGTCTTGCTCTGCAGCCCAGGCTGAAGTGCAGTGGCGTGATCTCGGCTCACTGCAAGCTTAACCTCCCAGGTCCTGATTCAAGCAATTCTGCTACCTCAGCCTCCCAAGTAGCTGGGATTACAGGCACGAGCCACCATGCCTAGCTAATTTTTGCATTTTTTAGTAGAGACGGGGTTTTACCATGTTGGCCAGTCTGGTCTTGAACTCCTGATCTCATGATCTGCCCACCTTGGCCTCCCAAAATGCTGGGATTACAGGCATGAGGCACTGTGCTTGGCCTAGATACATATAAATTTTAAAGCTATTTTAGATTTTAGAATGTTTAGTAAACCGGAATATATGGATAGCTTTTAAATGTGATTATACCTATATTTAGCATTAAATCTTATAATAAAATACCAACATTTCATAATCAAGACAAGCAAACATGTTCAATTTAATTGTAGCTTAATAAATTAATTAAAAATTGTTCTAGAGTTAACTAGTGCTACAATTAGTTGTGAAAAAGTAAAATAAAGGAGAAAATAAAAATTTATCATTGCAGATAACATAATCACACAACTCAAGACAATGAAATAGAATATTATTATTACTTACATGAATATTCAGTAACGGAGCTGCATCCATTTTTTATATTTAAAAGTATTTCTCTTCCTATATATGAAAAATTTTAATGACTAAATCAAATGAAAAAAAAACTTTGCATTAGGCATATAATGTGTAAAATACTTAGAAATGAACTTAACATAAAGAGTGGATGATCCATGTGAGAAAACAAATTATAAAGCTATGTAGGGTTGTAGAAGAGGGCTTTAAATGATAGAAAGACATAATTTACTATGAAATTTGGCTGCTAAATATAAATATGTTGCTTCTCTCAAAATAATATATTAATTTAACAGCATACCCTCCAGATATTGTCATATTTTTGTCAGATTATCTCACATTTAAAGTTTTATTAAAAAAGAACAACTGCCTATATAACCAAGGAATTTCTGAAAACGGAGAGTCATGGGGATAATATATAATAGGTCTTATAGCTTGTCTGAAAGCTAATTAACATAATTCCCAGTGACAAAACTGAACCTTGTTCCATTTCTACAATTATAAGCCTTGCCAACCTGAGTTAGCTCAAGACATTGAGAGTGATGCATAAAGAGTTGTTTCCAGTTGAAGTATGTTGTGTACTTTAACCCAGAGAATTCTTTCCGTCTGTGTACTCTTCAATGAGCAATTGTTCATTATTTTCCTATTCTATGTGAGGCTCAGTTCTTAATCCTGGGGATATAGAACAATTGCTCTATATCCCCAGGATTCACCTCATGCCATGAACATTCTAATTGGAGTTGTGCAATGTACTGTATAAGTGTAAAGTTGGGTTGAGAGATACCCAGCCCAGTGGTGTGGTCTCCAGGAAGGGTTCAGGCAGGACTGCAGTGCTATCATGTCACACTTTTAAGTTTGCACCTAGAAAGAGGACATTTGAGTTTCCTGTGAAGTTCTGACTTGGATCTTTCTGACTTATATTTATAATCTCCCACTATGTGTCTGTTCTGGAGACTGAGAAGCTAATGCTTCATCTATTTACTTGATCATGTTTCTGATTTCTCTACTATCAAAATTACTGACCTGCTATCTTTATCTTAAGTAAAACTTGCTTGGTATGCCCATGTATCTCGTTTCCTTTTTGAACTGAGCTTACCATCATCATTTACCAATTAAATGATTTAGGTAGAAAACTATTCTTAATAAATGTTAAAACAAATTATAAAGTTAAATAAATGTTAAAATAAATTATACCTACAATGCTATAATGCTGAATCATTTGTCTGTGTCCTCACCCAAATCTCATCTTGAATTGTAGCTCCCATAATTCTCACGGGTTGTGGGAGGGACCTGGTGGGAGATAATTAATTAAATCATGGGGGCAGTTTCCCCTGTATTGTTCTTGTGGTATTGAATAAGTCTCAGGACATCTGATAAGGGAAACCCCTTTCACTTGGCTCTCATTCCCTCTTGCCTGCTGCCATGTAAGATGTGCCTTTCACCTTTTCCCATGATTGTGAAGCCTCCCCAGACATGTGGAACTGTGAGTCCATTAAATCCTTTTTTCTTTATATATTATTCAGTCTCGAGTATGACTTTATCAGCAGCATGAGAACAGACTAATGCAAGTGCTGATTCAAAAATTAAGTCACATCAAAGAAACACAATAGAGTTTAAAATATATTTATATAAATATAAGAATTAGTATTACACAGATTCTCATATTTATGTAAATAGCTCATAGTGGGTCATTTAATTAGAGTTGCTGAACAGAATGGAAAAGCACACAGGAAACAAAAAAGAAAGTTTAATTTTCATGTTAATTATTATCCTAATAGGTTTTTTAATGAGCCAAGTATGTTAATATAAAATAGAACCATTTTTTTTCTTTTATTTTTTATTATTTTATTATTATTGCAGTTTAAGTTCTAGGGTGCAAGTGCAGAATGTGCAGATTTGTTACATAGGTATACGTGTGCCATGGTGGTTTGCTACACCCAGCAAGCCGTCATCTACATTAGGTATTTCTTTTAATGCTGTCCCTCACCTAGCCCCTCAACCTGCAAAAAGTCCCAGTATGTGATGTTCCCCTTCCTGTGTCCATGTGTTCTCATTGTTCAACTCCTACTTATGAGTGAGAACATGCAGTGTTTGGTTTTCTGTTCTTGTGTTAGTTTGCTGAGAATGATGGTTTCCAGCTTCATCCATGTCCCTGCAAAGGACATGCACTTATCCTTTTTTTAAAATTTATTTTTATTGTTTTAAAATATATATTTTATTGCATTTTAGATTTTGGGGTACATGTGAAGAACATGAAAGATTGTTGCATAGGTACATACATGGCAATGTGGTTTGCCGCCTTCCTCCCCATCACCTATATCTGGCATTTCTCCCCATGTTATCCCTCCCCAACTCCCCACCCGCCGCTGTCCCTTCCGTAGTTCCCAACTACAGACCCCAGTGTGTGATGCTCCCCTCCCTGTGTCCATATGTTCTCACTGTTTAACACCCGCATGAGTGAGAATATGCAGTGTTTGAACCATCATTCTCAGCAAATTGACACAAGAACAGAACCATTTTTAAAAAAGAAATCACAAGAAGAAAACATGGGAGGCTATATTTGTACTTATTTCTAAGCATTTCACAAAATTCTCATGCAACACTAGAGACTGTTGTTGAATTCAATTGAAACATAAAATGTCTCCATAGAAAATATATTCTTAAATAAAATCAAAATACAAAGGAAAGTAAAAAATCAAAGTATTTGCAACATTTGCAACCGATATCATAAAAAAGGTACTAAAAAAGGACACTGTGATTGTTATTTCTTTTGTTTTCCTTCCTGACTTTTTTTTTTAATCTAATGTTTGCCCTTTAGAGAATTTAAGAATATTTTACTGTTATGTCTACTTTGATATTTTAAAAAATGACATATTGGCACAAAATGAATATTTGCTCCTTCCTTTTAAGTAATTTAATGATAGTAAATTCAACTTTGGTTCATGTGACACAAGCCTTTAAATTTTTTTTAGAAGTTTAAAAGGTTAGGTAAAAGTCACTATTGCGTATTTAAATAATCTATCGGTGATACATTAATATGTGAATCTGCACAATATTTAATCATGCTCAGGAGAAGATAAATCTTTAGTGAGAAACATTATGCAAAGTTATGATATATTTAAATGTCAATTTTGTATCTAAAATATGTTTAGATTATTTTGACAATTGAGATATGGGACAGTATGTATTTCACTCTCCTTTCCATCCAGTCAATATTGAATCGAAATGTTCTTTTTTTTTACATAACCTGGATATTTTATACATTTCTAATTTTACGTCAAAATTCCAAGGTAAGAACAAACACTGGGAAATTATGTAGTAATAAGTAAAGGAATATTTAGTTATAACCAAAACAATATACCCATTTTTCCAACCTGAGAACAAAGTTACAGGTATTGTTGGCATGCCAAAACCAGCATGTTCTAGACAGACACAATACATTTTGATTAGGTAAGATTATGACACCTTCTAAGACTTTCTTGCCTCTCCCTTCTTAGATAACTATATTGCCACTGCTAGGAAATAATCTTTTGATATATCTGAATGCCGGGCCATTGCTTTATTTTTGTCACAAATTGCTTTGCATTGCTAACAATCATAGACATAGCTAACCTGCCTGCATATACTTAATAGTATTACAATGTAGAAGAATGCATGGTTAATTATTAAAATAGAAATTCTGCCTTCTTTTTGAGTAACTTGAAAAAAATATATTCAAATTCACTTTAGTTATCTTGTTAAAAAGAAAGCATGCTGACACATTCTGAGTGGTGACACATTTATGCAGAAAGACTTGGTACAATGTATATAACAGGTTTAATTAGTAATTTTCTTACCTGTGTCAACTGAGCTTTCGGGCAGATCTTTCAAAAATGTTAAGCAGATCATGTATTACTTACGTTTAAAACTTCCTACTCTTGTTCAGACAAAATTTCAATTATTTAACCTGACTTAAAAAGCTCATACTAACTGGCTTCTCCTTACTTCTCCAGTCGTGGCAGTTAATACTTTCTCTTTCTTACTCTCTCACTTCCTAACTTCTTAAACTCTAGTTATATTGGTTTTTATATTTTAAATTCTTTTAACTGGTCATAGATTCTTTCACCTGAAGACACTCACAAATCCTTTCTTTTGAGAAAAATGTCTAAAATAAGCCCTACTCTTGATTTTTGATGAGTCACCTTGTTATTCTCTCTTTGATCACACAGATTTGAAAACTTTAAGTCTTCCGGTTCTCTGCCTTCTTTGCAAATTTCTAATCCTATCCCACTCCAACTGCTTTCTCTCAATCATCTTTTTACCTTTGTCTCCATTATTCTCACCCAGTCAGAGGGCATGTCTTATTCAATTATCTGAACAACCTTCTAGCTAGAATGCTTGCCTCAGAGACTCTGCCGTTCCTTTCCATCCTATATACCCAGCAAAATTATTTTCCGCCCACTTCACTACTTTGACTACTTTAATCATTGGTTCAAAAGTCTTTAAGATTCCACAGAACCCTTTGAATTAAAACTAAATATTCTTTTTAAAAACATTCTTAAATTCCCTATCTCCCACTACTTTCCTTAAAAAAATTGTTCTACATCTGACCATTCCCTCAATTATTCTTTTTAACTTTTACTCATGCCCTACACAACTCTAAGAATATCTATCTTCCTCCATCCCTATGTCCTTAATTATAGTCCTTTCCACCTGTTAAAGCCAATTCAGATACCACAAGTTCAGACACTATGCTGCTGCACTGAAAACTGTGAGTAGTGATGTCTAATTACAATCTGTGATGGTATTTGTTTTAAGGAGCATTTAATAACATGACAGTAATTTTTATTTCATATAACTTGAATAATTCTGATTCCCTGCTAAGCTAACTTTTTCCCTCTAAGCCAACTGCTAATACTCTAGTTAGAATTTACACTTACTTCCCATTGTGTTTGTTCGCCTTATTTGTGCCAGTTTTTCTCCTTTAGTCATATCATTTGCCATGTGAGTTTTCATTTCTTCTGGGTTGGAGTCAAGTGTGTATTTATCCTTTTTGCCTTTGGCACTGAGGTTGGCCAAAGGAATAAGGTGAATGTGACAAGGTCCTTTTTCTGAGCCTGCCCTTTGGAGGCCTTCCATATTTTCACCTGTTCTCTTGCACTTATGATGCTGCTGTAAAAATAACATGTGAGGGCTAGCTAGCAGCCCATGCACATGCAGTAACCAGAGCCACTCAGCTGCTGTAGCCTGAGGCCAAGCTGCTTGGCTGAGCATAGCTTAGGTCACCATTGAGTTCTGAGGGGTGTTGTTACACAGCAATGAAAATCAGATACATTCACACAAATATAATTTTAATTTATATGTCTGTTACTGCAGTTCTTATCTTATTCTGAGGATATTTGACAAAAATAATTCTTTCAAAAATATCGATGATGTGCTACATTATTATTTTGAATGAATTATCAGACAAATATTTTATATATGTCTTATTATGTGTGCTTATATATTATTTATCTTATTTATTTAACTTCAAAAGTAAACTTCAGCTTAGCTCCTGGGCCCTATCTGGTTAAGGGTCATCTTTTAATCATCACTAAATCACTTAAGTCACCTGTTTATTCAAAGTACTCTGCACAAAATAAGCATTCTTTAGTGATTATGAAATAAATAGACTTTAAACTTATAATATTCTCAATGGTACCATGGGGGAGGCAAAATTTTCTTTTTCTTTTTTTTTCGGCTAGGGCTAAAGATTAAAATGTCTTAAGACAGATTAACAAGACGAAAACATATAAATTTATTGAATACATGTTTTCTGTGGCACAGGAGCCCCCACAAAGAAATAAAAATCCCCATATTGAATAGGAGTGGTGAGAGAGGGCATCCTTGTCGAGTGCCAGATTTCAAAGGAAATGCTTCCAGTTATTGCCCATTCAGTATGATATTGGCTGTTGGTTTGTCATAAATAGCTTTTATTGTTTTGAGATACGTTCCATCAATACCTAGTTTATTGAGTGTTTTTAGCATAAAGCGCTGTTGAATTTTGTCAAAGGTCTTCTCTGCATCAATTGAGATAATCATGTGGTTTTTGTCTTTGGTTCTGTTTATGTGGTGAATTACGTTTATGGACTTGCGTATGTTGAACCAGCCTTGCATCCCTGGGATGAATCCTACTTGATCATGGTGGATACGCTTTTTGATATGCTGTTGCAATCGGCTTGCCAGTATTTTATTGAAGATTTTTGCATCTATGTTCATCATGGATATTGGCCTGAAGTGTTTTCTTTTCTGGTTGAGTTTCTGCTGGGTTTTGGTATCAGGATGATGTTGGTCTCATAAAATGATTTGGGAAGGATTCCCTCTTTTTGGATTGTCTGGAATAGTTTCAGCAGGAATGGTACCAACTCCTCTTCATATGTCTGGTAAAATTCGGCTGTGAACCCATCTGGACCTGGGCTTTTTTTTGGGTGGTAGGCTCTTAATTGCTACCTCGACTTCAGACCTTGTTATTGATCTATTCAGGGTTTTGATTTCTTCCAGGTTTAGTCTTGGGAGGAGGAATCAACATCGTGAAAATCGCCATACTGACCAAAGTAATTTACAAATTCAACGCTATTCCCATCAAGCTACCAATGACCTTCTTCACAGAACTGTAAAAAACCACCTTAAACTTCATATGGAACCAAAAGAGAGCCCACATAGCCAAGTCAATTCTAAGCAAAAAGAACAAAGCAGGAGGCATCACACTACTGGACTTTAAACTATACTACAAGTCTACAGTAATCAAAACAGCATGGTACTGGTACCAAAACAGAGATATAGATCAATGGAACAGAACACAGGCCTCAGAGGAAATACAACATATCTACAACCATCTGATCTTCAACAAACCTGACAAAAACAAGCAACGGGGAAAGGACCCCCTGTTTAATAAATGGTGTTGGGAAAACTGGCTAGCCATGTGCAGAAAGCAGAAAGAGAACCCCTTCCTGACAACTTACACCAAAATTAACTCCAGATGGATTAAAGACTTAAACATCAGACTTAACACCATAAAAACCCTAGAAGAAAATCTAGGCAAAACCATTCAGGACATAGGCGTAGGCAAGGACTTCATGACCAAAATGCCAAAAGCAATGGCAACAAAAGCCAAAGTAGACAAATGGGACCTAATCAAACTCCACAGCTTCTGTAAGGCAAAAGAAATAGTCAGTAGGGTGAATCGGCAACCAACAGAATGGGAAAAAATTTTTGCAGTCTATCCATCTGACAAGGGGCTGATATCCAGAATTTACAAAGAATTAAAACAGATCTACAAGAAAAAAACAAACAAGCCCATTCAAAAATGGGCAAAGGATATGAACAGACACTTTACAAAAGAAGACATATAGGAGGCCAACAAACATATGAAAAAATGCTCATCATCACTGGTCATCAGAGAAATGCAAATCAAAACCACATTGAGATACCATCTCACACCAGTTAGAATGGCGATCATTAAAAAATCTGGAGACAACAGATGTTGGAGAGGATGTGGAGAAATAGGAACACTTTTACACTGTTGGTGGGAGTGTAAATTAGTTCAACCATTATGGAAGACAGTGTGGCGATTCCTCAATAACCTAAAAATAGAAATCCCATTTGACCCAGCAATCCCATTACTGGGTATATATCCAGAGGATTATAAATCATTCTACTATAAGGACACGTGCACACGAATGTTCATTGCAGCACTGTTTACAATAGCAAAGACCTGGAACCAACCCAAATGCCCATCGATGATAGACTGGATAGGGAAAATGTGGTACATATACACCATGGAATATTATGCAGCCATCAAAAACGATGAGTTCATGTCCTTTGTAGGGACATGGATGAAGCTGGAAACCATCATTCTCAGCAAACTGACACAAGAGCAGAAAATCAAACACCACATGTTCTCACTCATAGGTAGGTGTTGAACAAAGAGAACACATGGACACAGGGAGGGGAGCACTACACACTGGGGTCCGTTCGGGGGAAATGGGGGATGGACGGAGGGTGGGGAGGTGGGAAGAGATAGCATGGGGAGAAATGACAGATACAGGTGAGGGGAAGGAAGGCAGCAAACCACACTGCCATGTGTGTACCTATGCAACAATCTTGCATGTCCTTCGCATGTACCCCAAAACCTAAAATTCAATAAAAAATAAATAAAAAATAAAAAAAGAAATAAAAATCCCCAAACACAGCTAGAGCTGAACATTTATATACTAAGTTGGACAAAATATTTACATACTATGTAGACGAAGAGTAGTAAACAGTGAAACTGTGACAAGGCAAGGGGGCTTACACTAGAGTAATTAATCATCAGGGAGTAACAAAAAGATAGGTGTTAACAAGGTTTGTTTAAGCAGAGTTCTCCCAGCTTTCACTCTCCATCTCTGGTGATCAGAATGTATTTCTTCCTTCAGACTCAGTGAGCACACTCTCCATGTGGAAGAGTTTTTCCCCAGCTTTTAGGAAATCCAGAGTATCCTTCTTGGTTCTGCATTTTTTTGTTGTTGTTTGTTTGTTTGTTTTTGGGGTGTGTGTGTGTGTGTGTGTGTGTGTTTGTGTGTGTGTGTGTCTTTAACTCAAAACAATATGTGTGCCCGAATGACATATTTTGGGGTAATGTGTTCTGAACTCCTTCAGTACATATACATATAAATTAAAGCAAACATCTTTGAAGATAAGCTGGCATAATAGTTTCATAACTTAATCACCAATTTAAAAATTTAATTAAAATTACCATTTTTGATATTTTGAGTAGTAAGTTTTGAGAAGTATCTTTTGTGCTTACTGAGTAGGAGATAAC
This sequence comes from Saimiri boliviensis, assembly GCF_048565385.1. Lineage (NCBI taxonomy): Eukaryota > Metazoa > Chordata > Mammalia > Primates > Cebidae > Saimiri > Saimiri boliviensis. The sequence goes on from NC_133451.1 coordinate 53,622,688, forward strand.
CTCCATGTTCTTAGCAGCATCTTTCACAACAGCTAAAAGATAGAACAACTGAGTATTGATGGATGAATGGATAAACAAAATGAGATATCTACATATGAGGGAATATTCTTCATCCTTAAAAAGGAGGTGAATTCTGATATATGCTACAACAAGGGTTAACCTTAAAGACATTATGCTAGATGGAATAAACCAGTCTCAAAAAGACAAGTACTATGTGATCCCAGTTACATAAGGCACCCAGAGTAGTCAAATTGATAGAGACAGAAAATAGAATGAGTGATTGCCAGGGGTTGTGAGAGAAAAGAAGAGAGGGTTGTCAGATACAGATTTTCAGTTTTGCAAGATAAAAAAGGTGGTTGGAGATAGATGGTAGTGAAGGTTGCCCAAGAATACTGATGTGCTTAATGCCACTGAGTTGCATACTCAAAAGTGATTAAAATCGAAAAATTTTATGTTACGTGTATCTTACCATAAAAAAAAAAAAAAACTGGATAAAATGAGTGGATGTAATACATTTCAGTAGCTCTTCCTAATGTGTAAATTATAGCATATGAAAAGGTTTTATTAGGTATTTGAATCTTGACATAAGTCTTATGGCATGGTTACTATTTGTCAAAGAGGCCATGTGGTGAATGAGTAAAAAGAAGCTGTATATTTCCTTACAGTGACACTACCTGTCGATGGTTTGGATGGTGGTCTATTGTTGCCATATAAATAAGTGTGCTGATCACTAAATAAGTATTTTAGCAGGATGATTAGTCAGAGTTCAGGGATTCTGATTCCAATTTGAATACATATCAGCTGCATGAACTTCAGGAAATTATTTACTCTCAGTTTCCTCATCTGTACATGAGTCAATATATACAAAGCACTCAGAATACCACCTGGCACATTGCCCATATTACAATGTTAGCTCTTACTATTCTACCGATAAATCTTGAGATGAAAATCAAAATTCTATCACCTTTCAGGAAAGCTTGTCAATAAGAATATTTTAGTAAATATGACCTGATACTAACATTACACTCTGAGGAAGATGTGGACTTTAAGAAAACATATACTTTGCAGAAGATAGGCAGAATCTCCCTCTCTTTGACTTAATTGAATTCTGTACCTCAGCAACTGGTTCTTCTAGGTGCTTATTCAGCCAAGCCTGTGGAAAGTAAAGGTACAAGAATTTATAGCTCAAGGCTCTTTGGTTTCTATATTGAATGTACACATATATGTGAATTAAGGGGAAGATAATCTATTATTACCACCTAGGGGTATTTTGGCCTTTTTCTCTCTTTTTAAGTGCACTTCCAGTAGTCATCTCTTCCTTGTTCAATTAAATAATCAGCAGTATGTGCAGCCCTTAGGATAAGGTGGGAGCATACTTGTGTCTCCTATTAGTCCATAAAGACAAAAGATAAGAATCTGATCAAGGAGTAGTTTTTATAATTTCTCTAGAGAAATCAAGAAGTTTCCTCCCTCTATGCTCATATTTCTTGTGAAGCCCTAATGAAGACACTAGTCATTTCATGGCCTGGAGTTCCCTTGGATATTTCTAAAGCTGTCTTAGACTGTATTCTCTTGCTATAACAGAATACCACAGAGTGGATAATTTATAAGGAAAACAAATTTGTTTCCATAGTTCTGGAGATTGGGATGTTCAATATCAAGGTGTTGGCATCTGGCAAGGGCCTTTCTGATGCATAATCTCATGGCAGAAGGCAGAAAGGTCAGAGAGCCCAAGAGCGTGAAAGCATTGGTGCAGGACTTTTTCTTAGTTCTACTAAAGATGGGGTCCTCGTTTCATGGCCATGAAAATTTAGGCTCGCAGATTATTTGAAAGGTGAGTAAAGAAGGGTTTTATTGGGTGAAAAGATAAAAGGGGGAACAGGGACTCTCTGCAAGGCCAGAGTTCCTTTAGTGTGCTTCCTGCCTCACAACTTGAATTACAGTTTCCACCCAGGAAGAGGAGGAATGGACTATTCCTCACTGCAAATGGCACAAATTTCCATGGCTCCACCCCAGTGTGAACTCTTCCCAGTGCACAGGTTGGTTAGAGGCTCTGGTAGGGAACCCTTCCCACCTGGCTGTCTCAGAATGGGGACTGAATTCATCCCTTCGTCAGGAACTTACTCTGGTGTTAAATAAACCGATCCTGTCATGGTAGTATTAATCCCTCATGACCTAATCACCCATCTCTCAACATAGTTGCATTGGGGATTAAGTTTTTAACACATGGACTTCAGTGGATACATTCAAACCATAGCAAAGACCTACTTCTTTCCATTTTGCCTGTGCTTCTCTAGTACATACCCTGTTGCTCATTCATAAATTCTGTCTGTGAATTTAGGAATTAATTCCTAAATTCATTCCTAAAATCTGTGAGATGAAAGAGGAAATCAAGGCAGGAGAATCCTCTTTTTTCTTTTCAGATTCATTGTGTCTAAAAGTTTATATTGAATGTATGTCAAAGTAAATTTACTCTAGTCAGACAAACGCTAAATTTGCAACTCATCAGATAAAAACAAAATGGCACTAAGTACAATAAAACACAAAAATTAGAAGTTCAGATCTGATACTTGTTCTGGCTAGTATATATGTGCTTCTCATTAGCATATTGCAATACTGAGGGCAAAAAGGGATGTGACAAAGAAAGTTCTCTCTAGTGGTTAGTACCAAACCTATGCTTCCCAATAGCTTTAACTTTCTAACTTTGAATTGCAGTAGATATAGCATTGGTTTCATTAGATTCCCTGATTTCATTTATTAGAAGATATTTACAATGTTTTCACCATTCAATATAATAATGTAAATGTCACTACAGGTGAAAATTTATCAAAGTCATCAAACTAAATGATAAATCTATTCAATGACAAAGTTATCAGAAATTATTTTGGATGACTGGATAAATGGATTCAATCTAGCAATGAGAATATCGAAATGAAAAAAATATATAAGGACCTACACATGTACAGTTTCAGAGCATTCTAGGATTTTATCCTACTCCATACTCATTTTGAGTCAGTCATATGGTCAGTAACCAAACAAGTATTAACCAAATAGTAAAGTAAAAGCAAAAGTCAGCTGAGCCTTAAGATGTAATCACAGAGTTGCAGAAGAATATGCTTCTGAAGAAGCATTAACAGAGTGGAAAGTATTCATAGAAGAACAAGGACTGAGGAATCTGACTAATAGCTTGAAAAAAGAAAGTGTTCAGTTTTAAAAACTGAAATCTTAGTACAACAGCCATTTTTCAGTTTTGGAATTATTCTACATGGCCCCAGAGATTATCTATCAGTTTACTTATTCATACATTAGTTTATAATTTTATTTATTCAGAAATATTTTCTGGGCATATATAATAGTCCACACACTTTCTGTGTAATATGAATGCAATGTTGAACAAAAGAAAATGGCCCCTTGAGTATTCAAGGTTATAGAATAAAAGGAGAAAGACTATTGGTCAATGTAAAGTCAATACAAGCCTGATTTTAGATCAATATAGGGAAACCTTTTTCTTAAACAAAAATGCCTTCAAATGGAATGAATTACTTAAAGTTGGTGTGTTTCTGTTACTGGAGGGATAATACAGACTAAATAGCCATGTGTTTGGAAATTTAAGGACTGAGCAAAGTCCTAAACAGTCACTATCTCCTTAATGTCTTATCAATCTATCTCTATTTTAATTTTTTCATTTGAGAACAAGATAATATTTAGTCAGGTACAATACAAAGGAAATGTTATGATAATAATATAAGCAAACAGGAAGTATTTTTCTATGCAAAAGCTTAGACTAAATGCAATCAACATGGAATCCTAAATTTCAGGTTTCATATTAGTCACTCAAACTTATGCTAAATTATTTCAGGTTCTTAGAAAAATTATATCCATAAAGCTTCCAAATTACAGTGAATACTATTGGGTTTGTTGCTATGGAATGGAGGAGCATGGAAATGGGACAGAAGATTCATGTTCTATAGTAGGTAGAGCTTATAAGAATGCATTATTCAGGTGCAAGTTATAGAAACTCATGTCAAATTTATTTAAGACACAGATGATGTATTTATGTATAACTATGTGGAAGTCCAATGGTGGACAATTACTGCATTAACAAATGTTTGCACTCCTCCAACCATGTCATTAGACATCTGCCTCTTTCTCTCTCCGTCTTTCAGCTCTGTTTTCTACTGTGGTGACCTTAATCTTAGCCTCTGTCTATATGCAATGATGAGATCCAGTAGTTGATCTAAGCTGTCAATGTTCATGAGATTTGCAGTATTCCATTGAAGGAATTCTTTTTCCATGTAATGCATTTATTGGTTTTCCTGCCGTGCTTCTGATTGGCCTTCCTTGAGTCACATATACATGTATATGCCCCACCTTATGTGAGGCATATATTATATATTATATATAATATTATATATTATACTCCCACCTTTACTACAATCTTCACCTTATGAAGATTGTAGTAAAGGTGGGAATATAATCAATAATCTTATACTGTAAAGGGGGGATAATTCACCTAATAAATTGATTGCTGCTTAGATAAAATATGCCAGAGGACCATTAGAAATACTATAATGCTGGCTTCATTAATTCTGGAATTTGCATATTACAACTGGAAACAGATAATATTGACAGCAAATTTTCATCATGGGTGAAAAAAATTTATATGGTATTAATGCAAGCTTTATACCCATCTCCAAGATCCAAAAATAGGTAAGAACTCAGAGACTTCCCAGAATTACTAAGCTAGTGAAACAGGTGCAGTTAATCACAAAAATTTTATCTTGCAACTTTCTTCTATGTGTTTTTATCCACCCTAATAGATTTTTGTATAGTTTAATTAGGCCTTAATTATATCACTTGCAGCTCTGTGCTTAAAGTGTCCAGGAATCAAATGAGAATGCTTCATATTTATTAAGCTTTTTTAAAAGTCGAGATGGTATACAATCTTCATGGCATCCTCTTGAAGATAACAGGCATTATCCATATTCTCTAGATGGAGAATTGGGAAGTTTTCAAATGACTCAAAATTACTTGCTGGTTGAGAGCTAAGTACAGTAATTCTAACTAGCACTTCAGTGTTCTATCTGCCTCTAACTAGCACTTCAGTATTCTATCTGCCAAACCCAGAAGGCAAAATGTTATGAAAGTTTCTTCTTTGATTCGTTTCAATTCCATTCAGCTCAATTTGATTCACTAAACAGTAAGAAGAACTACAATGTGCTCGATGCCATCCTAAACGCTCTGGGCAATGAAAAATATGAATAAGGCAAAATCCCTTAACCTTAAGTATTACATAATTTAATTGAAAGTACAACACATAAACTTAAGAAATAGCAGCATAAAACTTGAGTTAATATATGCTATGCTATAAATTCTTAACTGCAAAAGGAGTGATAGAGATAATAAGTACAATCGTAGTTAGGATATTATATAATGAAGCTTGTCATTGAGTCTCTCACATACTGACAGTTTTCTATAACAAAATTTCTAAATATATTTTTAGAATTTATCCACTTCAAATTAGTTTTTATATACTACAGTAAGCCAGCTAGGGTCTTTAGTGCTGCAACTAAAAAGTGCCAATCTGGTCCTTATGGAATTATATTTTAGAGAGGAAGAATATTAAACAAACATGCATACCAACAAATAACATAACTTGTTATGTGTGTTTAAAGCAAAAGTAAAACTTGCTACAGAAAATATAACAGGGAAATCGATTTGGATTTGGATAAGGATGATCAAGGCTGAGGCACTGAGGCTGAGACCTGAGTAGGAGAGAAGGATAGTCAAATAAGGGCTCAGGTGAAGAGCATCCCTGAAAGCAGAAAGAGCAAGAAGACATGCCATCTTAATGAACAGCTCAGAAGGGGTAAATAAAACAAGGAAACATATGTAGATATACAGCATTCTGATTTCCCTTAACTTGTTTTTTATATTTGTGGGGCAAATGAAAATTTGGCATTTACGTCTATATAGAAAATTAGTGTATGTTCAGGGACTAACAACTGTAAGAAGAAAGCTCAAAGGCAGGAAACAGATGACTTTATGAACATTGCCTTTAACAAAAATGCTTGGGCAGGTTTGAGGGAGGGCTCCAGAAATCAGAATAAAGGAATTAGCATTATCTGTAAAGCTTGTGCCCCAGTAAAAAGCTTTAAGGTAACATGTGAATTTTTTAGACTCAATCCACTGGATAACAAGAATGCATTACAGGTTGTCTAAATATCTTTCTATTTGCTGATATTCTATGTCACTAGCAATTTAAGTCTAAAAACAAATCTTTATAATTTTGTGTTTTTCCATCAGTTCTTAGAATACTGCCTTGTACAAAATGAGTATTCAGATATATTTTATGGATCTACTGAAATAATGATTTCAAAATATAAGTTCAGTAAAACTAAATCAAGATAATTACAATACTTGGAGTAGGTACATGATTGTATGAAGATGGTGAAATGGTTTCCCATTAATTGCTCTTTTTTTACCTCAACAGTAACTTTTGTATTACAGCACTCATCCCTCTGCAGCAGAGTAAGTACACACACACACACACACACACACACACACACACACACATTTTGTATGTATAAATACATAAATAAATATATATATATATATATATATATATATATGTATATATATATTTCACCTACATCGGAAAAGTGGTATCCATTTATTTTTAACGTATTTTTAATCTTTTATTACATACATTTATGTAAACCGTTTTAAATCTGTTACAAAATAAAGTGGGGTACAGAGTAACAAATATGAATACAGAACTTCACATTATATTTCAAACACTTAGATCTAATACAGAACTTCACATTATATTTCATACACTTAGATATAATACAGAGCTTCACATTACACTTTACGCCTAGAATTACCTGGTAAGCTTAATACATATCTTTATATCCTTGTTCTGTTTCTCTGAGATCAATTTTGGATGTGGTTTGAAATCAGTGTCCCATAGTCACAGACACCCATCTTGCTCACCAGAGGCAAAGCCTTCTTCGCAAGCATACATGCCAAAGATTCCAGCACTGTGTGTGTCTTCAATACTGCAGACCAAATTGAGTCCTTTCCAGACATATATGTCACTATTTAAAGCACCAGAGTAGGTGGTGTCTTCTTTGACACATGCAAGGAGGGCAAAGGATGGTCTGAAGAGCCTCTCTTTTTGCAGTCAGGGAGTTTCCACACAGTTCCAGCCATTGCCCTTGTATTATGAGCATAGGCAGGGGCTATATGTTTTGTTTATTTTTATTCACAGTAACTACAAAGCATGTAGCATGAAACAAGTGCTTTATATTTTTTGAATGGCAGAGTGAGCAGATACATGAAATGAGGAAATGAAGTGATCCCGTCATCTTGAATGATTATTTAGCTACAACTCAGGTGATTGAAGGGAATGACAAAGGAGAAGCATACTGGCAATAGATATTAGTCACTCAACAAGCGTGTGCTGCTGGACATGTTGGTATGCACCTGTAGTCCTAGGTACTTGAGAGGCTGAAGCAGGAGACTGTGTGAACCCAGGAATTCAAGACCGGCTTGGGCAACATAGGGAGACTGTCTCAAGAAAAAGAAGTGTGTGCTGAATGGATGAAGTGGAAGTGAAAAAAAAATACTGATAAAATTTGACAGTGTACTAGGTATGTAAAAAGCAGTGATGAGCTGAAATATACAGAACATTTATACTTTCAATGGTTTTTGAACTTGAATCACTTGATGTATTTTTTTTTTACAAGTACAGATATACCGAGGCCAACTTCTAAAGGTCCAATTCAATAGATTTAACAAAAATAGCAACACTTGTATTGCCAGTGGACCAAGACAATATATAGGAAAATTCTGCATTAGATATAAATGGTAGTATTGTTAACTGTGCTTAAAAAATTGAAAGGAAAGTAATTTTTTTTTCCACTTTGAGTTGCTAAAGGGCCAGTCTAAACAACTCAGAATTGCTTTTTTATAACAACAATTCTTGAAAAAGGAAAGAAATAGCATATGCTGCTAACTTCTCGCTTTGACTCCTGACCCAAGGAAAAGCAGGGTGAATTGTAAACTGTCCGTCAGCATTATGCATTGCTTAAACATCTTTACCCAAGCATTCCAGGTAAGTTGGGCAGGCTGAAAAACTAATGCTCACTACCAAATTCTGCTGGGAGCTTTCTTCACAGCTATGGCTTCACAAACTGCTGTGCTGTTCAAACTAAGCAGGGAGGAGCTGGACAATCAGAAAGCAAGCTATGGAACCCACTGTAAGCAGCAAGGCTAAAGGTATATCTAGTGTGGCCAATGGTTAACAGTTTCCATGGGGGTTCTTATTCCCCTTTGAAATGAAATATGAGATAGAGCCATAGGAAAAAAGCACCGTGGATCTGCTTGACATTCATTTTCATCTCTTCCGGAAGAACTATTTCACTTCAACCATGTGGTTTTAGGGGGCGTCCATGTTCTCATAGGACCCTGTGATTCTGGCAACTTTTCATTTCAATGAAAGAGAGTACACAAATCAGCTCAAATGTTCCGAGCATGACATAGGGCTTTCAAACTCAAGAATACATAAATGTGTTCCTATTCCACATCTAATGGTGAAATGGGTGTACGGCAGCAGTTGTTTTCTGCATTGGAAACTGGCTTAGACAAAGAAAACTAACACAACAGCATGGGTATCTGGGGTGGGGAGTGAGGACAGAAGAAATGAAGAGTGGGAGGAGAGAGATGAAGGCTTGGCAGGGGAGAGTGGGAGAGTTTGGTAAACAGTCCTGCCCCTTGTTCCTGGTGTTACTGAGACCATTTGCCTTTTAACTATTTTAATTTTAGTTTAATTTTATTTATTTATTTATTTATTTATTTATTTATTTATTTATTTATTTATCTGAGGCAGGGTCTCACTCTATCACCCAGGTTGCAGTGCAGTGGTGTAATCTGGGCTCACTGCAGCCTTGACCACCTGGGCTTAAGCCATCCTTCCACTTCAGCCCTTCAAGTAGCTGGGACTACAGAAGCATGCCAGCATACCCAGCTAATTTTTGTAGTTTTTGTAGATATAGGGTTTCACAATGTTTTCCCAGGCTGGTCTTGAACTCCTGGCCTCAAGTGATCCTCCTGTCTCGACCTCCCAAAGTGCTGGGATTACAAGTGTGAGCCACCATGCCTGGCTATCATTTACCTTCCTCTTGGCTACCTGAACTCTACAATCACTCTGCTAATTTGTCTAAATCAATTTGAGTTGGACTTTTGACATTACAACCAAGAATTTTTAACAACTTTGGGTGTGGGAGTTTTCAGCATTAATTCTGTTAAATTGAGCTTACTGGATGAGTTGTGGAGAGTCAATTCTTTGGAGGGCTAATTTCTTATATTGTGAAACTAATTTAAAATGTGACACAGCTATGCAATATATTATAAAAGAAATTCCTCGAATGAAGAAACAAAAACAAAAACAAAAAATTTTCCTCTGCTACCTACTCATACTTCTCTCTCAAAGGTAAATACTCAGGAAAGACATTTAGAGACATCTTGGATATGGAGGACAACATATTATTATATAATATTATTTAAGAAAATGTGTTTCTGTTAGACTTCACTGATCAAAAATTATGGTTTTAATTCTGATGCCTCTTGACCAAGGTCTATTTAAAATGTCTGCTTTATGTGGCAGATAAATTTTGCCTCAAATATTGTTTGAATTATGTATATATAAGTTTTTCATGTTTTCCTGTCTCAGTAACAAATGGTCCAATTTTTTCTAATAAACTTTCATAAATAATCTGTTGACTAAATTACCAAAATTTGCAAAATTCAGTTCCTCACATTTCATTGTCTTAAATTTAAAACTCACCAATGCAATTGTCTGAAGTCTATATATCATCTTTGATTTTGTTCTGGTTCCCCTGCCACTTGGTGAATGATGATTATTAATTTTCCAGAGTCTTTCTTCTTTTCCTATTGTTTTAATCTTTTTTTTTACTTCAGATTTGAGGTTTCTGTTTTCTCATAAATTCCTAGCTATTGTTCTTTAATATTGTCTTAATTTTGAATCTTGGACCGCTGTTACGTTGTGTGTTTTTGCTTTAATAACTTAAAGTTACTTAAATTTTCAAAGTTTAGGGAGAAAGGATATGCCAGAAAACATCATATATTATGCAAACTCAAGATACAAAAGCAGATTAGATTACCCCCAGTATTCTAGGGAATAAAAACCTTTATTTATATGCAGACTTCATGCAATAAACACGTAATACAAAATCACTGGAGATAATAAGGACAATTCTCACAGAAACGTTTGTTAAAGAATAGAGAATTTGGCTTTGCCTCTGTCCTCCCAGAATTTGGCAATTGCTGGAAATAGGGTGATGGAGGAATTGAAGCAGCAGCTTCAAATGCCATGTAAGCTTAACAGGTAAAACTTCCAGATCCATCAATATATGTATTTTTAATGTCCTGTATGAAAAGCACAGCTGTTTTGCAGAAAGGTATTTAATCCTCTGAAAAATGAAAACATGAGATATCTAAGACAATTTCGTAGTTTCACAATGCTAGGAAAGGGTCAAAAGAGAGACCTATTTTTTTCATGTAAAGCTCATTACACGTGAACTTGTTTTATCTTTAGAATAAAAAACAGAATAAAATAGAAGCTTTCATCATGACTTTCCAGATGCTATGACTGTCAGTTGCTCACTTGTATTGGTCTTGAGGTATTCTCCTGTCCAATTCCAGAACACCAGAAATCTAACAAGTTTGTCCTACAAGTTAATTAAGATTCTGGAAAAGATAAGATTTACATGATTTGTTGAGTTTTAGCTGCCAGTTATTGAGCATTCTCTAAATGAAGACTTGTTGCATAATATGGTTAAACTTTATAATAGAAATCTACAATTATTCTCATTTTGTTAGGATAATTTTGACACTTTGGAAAGTTACATAAGTTGTCCTAGGATTTGAAATTTTTGAAAACAGAGGCAACTTATTGAAGCACAAATTTCTTTATTAGCTCATGAGCATCCCAAAGGCAGATTCTAAATCTTGTGTCTGCAGAGTTGAATTTAGTGGCCTCTCATTTGTTGACTATATGGGCAAACAAGAGTAAATATGAAATTCGGGATCACTTTTCCTTGACATACAGCCTTTCTATTTTCCATAGATTATAGGTCAATTATTAGAAGGGATTTTCAGAAAGTATATATACCAGATTACAGCTGAAGTGGCATTTTATTAAAATTAAATCTATTTAGAATACATTCATGTATATTAAAGCATTTGGGACAATTCTGGCTCAGTTTGAAAATATGTATTTTTTGCAATTATTATTATGAAGCATCTATGTGTGTTTCATATTCAAGCTAATATACCCAGTATAGAAGGAAAAGCAAAAATTTGAAAAAAAGAATTGAACCAGTTGCTTAACTCTAAAAGCCGATTTTCTCCTGTAAGATCACACTTTGTAATTCATATTATAGATTATGAATTTATTCATTCCTGTTTGATTAAAGAAACATCACTTTCTGTTTCTGAACATGATAAATGGTTCCTGCTCACTTGAAAGGTGACAATGGAACATTAGTTTGATTTTTTGTGTAGGGCTGTAATGTTCTTTGCTAATGGCCTAAAGCAATAGATTCACATGAAAAATTAAAATGTTTACTATCTTTTCTCTGTATTATGTAAGAAGAATTCCTCAGAGAAATTGTTTCCATTATTGAGGATGATTTATCCTTTGTGATTTATCTTGCTGTAAAATTTGGAGGGCAGACACATTTCTGACTGTATATACAGTTTCATCTCTTCATGAGGTAGCAAGGAGTGAAATAACCTCTCAGAAAATGTTGAAAGCAGACACTTACCACATTAAACAGTTTGAACTATTCAATAGCCACAGCTAATTTTGCCCTCCTTTGCTGAAATAGTGCAGCATTTAAACACTGAAGAAGCAATATACTGATAATGAAACCATTTCCAGGCAAACAACTTAAAACAGGTATTTAGTCTGGATAGTTTCAGGATAAATGTCTATGTATCCTGAAATCAGTTTAGGTTAATGCAATGCAAAGAGCTGCATCAGGTGGTGAAGGTATATATCTGTTTTAATCAGAACTTACTATTGGAAGAACCTTTTTAAATGCAGATTCCCTTCAGTGGCAAAACAACTCATTGTTGGATTATGAACACACATATAATTAATTCAACTGTCAGTCTTATTATTCAAATAAATTTTCAAATATTATTCAAATATGTTTATTTGCCTTTCTACAATAAAAAGTAAAATGTTAATTTCTGATACTAGCTGAGTATTTTTACTGACTACAACAAAAATGAGTGTGTTATTTAGAATGCCTTCTTGTTTCTTTTGTTATGTGTGGGTTTTCCACATGACTAAGCATGTGGAAGCATTTCCGTTTGCATACTACAGGACTGTAATGACCAAAACAGTATGGTACTGGTACAGAAATAGAAAGATAGACCAATGGAACAGAATAGGAGGAAGCCCAGAAATAATTCTTCATATCTACCACCACCTGACCGTTGACAAAATCAACAAAGACAAAGCAATGGGAAAAGGACTCATTATTCAATAAATAGTGCTGGGAGAAATAGCTAGCCATACGCAGAAGACTAAAACTGGACCCCTTCCTTACACAATATACAAAAAGCCACTCAAGATGGAATAAAGACTTAAATGTAAAACCTCAAACTATAAAAATCCCGGAAGATAACCTAGAAAATACTACTCTGGACATAGGACCTGGCAAAGATTTCATGTCAAAGATGATGAAAAGCATTGCAAAATTTTTAACAGATGGGGCATAATTAAACTAAAGACCTTCTGCAGAGCAAAAAACACTATGAAGAGAGTAAACAGACAACCTACAGAATGGGAGGAAAGTTTCACAAACTATGCATTTGACAAAGATCTAATATCAAGAATCTATAAAGAACCTAATGTACAAGAAAAAGACAAACAAACCCATTAAAAAGTGGGCAAAGGACATGAAAACTTTTCAAAAGAAGACATACACATGGCCAAAAAGCATATAAAAAGGCTCATCTGTAATCACTAGAGAAATGAAAATGAAAAACACAATGAGATACCATCTCCACCAGTTAGAATGGCTATTACTAAATAATAATAGAAATAATAATGTTCTGGTGAGGCTGCAGATAAAAGGGAATGCTTATACGCTGCTAGTGGGAATGTATATTAGCTCAACCATTATGGAAAGCAGTTTGGTGAATTCTCAAATAACCTAAGAAAGAATAACCATTTGACCTAGCAATTCCATTATTGGGTATATACCCGAAGGACTATAAATGGTTCTACTATAAAGACACATCCTTGCAGCACTATTCACAAAAGCAAAGAAATGACATCACCCTAAATGCCCATCAATGGTAAACTGGATAAAGAAAATGTGGTAGATATACACTGTGGAATACTTTGCAGCTATACAAAAAAAAAAAAAAAAAAAAAAATGAGACCATGTCCTTTGCAGGGACATGGCTGGAGCTGAAGGTCATTATCCTAAGCCAACACACACAGGAACAGAAAATCAAATACCTCATGTTCTCACCTGTTAGTGGGAAATGAACATTGAGTACATATGGGCACAAAGAAGGGAACAGCAGACACTGAGGTCTGCTTGAGGGTGGAGGTGGGGGAGGAGAGCAAGGTGCCGTGCTGACTACCTGCGTGAGTAGATAATCTGACACCAAGCCCTGGTGACACACTATTTACCTATACAGCAAACCTGAAAATGTATTCCTGGACCTAAAATAAAATTAAAAGGTAAAGAAATGCAATATGTTGCCAGTTTAAAATGAAGAAAGGTAAAGGGAAATAGCTCATTTACATGAATCAACTCTCCCCAATTTGGTGGCAGAAGGCTGCTGGCAGAACTATAACTAAATCAAGAAAAAAAATAGTTTGTATATTTTAAAAATGTGTTTATATTATATATATATATATTTTTTTTCTTTTCCCCTGTCAGTTTTGGTAACTTAACCAGAAAAAAAGTGATTATTTTAGTAGAGTTTACCAATTTTTCTTCTTTGCCTTTAATCTTTAGGTTGGCAAATTAAATCACACAGATCTTCAAATTCTGCTACTTAATAGCAATGGGACCAGGGGCAAGTTACTTAAAAATTCTAAACTTTGGTTTTCTCATCTGTACATAGGGATAAACAAAGTATCTCTCTCATATTGTGAGAATTCAGTAGCACAATGTACATAAACTCTTAGTACAATTGAAGTATTCAATATATATTATCTACTGAAAATCTTTGATTTGCAAATTGTGCAGACTCAAACTGAATTTTAGGAAAAGGTCATTTTCACAGGTGTTACACTGGCTTTATCAGCTCTATTAATGATCAAACTGCTTTGAAGTCTGTCCTTAAGGGAATTACGTTTTATTCTGTGAACAAAGTACAGATGGACCATTGTAGGCAAAGACAGGAAGAAAGGCTACTTTTACTCAGTCATGGGTTCTCAAGAATTTTCACTCAAGGATCCACTGTATTGCTTTCCCAGCAATGGAAGATGGGTTTGTGAAGTAGTGAACTCCTCATCCAAGCTGTTCCCTTTATTGACTACAATTAAGGCTGTTGAGACAGTTGATAAAGGTTTAAAGTTGGTAGTGTTTCAGGGCCTGTTACAAATTGAAAGGCTTTTATCAGAAAGTATAGGAGAAGGGTGGGTGAATTCTCATATTGGAATTGTCTTTTTTCATTGGAGAATGCTATATAGAGGTTGCAATCATTGGGTACAGATTGCAGCATCAAGCTAAATGTCTATGTGCAGGACAATCAGAAAAACTTCCTGATTGTGTCAGTAGGTTACATAGAAATCAGAGCATCAATAATTTTCAAGAACTCATGGTAAGATTCTTTACCCAGGGACAAGATGCTTCCATGAATCACAGGACCTCCACCAGGTGGGTTAATTTGGAAGCCTGCCAAAGATGACCTGCAGGTTTTCAACTTCTTAGGAAGGTGGGGTGGGATTTTTCCTTCTCACGTACATGTGCATTTGACAAAGTTTGCTTAGGGCAGTTGAGGGTGAGAAGTAACTGGGGAAGGCAAAAGACTATAATTTTATTCATTTCTCCTGAGCATTCTTAGATCAAAAGTGGAGAAAATTTAAAATGGATGTCTGAGCACTACATTTTTAAATAATCTCCCTTCTGTAAATGTATATGATAGAGACAAAAGTAAAATTTTTGTTTCTACATAATAATAGTATCATATTTTTAAAATTTTTTGTCAGTTTAACTTCAAGACTGTTCATATAATATTAGTAAAACTTATAAACCACATTGCATCTACAACTCAACAATTTTGACAAATATTGGGGGTGTCTACTGAGTGAATAACCAGAAATAAACTCTGCTATGGATGGAAAAGCATTTGGTTTTCCTTAAATGTTTATCTGTGAATGCTTCCTATGACTCCCTCAAAATCTGGTTTTGGGAGTTCTCTTAGACAAGCATTTGAGTCCTTGAACTCACAATTTACAGAGACGACCAGATGACATATGTGTTTTCCTTTACAAATTCTGCAATATGAATTGTTTGTTTCTATAAATAGCTGCTCATTGTTTGAATATAAGTTAAAGAAGATTTGACAGATACATGAGTTGATTACTAATAGAGCCTATGTCCTCAGAGTTCAGACACTATGGAAAATAGTAAGTTTCATTATATATGTCAAAAATGTAAGTAGTTCAGAGCCTTCATTCAGATTGTGCTAGAGTGCAAACCTATAATCAAGATTGTGAGGTATACTGTCTGGTTTGTGGTGCTCTCAGTGATATCTCAAGAATATAAAATTAGCTTGCCTTTATCATATTTGACTAGAAAATAACTTTATGAAAATAAACAATAATACGTATTTTTGGTCAAATAGTAGGATCCCAAGACTGAATTAATATTCTTAGGAAAAACTGGGTATTTGAAAATTAGTGCTTATTTGATAAATTAAATTACTATTTAAGCTAGCGCATGCATCAAATAAGGTAAAATAGCATACAAGCTATAAAGTAAAATTGTACTTATATCTGCTACATTTGTTTCCTTATGTACAATAATGTGCTGTTTCTAGTTTGACAGGATGACATACTGCTTCTAGTATGATAGGATGGTGCTACCCATTGTCAGTAATGTTAAAGTACTTATTTTCAACTAATTTACCAGAACCTAAGCTATGCTTGTTGCAGCTAAGCTCTGCTGGTCTGGACATATGTGGCATGTCCATGAATGAACAACTGCCAGTAGAAATGCTTTAAAACTGGGCAGGTGGGTCAGGAGATCTAAAACAATTTAATTCTACCAGTCCATACTTTATTGCTATCCATCAAAGTATAGCATATAGTATAAAAAGTCTATTTTATAAAACATATGTATCAGAATATGAACTGGTAGTAATTTTATGATAATTAAATTGTTCTAGATTTTTCTGTTATTGAAATACATATATTTATTAAACTAATTATTTCAATATACATATATTTAATATTAAATATATTTTAATATACATATAGAGACATATATAAATAAATATAAATTTACATCTGTATCTATATCTACCTATATATTTATATCTATTCCTTCTACATCTCTCTATATATAGAGAGAGGAATATCTATATATATTCCTTTCTGAGTAATTTGTGTGTGAGCATGGGATATGGATATGTCACAGACACTTGTAAATGCAAAGTTAATCAGGCAAATTATTTAGTGGGTTGCAAAACTGAATCTCAGCTGCAATACAATAGTGCAGAGAAAATATAATTTATTTATTTGGGGTACAAGCAATCTGTTCTCCCTTTTTAAAAAGCCCTTTTGCTCATTAACTGCAAAATCAAAAAACAAAAAAAATTCTAATCCTGTTTAAACCTTAGTTCACTTCAGTCATTTACAAATATTGTCAAGTAATGTCAGAAACTTGAAAAATTTCATAGGCATGTCTTTTAGAAGATTTTGTTTAGGGCGGTGATAATCTTGGCACGAAAGAGATAGATCAATGAGTGCTTTGACTCCTGGTTTTTCTGATCCCCAGAAGCTGTTTCTTGTCCACTTTGCGGCTAAGTAGACTGCTGGCTGCTGAAGTCAGAGCCTACACCTGGCCAGTCAGTTTTGTTTATTTGCTTGGTCGCCATCCTGCAGTGTTGTCTGGCTCATCAGGTTTCATTTTATCTCTGGCTGGGGCTAGAGACTCCTTGCATTTGTTTGACAGTGAGTTTCATATTGTCCTGATGTGGATATCTCTTTGGTAGCTTGTAATACAGCCATCTGCTCCTCTAGTAAGTCTTCCATCTGAACTTTACACTCCTTCTGGACACAGCTTAGTCACAGAAGTAAAGTGCTGACCCAGAAAGGTGAAAACTCAGTGTTCATCTGGATGTAATGACCAGACTACAATAACCACACTGATAGGTCTGTGCCCGACCTGGGTGGGGAGGTTGTCTGCAACACAATCTGTTGGAAGTTGTAGTGGATGACAATAGATAGAGGTAAGGCGAGGATGACAAAAGAGCTCATCATCTTTGTTCTTGGAATTACTGCACTTATCCAATACAACTTATTATCACTTGGCCAAAGTCCTGCAATGGGAAAATGGGGCTACAGATGAGTAACCGTTTGACATTCTTCCTAGAAAATGCAAAGTTTGAAGTGGACATGCCAAAGGCACATCTTTACCTTGGAGGCTTTCATTAGAGAAACCTCTATAAGCATACCTCTTTCAGCCTTCATTATTTAGGTACTGATGAGGAAATAAAGGAATTTAGGCAATTTTCTTTCAAGACAGTAGCCCGCCATGCACAGTATATGCTGCAATAAGCACTAGTGAAACAGCACTCAGCAAGTGCTTCACCCTGCTGATTGCTGTCCTCCTCATACTTCCGAGGAGTTGAGCAGAGGCCTATTAAATAATCTAGTAAGGAGCTGGAGTTTCTTTATTCACAGTTTAATCTTAATTGCCAGAATTACCCTACAACGAATGAGAAGTCACATTCATAACCAGAGACTAATTTTCCTCATCTTAAATCTCAGAGACACATATGAACATTAACAATGATATTTTGTTCTATCTCATGCCTGTTTGCCTTTTATCTTGTTTATACATCATAAAGAAAAAAAATTATTGCAGATGCAATGACTTTTGACATTAAGTACCCAATCTTGGGACAAACTACACATGTGAAGGACACAGTTTTCCACAAGACTGGCCTGACTACAGACAGTGGCCACAAGGTCATCAGTTCCCAGGTTACTCCTTACTTCTGACCAGCTGGCTACAAATTTGTGGGTTCCCAGAAACTTCCTGGTCTGATAATTTGTGACAAATATGCACAGAGCTACGAGAGCACTAAATTTACAGTGATAAATAAACTTTTTTTTTTTTTTTTCTGAAATGGCATCTTGCTCTGTCCCCAGGCTGGAGTGCAATGGCACCATCTCGGCTCACTGTGACCTCTGGCTCCCAGGTTCAAGCAATTCTCCTGCCTCAGCCTCCTGAGTTGCTGGGATTATAAGTGCATACCACCATGCCTAGCTAATTTTTGATTCTTAGTAGAGATGGGGTTTCACCATATTGGCCAGCCTGGTTTGAACTCTTAACCTCGTGATCTGCCTGCCCTAGCCTCCCAAAGTGCTGGGATTACAGGTGTGAGCCACCATGCCAGGCCCAGCTGTGAGTAAGCTTACACCAAACTTATTGTAGTGAAGGGATACAAATCAGAACCAACCAGAAAGAGACTCATAGGGCAAGGTCTCAAATTGGTCCAAACATAAAGCTTTTGTTCTTCCTCCCGCTGTGGGGTCCTGGACAGTATTACCTCCTTCCAGCTACCTTGTGTGACAGTACTCAAAGAATACTGTGAATTGGGGAAGCTCACTCAAGCCTCTGATGTCCAGAGTTTTTACTGCAGTTTAATCACATGGTGTTCATGTGGCTGGCTTTTAGTTTTTAGTACCTTCTGGAGGTTTGTTCTCTAGTTGCTCTGAAGATCATAACTGATAAGTCATGTTCCAAAGACCCCATTATGAGTTGAATTGTAAGATTATCCATTGATCAAAGCACCAGGGCAGACACAGACACTTTTTCAGATAGGTCATTTCAAGGGCCTGGAGATCACATCCCAATAGCTTAAGGCAAATGCCGTATCTCCCTTTGAATAAAGTCAATTCTTTAATACACAGCAGAATCATTTTACATGCCCAGGTACTTGGATACATGTTTGTACTTGTAGATAGTCCTGAACTTGAACCCAAGCCTGTAATTGTAAACACACCTGAACTTGTGCACAAGTCTGCACTAGCCTTCAAGAATTTCAAATAAGTTTGTAGTTAACATTTATCTGTATCTTTCACTTTTACTTCTCTGTGAAGAGAGTACTTCTTTATAAAGTTTGTTTGGAAAAACCCATTTTGTTAATCTGACAACATCATTTGTGAAATATGTTTTAATTTCAATTTGTTAATGTAAACACTGGCATCTTTTTTTTTTTTTTTTAGATGGAGTTTTGCTTTTATTGCCCAGGCTGGAGTGCAATGGTGCAATCTCAACTCAATGCAGCCTCTGCCTCCTGGGTTCAAGTGATTATCCTGCCTCAGCCTCCCGAGTAGCTGGCATTGCAGGTGCTCACCAGCATGCACAACTAATTTTGTGTATTTTTAGTAGAGATGGGGTTTCTCCACGTTGGTCAGGCTAATCTTGAATGCCTGACATCAGATAATGCACCCACCTTGGCCTCCCAAGATGCTGGGATTACAGGTGTGAGCCACCACACTCAACCAAGTACAGGCGTCTTTAAAGTAGTTTAAGTATATTTTTTGAATATAGTTTTTTACAAAATTATAAGCTATTTGAGGATAGGAATTATATGTCTTTCCATTTTTATTCCTAAGATCTTCAAGATTATGTGTTTTGTATTATTGTTATTAGTAAACGTTGGTTTGAGTGAGTGTCTGCAAATTCAGCCAATCAGCAGAGGGTCACATTATAGCCTATAAAGGCATTGAAATGTAAAACAGTGTTTAAAGAACCTTTATGGGTCAAATTAACCAAATTATTATAGTGACCACAAGTCATAACAGAATGGGAATTCAACTGCAGATGTAAACAGTGACAATTCTTATCACCACAAACGTGTCACTAGCATCCAAAATCTGACAACACTTAATGTTATTTATATGGTGTAATATGACCGCTTCCAATAAAGCTAGAAACATTCCAGTATGTTTTTTTTATCACCTTTTTCTGATATATTCTTCATGTAGTGGAAGTTTTAGCTTTAGTCCAAACTATACTCAACATATCAGACATGTATTGGTCTTTCCAGGAATTACATTCCCATAAGGATATTTGAAAGAAAGGCTTACACATCTCTGAGGAATGGGCATTTGGGAGCTGCACGGAGAAATGTATCTTCAGACTCCAGCCTTGCAAAGAGAGCTGTGGTAGACAGAAGCTGAATGACCTCTTCTCCCGGGAAGCTTCGGTGGTTTGTAGCATAAGAAGCCCTGCTTTATATAGTGATGTGTGAAACAAGAAGGAGCAGAAACGGATTTCTGCCCTTTATTCCCCCACTACCATTTTGTGAAGATGAACCATGACATCTCTGCTTCAGGAAATACAGGGCAACTTAAGGACGTCAAGGGTCTGCGATAGCAGCAGCAACAGCAGCAGGGGGCCAGGAATGCTTTAAAAGAAGGCATCAGAGTCTGCCAGGAGATGGCTCCTGGGTGGATGCTCAAGATAGCATCAAAGAACCCTGACCCTGCTTTAGGGCAGCGGAGGGTGTGGGAATAAGAAAGTACCACGGCTGATGCTTTTGTGATAGAGAGGACTTGTGTTCAGCAGCTGTGACGCATGGCTTAGGGAGTCTCGGCAACTCTTGTTGATGAAGGGTTGAAGGCCCCTCATTTCCTGGTTTAGAAAAGAGCCAGGGAAAATGCATCACTTATTATTAAAATGTTCCTAATTTACTCTTTTGATGAAATCTTTGGAAATATGGGTTATTTTTTCTAGCTTGTATTGTCTGTGAAAAATGATACAGATATAGTCTATTTTGAAAATTATACCAGGTTAATGGTAGTTTTTATGCCATAATTGTCACTGGAAAATCATCAGTGTGCTAGGTAGCTCATTGCCACCTCTGGTGTACAACTTTCCCAGTCACATCCTCATCCACTTCTTAAAAAACTCATCCACCCACGGTTCATGATGTTTAACCATCCTTTCAGAAAGGTCTGTGCTTTCTGAAGTCAGGAGTAATGGGAGGTGAAAAGGCAAGAAGAGTAGAGAGCAAAGGAAGTGGCCTGGCCCTGGCCCAAGGAGGAAGCTTTTTGAATTGTAAATTTTTCCTTTGATCCATATAGTAACAGGTCACAGTGGGGATTTTAAGTACAGGAACTATGGGATGAGCTCTGGGTCCATATTCTGGGTTTAAGTGGAAGGTGTTGGTAAATGGTGGTAAAGAAGGTTTTGACAAAAAGCACAAGATGACAGAGGAAATGCTGTTGTCACCTATTGAGGCACTTGGAAGACTTGTAATGGGATCATGAGGAGGTCACCACAGACAGCTTCTTACGCCTTTTTTTTTTTCCCAAACTTGCTCCATATTCTACCCCAATCCTGACCTTTCAGTTCAAGAATTTAGAGGTTTTGAATTTTGTACTAGTCATTCAAAGTAAATTCTGCAAACGTCTTTTGTTACTAGATTTTGCCTATTTATTCATGTAATGGATTTTTGAGGTAGATATTTATTTAAACAGATTTTGTGAATTAATCTATGGGCATAGATAGCATGTACGACAGCTTTTCCATGGAGATACGCTTTTTGAAATCCAATCAAGTAACAGCTATACATTTGTAATCCCAGAAATTTGGGAGGCTGAGGCGGGTGAGTCACTGCAGGCCAGGAGCTCGAGACCAGCCTGGCCAACATGGCAAATTCCCGTCTCTACTGAAAATACAAAAATTAGCTGGGTGTGGTGGCACACACCTGTGCTTCCAACTATTTGGGAGGCTGAGGCATGAGAATCACTTTAACCAGGGAGGCAGAGGTTGCAATGAGCTGAGATTATGCCATTGCACTCCAGCCTGGACAACAGAGTAAGACTCTGTCTCAAAACAAAACCAAAACCAAAACAAAACACTGTATTTTCACCCAGGTTCTGTCCACTGACCTATACACAGGTGCATACCTACAAATAACATGCGCATTCTACCATTTTGTGACTCTGTTTAGGCACAGAGCTAAAGATTTAAGGTCTCTTGTCTCATTTAGTCATCATCCAATGCCATTTGATAAAAGGCCTATTGCTGCTCTTCACAGACAGCAAGTTGTATAAAAGTGGTGATTTTTTTTAAAGATTATACTGCTAGTAAGTGAAGAAACTGAATTAATCAGGCCTGTTTGGCTCCCAACTATGCTTTCTTTACTGTCACACAATGCATTCGAAACTAAAACTGTTAGACAGGGTGTTATTTGTGCCTTATTTAAATCTATTATGTAAACTAGAATAGTATAAATCATGAAAGATACATAAAGTGATAAAATGAAGTGATGTAAACATAATAAAATCCCCATGGCACAGTGATTTTCTGAGCTCAAAAGTTTCTATTACAATCTTAAGATGACTTTTTATAGAAAAAAAGAATCTGCTGTCTTTCTAGAAGGGAATCTGTTCTCTTTCTAGAAGAGAATTGCCAAAGCATTACACTCTTATGCATCATTTTGATATGTGCAATCTTAGATATAAGAAACATTGTAGATTTTGGACATGCTTATGAGGAGCTGTATCTCAGATGTAAATGAATGTAATCTTTAATCCTTGTCGTATGCTCCTTTCCCAAGACTGTCTGCTCTACGTCTGGTTTCAGTTCATTGCCACAATTCACACGGACAGACATACTGGGCTTGGAGTTTGTTTCTCACTTTGAGATTTTGTACCTAGTCCTTCTGAGATAAAGGCTTAGAAAATAGGATGCCCAGCTAAGATTTGTGGGCATTGCGTGTGAAGAAAGAGAGAAGCACCAGGACTAAAATAGTTATAAACTAAAAACAGGGTGATTATAGTGGGAATGATGGTGTGTGTGTGTGTGTGTGTGTGTGTGTGTGTGTGTGTGTGTTCCTGATCCTTATCCTACGCTGCAGAACAGCATCATGAGAAAGATTGTAAAGGCAAAGAATTGAGATATATAACTGAAAGACTGAACTATGAAGCCCTTGTTAATACTTGTAAAAGCACTCTGCTTCCAAACCCACATGAGAAAGAAAAATTGAGTCATTATCATTCTATAAATTAGTCATTTTGAGAATGACCTCATTCTTTGATTGCCCTTCTAATAATAAAATGTTTTGCTACCACCTAATAAATCTTTATTTTAAAGCAAAACAATGTCCAACTTGAGATTTCTGCTGTCAAGAAAAAAATCCCATCAACTCAAAAGGTCCCAGCATTGTGGCAACCGAATCCGAAGAGAATATAGTTTAACCCAGTGGAGTACATTTGACGTCTTTGTTTTTATTTTTTTTGAAGTTTATTAAGGTAGACCAGTTGGTACCTGTGGAGTGCCAAGCATGAGCTAGACATGGAACAACGCGGGTCTGAAAGACTGCTTCTCGCCCCATGGGCTCATCTTTCAGTGCACACTGATATGATTGGGGGCTGATGAATGAATAAGATACAAACAAGATAAAAGGGCCTTTGTCATAAATAGAATTTTTTTTTCTCCTTTGAGGTTTAATTATATTTTGCTTAATAAAATCCCTCAAAATAGTACAACTTGGAAATTTATACTCCAGTGGATTTTATCAGGGTAGTTGTCAAAGAATAAACATGAAAAACAGTGTCTAGAGGAAAGCAAAAACATTAGGAATAAGAAAATACACTCAAATACAGATATATCTCTAAGGTCTGGGATTTATTGTTCTTTAAATTTTCAGAAACAATAATCATTCCTAACAGAGGAATTTCAAGAGTTTTCCAAAGCATGTTAAGAAGATAAAAATAGAAACTAGAAGAAAATTGAATTGATATCAGGAAATACAGGCCTGATCAGAGTCTACTTTAGTTGTATATAATTTGAACTTTTTCCTAGAAAGAATTTCTTGTGACTGGTGAATATTTTGTTTTCCTCATTTCTGTGGGTTCATTTGTGTTAATTTATCTCAAGCTTTGTGGAGTTAATATCTTTATCTGATTCACCTCTTTTATCCCTCGACTGTATTAGTTCAGTGTAGACACACAGTAGGTACAGAATATTAATAACTATTTCTCTTGCAATAATACAAGAGTGAGGAAAGACTTGGACAAAGTAGCTCCTTAGAGCCAAAGACCAAAAACTGTAAGTCTTCCTATGAGTTTAAAAACTCTCTTATTATGAAAGTCATTCTTATTATGAAATACTTTAAACAGTTTGGATGACATTTAAATGAAATGGAAGAAAGTTTCTTTTAAAACTCCACATATTGAGGTTTGTGACCTGACCTACTCGCTGGCAATATTTTTATGTACACCTCCCATTCATTTATAATGTCGGCTGCCATTGTTCTCTGTGTTGTGTCTGCCCGAATGGATTTAGGTCATCCAGAGAGAGATAGATATTAGAACCAGCAAAAAGTGTTTATAGGTGGCATCTGGCAGGAGTCATTTTCTCTTAAGGCTTTGACATGTCATTCCTGGTAAATCGGTTCTATTACCTATCTAAAGGCACCAGATGTACCATAAGAGATTATGCCAATACATCTTTTGTGAATTACATGTATTTTTTACTATTGCTGATCCATTGCCCTTCACATAAGTTCAAACATGTTTGTGTAGGAATGGATTCCAGTTTAAGCTTCTTAGGCACTTCCTTACTGAAAAAATGTTTCTGAAAGTTGTTCTTGCATGATATGACCTAATACCAGAGATAAAACTCTTATAGCAGATATTGGTTTATTGATAAGCGATTTTATCTGTTTGACTTCCGGATTTCTTACTGGATTATTATCTTGGTGAATTCACCAGAAACCGAAAATATATTTATAGTAAAATATTTTCTGTAAGATCTAGCATTCATTAATTCCATCTGTGTAAAATGGTGATTGCTAGATAGTGCAAAATATTTAAAAATAAAGTGAGTGTCTCAAAGATGATATTTGGCAACTGATGATCATTTGATGACAGATGTGAATTTACTGAAGTTAGGTTTTTATGTAGTTCTGCATATAATTTTTTTGGATTGCCTTTCTTCACTTTATGAAAAACGCCCACAGTCAACCTCATTCATAAACAAGATTCTTATTCCTTAGAGCCATGTGTAGTTTGTACTTCTACATTTATTTAAATTGTACACATCTTTCTGACTTCAGTTTATCCTTGAAAATTCTTATTAATTTCTAGTAATCATTAATACATTCTCTATCTTAATTTCTACTGCAACACATAGAGCCAGAAATAACTATCACACTTGGATTTTTTTTTTCCATATAGTGGTTGAATTTCTATTCATGTCTCAAGACCCAGATCAAGAATTTCCTCTCTGATCCATCTGAGAAAATTGATCACTGCATCCTTTCTGCCACTCTGATGCCTGGCATATACCATTATCTTTGTATTTGTTACACTCTATTGCTGTTTTCTATTTTTATTTTGGTGTTACCTATGCTTCTTTTCTAAACTCTTTTGGTTTTTGCTTCTCACAATAAAGTATAACATAAGCAAAATTAAAATGAAATATTACAGAAATATGAACTTTTCTCTATCTTCATTTTTCATTGTATCTAAGAAGACTAAAATCTATTAATATATTCATGTGCTTTAGACATTTGCTTCTGCTCTTAAGCAATTCTGCCACTGAGTTTTCACTGGTTTTGCAAGTATTTATGAAATAGCTACCATTGGGCTCGTTCCTCTGCTTGGTGCAATGGGCAGGGGAACACATAGTATTAAATAGAGGATTTACCTCAAAATAATTTATTTCTCTTTAGGGAAACAAAAGATATATTCCAAAAACATCAACACCAGACTAGACAGAATCTAGGATTCTTGGAAGTGAAGAAGTATATGTAAGGAAAAATATAATAAACTGAGTGGGGATATGTGATGTGCAGTGCTGTCTCACATGTAGGTATCTTCAAGCAAAATAATGGACAGCCTTCAGAGAGCTAACGTTAGCATTTTATATTCTTTTACACCAGTATTAATTCTTTTGCACAACATTTTTAGTAACTTGTCTTTTTCTGAAAATTGAAAATAGATTCTTCCACCAAAAATTAGGAGTAGAAAATTAGACCTTATGGAACATTTTGGCCATGCCACTATGTATCTCTAGCTTTTGGTCAGTCTGTGAGATTTAATACTCAAGAACCAGTGAATCCGCTTACTGAAAGTTGTCCCACCTGCAGTGAAGTCATCATTTTTAAGTCTGATTTGCTCTTCCAAGAAAAGGACAGATAAAACAAAACCAAAAACCAAAAACCAAAACCCTCTCTCATGATTATCCTCAAATATTTTACTTAATAGGATCAAGAGTCTCTCATATTTTTTTATTTTAAGGTGCCAATGCATGAATAAAGTGGTTGATCGTGATTTTATGATGTCAGAGAAACTTCCATAATACTAAGTCTGACACTGTGAATTTCTCTCCTATAATTGTGTCAATAGCATTTTGTAGTTTAATATTAAATCATTTTTTATAAATAACAGATTGGGCATCAGTCTGCCTTACTCTGATGTCTGTGGGAGGCTAGCCAAGGATATGGCTGATGAAATACAACCTTAGACAAGCTCCATCTGTCCCATTTAGACGATATACAGTGTCAGATCTCAGTGGTGGAAGTAATAACTGCAAGCTGCTCTCCAGGGCAGACAGCAAGAGAGGGCTACTGATCACACTGATTAAAATAAACAGACCCTTTGGGTGGGTTGTAGTAAGTATAAATTTAAACTACATAACTATTTTCAAACAGACGTCTGCATTTAGGGCCAGTGGCGTGTGGAAAAATGAGGTCAGCTCATTTCAAATCTATGTAATTTTTATTTGGCCACTAAGAAAATATTTTGGAAGGAACATTGCTTTCTCTCTTAGAAAATAATATTGAAAAGACACAGAACTGTACAAAATGTTTCCGAAAACTATCAGGACTCAGGGGAATCTTTAAGCTGGATCAGGAGCCTATAATTCAGCCAGGCTTTACAGAGAAGTTTCCAAAAATAAGGTCAGCAATGGAGGAATGTGTTTTATCCAGGGTCTAATGGAAGCCTATCATTCCACTCTGAGTTTTAATGGGAGTCTCAATGATCACATAAAGCCATTAATGCAGATGGACCTCCTGGAAGCAGAAAACTTCTAAAAATCCTAAAATGTATAGAATGATGGGGTAATTATTCCAGAAAACATTTCCATTTGAGGTTATAAGTATGTAGAAATATTTCAAGGTTAAATGTTTTTAATGCTTATCTCCAAAAAATATTAAACCAGTTTATACACTAATCATTTAGTTAGTCCTTACAAGCAAAATCTGAAGCACTTTTGAGAACACTGAAAATAAGCAAAGGTGATTAAGTCTAAAATGGAGTGAATTTCCTTTTGTAGTCACAAAATGAAGCTTGATTATCCATATGTGTATAATTGACTTCTATGATCAAAGTTTATCTTAGCCTGCCCTTTTTATATTTCACTGAAAATTTGATGAAGAAGAACATATGATGATTTTTAATTCAATAGTAATAGTTTATTTTTATAATTTTCAAGCAACGTTTATTGAAAAACAGCCAAGTATGTATTTTCTCTTGAACTCCAATGAGAATGTTATCATGTAGAAGATAAGTAATCTTTTTTTCTGAAACAGGAAGCTATCCAGTAAATTGAATTGTGGTTACGCAAGATACCAACATAACTCTAGAAATGGAAAGGATTTTCATAAAGTGTCAAGTAGATTAGGTGAGCAAATAACAATATAAATATCGTGTTTTCTTTTCTTTTTCTTTTCTTTTTTCTTTTCTTTCTTTTTTTTTTTTTTTTGAGACAGACTCTCACTCCGTTACCAGGTACAGGCTGGAGTGCAATGGCACCACCTTGGCTCACTGCAACCTCCGCCTCCCGGGTTCAAGAAATTCTCCTGCTTCAGCCTCCTGAGTAGCTGGTACTACAGGCGCTAGCCACCATGCCCAGCTAATTTTTTTTTTTTTTTAGTAGAGACAGGGTTTCACCATGTTGTCCAGGATGGTCTCGATCCCTTGATCTCGTGATCGGCCCGCCTCGGCCTCCCAAAGTGGTGGGATTACAGATGTGAGCCACCGTGCCCGGCCTAATATCATATTTTCTTAATCATCAGATAAGAAGGTCAAGTTACATGATTTCTAAAATTCTTACTGCTTCATCCTCTTTGATTGATGAATTATATTTCTAAATCAAACTAGCGCAAATTTATTGTCACCTATATGTACAGCATGTAATATTTTGGAAATCTTTGAAATCTTTGAGTGCCCTCTAGGTCAGAGTTTTTCAACATCAGCACTGTGGACATTTGGGGCCAGATAAATATTTGTTGTGGAGCTGTCCTGTGATTTATAGAATATTTAGCAACATCTCTGTTTTCTGACTACTAGAAACCATTAACAACCTATCCTCTTTCAGTAGTAATTAGGGAAATAACAAGATAAAACAACGATGGGATACTGTTATACATCCAACTAATATGGTTAAAATACAAAAGTAGATATTATCAAGTGTTAACAAGAATATCAAGTGCTGAACAATAGAAATTCTGTTAAAAATATTGGTGAAATATAAGTCAATTACTTTGAACCAGTTTGATGTTATTTACTAATGTTGAAGATAGTCTTCCTTGTGACTCTCAGTTTTTCTCATTTTATAAATTCCAGAAATGAGTATTTAGTTTCACTAGAATGCATGTAGAAGAACGTTTATAGCATCTTTTTCTGTAGTAGACCCATACTGGAAATGTTTTATATCATGGGGGAATGATTTTAAAAAATAGATTATATTTATAAATTAGAACAGATATGAAAATGAGTTAAAATAGATAGGCAACAACATTAATAGGTATTAAAAACATAGCTTTCAGAAAAATAATTTATACACAAAAGAAAACACACTCTATAATTTTATTTATACAAAGTTTAAAGCAGAAAAAAATAAACCATATTATTTGGAGATATGCCATTAAGGGCTAAAACTACAAAGATAAATTTAGGTTAACTCTGAGAGGAAGAATGGGTATTATCACCAGTAAGGGGCATTTGAGGACCTTTTAAGGAACTAGTAAGGGTTTTTTCTCTTTCCTGACAGATATATAAGTGTTCACAGCATAGTAACTCATTACATTGTACATTTATATTTTAGCATTTTTATGCATGTGTGCTATGTTTCCAAAAACATAAAAACTGAAAGTTATTTTATTTGCACTAAAACCATGAAACTGACACACTGGTAAAATGTTTCGAATTTTTTTACGGTCTTCAAGTAGAAGAAAACACTTCAAATAAAGGATCCAGCTAGAAAGCATCTTTGAATTTTAAGTTGTTAGTGGATTTAATAGAGATTTTGAAGAAAGAGGCATTCTCATTTGAAAAAAGAATAGATTAAGAAACAGCGTGACATAACAAATTACAATTTCAAGCCCTTCAAAAGGAGTCCAAGGTCTTCATACTATGTATCTAAGTGTCTTTGAAATATTTCTACTTTTTCTTTCACATTAACTTTAGAGTTGCTCTTTTTAACAAGTATCAAAGATGAAGTAATGTAAGGCCAGTTATAAGTATTTCACAGGTAGCTGGACCACTGCCCTTTCTTCCTATCATCCTAATCATCTCATTTTCTAACAATTCCAATTTTATCCTTTAAAAATAGCATTCCTTATCAAAGATTCTTTTACTCTAGATTTCATAATTTTCAGCAATTAGAGTACACCTTTTTCATCCTTCATTATTTCGGATATGTAAGTTAAAACCTGTATCTCTAACCATTTTCTGTGTGTTCTTTCTTGTTTCAATGGAAGAAATTTTCCTGTTGATATAAAATCCAAATCTTTATACCCCTCATGCTTTTATTGACTCTCTTCTTTCTGAAAATATTTTTTTCTTCCTGATTTCCAGTATTTTTTCTCCAGAAATCAACAGTTGTTTTTTTTAATCAGCGTAAAACATATATTAGCAGTTCCCATCTTTAAAAAATCATTTATTTCTTTACAAGCCCCTTCAGTCACAAACCTATTTCTATGCATCCTTTCATAATACATTTTTCAAATATGTTATTTACACTGATATGTTCATATTTCTTCAATTCTTATTTGTTCTTAATCTATCTATCTGTTCCTGGTTGTCATCTGTATATTCCTCTGAATCTCCGAATTGATTCCTGTCAGAGAGCATCAAAACCACCTATTTTTTTAAAAAAATATAATTTACTTCTCGACATCCTTATTTTTCTCCAAACCTAAGCAGTCTTGCTTGAAACATTCTCTTTACTTGGCTTCTTTTCCGTATTTACACTCCTTATTCAGATAAGCTTGCCCATTGTCAAGGCTCAAAATTCTATCTATATGCTGATGCCACCCAATTATATATCTTCTCTGGAATTATCTCCTGATATTGAAATTTTTATTTTCAAGTGACTACTTAATGTCTCCGCTGAGATGTTGAGTAGAAACATCTTTAAAAAGACATGGAGTTCTCTACTCTTTTCTCTCCACCTCTCTACGTTCCCTGGTCTTTCCCATTATATCATTAATTATTAAATTAAAAGTCTAGTTAATTTCTCTGCTTATCTCAACTCCCTATCCATATTCCAAATATCAATAGACTTTTTAATTTAACTCCCAAAATATTCTACATTTGTCCACTTGTCTTCACTACTACCACAAAATTTCCAAGCCGCCATCATTTCTTGCCTAGATTTGTCAGTGTCTGACTTATTTTTCATAATTTTATTCTTACTTATTTCCAATACATTGTAGACACAGAGAATAAGCTTTTTAAATTAATATTTAATTTAAATTAATATTTAATTTAATCACATCATGTCCTACTTAAAATCTCAGTGGCTTAATAGCTTTTATACATAAGTTAAAATTTCTTATCAGACTACATGAACCTACATAACCCAAATTCTGCCTTCCTTTCCAAATTCTTGTTTTGCTAATTACTCACTGAGCTTCATTAGCAATGATTATTTCCTGTCACCTTCTTGAACACCCAAGTCTCTACCTACTCAGAGCCTTTGCACCTGCTCTTCCTTATGCTTGGTTCTTTTTCCAACTCTTCCTGACAGCTTATTTTTATTTTTGAAACCTAAAATGCAATAAAAAAAATAAAAAACAAAAAATAAATATGAAAACTCAACTCTTTAAAACAGCTTCCAAATCTGCACAAATATTTCAGTTACTTTCGGTGACAGTACATAGCTCATATCCTTCATAGAAACAATCACAAACTGTAATTCTCTTGTTTGATTCATGTATTGGTTTAACATATATTTACCTAGTGATGTAAGCTCCAAGAGACAAGGACTTAACCTGCTGCTGTACCACTACCCAGGAACTGCCATCAACATACTAGATTCTCAGCGAATACCTGTTATATCTGTAACAGCATGGTTGATTGAAGTAGTTAGCTATGTACCCAATTAAGTAATGAATGAGATAAGCAAAGCTGTTATTTCTAGAAACATGGTATCTATCAGTTTTTAAAAATTTTTGTTGGATGCAATTTTTAAGAGGCTAGATCCCAGGAAGATGTTAATCTAGGAACTTCCTGATCTGAGTTTAATGCTTTTGCTTATTTTGGATACAGATATTTAGTTTTGAGAGAACAGCAGGAAAGATGAAACTTTTTACTTTTGAGATGTTATTAAAAGCAAATAAAAGAAAGGTGAAGTTTAGGGAATTTTTCTGAAAGAAACGTAGATTATCATATATTTAATGAAATAGTTTGATCAACAATAATTGAAGTGAAATGTTGATAGTAATATCTTTCTGATACAGTCATTTTTTTCTCATCCAATATGGGATCTGGTTTCACACATAATTAAGGCTGTCAGAGCATTGATTTTCTGTGAATCAAATCAATTTTATTTTAAAAAATTATTTTGGTTTCATATTTGTTTCTGGAAATTCAAGATAAAAAAAGAAAAATGTTTGTTTTAACTAAGTTTTTGAGTGAATATTGTAAAGCCTCCATATTATAAGTACATAAAATTTTTAAAATAAAAATTATATATCTGATAACTGATTATTTTTTCCTGGTGAATTACCATCTTACTAAGCATTTTTAAATTTTATTATATTTATTTGCTAAACAAAACCAAAATACTTGAAACTTTCTCTGTAAATATAAAACTATTTTTAACCCTCCAACTATAACATATTTCTGAAATTTCTGCACAAGCTTGTCAGTTTATACAATCAAATAGACTTAAGAATTTTGAAAATAAATATGAGAGGTGCTATAGTTATTTCTATTTCACAAATGTGGAAACTAAGGTACAGAGAAATTAATTAACTTGTCACAAAGGTTGTAAGTGACAGAGCCAGGGTTTAAAGCTCTACAGTCTGACTCCACAATTTGCTTCTCAACTTCTGTACTACAACACATTTATTGGTCCCTGATTTGCTTTTCTGAGTGAATTTAATATAATAAAAAAGTAGGATTTAGTGTTACATTTCATATAATTGAATTTTGCAGATTCAGTGTTTTGAAGTTTTTCTTATCACTTAAATGGGTCAGTGTATACAGTGTGAGATTTTGATTCTGATATTTTTTGGTATAAAATGAGAATAAGGCTACTTCTAGTACTGAGTAGAATATTGTAGACATTTAAAAATGTAACATTTCTTCCAACCCCTTGAACCAGAAATATGAATTTTTACATTCTAGAATAAAAATCTGAGATGGGATTCAAGTGCTATTGACTGAAGATGTCCTTTGGAAGAAGGCAACAGAAGGAAACAGAATAGATTAGAGGAAGAAGCTGAGCAAAAATGTAAGTTTAACCTTATCTTGATTGCACTGGAAGCTCTAGAGCACCAATTACGCTGGAGATTTGTTACTTGATACAAAGGGAAGAGCCGTTTTAATCTGTCATTGGCTACTGACTCTGAAGAAAGAGGGATAGAGATGAGGAATAGTGTGCATATTCCACAAGACAAATAGCTCCTATTTAGTCAGTGGTAGCTCCCTGGAGAAGAGGTAGCTGTGACCCTTAATCAACTAGCTTATAGAAGATGGAGGATGCCTGTACCTGGCCTGGTAAAGGGATTTGGGTGAGGGCTGAACAGTACATACTATATTACTGGTGTCCAGAATTTGAAATCTCAATTCACATGTGCTGCAGGCCTCCTTAAGTCTTGAATAATATGATTGAGATGTTAAATTAACCACTGACTATGTGCATTTGTTCCTCAACATGATGATACTGCTGAGATTTACATGACTTAATTCAAAAGTGGATGAGGTTTTCTAAAAAAATTAAAACTTAGTGCTTTTAAGGCCTGACCTTTATTTTTTGCACTCAGTGAATTATAAAATAATCAGCAAAATGTTCCATGACACCATGACATGAGTTGCTGGTACTATTATCAGCCTAACATGCAGCACAATTGACATTAAATACACTACAAGAAGTCAGAAAATTATAAGAAAATCAAAATGTAGGTATAATTTTGGTAGTGAGTCCAATTTTATAAAATTTTATATTGCTTACATATTTCTTCAATCACTAATCCTTAAGCATAAATGAATTTGTCCCATGATGGAATAATTAATCTCTGAGATCATCCTTTACTCAGTCTGACTTTCTGGCATGTTTCCACTTCCCATGATAACCACATGTTCTCCCTTTTGTCATTCCTCAGTTCAGTCTTGCCAGAAAGCTCTTTGAGAATGCAGTGAGCATATTCTCCTTTCTCTCTGACATGCATTCCATAGCATCTTTTGATGGAAACGTATGTTTTGTTGTTGTTATACGACATGCTCTGCACGTCTGTCAGGTCAAGTTCACTTACAGTGTCATTTCAGCCTCCTATTTCTCCATTGATCTTCTGCCTAGTTGCTCTTCCCTTGTTGAAAGTGGAATATCTAGGCTTCCAGTTATTATTATTGAATTTTCTATTTATCTCTACAATTGCATCACTTTTTACTTGACGTATTTTGGGGCTCTGTTGTTAGATTCACATATGTTTGGAATTGTTATATTTTTCTAATAGTTTCCTCTATAATTGTAGAATGTCTTCTTTTCTTAGTAACATTTTTTGTTTCAAAGTATCTTTTGTCATATAGCCACTTCAACTCCCTTTTGATTAGCATTTGCATGGCATATAATTTTCTGTCCTTTTATTTACTTGAATATAAGTTGGCCTTTTGTAAAGTTGAAACATTTTTCCTATCAAGTGCACATGAGGAATTCTTCAGGATAAACCATATGTTAGGCCATAACAGTGTCTTACTACATTCAAAATAATTAAACTCATACACAGTATGTCTTTCAACTATAGTGAATTAAACTAAAAATTAATAAAAGAAACTGTGAACATTCACAAATATGTGGAAATTAAATGACACATTTCTAAATAGTCAACAGGCCACAGTAAAAAATACAAAAAAAAAATAGAAATTATTTTGAGATGAATGAATACAATACAACACATCAAAACTTACGGAGTCTAGTGACAGAAAAGCTTAAAGAAAATTTCATACATATAAATGCATATGTTAAAAAATAAAAAAAAAATTCACATCAATAACCTAACATTTCAATTTAAGACTAGAAAAAGAAAACTAAGCCCCAATAATGTATGAGGCAGGAAATAATAAAATTAGAGAAGAAATACATAAAGCAGACAACATAGAAATAATAAAGAAAATCCTCAAAAGCTAAGGTTTGTTCTTTGAAAGAATCAATAACATTAACAAACCTATAGCTAAAGTGAAGAAGATAAAAGGAGAGAGGATGTAAGCTAATAACAGAAATGAAAGAAGGAGACTACTGTTGACTTTAGGAAAATAAAGATATAATGTACATTATTGGGTAATTATATGAACAATTATATGCAACAAATTACATAGCCTAGATTAAATAGAAATATGTATAGAAATACACAAACTATCAGAATTGACTCAACAATAAAATTTTAAAATATAACCTTTAATAAGTAAAGACATTTATTTTGTATTTACAAACCTCTCAATGAAGAGCCCAGACGAAGCTGGCTTGAATGGTCAATTCTACCAAACATGTAAAGAAGAATTAATATCATTATTTTAAAATCTCCTATAAAAATACAGGAGGATGGAGTACTTCCCAACTTATTCTAAGAAGCAAGTATTAATTACCCTGATACCAAATCCAGACAAACACAATACAAAAGAATAAACACAGCCCAGTAACTGTTACTCATATGGTTGCAAAAATTCTCAAGAACAAAAAAAGTTAGCAAACAAAATCCAGCAACATATAAAAAGACTTAACTTCCCACATCACACCTACTCTAAAACTGACCACATAATTGGAAGTAAATCACTCCTCAGCAAATGCAAAAGAATGGAAATCATAACAAACAGTCTCTCAGACCACTGTGCCATCAAATTAGGACTCAGGATTCAGAAACTAACTCAGAACCACACAACTTCATGGAAACAGCACAACTGGCTCTTGAATGTTGACTGGATAAACAATGAAATGAAGGCAGAAATAAAGACATTCTTGGAAACCAATGAGAACGAAGACACAACGTACCAGAATCTCTGGGACACATTTAAAGCAGTGTCTAAAGGAAAATATATAGCAATAAATGCCCAAATGTGAAGCAAGGGAGGGTCTAAAATCGACACCCTCCTATTAAAATTGAAAGAGCTAGGGGGGCAAGATCAAAAAAACACAAAAGCTAGCAGAAGACAAGAAATAAGATCAGAGCTGAATTGAAGGAGACAGAGACACAAAAGATCCTGCAAAAAATTAATAAATCCAGGAGCTGTTTTTTTTTTTTTTGAAAAGATCTACAAAATAGACCCCTAGCCAGACTAATAAAAAAGAAAAGAGAGAAGAATCAAATAGACGCAATAAAAAACAATAAAGGGTATATCATCACCGATTCCACGGAAATACAAACTACTATCAGAGATTACTACAAACAATTCTTTGCACATAAACCAGTAAACCTGGAAGAAATGGATAAATTCCTGGGCACTTGCACCCTCCCAAGCCTAAACCAGGAAGAAGTCGAAACCCCGAATAGACTAATAACAAGGGCTGAAGTTGAGGCAGCAATTAATAGCCTATCAACCATAAAAAGCCCAGGTCCAGATGAGTTTACAATCGAATTCTACCAGACATACAAAGAGAAGCCAGTATCCCTCCTGAAACTATTCCAAACAATACAAAAAGAGGGAATCCTTCCCAAATCATTTTATGAGACCAACATCATCCTGATACCAAAACCCAGCAAAGACTCAATAAAAAAAGAAAACTTCCAGTCTATATCCATGATGAACATAGATGCAAAAATATTGAATAAAATACTGGCTAACCGATTGCAACGGCACATAAAAAAGCTTATCCATCACCATCAAGTAGGCTTCATCCCAGGGGCGCAAGGCTCATTCAACATGCGCAAGTCTATAAATATAATCCATCACATAAGCAGAAACAAAGACAAAAACCACATGATCATCTCAATAGATGCTGAGAAAGCCTTCAACAAAATTCAACAGCTCTTTATGCTAAAATCTCTCAATAAGCTAGATATCGACAGAATGTATCTCAAAATAATAAAAGTTATTTATGATAAACCAACAGCCAATATCATACTGAATGAGCAAAAATTGGAAGCATTCTGTTTGAAATCTGGCAGTAAACAAGGATGTCCTCTCTCACCACTCCTATTCAATAAAGTATTGGAAGTTCTAGCTAGAGCAATCAGGCAAGAAAAAGAAATAAAGGGTATTCAATTAGGAAAGGAGGAAGTTAAATTGTCTCTATTTGCAGAAGACATGACTGTATGTTTAGAAGACTCCATCATCTCAGCCCAAAATCTCCTGAAACTGATAAGCAATTTAACTAAAATCTCAGCATACAAAATCATTAGGCAAAAATCACAAGCATTCCTATACACCAATAACAGATTTAAAGAGAATCTAATGAAGAATTAACTGCCATTCACAATTGTTACAAAGAGAATAAAATACCTAGGAATACAACTAACAAAGAATGTAAAGGACCTCTTCAAGGAAAACTACAAACCACTGCTCAACAAAATAAGAGAGGACACAAACAGATGGAGAAACATTCCATGCTCATGGTTAGGAAGAATCAGTATTGTGAAAATGGCCATACTGCCCAGAGTAATTTATAGATTCATTGTTATCCCCATCAAGCTACTAATGACCTTCTTCACAGAACTGGAAAAAACCACCTTAAACTTCATATGGAACCAAAAGAGAGTGAGCATAGCCAAGTCAATTCTAAGCAAAAAGAACAAAGCTGGTGGCATCACACTACTTCACTTCAAACTATACTACAAGGCTACAGTAATGAAAACAGCATGGTACTGGTACCAAAACAGAGATAAAGAACGATGGAACAGAACAGAGGCCTTGGAGGCAACCCCATACCTCTACAACCATCTGTTCTTTGACAAACCTCACAGAAACAAGCAATGGGGAAAGGATTTCCTGTTTAATAAATGATGTTGGAAAAACTGGCTAGCCATGTGCAGAAAGCAGAAACTGGACCCCTTCCTAACACCTTACACTGCAATTAACTCCAGATGAATTAAAGACTTAAGCATAAGACCTAACACCATAAAAACCCTCGAAGTAAACCTAGGCAAAACCATTCATGACATACGCATAGGCAAAGACTTCATGACTAAAACACCAAAAGCATTGGCAACAAAAGCCAAAATAGACAAATGGGATCTAATTAAATGCCAGAGCTTCTGTACAGCAGAAGAAACAATCATTAGAGTAAACCAGCAACCAATAGAACGGGAAAAAATTTTTCCAGTCTACCCATCTGACAAAGGGCTAATATCTAAAATCTACAAAGAACTAAAACAGATTTACAAGACAAAAACAACCAAGCCCATTCAAAAGTGGGCAAAGGATATGACCAGACCCTTTTAAAAAAGAACATTTATGAGGCCAATAAATATATGAAAAAATGCTCATCATCACTAGTCATTAGAGAAATGCAAATCAAAACCACACTGAGATTTCATCTCATGCCAATTAGAATGGCGATCATCAAAAAATCTGGAGACAACAGGTGCTGGAGAGGATGTTGAGAAATAGGAACACTTTTACACTGTTGGTGGGAGTGTAAATTAGTTCAACCATTGTGGAAGACAGTGTGGCTATTTCTCAAGGATCTAGAAATAGAAATTCCATTAGACTCAGCATCCCATTACTGGTTATATACTCAAAGGATTATAAATCGTTCTATTATAATGACACAGGTACATGTATGTTCATTGTGGCACTGTTTACAATAGCAAAGACATGGGACCAACCCAAATGCCAACCAGTGATAGACTGGACAAAGAAAATGTGGCACATATACACCATGGAATACTACGCAGCCATAAAAAAGATGAGTTTGTGTCCTTTGTAGGGACATGGATGAATCTGGAAACCATCATTCTCAGTAAACTGACACAAGAACAGATAATCAAACACAGCATGTTCTCACTCATAGGTGGGTATTGAACAATTAGAACACGTGGACACAGGGAGGGGAGCATCACATATTGAGGTCGGTTGGGGGGGGATTAGAGGAGGGACAGCAGGGAGTAGGAAGGTTGGGGAGGGATGACATGGGGAGTAATGCCAGATATAGATGGTGGGGGGATGGAGGCAGCAAACCACATTGCCATGTATGTACCTATGCAACAATCCTGCATGTTCTGCACATGTACTCCAGAACCTAAAGTGCAATATAACATATATATATATATATATGTATATATATGTAATATTTAATGTCATAATTGAGTGGGATTTATCTCAGGAATGCTAGGTTTGTTTAACATCTGTAAAATTCATTAACATAATATAGTTTATCAATAGAATATAAAACAAAAATTGCATGATCACCTCAATAGACACAGAAAAAACATTTGACAAGTTCCAACACCACTTCATAATAAACAAAGTAAACAAAGTAGGAATAGAAATCAATTTCTTTAATATGATAAAGGGCACCTATGAAAAACCCTCAGATAACATCAAGCTTACTTCTGAAAGAATGGATGCTTTCTGTTGTTGCAAAGATCAAGAGCAAGTCAAGGATGTCTGCTCTTGCCCTGTCTATTCAACATCATACTAGTGGTTCTAGCCAGGTCTATTCATCAAGAAAAAGGAATGAAAGATATTCATATTGGAAATGAAGAAAGTAAAACAATGTATATGAAATGTCAGATGAGACAGTCTTGTATATAGAAATCCTAAGGAATCCACTAAAAATCTGCTAGAACCTACCAATGACCTCAGCTAGATTGCAAGATGTAAGATCAATATACAAAAATCAATTGTATTTTTATACACTTGTAATTCCTAATGTGAAAATGAAATCAAATTCCCACTTGCAGTAATATCACAAATGATAAAATAATTTGGAATAAATTGAACAAAGTAAGTACAACAGTTATATTATAAAACTACGTAATATTATTGAAAGAAATTTTAGAAGGCCTAAATAAATGGAAAGACATATTGTGTTCATAGATTGAAAGACAATTTTGTTAGGAGAGCAATAGTCCCCAAATCGATCTATGGATTTCATATAATCTCTATTTAGACTCTCAGATGACTCCTTTGCAAAAATTGATTAATTAATTCAAAATGTTGTATGTGACCTAGGAGACAAGGGACTTAAGAGAGTCAAAGCATTACTGCAAATGAACAAAGTTAGAGGACTTCACAATTTTAAAACTTGTTGCAAAGTTAGAGAAATTAAGGACAGTGTGCTACTGGCATAGGAATATACATATAAATCAATGTAATATACTTAAGAGTCCAGAAATAAACCCATATGTTAACTGATTTTTGACAAAGATTCAGAGACCATACAAAGGGGAAAGAATAGTCTTTTAAACAAATGGATAGACATATGCAAATGAATGAAACTGTACAGGTACCTTGCACCATATACCAAAATTAATTCAAACGGAATAAGCACCTATATGTAAGAGCGAAGACTAAAAATCTTGGAAGACCACATGTGCATACCTGTTTATGTTCTTGGATTTACAAAACGTTTTTGAATATGACACCAAAAGTACAGACAACAGAAGAATAAGAATAAATTGAACTTTGTCAAAATTAAAACATCTTGTGCATCAAAAATTACCATCAAGAATGTAGAAAGGTAACCCACAGAATAGGGGAAAATATTTGCCAATTATGTATTTGATAGTAGACTTGTATTTAGAATATGTATAGAAATAACTCTTACAACTCAACAATTTAAAAGTTAACAATAAAAATGGTCATGTTACTTGAATAGCCATTTCTCCAAAGAAGACATACAAATATTCTTAAAGTAAATAAAAAGGTCCTCAATATTTTTCATCATTAGAAAATGTAAGTCAAAGTCATAATGAGCAAGAATTTCATATCCACTCGAATGGCTAAAATGAAAAAGATAAACAATTACAATTGTTGATGATGGTATGGTAACATTAAAACTCACATGCATTATGGGTTGGATTATAAAATAATTCAGCTACTTTGGAAACTGCTATGACAGTTTCTCAAAATTAAATATGCAGTTACTACATGTTCCAGGATTTCTACTTCTAAGTATACACTCAAGAGGAATGAAAATCTACATACATTTTCATAGCTGCGTTATTAATAATAATGAAAAATGCAAACAACTCAAATATTCTTCAACTAATTAATGAACAAAATGTAGATAGAGTAAAATATTATTCAGCAACAAAAATTAATGAAGTACTGGTACATGTTACAACACCAAATCTTAAAGACTTTATGCTAAGTGAATGAAGTCAGTCACAAAAACTATGTATTGTATGATTCCATTTATGTGAAATGTTTAAAATAGGCAACTTTACTGACAAAACACAGAATAGTGGCCGCCAGGCACTGGGGGATGGTAGAGCAAGAAGGATGGGAAATGATTGTTAATGAATAAGAGATTTATAAATAATAAAAAAAATATAAAATTACTTAGTGGTGATGTTTGTACAACTCTAAATATACTAAACACCATTGAATTGTATACTTAAAAGAGTGATTTTTATTGTGTATATATTATATTTCAATAACAGCATAATTTTAAAAATTATTTTGGACTTTGATCAAAATCTATAAGTTATTGGTAATGAAAACCGTTTTCTTGAAGTAGGGATATCATGATGACTATGTTCCTTCCCTCTAAAGTCTATAATCTCATAGCCCCCATATCTTACCACAATCCTTTCCCTCTCTGATAAATAGTATATGATAACAAAGTGTAAAATATACTTGTATCACATTATATTGCAGTAGGAATCAACCTGCAAATCTCAATAGCTTAAAACCTGTTCAAATTAAGCCCTGCTCTTATCTGTGTAAATAATATTTTACTAGAACACTGTCACATACGTTTGTTTCCATATTCTTTATGGATGCTTTCACCCTGAATGGACAGAATGCATTGTTGACAGAGAGATATTTTGATGGATGAACAGCCAGCAAAAGAAAGAGAAATAATAATAATAAAAAAAACCCAAAACAAAAATCTGAGAATGAAGGAAGGCATTATTTTAGACATAATTCATTTTGTGATTTCTAAAGGAGCTATGTTTTGTTTATTTTGTTCATTCAGTAGATGTGAATGAAGTTTGTTTTATAATCTAATTTTTTACAGAAAATGTTTGCTGATTTCTCTTCTAAAACAATAAACATTCATTTATTTCTTGCTTACATGTAATCCCTGTATATTTGAACTTCTCCCTGAGGCAGCTGTGCACCATAGGCTGGTTCAGTGTTGTACCTTCCAATTAATGTGCACTTCCTCATTTGCCAAGACAAGAGAAGAGCAAGAATGGATGATTGCATCCGCTGCTGTTAAATGTTTCTGCCCAGATGTGACACCCATTAGATCCATTCACATTTCATTGGCCAAAGTAAGTCATGTATCAAGGGTTGCAGGGAAGGGCAACTCTAATGACTTCTTTTCTAGTCATTGATATTTTGTTCATTTCTTCATCTGAATCAGTTCACCCTAGTGTTTCCACACATGTGATTTCAAACCTTACACAGGCTCCTTTGGTTTTTATTAACTCCATGGTAGTCAGGCTCTTATAATAATTATTCTGAGCTTATGATCTTTGTGTTTTATATTCTAAGACTGGATACAAAATGTTAGTATTATAGCTGATGATGTATAAGTTTTGCGTAAGAAAAACATCTAGAATACATGCATATCTATATATGTTAAGAAAACACATATACAGGAAACAGATTAATAACATTTCAAGGAAAAGCAATTTACTTTGCAAAGTAATCCACTGTTGGCTCTTTTCTGCAGTGGGATTCCTTACTACATTCTTAATTATTACACTACCAGTAATTTGATATACAGGTGATTTTTAGGAGGTAGTTATTGTAGAGAAAATTGCATTTTCCCTAAGTAACATGGAAACTAGCTTTCACTTTGGTGTCTTAGATAGATAAACAAAGTCTTTTTAAAAGTATTCAACAGAAAATGTACAATTCAAAAGCAATTGCAAGCCTTGTTTCCCTGAAATTCTACAAGTTAGTGTTCTGTAAATGTAAAATTATACTCTGGAACCAAATAGCTTATAGACCCTGTGTTTACTTGTTGCAGAGTAAGTGTTGGCAAAGACATGTTATGCCTGTACCAAATTATTTAAGCTCATCTTCACTTGTATTTTTCTGTGTCAATCACCATTTCTACTGAATTGAAATTTATCTTATTTGAGTTTCAACATGATATTATTCT
Source organism: Saimiri boliviensis (assembly GCF_048565385.1). Classification (NCBI taxonomy): domain Eukaryota; kingdom Metazoa; phylum Chordata; class Mammalia; order Primates; family Cebidae; genus Saimiri; species Saimiri boliviensis. Next base: position 53,665,677 of record NC_133451.1, read on the forward strand.
TATGAGCCTATTAGCTCTATTGAAAAGTTTAGGGATTTTGAAAAATTTGCCTCAATTCGTGTTGTGTTTTCATCAGTCTTTACAAAACTACAGACTGCCTTACTTATCTAATATTAAATCTGGAATCCAGTCAAATACAAGCAAATGAAAATTAATACATTGAAAAAATTTCAATTTCTTCAAAATTTACCTGTGAGCATTTCTGGTGATATACCAAGGCAATATGCAGAAAGGTCCATTATTACACTACTTATGTAATTAAAACAGTGAAAAATGACAATGCTATTTTTATAAGGTGGAGGGTAAAACAAGGCTCATTCACACCTATTCAATGAACAGAATTAGAAGTAGCTCTTCCAGAAACAACTAAATGCATGGCTTCCAAGATAATGTTTTCTTTTGTTTTTACTAATTATTACTCTCCTGTCTATATTTCTTTTGCTGGCTCTTCTTCTCCTGTCCATAACAATTATGATCCCTCTACTGTGTTCTTTTATTCTCATTTGTAGCATAGATCCACTTACTTGTTTTCATGTATTATTACTCTTAGGTGAATACAAAATTCCACTTATCTAATTCTTTATAGATGAAGAATGATTGCAGGAACAACACTTCATCATGTCCTTGGGAAATTCCTATTCACTTTCTCATTCATTCAATTAACTTTTTTATCATTTGCTGCATTCTGGACACTGTGCTAGCAACCTGCCTTTAAAAACAAAAAGCTTCCTGAGCCTCAATTCTATGGCCTCTGATAAAGGAATGCCCCCATCCACTAGTAACTTCTGTGTCAGATAAGTGAAGTAATAATGATTTATTTTAGAGTTAGAGGACCTCACTGTCAGTACAAGGTAAATGTGCAGGTGATACTCTATTGTTGAGAGTATATATTCCTGAAATTTCTTGTTGCAATTTGGAGTTACACACACACACACACACACACACACACACACACACACACACACACGGTTCAATAATACTAGTGCATTTTGTAGTACATTAATATTATTAAAACAAATATGTGTAAAGTTTCAGAACTTAACTTCTGGAGTCTGATATTTTGGGGTTCATATCCCAGTTGAACCACCCATTAGTTGTGTAACATTGATCATGTCAAAGCACTGCTATGTATGCACTTACCTGTAATATGTTAGAAAAGACAGCACCCACCTTATAAAGTGCTACAAGAATTAAAAGCGATAATATAATAAAGATGTTTTTGCAGAATGATTAAATCATCATAAGCACTAACAATCAACTATATTATGGGCCAAAGGACTACCTAATACTCAAACATATAATAATTCTTATTGAAAAAACATGTGACAAATTCCAATTGATATATAAGCATGTTTTCAAAAAACAACATATTTACAAAATATCTGAAACTCAGACATTTCACAATGCCCCAGCCACCATGTTATAATTCCAAAGTAATACTTGCCAGAGCCTCTATAGAGAAAGCTTTAAGGAATGTATACTTCTCCCTAACAAACTTTTGGGAACTTCCAAAAAAATGTGTTGGTTGTTTCTGAATTACTCCAATTCTCTTTCTTTTGAATATCTTCTTTTATTTATTATTATTATTTTTAAAAATTGTACTTTAAGTTCTGGGGTACTTGTGCAGATCTTGCAAGGTTATTGCATAGGTATACACACACCATGGTGGTTTGCTGTCTCCATCCCCCTGTCACCTAAATCAGGCATTTATTCCAATGTTATCCCTCCCCAAGGTGCCCACCCCCGGCTGTCCCTCCCCTGGCCCCCCACTGCCCAACAGACCTCAGTGAGTGTATCATTCCCCTCTCTGTGCTGATATGTTCTTATTGTTCAACACCTGCTTATGAGTGAGAACGTGGGGTGTTTGGCTTTCTGTTCTTGTGTCAGTTTGCTGAGAATGATGGATTTTGGATTCTTCTATGTCCCTACAAAGGACATAACTCATCTTTTTTATGGCTGCATAGTATTCCATGGTGTATATGTGCCACATTTTCTTTGTCCACTCTATCGCTGATGGACATTTGGGTTGGTTCCATTTCTTTGCTATTGTAAACAGTGCCACAATGAACATATGTATACCTGTGTCTTTATAATAGAATGATTTATAATCCTTTGAGTATATACACAGTAATGGGTTAGCTGACTCAAATAGAATTTCTATTCTAGATTCTTGAGGAATAGCCACACTGTCTTCCACAATGGTTGAACTAATTTACACTCCCACCAGCAGTGTAAGAGTGTTCTTATTTCTCCACATCCTCTCCAGCATCTGTTGTCTCCAGTTTTTTAATGATCACCATTCTAACTGGCATGAGATGAAATCTCAGTGTGGTTTTGATTTGCATTTCTCTAATGATCAGTGATGATGAGCATTTGTTATATATTTGTTGGCCTCATAATTGTTCTCTTTTGAAAAGTATCTGTTCTTATCTTTTTCCCACTTTTGAATGGGTTTGTTTCTTCTTGTAAATCTGCTTTAGTTCTTTGTAGATTTTGGACATCAGCTCTTTGTCAGATGGGTAGATTGCAAAAATTTTATCCCATTCTGTTGGTTGCCAGTTCACTCTGATGATTGTTTCTTTTGCTGTGCAGAAACTAAAGTTTAATTAGTTCCCATTTGTCTATTTTGGCTTTTGTTGCCAATGCTTTTGGTGTTTTAGTCATGAAGTCCTTGCCTATGCCTATGTCCTGAATGGTTTTGCCTATGTTTTCATATAGGGTTTTTATGATGTTACATCTTATGTCTAAATATTCAATCCATCTGGAATTAATTTCACTGTTAGGTATAAGGAAGGGGTCCAGTTTCAGCTTTCTGCACATGGCTAGCCTGTTTTCCCAACACCTTAAACAGAAAATCCTTTCCCCATTGCTTGTTTTTGTCAGTTTTGTCAAGCCTCAGGATACAAAAATCAATGTACAGAAACCAGAAACAGTCTTATACACCAATAACAGACTAACAGAGAGCCAAATTTTGAGCGAACTCCCATTGAAAATTGCTCCAAAAAGAATAAAACATCTAAGAATACAACTAACAAAGGAGGTGAAGGACCTCTTCAAAGAGAGCTACAAACCACTGCTCAAGGAAATAAGAGGACACAAACAGATGGAAAAACATTCCATGCTTGATGTTAGGAAGAATCAATATTGTAAAAATGACTATACTGCCCAAAGTAATTTGTAGATTCAAGGCTATCTTCATCAAGCTACCATTGACCTTCTTGACAGAACTGGAAAAAAATCACTGTAAACTTCATATGGAACTAAAAGAGAGCCCACATAGCCAAGAGAATAGTAAGCAAAAAGAATAAAGCTGGAAGCCTCATGCTACCTGACATCAAACTATCAAAGCAGCATGATATTGGTACTAAAACAGAGATACAGACCAATGGAACAGAACAGAGGCCTCAGAAGTAACGCCACACACGTACAACCACCTGTTATTTGACATACCTGCTTTTATTTTGTATAGGTCACTTCTTGCTTTCGTGTCTTAGATTTCTCCAAGCTGTTGCTTCTGTATCATACTCCTCTCCCCTCTACAAGTGTGGACATCAGCCACTCCCTTTAACTCCTGCATGCAGAACTAAAGCTAAGCTTTAATGAACTTTACTGAAAGCTTGGGTTTACATGATGGAAAAGAACTAAGCAATCACTGCTCATAGGGTCTTTAGGTCATGCCTTTAAAGAGGTGCCCCCTACTGGCTAATTCCTTCTGTAGACCCCAGGTTGTCATCACGCTGTGAAGGTCAACCAGTCTCCCCTCAAAAAAGGTGCTTTTTCTTATAATCCCTTCTTGAAGTCTAGATCAAATGTGTGCTGATCTTAGAAAAAAGAGAAATTTTTTCTCTACTCCAGTTCAAAAGCAGATACCTTGACTGAACCAGGATGATTGGGAAGGTAAACCTCCAGTCTAAAAAAGTAACATACAGGGGAGAGGGAATTATACTGTCAATATCTGAACCAACAGTAGTAAGTTTGTAATTGTGGTACGTTTACCATTCAGGTGATTTTCTCAAACTTTTTCAAAGATAAAGTAGTATTTCCATCTCCAGAGATGAAAACCATCGAAAACTTGTAAATCAAATTTATTTTTTCTTAAATCAAGCTAAATAGTTAAGACCACCTAGGTATTCCCCCCCTCTTTTTTTTTTTTCTTTTTCTTCTTTAGCCATGAAGTCTCATTGATAAATGAGTTCCATAGTACAATTACAGCTCACTGCAGCCTTGATCTCCTGGGCTCAAAGTATACTCCTGCCTCAGCCTCCCAAGTAGCTGGGACTACAGACACAAGCTACCGTGCCTGGCTAATGTTTTTACTCTTAGTTTTTGTAGGGGTGGAGTATCGATATGTTGCCTAAGCTAGTTTCAAATTACTGGGCTCAAGTAATCCTCCAGGCTGATCTTCCCAGGTAGTTGAGATTATAGGCACAAGCCACTGTAGTCAGCATCCCAATTTTTAATTTAAGTATAACATGTATATTATACTTAATATATATTATAACAAATATACATATATATATATATTTATTTTTACTTAGTGACATTCCAACCACAAACCATGACAACAATTTAAATGTAATTGTCTTTTAAAAATTTTTCCCTTCAAGAAATTAAACTCTCTGACACAACCTCATATCTTTCTATCTCCTCTATCCTCTATCTTCTAATAAATTTATTTGTTATTTTTGGTCATGATGACCTCAATCTTTCCAATTTGTTTAGCTTATCATTTCATTTCTTCACTTCAGGCTGCCCCCATAATCCCTTGAATCTGGTATCTGCCTTCAACACTCAACTGAAACATTGTTTTGCATATCATTTCCTAGCATTTTTTTCAGTTCAAGTGTATATTTAAAACTCAATATTCACACCACAGAAAACAATCCTGAAGCACCTAGTGCTAAGCTCGGTGTTTCCTTTCTTCCCTCATCCTTGTGCTTCACTCCACCTGCATAAGGAGTCCAGCGTCAGCTTGCTTATGTCTGTCCACCACCACTTCCAACCTCAGAAGATCAAGAGATAAAGAAACCTGGTACCCCGATTGCAGGGCGCCGGAGTGCACATCATCCACCAGGTGACTATGAAGAAGAAGCAACTGTGCTCGACAAGCCAGCATAAATATTCTTCTAGTCATCTTTACTCTCCCATATTTTCACCCCTGTAGTCCGCTTTTTTTCTCCTAACATTTTTTTTTTTAGGTGCAGGGAGTACATGCACAGGTGTGTTACATGGGTAAATTTCATGTCAGGGGGGTTTACTGTACAGATTATTTCATCCCTCAGGTAATGAGCCTGATAGGTTGTTTTTCCATCCTCACTCTCCACCCTCAAGTAGGCCCCAGAATCTGTTGTCTCCTTCTTAGTGTTCATGTCAAACAAGCGACTCAAACTTAAATTATCTTCTTCTTCCTAGACCTCTTTACTAAACCGGGGCCTCCTGAAACTACCTCTCTGTCGATGTATATGTATATGTGTATGTACATATATGTGTGTGTGTGTGTGTGTGTGTGTGTGTGTGTGTGTATACATGCACACACATACATTGTAGGTATGCATGAGTGTGTGTTTCTTTTTAATAATACTCTCCTACATTATTCATATCTTTGCTGAATGCTCCTTTTGCTTATGGAGTCTAATGTAGCCTGGGGTGTTTCATGAGAATTCTACTTCTCAGGTAATTCTCTGAGGATGCACTTTGATATGGTTTGGCTCTGTGTTCCCACCCAAATCTCACCTTGAATTGTAACAATCCCTATATGTTGTGGGAGGGACGCAGTGAGAAGTAACTGAATCGTGGGAGTGGTTTTTTCCCATGCTATTCTCATGACAGTGACTAAGTGTCATGAGATCTGATGGTTTTATAAAGGGGAGTGCCCCTGAACACTCTCTCTTGCCCCTGCACCATTGAAGAAGAACTTTACTTCGCCTTTGCCTTCTGCCAAGATTGTGAGGCCTCCCTGGCCATGTGGAACTGTGAATAAATGAAACCACTTTCCTTTATAAATTACCCAGTCTCAAATCTGTCTTTATTAGCAGCAAGAAAACAGACTAATACGTGTTAGCTGGCCTGTCTTCCCTCAGCTTGGGCCTTAGGACCAGGAAGTAGAATAGTCATCATTTTGCTTTCATTTGACTTCTAGACATTTTGTGTGTATATAAAGAGGAGAATGGTTTCCTGTTATGGGCAGAGACTTCCAGAAACCTAGCCCTCCTGATCTGTCTCTATCTCACTTAACTCTCCCCAGGGGGAGATCTGACTTATTTCTAAATTAATCGTAGAAATGGACTCCTTCCCCTTCTACCTCCAGGGAGCCAGTGTGCAGGCAGGAAGTATATATTCTGGCTTTCACCTTCATTTTATTTACTTCATTCAAGAAAGTCCTCAATTGTAGAAGCCTGAGGCAGTTCAGTGCTATCTGTAGCTGAGTGAGTGAATCTAGTTTCAGGCTAATTTTTGGAAGCCCATTATTGCACACTTTGGCCACATTTTCCAAAGACAACTGGACTCAGACAAGTTTAATCTTGAATATGTCATTAACTAGCTATGCGAGCCTGAACTGCTTCAAGTTTTACTTGGAAAAAAATTGTGATACCTTACCCTCTAGTTTTGTTGTGAAGATAAAATGATTTAGTAAAATTTAAAATGCTGTTCAATGTGCTTCACTTGTAGTGATTGCTCGCTGGTATGAAAAACTAATGTGATATTTTGATCTTCTTATACCGTAATCCATTTATCTTAAGGGTTTCATTTAGAGAAGAGGAGTTGGATTTATTTCATCTCTCCACAAACCTCAACACAGGTCATATTCCCTCACTCTATTACTAAATCAATGAAACAAACAAAAATCCTGCTCCTTTGAGGTTCATGACATTTGACTGTTATATCCTCTATTTCTTCTTATTCCTATCAGCCCCTGGTTTTCTGGATAGTCCTACTGCTTCCAGTCAGCTCTTCTTGGTCTTTTGCCAGAATCCGAAATGGTATATCAGATTCTCATTTTCCAGGTGTAGAATTTCTGATTATTTTCTAATATGTGATGCCTTTCCTGATTGGTCTATATGATTTTGTTTATTTGTGCCTATTTCAACTGTCCAAAGATTATATCAGTACCTGACGAAGTGAGTAATCTGGCTCAGAAAATATAATTTGTTTTATTTGTTTACTTAATGTTAGTGGTTATGCCTCTTAAGACAGCTAGGCACATACTGTTCTCTTTTCTTGGACTGCCTCACTCATTTTTGTACCAGCTCTCGAAACTTAACTTCTAAAAGGAAGCCTCCTCCAAATGAACCCACCTACCTCTAATTCCTCCTTAACTCAAATTTTAGTTTCTACAGTATTACATTATGCATATTTCAGTTTGTAATTTTAATGTATTGTCTTGCAATTACTTCCAATTTTTATCAGGAATGCTTTCTGAATAATTAAACAAATAATAATATTGTGAAAAGCAATAAAGGTTTTCTCACTTTTTTCCTCTCCATATCTTCAAAGAAGTTACTTTCTCTTTTAAAATAGTGAATGCTCAATAAATTCTATTATCTGGCATGTGTAAATGCATAACATCTTATTTCTTTTAGATTTGAATTATTGTAAATGAATTGTTCAGTTATATTTTTAAAAAATTAGTTTTTGATATTTTCTGTTTGTGTGTGTGTGTGTGTGTGTGTGTGTGTGTGTTTTGTGTGTATGTGTGTGTGTGTGTTTGTATTCTTACTCCCCACTGGATAAAGATTTAGATATGCTATCATGAATTTTACCAAGACCTGAGGAATAGAGCTCCCCTTAACAATTATATCATAATTTGTTTTACAAGAAGAACTTTTCAGATTCAAAAGAAACACTTCTGCTATTAATTAACACACTTTTCTAAACAGGGCAATATGGAGAATTACTTTGGACAGAAATTTTAGTGTTTTAAAAGTTTATGTTGTTTTAAAACAGTATAGGCTCAGTTTGACTTTGATCATTCTAACTGCACTATTGAATTAGGGAGGTGAATAACAACATTTTTTCATTAGCTTCTCCCCAAGTTCCCATGGGCTATAATCTGCAATTCAGAGCTTTCTCTTCCATTGATTTTAGTACCATGCCATGCTAGCAGGTGAGAAAATCAAAGTAACGGTAAACTTGAAACCTATCTGTGATAGTGTAGCTTCAATAGTTCTGTTTGAATGATTCTGTTAGCCAATCATCTGTTAGACAGGTTGTTTTAAATGTATCCTTCTAAAAGTCACACTCTCATCTCCATGGTCTGCTGTGCCTTACTGTCAAATTTCAGGAATTCTGGTTGACTTTATGATAATGTGTAATTACAGAAGAACATTTCTTCTTGGTTATAATGGTTTATTGCTATTATTGCAATACTGCTAGTATCTCCTTGTTATGTTACTCTTCCAGTTCATTAAGAGGGAAAAATGTATTTTTCTGCCCACCTGAAATCCATCTATTTATCTATCTATCCTGTTATTAATTAAATAAAGGGGATTTCAGGATTTCTTTAAAGAGTCATAGACCTATTAGATTTTGTTCACTTTGTTAACCCCTTTAATACTTGTACCTTCTTCTAGTATATCATAATAAATATCAAGTGGAGTCTCCAAGTCCTCTAGCAGATACCATAATTCTAGTCACTCTCAAATATTTATGGATTTTTTTTCTCACTAATCATCCAACGCGGTCCGTAGTCTCAGACTGTGCTTTCAATGTTTCTCTGTACTAGGAGCCTTTTCTCCAGGTGTTCTTCTGTATTGTGTCTGCATGCCAAGAAGTCAGTAAACACACACTAGGAGGGTGATGCCACATGCCATACATTGGAGTGCCTCAGAGCCTCAGAAACTTACCGCCAATCATCACCTTTCTAATAAGCCTTTTCTAGGTGCATATTCTAAAAAAAAAAAAAAAAAAAGTGAATGTATTTCCACTCTATTTTACATTCCTAGTTGGTGCCTCATGTCTTGCACAGTAAGATCCACACTGCAGTTAAAATGAACTCTGAAAACTCTTACTGACCACTTCCTTCTTGCTATTCAATCACCTGCAATTGCTGTCCCCTGTCCTTGGAATCAAATCTGAATTTTTGTCCAATTCAGGTTTATTTATCCTTATTTTTAGTATATGGAACTTTAACATGCTTCAGAAGACGAAACTACAAAAATGCGACACTCAGAGAAGTCTCACCCCTCCCCTGTGGAATTCATGCCATTTCCAGCCCACTTTTCCCCTTACAAGACACCAATTAAATTGGCTTCTAGTTTATATTTTCTATGTTTCTTTTTGTTAAACTAAACAGATATAGATATGTGTTTTGCTATCTCTCTTCTTCTTTACATAAATTGTAGCAAACTACATGTAAACTTTAAGCTTTACCTTTTTCACAGTATTTCCCAGAAATGACTCTGTAGGAGTAGAAGGGCTTGATGCCTTTCCTCTCTATCATAAAGGTTTTGGCTGATGTTCCTATAGCAAGCGATAAGTTAAGAAGAGAAAAGCACAGCAGATGCATTCAATTAAACTTTTACATGACATGAGAGCCTTCAGAAATGAAGACTCAGGAAAAATTGTCCATTTTTATGCTTGGGTTCAATGAGGAATAAACAGCTGTGTGAAAATATGATTAGATGAAAAGGGAATGATCTAATTGTGACAGAATTAGTGAATAAACCCAGCAAGGCATGTCTGTTCATTCTTTTGTCTCAATGTGTGGCATTCCTTCTTCCCAAGCATAGGGCAGAATACTTTCTGGAATGAGGGTCTTATGAATGAATGACTATCAGACAAGGTGATCAGAGAATTTCTTTATGGCCAGCTCCTACACAGAAAAGCTGGTGACGTTTACAATAATATTTCTATTTTCTATGACCTTCCTTTGGGAAGAGGAATTGTAGTTGCTATAGCCTGTCTTGGGGAGAAACGGAAGCAGGAGAAAAAAAGGCAGGAGAAGGTCAAAAATGGACTTTTGTTTCTGAGGCCCTTCCAATGGCTTTCAAGTACTCAGCATGCCAAAGTGCCATATGGCAGGGCAACATTTTCTGAGCCCCAATAACTCCATGTTACTTAAATGTAATTTGTTGAATTTTTTCTATTTCTAAGTATCTTCTGGGCAGAGATCTCAATTGAGGAACATTCTCTTTGACTAAATAATGAAATTCATGTTCTCTAATAGCTGACATTAGCAATGATGGTATAGCAAGAGCTTGTCGTGTCTTGTTCTCTTTCATTTTTACATGCGATATTTTCTTTTTCTTCTTTTTTTCCTTCACGTTCACATCTTCAAGAAACATCATCTCTGTTGTATTTATCTCATTCTCCCCAGAAAAATGCGGTTCCAAGTCTTTTCACATCTTTTTTGAAGTCTTATTTTATGGTTTGTGCTGTGAACAACTCAGTCTGAGATCTACGTTCAGTATTTTAGCACTTAAAGTGGGTCTTTTTTCCAGAGGGTGTCTTTTTAGTGCTACATCTAAGGTTTCTACTCTCCTCTCCTCTTTTCTTAGTCTCTTAAATTCTCCTTTGCCCACTCACCACACACACACATGCGAACTTGCAGCCATGATTCATGCACCATCATTAGCTCTGTCAGGATTTAGAATTTATTTCCCTACTTAAAAATGCCTTGAAATCTGAGAAGTTTCTCATATTCTAATGATAAGAAAGGGATGGATTATGTGTGATTTTCTTTGTGTTTGCTGCTGATTATATGTACAGTTTTGAGAGAGTTGTGCAGAAAAGGTAAGATGTCTTATTTTGTCATTATTCTCTAAACAAGCAATGCTTAATATTTGAACTTTTAACATGGTCTGGACAGTGTTTCATAGTCCAGCCCCATCTCAGCTTCCTCCTGAGATGCTTTGTTTGCTCTTTCTGCTCTGGTAATGCTCAAGTTCTTTACATTTAGGCTGTCCATTGCCTTTTAGCCTTTGAACATCCTTTCTGTTACAACCTAAACTTCACTTCCTTAGACAGGACTCTCCTTACCCTCGAATATAATTTGGCTCCCCTTCCTATATGGTTTCATAGTACCGGACAGTTTCTCTTAACCTCATTTAGAAAGCTTGTACATTTTTAAACTTAACATTTAAACTTATCAGATTAACGTCTTTCTCACCTGCTTTTCATTAAGCTTAGTTTGGTTTATCACTGTTTCCCTGGTGTCTAGAAAAGTAGTACTTTTTTAGTTTTTGTTCCCAGAAACAGATTCTGCTAAAGGCTCTGAATTCAGTGAAATCCCAGGAATCATTGGAAAGGGAGTGAGGAAGTGAGGTAGAAAAGAGACAGTAGTCAATAAGTGATTATTAATTTCCATTTCAGAAAACAGACATTTAATCCCACTAGGAATGTCTTGGAATCAGCACAGAACACATGGTTCAGTGAGGTGAAGGAGCTGGGGATTTTTGCACTAGTTCCCGTAAGTCATTTGCTGATGATAGCTCCTGGGAATGTGGTAATTCTCTGGCACTCCTGGCCTGCTATATAAGTGAACAGAGGAAGATCCACTGGTCAGAAAGAAGCCCAAGCAAAGATAAGAAACAACTGGAAGTAGAAACTTGTAGCGGCATGTCAACTCTGTACTAGGAAGTTTTAATGTAACATTTTATTTAAATCTTAAAATAAACTCATAGAAAAAATATTCTTATTTTAGAAGAAATCTTAGGCAGTTCTTGCCCAAACACTAATGCCCTGACCTTTCTATGCTCAAGCTCATGGTTAATGAAATGAGAATATCTCAAGCCTTTATTGTAAACTTTAAATGAACTGATGCATAAAGGTTGTTTAACACTGTGCCAGGCATGTGCTCAATGAATATTACACATATATTCCAAAGATTCTGACAAAAAATTTATTAAACTAAGAATATAAGAAGAAAAGACACAAATAAATAATTAAAATGCATTATATATGTCTATAAAAATGATTTTACTTTAGTCTTTATTTTGATATTGCTGGTAGATACTATCTTTAAGGTAAGTAGAATTCATTCATTCTTCTTTGTATCGTCGTGATTACTTCTTCTTTCAAGAAAATACATGCTCAATTTCCCTTCCTTAAATATCTATTCATGATTTCTTACCATTTACTTATATGATTAAAACTAGTTAATATATGCTAATCATTAATTTTCTGATGTCTGAAATACCAGTATCAGACAATAATTTTGAAAGCATAGAACTAAATATATAATATATATGTAATAATTTGAGAAAGCAAATTTCCTTTTCTCCCACTGAATTTTAAATTGTACTCTCTGAAAAAAATGTCAGAGTTAAGAAGTCAATGCTTTTTATGTTGGTAATATATCTGTGGCTTAGAAGAACCAGCATTTATATAATATAGTAATAAGAATAATTATTCAGTCTCCTTAAAAAAAGTTAAAAACATGGAAATTGGATTGGCTGTGCTAACACTGTAATTCATTGGTCAGAATACAGTAGATACACTGCCATTATTTATATCAATAGACTCATTAAGGAGCTAATGATTTTTCTCCTTGAGTTATTATGCTCCTCTGAATAGTCAATGAAGCCTTGGGCAATTCCCTTCATGCAAACAATCTGCCTTTGCTTCTCTGAAGGAGCATTAGACAAATTATCTTAGAGAAATTATAGATACTGAAAAAGAAGCTTTCATACTCTTTAATATAATCACTTCTGAATTATTTAACACTATGGAATAGTGTTTAATATTATTGGTAAGCAGAATTTTAAAATTAAAGAGACCCAGGTTCAAATCCAAAGCCACTTCATATTTGCCAAAGTATGTATGTTCATACATTAAAAAGTTATTTAGTTTCTGTAATTTCTGGTTTACATACTGTATGAGAAAGAAAGTAACAATCTCATAAGGACATTATGGGAAATTGTAAAATAATGTATACCAAGCTACTCCTAAAGTAACTGACAACTCATTGCGACTTAACAAAAATGCTATTGATATTCTTCAAATTTCTTTTAAATTGGAGTGCAAATTAAGGTGGCTACTTAGGGGGAACATCATTCGAAGTTGCTTAATCTTTGTACCATAATGCTCCTTAAAAACTTCTCTGTATGAGAAGCAGAATTTAAAAGGAGTCTTGTAATTCATCTGTAATTGTGGCTGTTTTAATGTAGTTTAATTAAGTATACAATAGACAGAACTGTTTCTGGTTGGGCAACTTCAAGTATTAATTTGCAAATGTGTCTTCTCAGGCCCTTTGTGAGACACAAATGACTCAGAGAAAGCAACTACTCAGTCCTGAGAGATGTAAATCAAAGTTCTAAGTGACTTCACATTGAACATTTCATTAACGTGTGTCTGCTACTGTCCTAAGCAATTTTAAATACAATAATTCATTTAATTTTCATGGTAACTTCCTGAGGTCACATAGTAGAAAATATTGGTGGCTTTATTAGTCACTTTTACATGGTTGTGCCTTTACCCTCTAGCTGCTGTGACTTTTGGGTGCCAACTGTCACAGATGCCTTCATCGCTGGAGAATTACTTTCCTTCTCACTAAGGCATCTTGCTAGAGAGATTAGCAAGCTATAAAAGGTGTTTCTTTGCTGTAGAGGCCAACTCTGATTTCCCCCTATAGACTCATTCTGAAATAGGCTCCCTGGTGAACACAAGTGTTTTGGTATTTACCTATTACTGAGGCCCCCTTCTATATTGAATTTGGGATAACGCTGTGTAACCAATAGAATGTGGCAAAAGTGCTACTGCATGACCTAGAGGTTGGTTATAAGAGGCTTTGAAGCACCTGCAATTGTCTCTTTGAATATTCGTTCTGAGGAAGGCAAGGCAGGATGTAATGAAGTCTGCCTATCCTTTGGGGGCCATGCTATGAAGAGCTCAGACCAGCCACAGAGAGTGTCTGTGTAGAGAGACAGAGGCTAGCTGGCCCTCAGGTGTTCCAGCTCTCCCAGCTCAAATGTGTGAAGAAACCATTTTGGTCACTGCATGCCCAGTAAATGCCACATGGAACTTAAGCCTCGAGTCATGCTGTCTCAGCCACCTCCAGCTGTTTGAGCCACTTTATCTCACAGGGCCGTGCAGTCAAACTTCACTGTACCCTGTCCAAATTCCTGAACTGCAAGAATCATGAGACAATATAAGGATTGTTGTTTTACTCCACGAAGCTTTGGGTCAATCTGAAGCAATTGATGATGAGACACCAGGGGTGGTCAGGTGCATGCTCCGCTTCCCCCACCACCCACCCCCGGTTTATCCTGATCCTCACTTCTCCCTGTTTTCCTCAGCACAGCCCTTCAACAATTTACTTCCACAAGAAGCTTCTTCTTAGTTCTTCTTCTAGATCATTAAGCTTAAAAACATAGGTTCTATTATTATTGTATTTTAAAGATGCTCAAATTGAGGCATAGATGAGTAAAGCCACTTACACAGTTACACAGGGAAGACTTGCAAGAGCCGGAATTTGAACCTGACCCCTCCGCTCCCACAGCCTTTTTTCTTTACCAAAATGATCTATTGCTCTTGACCAGAGTTATTGCTGCTTACTATGGGGGGTAAACTGTGTTGAGCGATTGTGCTAAACCTTCAAGTCAAAGAAGCCTTAAATATAAAGAGCAATTATTGACTCACTTTCTGATTTTTTTTTCCTATTCAGAGGGTTTGTGTCTTCTACTGTGATACAGAATCTGCTGTTGTGTTTAGCATGTAAGCCTTCTGTGCGATGGCAGGTGGACAGCACATGGGGCTGCCTGGCTGGTCGCCAAGTGCACTGGTGTTCTGTTTTCACCATGCCAATCCTTTTGTCACTTGTTAAAAATTCAGTGTTATCTCCTCTCCCAAACATTGCTACCATCTGCCTACACATGAATTTGACAATGATTTTGTGGTAATTGCAGCTGTGTGTCTGATACCAATTATTATTACATAGACTGGCCAATACAAATTCATGTTTAAGCATCTTTTTTTTTTCTTTAACTCTACCCTTCTAATCTTCTCCACCTCCCTGTCTCCCTGAAAGTTTGTGATGGTCTGTCTTGAAAACTATAGTTGTTTTCTACTTCAATAAAGAATTAAACATGTCATAGACTTTTTTTCTATACATCCATCCAACACATTAAAATAGCTCTAGGGGCTAATTTTTTAAGATCACAATAGAGTTATAATGAAGACTGGTAAAAGTATTCATTTAAATTTGTTAAATGAAGCCAAGATAACTAGTTAGTTTTACAGTAGCATTTTCCCAAATATGTACTTATAAATAAGTTAGTGCTTGCATTTATGGATCTTAAGCTTCTTTTTAAAGTTCTTAGGAAAAAATACATAATTTAAAATAGTATGTTATTTGCTATGGCTGTCTGAAAGGGTTGCTAGTTTCTCTTCAAGAAGAAATATTTGAAATACCAAATATTTTTAACGTCGTGATTTTGCAGTGTCATTCAGCGCAGTGTTCACCTCCATCTCCTCACCATCTTAGCTCTAAATATGTTGATATATGTCACTTTGTTAGAATAACAATAAAAATACTTCATACATGCACCTTTCAAACAAAATCTTTCATGTGAAATGTCTGGCAGGTTTCTTAAGGGAAAACCATGACTGATATAAAGCTGCTCACAACTGCAGGCAGGAAAGTCTTAGGAATGTAAGAATGAAAACAACAACAACAAAATAAGACTTACCTTGAAAGGAAAGCAAGGCCATAAACATTGGTATAAAAATCTCTTGGTATATATTTTGGGAGTTTTGCCAATTAGTTGCCAGTTCCATTTAGTGAGAATCCTGTGTCAAAAACTTGAAGAAGCGTGTACAGGACAAAAATGTTAATCACCATAGCTTTTTAATTAGAATGGGCTCTATTTACAAAAGACGCATTAACGGAGAAAAACAGACAAAAGCCTCTCAACATGTATATTTCACATATACATGGGAGATACCTAGAAAATGAGTACTGCCCCAAGAGGGGGTTTTGAATTTCAGATTGTATAGTGTTTTTAAGAGAAGCAGTATCTTTTTAGAGATGTGACAAGACACAGAGAAAAGGCGTCGAACCTATGGGCAGCAACTTTGGGGGAAGGTAAACAAATGGCAGATAAAGGTTAGTTAATAAACTTGTTAATACAAATTCTTCTGGTATCATATCAAGGTTGATGAGGGTCTAAGGCTGTCTTCAGTGTTTAACCTTTGTTTGCTCTGGTTGGTATGTTTGAGGGTTGCGGGTGGTATTTGGAGGGAACAGGATAGCTTTTGTCTCTATAAATCTATATTCTACTTGTAGACAAATAGAGAAAGGGCAGAAAACAGTCCTGCATCTACTTCCTCTCAGTTACTTCAACTCAACAATTCATATTTTGGGGAGGGATATTCTGGACACCCAAAAGCGTTAAAAGTTAAAACACAAAGGAAGTAAATAATCAATGCAAAAAGTACCAAATTGTCAGTATTATTCTTAGCAATATTGCTATTATGAATACTTTTCTTTTAACAAACAAACAAAATTTGTAGCTATCATTCTCCCTGAAAATCTTACCATGTACCACAGTTGAATGAGTTTCACTCAGTTTTAGTAATCATGCCTCTGCCTCTGCCTTAAACTGTTCTGTCATTAGCATCTGACTCACTACCACTCATTCTTCTGGTCTATTAGACATTACTTCTTCTGAACTCCTCCAATTTTGATAAGTGGTCCTTCTTAGTTTTTCCATAATGCCATGTTCTTCTCTTCTAACACTTGTTTTCTTGTCACTACCTACTTGTTAGTTTTGTTTACAATTGTATGCCCAATGCCTAAAATTAGACATTAGGAACATAGTAAGTGGTGTGATAAACATACTTTTATTTCCATTTTTATTGAGTAGCTACTGCATTCTGGTAGCTATGTTATGTACTAAAACTACAAAGGAAAGCCAAACACTGTTCCTGACATGATGGATCCTCCATTCAAATGTAGGGCACACATGGTAGACACTGTCGCTTTTGGGTTACTTAATTTCATAATTTTACTCCAATAATTGTTATATCTCACCAAGAGTCCATTCAGTCTGCCACATCGCCCCCATTTATTAATCTCCTTTTGTTTTTCCCTCCTTCTTACCCTGCTTAGATTTCATAATCCGTTAATGTAGCTATCCCTTGCTTACATTCTCTACCTCTACTCCACCTGTAACCCTTGCTTGGCAAACATATTCACCGCCTAGTACTTTCCTCTAGCGCTTCTGCATAGTTAAGCATGGCTATAGAATAAAATACAGGCCTGCTGGCTGAACCTATTTTATTTATTAGTACAGATTTCAAGCTGCTCAAGAATTCTGCTCTATTTACCGAATCAATTCACCATCTTACCTCTTCACATTTTCCCACCTCATCTCTCTTACATTATCCTGACTTCCCTTTCTGCTGGCTTCATTATATCATCATACAACCATGCCATAACATCCACCATCTTAAAATACACACACACACACACACACACACACACACACACACACACAGAGAGAGAGAGAGAGAGAGAGAGAGAGAGAGAGAGAGAGAGGGCAAAAAAAAAAAAAACCCCTCTTTACTCCGCATTTACTTCTCCCATAATTTCTAGCTTTTCTAGCAAAATTCTGTCAAAGAATTCTTTCAACTCTCTGTCTCTACTCCCTGTTTTTCCCTTCTCTCTTAATCCCACTACAAAGAGCCTTTCCGCTGTCTTGTCAGGATCACCAATTACCATGATGTTACTAAATCAAGCTGACTCTTCTATGCCTTGAAATTATTCAAATGCTCAATAGCACTTGACACTTTCTCACTGCTTCTCTGATGACACACTCCCCTGGTTTTCTTATTCTTACTGGCAAGCACCCTCGTCTGGCCCCTCTTCTTTGATTTTTTAAAACTTTGTAGTGTCATTAGCAGTTCTCATTCCCCATCTCTCTTCTTCAAACACAATTCCTAGGTATCACCGAGGTTAAAGTTTTAATACATGCTAATGATTCACAGATTCACGTTTCTTTTCCAAACCTTTCCCATGCACTCTAGACTCACGCATAGAACTATCTATTAATATTTCCACTTGGAGTTTATAGGCCTCATATGTAGAGGCCACTCAAGTTCTTTTTTTAACTTGTATCACAAAGGCTTTATTTAAAGGTCCATCTCAATTTACGTGTGGCAGCACAAAATAAAGGACCAGATCGTGACACACCATTTCCATCTCAAGCGGTCGAATCCAACATCCAAAACCCAGCGAGCAGCCAAACTCAGCACAACCTCCAGGCCTCTCGCTCAGACTCCAGCAGGGTCTGCACGTCGCCCTTGCGCACGGGGCCTTTTACGTTGCGGATGATGGAGCGGCTCCTGTCGTCCATAAATTCCACGTGCACCTGCGTGCACCGTCCCTGAGAACCGGTCCTGCCCAGGACCTTGGTGACCCTGGTCAACCTGATAGGCTGCACACGGCTGGCATCCATGATGGCGGCTCGGCAGTGGTCTGGCGGAGAGCTCAAGTTCTTAATCCACAGAGTGAGATGCTCTCCCTTCATCTCTTCTTTTTCTTCGTGTCATTCAAATCAGACTTAAATATTTTTTTCAGAAAATCTCATTTAACCATCCATTCAAACCCTCCCAATTGTATATTTCTTTACTCTGCTATATTTTTCTTTAGAGTGCTTACCTGTTTATTATCCATTGTTCCCACTAGAGACTAAGATTCATGGGGATATACATTGCTATGTCCTTAGAAGCTAGAATTCAAAATTTTTGATAGGTAAATAAATAAAATAAGGAAATAAAATAATTATAACTATATATGCTTTGAAGGACAAAAATAGATTGTTGTATTTAAAAAAAAATAACTGTGGAGGTGTGAATAGGATTGTCAGAGATAATCTCTGAGATTTTGACTAAAACTTAAAGAATGAGAAGGAATCTGCCATACATAAAGCCAGGGAAAACACATTCAACAAAAAGGGACTAGGAAATACAAAAATGACTTACAATGTGAAAAAGCTTGCCAAATTCTAGGAATTCTTGAAAGACTGTGTGAGTGGAGTACAATGAGTGAAGGAAGGAGTGGCTTGAGATGAGGATGGAGAGGTGAGCAAAAGCCAGGTGACAAAAGTTTTTGTAGACCATGATAAGGGTCTTTAGTATTACTCTTAGAGAAAAAAATGTGCTGCAACGTTTTATGTAAGAGGGTGAAATGATATGGTTCTACTCAGTGGATAATGGATGAATAGAGAGTAATATGGTAGTAAAAGCAATAGGGAAAGCAGTCATGTGGCTGTTACAATAGTCCAGGAAAAAGATTGCTGAGGTCTGGTCTGGGGCTATGATAATGACAAGAAGAAAATGATACAGATTTGAGGTTTATTTTCAAGGTGAAATTGGTGGATCTTACTAGTAGACTGAATCAGGAAAAAAATAAGGGAAAGAACAAAATTAAATATGATTTTCTGTCTTCTGGCTGGATGATATATGTGAGAACAGAAAGCCTTGCTGATTTCCAATATAAAGAAGACTTGGTAGGATAAGGTTAACAGAGGAAATGTCAGGCTCATTTTGTTTAGATTAAATCTAAGGTGTCTATGAGACATGCCAGTGAAGACGTCTGGACTTCCACAAACTTCTTAGGTAGTTTTATTATATTCCCAATTTTATAAATAAATTTACTGGGATATAGAGAAGTTAATTAGTTTTCCCAAATTTCTTCAGCAGAAATAGAAAAGTGAAATTTACCCTAAATCCATCTCATTCTGAAATTGTGTATGTAACTATTAAGGTTAGAACATTTGGGAAGAATTCTGTTCAGGAAAATTGATTCGGAAGTTGTTAGCATGATCGTATTCTAAGTCCACAGGTGTGACTTCTTTGGTAGAGGAGAAGGCTGAGACCTGAGGTCTCATATACTCATTCCAAATTAAAGGTCACAAAACCAAATTGCTTTCTCCAGTGTCTCCTGAGAGTGTTTTCCCCATTTTCCACCACAGAATGTAGGTCTTTTGAATGTGAAGAGGGAACTTAAAATGATAGTTGCTGCTGTCATATTACAGTAAGAGTATATAAGAGCTTTATAACAGTCTTTTTTTATAAATCTTTCAGAAAGATCATTTTGAAGTTTGGCCAGAAAAGACCAAATTGGCTTACAAAAATTTCAGATCAGCATTTACTTTTGTAAAATTACTGTAAGGCACCAATAGCCACGGCTACCGTGGAAAGGTGGTTCTGGTCCCGTAATAACATCTACTTTAAGAAATGCTTAAGACATTTTACTAAAATATATATATATATATATATATATATATATATATATATATATATATTCTAACTCTTTTGTATCCTAATGATCATTAGAAAGGGACAGTTTTTCTAGGGCCTTGTAAAAGAAAATAGCATGGACAGAATTAAACAGGCATGGAAAACTTTATTCAAGACTATTACAATAGGGTAGAGAGGTTGAACTCAACTTCACTGAAATAAAAGCTTTTAGGTGCTAGGGTGAGCTGGTGGGAAAGCTCTGGGGGATGACAGGAGCAAGATTAGTTAATTTGACTAGATCATCTGTGTTTGCTAGTTGGCATTTGTCAAAGTTAGGTTCCTACCTTCTCAGAGAATAGGAGCTAGATTATCATTTTTTAAAAACTTTTATTTTAAATTTGGTACAAGTGTAGATTTTTTACATAGGTAAAATTCTGTCATGAGAGTTTGTTTTACATATTATTTCCTCACCCAGGTATTAAAACTAGTGTCCATTAGTTATTTTTCCTGATCTTCTCCCTCCTTCACCCTCTGGTGCTATCTTTTTTAATGATTGCATTTCTTGGAGAAGATTTTTTTATTTCAAAGTAGCACAGACATAATTTACAATTTCAGGTTTTCTAAGTAAGTGCTCTAAGGAAAGGTCATGGGTCTATAGTCAGGAAGGAACCTGTCTAACATTTATTAAAGCAGAGGGAAATACTAAGATTGTCTTCAACAACACAGAAATAATGTTCAATATAGACACTGTCAAAATTGTCTTTAATGATGTACAAACTTACAGCCTGTATGTTATTCAAAGAAATATGCAGAGATTTCTGGGGAATTCAGATTAAAATTTATGAACTTCAAGTTCTGTGTCATGACTCTACCCCTCACCTGCTAAGACCTCTCGTGCTGTTTCCAAAAACACCCTCAGTTTTACAGTACAGAATCAAAGGATGCTGTGCTAAGGCACCAATGTTACTTGCCTCTTCTTCAGCCAGCAGGCAATCCCTGGAGAGGGTGTTGTAAGTAAGAACGCTAGAGGTGATGTTGAAGGGAAAAGCAATTGCTTCTGACTGCTAATGTTTAATCTGTCCCCTACAGAAATGAAAGCAGCCTTTTATCTTTGAGTAGAATAAGGTGATTTAGAAGGGGAACAAGATGACATCGCAGCAGTTGATGCTGATGGCTTGGCACTAAATTCAATTCAGCACATGACTTATGTGAATTTCAAGACTGAGATAAACTTTACTAATGTAATGGCTTTTGGGGAGTAGTTCAGAATTCCTTCTAAGTCTCTTAAACTGTTGCTGCCTTGCCATTCTGACTTACATAGTAAAGGCAGTGTTTGATCGGCTGCATTTAATGACTTACCATCATTTCTAGCATCTTCATAGAAGTATGCTGCAGGCTGAAACCTGACTCACAAGTTGAAGGGAAGTCATAATGTATTTTTTCTCCAAATCTGGGAATTTCATAATTCAATATAAAACAAAAGAATAACACATACAGTGTAAACACTTTCATGAACACCTACTTCATAATCAATTTATTCATTTTATTATTCGAAATATTTAATATCTGTAAAATCTGGAGACTCTTGAATTGTAGTCAATTTGCACTGAATAATATAAACATAAGTATTCTATATGTTTAGAATACATTTATTTTTTATCTCATGACAGTACACTGTGTACTGATTTTAATGCTCTTTCCACAGAACATTAACATGAAATCTTATGAAAAAATATTATTTATAACTTTAAAGAGCAGAATTGTCCTAAAACAGTTTCACCAAAGTGTAACTGAAATTTCATAAACTGCACATATTTAAAATGGACAATTTGATGTGTTATGACAAATATATACGATACAGTTTTGCTGTCTCTCCATGCAAAATCTCATCTTGAATTTTAATGACCATAATCCCCATAATCCCCATGTGTCCAGGGTGGGACCAGGTCAAGGTTATTGAATCATGCGGGTGGTTTCTCCCTTGCTGTTCTCCTGATAGTGAGTGGGTTCTTATGAGATGTGATGGTTTTATATGTATCTCACACTCCCCTGCTTGCTGTTCTCCTTCCTGCCACCTTGTGAAGAAGGTGCCTTGCTTCCCATTTGCCTTCAATCATGATTGCTCACCCTCTACCTTCTGCCTGAGGCCTCCCCTGTCATACTGAACTGTGAGTCAATTAAACCTCTTTACTTTATAAATGACCCAGTCTCGGGCAATTCTTTATAGCAGAATGAGAATGGACTAATAAAATATACAAATATGAAAATGTCACCAAAATCAAGAAAATGGGCATCATCCATCACATCAAATTTTCTTGTTTCCGATATTCTCAGTTCTTCCTACTTTGAATCTTAAGAACTCCCTGCTCCTGATCTTGAGACCAAAATCGACCTCTGATCTGCTTTCTGTTATTATATATTAGTTTGATTTTTTAAGGATTTTATATTTGTGGGATTATACAGTATGTACTTTCTTCTTCTCCTTCTTCTATTCATTTATTTTGAGATTCATCCATTTTCTAATGTACATTAGAAAGAGTTCATTCTTTTTTAATTGTTTAGACATATTTTATTGTGGGTTATTCCAGTTTGCTTATGCATTCACCTGTTGGTAGACATCTGGGCTATTTCCAGCTTTTGGATATCACAAATAAGCTACTACAAACATTTGTGTAAAAGTATTTAAGGTCATATTTTTTTCATTTCTATTAGCTTGATACCCAGAAGAACAATGGCTGGATTCTATGATATGTGTATGTTTAACTTTTTGAGAAATTTACAAAATGTGTTTTACAGTGCTTCTACCAACTTTCATTCCTACTGGCAATGCATGAGAGTTTCAGTTCTTCCATATCCCCATCAATAGTTAAGGTGAAAGACCTAAATTTCAGTAATTGTAAAATAGATGTTTAGTAGTATTTCCTTGTGGTTTTAATTTTCATATTCCTAATAAATAATGATGTTGAGCATCTATGTATGTGCAATGCGTGTGTCATACATATATCCTTTTGGATATTTCAGAGAAAAGGTTAATATTATTAAGCTAAAAATAGCTCATATAAGTGAAGTTTCAGTAAGTACTGTTATTCTAAAGACAGAAAAAGGACAAAACTAATTGAAAAACTAAATAAGATAATTTACATAAAGCTCTTAGTAGCATATCACATATCTTTTTAAGGAGAAGATCCATAAGATCAATTATTATTGTTAGCATAAATATTAATTAATATTCATGGTATATATAGGAAAAAGTTTTTAGCACCTATGACAACCAAATAAATGTACTTAAAACAATGTATATATATGAAAATATTCTATAATAATTATAAAAATTTCCAAGAACTTTATAACAGAGATATAGGAAATATCCTTTGTTTTTAAAATAATGTATATCTTTTCTTTTATAATTTGAAATCATTTTTATTTGACTGTTAAATATCTAGTTTGGTTGCCTTTCATTTTTCACATATCAATTTATTCTGAACCTAAGCCTTCCTGGCTCTCTTCTTTGAGATTCAACAATCTTATTATTTTTTTCCTTTAATAGAACTTTTGTTCAAAGCCTATGCTATATCTAATATAATAGTGACCTTCTTGTGCATTTATATTAATTAATTTGACTACATACTTTCAAATAACAAAATCAAGATTATTTTAGAATAAAATTATTGGATCATTTATTAGTAACTATTTCTGTTCTTAAACATCCTTACCCTTTTGATAGCCAGTCCCACCAATATCAATGACTTACTGACAGCACCACAACCTAAGGATAATATAATCTGTGGATGTAATATACAACAGTCTGTGTCTTTGTATGTGTATGTGGGGGCAGGGGTGGGAGGTGGTAAAAATAATCCCACAAGTTATCAGAAACAATGTTCTGAACAGAGTTCTCAGAAACAATGATAATATGACACCTTACTATTCTCAAGTCCTGTGTTATCTAATGAATGCATGTAAAGAGCTTTCCGGTCCATCTACACTCTGTTGTTAATAAGGATACTAGGGAATTAAGTGAAGCTAATAAATCTTGTATTTATTGTTTTTTTTTTTGTCTTAAAAAACCCAGCATTAATTAGAAGAAGAAACTGACGGATAAGACTTAAGGGAAAATAACAAAGTAGGAATAAAGAATCCATGCTAGCAGGTGAAAGTACTCAAGAAGTTAAAAATAATTAAAGGTGACAAATTTTAAAGGTGTGGCCTTTCACACAGGGTTTTAGCCTAATTATATTTTCTAATCTATTTTAGTAGACTAACCCATGTTTTCAAAAAATATTACAAGCTTTTCCTATACATGCAGCCTAGTTGTAATATGGTTTCTAATTCATCTGCTAATTAACCGAAAATATTGATATAATAAAACCCAAAAGCTTGTATCATTCTTGGCTATAATTACCTATCATATGAATATAGTCCAAATGTAATGGATGAGAAAGGATTGTTACTATTATTAATATGATTGTTATTTGGACCAGGCATAATAATTATAATAACTTTAGATTTACTCTTAAATTAGCTATTTATGAGCGCTATAGAGAATGGTTCTCACAACTAGAAATATCTCTTAAGATAGAGAATTTAGAGAAAATATTTATTTTTGTCTCTATTTTTATGTCCTTTTTGCTGTAAAATTACCAAGCATGCTAAAATCTTATCTTCCGTGACTCTTGTTTTAAAGCCAACAAAACTCTTCACTATTTTAGAAGATTAAAAATGTCCAAGATAGATTTATTATTCGTTCAGTATAGAGTCTCACTCTGTTGCCATGCTTGACACTTCCAATTTCAATTTATTTCCTCACCTCAGGGTAACCTCAGATCTTAGATTAATGTCATTTGATAACAGAGTACAATTCTGCATGACATATTCTCAGTTGCCATAGACAATGCTTTGATGAACGCCTTTAAAGTAGAATAAATCTCTTATGCTACAAAACAAATGGTCTTGTACACTTTTGCAACAATAATGAATACTTTTGAGGGGTAAAAGTGGCAACAAAAATTTCTGAAGGCAATGAAAATAAGCCAGTGGTAGTGGTTTTTCTATGTATTAGACTCCTCAGGACTATTCTAACTGGTTCCCACTGATGCCATCTTTCTTGGAGATAACAGAGATGAAGGTGCAAATGATTAAAATATGTGCAAATATTCAAGTCAGTCATTCAATCATCAATGCTGCAAGAATACTGTGCATCCCTAAATTTGATAGAACTTACATTAAGTTAGAGCTTTATTATATTTTGACCTGATTATGATAAAGTAATATTCTTTAATTATAAGAGTTGTTCATCAAAATTAAATTGTAAGTCACTACAATGCTGATTTTTCACTGTAGTAATTTAAAATATTTTTATGTTCACGTGTTTAAGTGATAGTCAAATGATTAAGAAAACAGCCTTAAATATGTGTCACCTTGAATTCATAATAATAGCCATGCTCTGTGAAATTCTGTTCTCAAATAGTACAAAACTTAATAGTTTAAATCAAAGGAAGATTGGTTTAATTCAAAATAAATATTTAAAATGAGAATAGCACTAAAGAGCAAGGTTTTAATTCAAGGTATTTCAAGTCCTAACAAGACACTGTGTTGATAATATGCACATGATTCAGGTTTTGTGTTAGTAAGACCTAACAGTGCTGGACAAGAACAGATGCATGATATTTGTGTTTGGAATCTTGCTAGCTAGCTTTATTTATGGAAATAACTTTGAGTAAGTTTTTTCCTACTAAATATTATCATGGTATTGCTATTAAGTTTCTTCGTAAATTTTTAGGTATAAAGTTTCTTTCTAGTTATTGATTAGCATATACACACATATACATATATATATATTTATATAGGCACATGAACCCAAGCAATCTGCATGTCACTTTGGAACTCCTCAGAGGCTACGTTAAAAGCGTAGGTAGTTGACCCTTCAGTCTCATCTGGCTGATTGCTCTTGTCCAGGCATATGGAAGACCATCCTTCCCAGACTATTTGTAGTTAGATTGGGTCATGGTGATCAATACACTTGAGAGGAAGGGATGGGATTATGTTAGGACCAAGGTTGTGTAAAATCTCTCCACAACCCTCTAGCTTTCTCATTTTCTTTTTCAATGCTTAGAGAGTAACATGTTTATGATGAAAAAAAAATCCCAGTATGAAAATGAAAGAGATATCCCAAGATATGACTTAGAAAACTTTCAAGTTTATCGAACCCCTTCAGATTTTGCATTAGCAAGACATAAGCTTCTATTTTATTAAATCACTTAGATTTCAGAATAATTTCTTATTTAATCACAAACCAGTCTTTCTATAAATGAAAATTATGTTTATTCAACCTGTCTTGGAGTTCAGGGTATATTGAGTTGGATATTTAAGCTTATGATGTACACCCTGAATGTCTTTATTGATCCACATAATACTTGTTAACTTTCTATCTTGCCATTACATTTTGCCAGGCACTAGGAATACAAAGTTCCAGGTGATATAACAATCTAATAATAAAAGGAATATGGACATGCAGTTAAAATTCTGCAATATTATTAGTGCTGTTGATGCTCTATTAAGAGATAGAAATCAAGAGCTGAAGAATATTTGAGAGACAGATAGAGGAAAAAATGGCTGATAGGAGGCAGGACTAGATTGCAGCTCCTACTTGAATGGACAGAGCAGCACGTGGATACTCACATTGTGAACTTTTGCTCCAGAACTAATGCAGGAAAATATCAGGAAAGGTGAGAGAATCCACAGACCCTCTGAAGGAAGTGGATTGCTTTTGAAGACCCAGGGGACACCCCAAATGCTGTGAGTGCCCAAGCTGTGTAAGTGGGAAAGGGGGATTGTCCGCCCCTGAACACACACCCTAACTGCGGCACTTGAAGGTCTAGATCATGGGAGAAGACTATGACCTTACCTGGACTTGAGTCAAATTAGATAGCCAAGGGAAATAAAAGTGTAGAGGAAGCAGTGAGAAAAGCCCCATGGGCTCTCCTGAGCCCCAGGGAAGCAATTTCTGCCTTGTCTCACAGGGGCTCTTGGGGAGGGCTTCCAGAGGAACAGGTAAAAGATCACACAGAGAAGGAAAGCTCCAGCTAAACTTTGGAACAATTCCAGCTAAACATGTTGTCTCCTTGGCAGAACTTGGGAGAAGGTGTGAACCCAGTCCTCAGACTTGACAAGCAAGGAGGCAGGAAAACTCTGCCTGCCTTCTCAGCTGGGAGGCTGATCACCCGGGGGCAAATTCTTTCCTCAGCTCACTCACTGCCTAGAAGCAAACTCAGTGCTGTTGGTGAGGGCACGGTGGGAGCGAGAGACCAGCCTTTTGAGTTACATGGAAGCTGGGTGAGACCTATAACTGCCAGCTTTTCCCCACTTCGCTGACAACCTGCATGACACATCAGAGCCAGCCATAACCCTCCTAGGAGCATAACTCCATCAATCCGGGAACCACACCCGCATCCCCCACACAGACACAGCAAGCATCGCCTTAGGAGAGCCAGAGCTCAGACACATGTAACCCTGTCGCTACCTGAATGTCCTTCCCTATTCATCCTGGTAGCTGCAGGGAACGCTCCATGGGACAAAAGAGTCTGAACAGCAGCCAAGAGCCCCAGATCTTTCCCTTGACGTAGCCTACCCAAGTAAGAAGGAAGGAGAAAAACAATTCTGGTGGTATGACAAAACAAGATTCACACTAGCTCACAAGCAATGGATCCAAACAAAAATTGGCATTCTCTTTTACCCGAAAAAGAATTCAGACGCTTGATCATTAAACTAATCAAGGAGGCACCAGAGAAAGGTGAACTCCAATTTAAGGATACCAAAGGAAAAGATACAAAAAATTAGGGGAGAAATCTTCAGGGAAATAGAGATCATGAATAAAAAACTATCGTGACTTCAGGAAATAAATAGCACACTTAGAGAAATTCAAAATGTTCTGGAAAGCCTCAGTAATAAAATCAAACAAGCAGAAGAAAGAACTTCAGAGCTTAAAGACAAGGTTTTTGGAGTAACCCAATCCAACAAAGACAGTGGAAAAAGAATTTTAAAAAATGAGTAAAACCTCCAAGAGGTTTGGGATTATGTGAACAACCAAACTTCAGAATAATTGGCATTGCTGAAGAAGAAAAGAAATGGAAAGTTTGGAAAACATATTTGGTGGAATAATCAAGGAAAATTTCCCTGGCATTGCTAAAGACCTAGACATTCAAATACAGGAAGCTCAAAGAACATCTGGGTAACTCATCACTAAAAGATCTTCACTTAGGCACATTGTCATCAGGTTATATAAAGTCAACACACACACACACAAAAAACAGTCTTACGAGCTGTAAGTCAAAAGCACCAGGTAACCTATAAAGGAAACCGATTAGATTAACAGCATATTTCTCAGCAAGAACCCTACAAGTTAGAGGAGATGGGCCCCTATCTTTATCCTTAAACAAAACATTTATTTGCCAAGAATGTTTTATCCAGGGAAACAAAACTTGATAAATGAAGGCAAGAGTCAATCTTTTTCACACAAACAAATGCTGAGAAAATTCACCACTGCCAAGCCAGCACTACAAAAACTGATTAAAGGAGCTCTAAATCTTGAAACAAATCAGAACAGAACCTTCTTAAAACATAAATATCACAGGACTTATAAAACAAAAATACAATTAAAAAAGGCAATTTTATGGACAACAAAAAGCAGAATGAATGGAATAATACTCACATCTCAATACTAACTCACATCTCAATACTAACATTGAATGTAAATGGCCTAAATGCTCCATTTAAAAGATAAAATATTGCGGCTTAAATAAGAATTCACCAAAAAGTATATGTTGCCTTCAAGAAACTCCCCTAAACATAAAGACTCAAATAAACTTAAGGTAAAGGTGTGGGAAAAAACAAAAAAAAACAAAACAAACAAACAAAAAAAAACATTTCATGCATGTGGACACCAAAAGCAAGCAGGAGTAGCTATTGTTAGATAAACTAAACAGAGCAGTTAGAAAATACAAAGAGGGACATTATATAATGATAAAATATCTTGTCCAACAAGACAGTCCTAAACATACAAAAACAAAGATAGATAGGTGGAACTTAATTAAACTAAAGAGCTTTTGCACAGGAAAAGTAACAGTCAGCAGAGTAATCAGACAACTCACAGAGTGGGAGAAAATATTCACAATCGATACATCTGACAAAGGACTAATATCAAGAATCTCCGACAAGCTCAAACAAATCAGTAAGAAAAAAACAAACAATCCCATCAAAAAGTAGGCTAAGGACATGAATAGACAATTCTCAAAAGAAAATATACAAATGGCCAACAAACATATGAAAAAGTGTTCAACATCACTAATGATCAGGGAAATGCAAATCAAAACCACAATGTGATACCACCTTACTCCTGAAGGGATGACCAATATCAAAAAAAATTTTTTAAAAAATAGATATTGGCATGGATACGGTGAAAAGGGAATACTTCTACACTGCTGGTGAGAATGTAAACTGGTACAACCACTATGAAAAACAGTACAGAGATTTCTTAAAGAACTGAAAGTGGAACTACCATTTGATACAACAATCTCACTACAGGCTATCTACCCACAGGAAAAGAAGTCATCAGACAAAAGAGATACTTGCACACACATGTTTATGATAGCACAATTTACAAATGCAAAAATGTGGAAGAAGTCTAAATGTCCATCAGTTAGCAAGTGAATAAAGAAATTGTGGCATATATATATATCTATATGATGGAGTGAATTGATGGCATTCACAACAACTTGGATGGTATTGGAGACTATTATTCTAAGTGAAGTAACTCAAGAATGGGAAATAAAATATTGCATGTTCTCACTTATAAGTGGGAGCTAAGTTATTAGAACGCAAAGGCTTAAGAAGAATACAATGGACTTGGGGACTCAGGGGGAAATGGTGGAAAGGAGTAAAGGATAAAATCTGCAGTTGGGTTCAGTGTGTGCTGCTCGGGTGATGCATGCACTAAAATCTCAAAAATCCCCACTAAAGAACTGACTCGTGTAACCAAATACCACCTGTTCCCCCATAAACCAATAGAAACAAATAAACAAACAACAAACGAAAAAGAATATTTGAGAGATGTATTACCTAAGTGATTTAGAGAAATCATCACAGATGAGGTAGTAGAAAAATATGGTGTGAGTTCTAAAGGCATAAAAGGAAGTTCTAGAAAACAGAAAAGGGCTCTCCAGATGGCACAAATTCATGTTCAATAGCACAGGGCACACATTTCATACAGAGTAAATGAAAACTAGTTGCCAGTGTTTAGGTCAAAGAGTAAATAGCGATAAGTAGCGTAAGATGGTGTCATGGTTGCAGTTTAGTTGCATTCTGTCACCAGTGAAGAAACACTGACAGAGGAGAGGACGTGGGGACAACTGAAAATGCATTTGGTTTAAAATAGTCAGACAAAAATAATTTGAATCTCTAGAGTAATGGCAATAAACGTGGAGAAAGTAATGTAAATTTTAGAGTCCTTGGTAGAGACAAGGGCTTGTTAGCTTTCGAGACAACAGTGTTACAGGAAGAAGGATTAGTAGAGATAATAGTGAAGGTACTAGTTCTAAATATAATGCCAAGAGGGTCCAAAAAGAGGGAAATGTGACAGGTTGAATAATGAACCCGTAAGATTTTCAGGTCCTGATTGCTGGAACCTGTAAATGTCACCATATACATATATATTACATATCTATATCTATATCTATATCTATATCTATATCTGTATCTATCTATCTATATCTATCTATATATATAGATATATAACAACTATTTTTTAGGTTTGATTAAGTTAAGGATTGAGACAGCCACATGGGAAGGGGTCCCCCAAAAAACTCCAGTAGGCCTGCACCCTTGGAAGAGTTCACATTAGGGTGGAGCCACAGAAGTTCCTGCCATTTGCAGTGGGGAGGACCCTGTCCCCTCTTCTTTCTGGGTGGAACCTGGGATTCAATTTTCAAGGCGGGAAGCACATTAGCAGGGACTCTGGCCTTGTGGAGAGTTCCTATTTCCCTCTTTTCCTTTTCACCCAATAAACCCTGCCCTCCTCACCCTTCAAGCCTAGTTTTTCATGGCCATACAATAAGGACCACATCTTTAGCTGAACTGAGGAAAGAGTCCTACAACAAGATCATGACATGGAAAAATTATCCTGGATTATCCAGGTGGACCTTCAGAGCAATCACAGGTATTCTTATAAGATGGAGACAGAGGGAAATTTCAGACAAATAAGGAGAGGGCAATGTGACCATAGATTGGTGTGATGCCACCATAATCCAAGGATGCCAGCAGAAGCTGGAAGAGGCAAATAACTGATTCTCCCCTGTTATCTCCTGGGGAACACAACTCTAATAATATGTTGATATTGTCCCAGTGAAACTTATTTAGGACTTCTGGTTTCTGAAACCATATGAAAAGAAATTTTGTTGTATTAAGACACTAAATAAATTTGTGAGAATTGTTTTCAACAGGAATATAAAATAAATACATAAGATTAGCCTAGAGTTTCTAGCTAGGATCATGTAAGTATGTCTGTGTACATTTTATGTGTGTGTGTATATATATGTATATATATATATGTGTGTGTGTATACATATATATGTGTATATTTCCATACATATGTGTGTGTGTATATATATATATATATATATATATACACACACACACACACATATATATACACACACACATATGTATGGAAATATACATATGTGCATGTGTTCTTGTGAATTTTGTGTGAGTGCATTTGTGTATGTAGGTATGTTAACATGTGAACTGATGAAAATATATTAGAAAGGAAAAGCTAAAACTGGAACAAAGTAAAAAAGGCAACATGGAAAGCCATGTGTTTCTCACTTCTCTCCACTAACATTGCAGCCAAGATACGAGATATGAAAATATCAAAAGAACTTAAGAGAGAAAGGTTTAGGCACGCCAAGAAAATTATCCCAGCTGGTAGATAAAGTGCTGTCAGGTGGGCTAATATAGACTTTATGATTCCCTGGCTGGTGCTGCAAAGTTTAAATTCAGCACATCACCATGTATTTTATACCTATATACCAGGTCTACCTCTTCCACAATTCTTCCATTAATGTGGAGAGGATGTGGAGAAATAGGAACACTTTTACACTGTTGGTGGGAATGTAAATTAATTCAACCATTGTGGAAGACAGTGTGGCGATTCCTCAAGGACCTAAAAATAGAAATCCCATTTGACCCAGCAATCCCATTACTGGGTATATATCCAAAGGATTATAAATCATTCTGCTACAAGGACACATGCACACGAATGTTCATTGCAGCACTGTTTACAATAGCAAAGACCTGGAACCAACCCAAATGCCCAACGATGATAGACTGGATAGGGAAAATGTGGTACATATACACCATGGAATATTACGCAGCCATCAAAAACGATGAGTTCACGTCCTTTGTAGGGACATGGATGAACCTGGAAACCATCATTCTCAGCAAACTGACACAAGAGCAGAAAATCAAACACCGTATATTCTCGCTCATAGGCGGGTGTTGAACAATGAGAACACATGGACATAGGGAGGGGAGCACTACACACTGGGGTCCGTTGGGGGGAAATCGGGGAGGGGCGGGGGGGTGGGGAGGTGGGAAGAGATAGCATGGGGAGAAATGACAGATACAGGTGAGGGGACGGAAGGCAGCAAAGCACACTGCCATGTGTGTACCTATGCAACAATCTTGCATGTTCATCACATGTACCCCAAAACCTAAAATGCAATAAAAAAAAATGATTTTCAAGGAAAAGGTGATAAAATAATTTCATGAAAAACACTTAAGACTTCCAGATGGAAAAATGTTGGTGGTAAAAATGATATTTATAACAACCATAAGCTGGTGCCCCAACACGCCCCCTGTACATCCAGCTATGTGGAATTAGTAAAGATTAAGAAAATCATATAGGACAGTACTTCTCTGAATTGAGCAGAAAAAGCTCCGGAAGCCCAATGTTACTTTCTGAATACCCTTTGTATGAGTTTCTGTAATGAGCAGACACTATTTCAAGTGACGTTTCATGTGTCATCTATTTCTCACAATGCCACCATGACATAGGTTTTATGTTTCTAGTTATCTCTCTTGTGTAGACTGGAAAAAAGAGTCCCAGAGAACTCAATTACTAGTCATTAAGCAATAGAATCAAGAGTCAAATTAAGTCCACATTCTTAACCAATGTGCTACAGATTCTGCTAAAAGTCATATGGCATTCAGATTCATGTTTTAGGACTTCCATTCAAACTTTCTAATTTTAACAGAGCAGCAGAAGTGCTGTGCAGTGTCCTGTAGATGATCTTTGATATACATGGATGAAATAGCAGCAACAATAACAGTGTGGAGGCAACCAGGTTTGGAGGGCCTCCTAAAAATCTCAGGTTTTACTCATGCTTCTGGAATTCTGGCTCTTTTGGAATTAAATTACTGAAACACATATGCTGCACCTCGTCCTCTTCCATTTCCTGTCTGTCTTTTTTTTTTTTTTTTTTTTTTTTGCCTCCTGGCTACAGACCCTAGTAATTGTCAAGATGTCTGCTAAAATGTTCATGATGATAGACCTAATTAGAACAAGTTTCTGATTAAGGTGTGAATATATAGATAATAATAGGATAGACTGAGAAACAAAACATTGTGGTTAAGTAGAAAATAATTTTTTAAAAACTTGTTAAAAATTACCCTTACCTATACAAGAAACATCTCTTTTTGACAAAAAGCTTTTATACTTTTTATGGCCATTGTTTAAATTGACAGTCACATTAAACATGAACATTGATAAAGAAAATATAGAGACTAAATTAAATGTATGATAATCCCATCATGTATACTGAATTTACCATTGCAGTTTTTATTTACCTTAAATTGCTCATTTATCTTAGTTCATATTTTATTTTTCTAAATGCAAAAAGTCAAATATTTTATTAATTGAGCTTATTAGTAAGTAGATTTTTTAATTAACTTATATTTAGGCTCCTATTATAATTTTTCCCTGTAACCTATGAATGTTAAAAAAAAGTTATATGGCAAAAGTAAATTCTTTTAATGATGTGAAAACAAAGTCTCTAAAACACCATTCATTTTCATATTTATTGTTACAAAATTAGGACATGCAAAAGAAATACATTTCACTTTCTGAGGGACATTCCTTGAAAGTCTGTGTCCAGAATATTTGTCCAATCTAACTCTTTCAGTGTAAATAGTTTTTTTACTCTTTCTGATTTTAGTGTTTCTCTTGGTTGTCTACATTATATTAATTATAGGCTTATGCCACTATTTCATGATTGATCAAATATTAGCATTGACTACTGATTTCCTTTACTCAGGATTAATTATGATTAACTTCAATTAATCTCCTTTCTCTTTCTTCCATTTTTAATTAAATATTATATTTATGAATTACTTGTATAACTTAAGAGAATATGCTTAAAACTCTATTTCTTGATCCATTAACCTCTGTACCTCAACTTCCCCCATCCTCTTCCCACTCTACCTCTCGTGTCTGTCAGTATTCTCCACATGGTCAAAAAGATCTATCACTTTCATTCTGTTCTGTAATTATTACAGATTTCCATGATTTCACTGCAGACTGACTGTGAAACTTTAAGACTGAAACTTAGTGTTGGCCGTATTAAGATTATGGAAATACCATTTATTTCAAAACCACGTAGATCTTCAGAGGAAATATGACTATGACACTGAACTTTTACAACTAAAGAAAAAACTCCTGAGGATCCAAAACTATTCTCCCTTTTATTCTTTATCTGTTATTCAAAATCATTTTATGTTTTAATTTGCTTTGCACTGCCTTTCTAACTTAGAGCTCTGTATTTCCCTTTGGATTTTCTACTTGCATTTCTGGTTTTTTTTTTTTTTTTCACTCAAGAATTATCCACCTTATAAAATCAGTTAAAGTTGATCTCTATGGTTTCTTGAATGCTTCTATAATGACTCCTCCTTAGACTTGCTAAATAGATTTTGCTCTGGGAATATCATACCTACTCCTTTCCAAAGCACATGTTTAAACTTCCATGGATATTTTCTTTTTCCTGCAGATTATATTTTTTTCCAGAAAAAAACATGTGTGAGGTAAATTTTCTGTATCTTATTTTCTCACTCTCCATAGATGGGACATAATATCATTTAGTGTCCAACGGAGGCTACGAGACACTGAAGATTCATTGAGGTTCTCGTTTTCTTGTAGGGCGTTTGCTTTTTGTCTCTGGAAACTATTAGAGAATTTTCTCCTTTCTTCCCACCTTAGATATTTTTATATGATATCACTAGGTAGGAATGGGTTTTTAAGAATTCAGCCTTCTTGACACAAGGTGGGCATTTCTAATCTAAAAACACATGCCTCTATCTTCCACTCTGAAAATTTTCCTTGTGTTATTTCTTCGGTAATGTCTTCCCCTCTTGTTTCTTTATTCCTCCAATACTAAACTATTTTCTGATTACTCTCTCATATTGCTTATCTATTTTGTGCCACTTTTTATCTATTTGTCTTTTTAGTTCTATGTTCTAAAATAGTTCCTTACTTCCTAGTCCAAACTTTTATTAGATTAAATATTCATTAAGCATATTTTAAATTTTACATAGCTGTTACCTAAATTCCTAGCAGACTGTATATATTTTATTAAAACCATCTTTTCTGAACCCCCTGAAGATTTTAATTAGAAGTAGTTTATTATTATTTTTTTTTAATTCTATTTTCTAACCTTAATTCTTTAGGATTAGTTGTCTCATTTTAAAATATTTATCCTTTTTTGATCTTAATTGGTCATTAATAAACATGAATAAAGGACCAGTTAAATTATCTTAGGTGTCTCGCAGAGATTTTCTCTGCTGTTACTGGCCTGTTTCTTGAATGGGAAGGATGTTTGCTCTGTTTGTGGGTGTGATGTTTTAAGGTTTTACTGTGGTATTTCCAGAGGCATGTTATATGTATAGCACAGGCCAACAAATGGTTTAAGACTCATTCAAATACCAAAACAAGGCCAGCCTGACTAATGACAGTAAACACTCACTCACTCTGAGAGCCATGGATCCTCCTCAACATACCCATCAGCGTATGTCTGACCTTAAACACTGCTTCCTGATGCACAGTAATGGGAGGAAGCTGAACATGTACATCTTTTATATTGACTCTCTCATGGTCATCACCATTTCTGTTCCTCCTCTCGTACCTGCTGTCTGTAGCTTTTGCCTCTAGGGATGTGCACTATGCAAAATACTCCCAGCTCCACTGCAGCATTTTTGCTGTTGAATATACTGAGAGATGGCTCCTTTTATTGCAATATATCCATCTAGGTATTCCCATCAGTCTTCCGTCTTTCAGAAATTTATTCTAATCTGTTGACTGCTGTGTTTCTCTGCTGTCATTCTCAGAAGCTCTGTGGATTTATTTACTTTTGTATTTCTTCATAGGGCACTCTAATGCATTTTTGAAATAGAGACAATTTAATAAGATTTCTCACTCTAGTAACTTTAATCTTGAGAATTTTTAAATGTTATAAAGGAAAGCAGTTCAATTGTTTTAAGTCAATACTAAAGGAATATTCCCATATGTATAGACACATGTGTGTATATATACCAAAACTTCCATGGATAATTTATTTCTTCTGCAGTTTGTATTAATTTTTTGCTAGAAAAAATATGTAGGAGGTAAGTTTTTTGCATTTTATTTGCTCAATCTCCATAGGTGGAATACACATATTTGTGTATATATATTATATATAAAAGGGTCATAGTCTCCATTCAATAGTATCAACACAAATCTCCGAAGATACCCTAAATAAGTGAGAAAGAATTCAAGAAAAAACATTTTATAGATATGAAAATGATAAAACTTTAAATAATATTGAATTTTCAAAAACATAATAAAATGTAAATGAAAGGCAGAAAATACAATTTCAATGTGGATAGCTTAAAAAGAGTTAATAACTTTATCATGTATCTCGTCCTTTAGAAACACTTATAAGATATTAAATTGAGAAAAATGTTAAACTTTACAAGTGGAAAACAGGGCATATCTTTCTATCTTTATTGTTGGTAACCAATTCAGTCACCACCCCCTGACCAGAGGGCTTAGCCTATGAACCAGCCTGGTTCAATCACAGTGCCCAATGTCCCTGGCTATACTTACTTGTTCATATCTGCTATGTGTGTAAAGGTTGGTCAGAATCCTTCCTAATGAGCAGGATCTCTTTTTCAGGGTCCCTAGATAAAGTAACTGTAATTCTGGGAATCAATTAATCAATCAATCATGTTTGCTTTTGAAAATCAAGTAGAGATGGATATATGAGGGATATATATAAAGAGGTAATTAAAAATTAAATAATAAATGTTAAACTTTTAAATTATGGGTAAAATTTAAAAATTTTAGCAGCTAATATGACTGCTCCAATGCAAGTGCCAAAATATAATTTAAAAAAAATTTAAGCTAAAAGAGAGTATATTGAAGGGATGTTGACTTTTTTTTTTTTTACCAAGTCAAAAAAGAGGAGCAGGCCCCAGTATGCATCTGGGGATTCTAAGCAACCCGGTGACTCCAAGATATTAACTCTCTCTGAGTGACCCTCCTATATCCAACTCTACTTGATTTACAAAAGCAAACATGACAATTGATTCCCAGAGTTAAATTCACTTTATCTAGTGGTCCTGGAGTAAAGCTTCTGCTCATTAGGAAGGAATCTGACCAACCTTTACACACGTATCAGATATGAACAAGTGAGTGTAGCCAGGGACACTGGGCACTGTGATTGAACCATCCTGGTTCACAGGCTAAGCCCTCTGATCAGGGGGTGGTGACTGAGTTGGTTACCAACCATAAAGATAGAAATATTTTGTTGGCCAAATAAAACAAGAGCTATATTCTGTGTAATGAGTTAAGGAGGTTTTCTTAAAAGAAAGATGTTACAAAACTATGAAGCAAAATGTCCCTGAAATCATTCTTCATGGTTATCTCTACCCATAAGGATTTGTAGGATATTCACCTACTTGGAAGAGTAGTAAATAAGAAATAAAATACCATTTTGCTAAGAGTTTGCTGAGCCCTTGTGGATCAATGTTTTACTGGAAAAACATAGATTGGAGCATGTGACATTACCTAAAGACCAATAAGTAACTGAATTTTTATGGAGTTCCAATCTCATTATCACAAAAGTCCCATGTGGTGAGATTGGCCAAGCATTTGAGTGGTCCCATGAGAATAATACAAGGAGAAGAGAATCAGTTAAATGGGCTCCAAAGGGTCCTGACTCGGCTCCCTCATCTTAACAAAGAAAACAATAGAAGAAAGAGTTCACATCGATTCACATGATTATTTATTACTAATGTGGCCCAACCAGTGAACTGGATTTTGTCCCTTAGAACAATAAGTGACTTAGAGGAAGAAGCAGAGAAGTAGAGGAGAGAAAGGAATGGGGAATCCTTTGCTCTATTATGTAGTTAATCTAAATTGAAGTCTTTTAATCCCATGTGATCACTTAAAACTCAGTCATGAGTTTTTACTTCTCTTTGAGAACATACTTGCCTTAAATCATAGAGCTTAAGAGCTGGAGAAGAATTTAGAAACTAAATCCAACTGTATTATTTTATAGTAAGCTGATACTCTGAGTAGATTATAACTTCTTGAGATCAGGTATCCTAATATACAATTGTGTGTGCTTTATAATATATGTGGCTGTCCTTATACAATTAGGAAGTGTTTTTTATTGAAAAATTCTATTTGTCTATCTTTACATAATCTATCATCTAACTATGTGATCTTAGAAAAGTTGTTTTCTCTGTAAGACGTTCTTTAGGAAAAAAAATGTCCATCTGTAAGTTCAAGCTCAATAAATTTACATCCAATCTTTTTTTTTTTTTTCGTTGTTAAATACATACCTATTTCCTGAATATATCCCCTTCAGGTATAAGTTCATTTCAAAGTTTTATAGTCTATCTTTCAGGGAAATGTTTCTTTATGTTAGTGAATATCTTCACTTTTAACTATTTAATTAATTTCTTTTCTATTTTCTTATGTAGTTTTCATATCAGGTAGACTTAATAGAACAGACAGACACAAAGATACATAAACACCCATACACATACATACGTATTCTACAGAAGTCTTCGTAGTATGTCATTTTAAGTTTGAAATTTTTATTTAGGTTTGGGAGTGGTGAAATAGATATTGATTTTCTATAGGTTACCCTGAAATGTGACTCAGAGTGATATATGATATTATGCTATAATTAGCCCTTTCTTGTCATTAGAATATATAAATCCAAAAAATCTCATGGTTAAACATTGGCACATCTCATCAATTCAGTTCAGTATCACATAAAATAAATCGTAAACTTTAGCTATAGGATGTAATGTTAATTATGCATATTCCTGTAGATCCTAAAAGCAGTTGGTGTGTGTGTGTGTGTGTGTGTGTGTGTGTGTGTGTGTGTGTAATGGGTGGGGGTAGAGGGAGATAGAAAGTGGGAGAGAGAGCAAAATAACTATATAACTATATACTGGACGCTTGTGGTCTCTATTGTATATAGTGGCACATCAATTTACCTTTATTTCTTAGTTTTTCTACAAACTTAGTCTTGTATGTAACTAGTGGGTTCAAGATTTTATGGGATTCACATTGAAGGTGCCATGTAATTAAACAATAAAATTCATAATAAAACCAGTATGAACCTAGTAACCTATATTATACCACTGTTTAATATTAGCAGCAATCAACTTTCTTAAAAATACTTGGGAAAAATATTTACAATATGTTTTTTAATTTGATGAGTTTAGAACAATTTAGTAGTCAGTATATTTTTTGATTAGCTATGAATAATTTATTTTATTCTACCTTGGGATAAGTTAAGCATCTCATAATTAACTGTTGAATTATTACACTTGTCACTGCATAGAGGATAAAGATAGAAGCAAGCATAAAATAATGCATTTCTAAAAAAGAAAATATCACACTTGATATATAAGGAAAATAAGAAACCATGTAACTAATAATGATTTATATAAGTAAAATTACATATGCAAAAGAAATTGTCTGGAAATAAATATTTGACTTAGTAACATAATGCTAAATAAACTTCATAGGGAATATTCCAGAAAAATGCAGTTTTAATTTTAATATGCACATGAGATCAATTAATGTATCACATATGCAAATATGAAGGCAATGACCCTGATTCTGAAGCTTGTTATTTCTGGAGTTGGCATATGGCTCTTTCTAACAGCAGACATAATGATTTCAATAAATTAACTGGTAATGCCATGTAGTGAACTCTGATTTGTGTTAATTTGGCCATTACTTAGTAATTTTATGTTAATTTTTATTTAAAATCAGTTTTGAAGGCAGTATTTGAATTTCATTTTGCATCTAACATTTAAAACATGAACAAAAGAAATTTTGATTCAGATGTTAAATAAGACAAAAGTTGTTTTACAAAGTAAGAATGCAGAATATTGCTCAGAGTTTACATAGAAATTTGTTTATAGTAATCCAATTTTTAAAAAAATTTCATTGAACAATAATCCTGTCAAAGGGTTGAAGAGGGCTATTTTACTCATTTTTAAAATAATCATTGCTAAATCTCCTTGTGGAAGTCTTTCCCAACCCTACCGTTTTTTTCTGTTTCAGAACATCACAGCTTTGTCTCGTTGTTACATGTGATGGTGAAGGCAGTGGTGGTGGCAGTAATATTTATATATATGAACAATCTATACAAATATATGTAAGTATATGTATTATATATAATTGCATATATTAGCTTATTTATTTAAATGAAGTCATTAGAAATCAAATTTGTTAAAAGAAAAAACCTTTTTTTTTCCTCTGAGCCATACCAAGTAAAATGAAAATTTTCCTCATAATTGTGTCTTTTCACAGATTAATGTTGGATATGAGCTAACATAAAAACTAACAAACATGAATATATTCTATTTGACTTTTGTGGGAGTCTAAAAAGAGTACAACGGAAGTTAAATTCATCCCTACTCTTATGTGTATTATTTTTTAAATCTGATTTAACTTCACACAACTCCTTTTTCTTATGCACGAGTGGGATAATGGTAATTAACTCATACATCTCCGATGGGAATTTAGTGAGCTAATATAGGTGAAGAGTCTGGCAAATGGTAAAGATTAAAAATTGTTGGAAAGAAGTATGACTGAACAGATAATGTCGCTTAATTGAGCGCAGGTATCTCTTTCTTA
Organism: Saimiri boliviensis; assembly: GCF_048565385.1. Lineage (NCBI taxonomy): Eukaryota > Metazoa > Chordata > Mammalia > Primates > Cebidae > Saimiri > Saimiri boliviensis. Next base: position 53,707,108 of record NC_133451.1, read on the forward strand.
CATCTTTCAGTCCCTTGTCTATGTTATAGCCAGAATGAAACACAAATCTGATTTTTGTTATGACTACTTTTCTTAAAATTATTTTATAGATACATCTAGGATAAAGGCCAGAATCTATGCGGTGGAATACAAGGCACTTCACACTCTGGCTTGTGCAATTTTCTTCTGACACTTCTCTGTCTTGGTGGTTCATGTTTGTCAGTCTATGTAAACCGAACTCTTAGTATTTACCTAAATGGGTCATGATGGTGAATGTCCTCATGCCTATTTAAATAATATTCTTTCTTTCTGAAATGCTTACCCTAACTTTCTTTGGCTGGGAATTTCCTACCAATTCTTCTAGACTCTGAGATGTGATTATTAATACTCTTAGGTGAATCATTTTAATTTCATTGTTCTCATAGTTTTAAAAATACCTCATACTTGAGAATATTACTTTACGTAATATGTTTGCATCTCTCTCTCTCCTCCATGTACTCTTAGCATCACAGTGACTATTGACATATCCAACATATCTTTCAACACATAGTGCTTAATATACTACCTAGCATACCGTGAACTTTTAATGACTGTTTCTTAAATCTTATGTTGAAGATAATGAACAATTGTGTTCATAAAAAGATGTGGCAATAAGAGAAATTTATCTCAAGTACCCAAAATTTAAATCAATCTTGGGTACTTCAGATAAATCCTTTATTTATGAGCTAACATTGCTGTTTCTTAGCACCTGTATTTTCATGTTCAATTTCATGAAATCCTAAATTCATCTGCATTCAATTATAAATAATAGCAACATTGCTTATTTTTTACATAACATAATCTTTCTGACTTCCTGCCATGGTATCGATGTCATATTTGCTCTGGCAAATTCCTTACTTCATGGAAAGAACAGAAGATATGGCAAATTCATTCAGGGGCTAATTAGGAGTTGGATGTATTGATGATTTATTTCTTTCTCTAAGGCAAAGTTAGAACTATCAAAACAATGACTTGTGACTTGTGAGTCTTTTTGCCGATTTAAACATACAAGGGAGATTAGAAAATACCTATGGCCCATGTACAAGTAGGTAAAAGATACTGAACTACAATATGTTTAAAAACATGAGCTCTTAAACCTCATTTTTCTGTTATTTACATTGGAATTTTTAGGATGAAAAATTGTATGCTGAACCAACATGCATTCCATTGTAGCTGAGGAAGATACCTCGCTTTGTGAGAAACCCGAGCATTTCCCAGAGATTTGCACGTGTTTATATTGCTGTGAAGTTCATTAGAACATTTTTATTACTAAATATCTGCTGCACATATCATCATTTCAATGAGACACTAAGGTTCTGATTCTTATCTACTTTGACTTTTGTGTCAGATAATAGGTTTTCCATGTAATTTAGGGTGCTTTAATATTCCAAGTGGACAAGTGGCCATTTTAGAATTTTTCCTGACAAATTTTCATTTTTAAAATTATACAAAGCACCTCTTCTTACACCATCTATAGATGAATTAAATGCTTGCTGTTTATTTTAAAAACATTCTAAATAGCAAAAGAATGGCTTGCTTTATAAAATTATTCACAAAGTTTACATACGTGTATTCACTACTTTAGTGCATTTGCTAACTAGATGTTGAATCATTACAAGTTTTTTTTTTTTTTCCTAATTCACCATTATGTGATATTAAAGAAAATCAAACATGTAGGAGCTTGGGTGCCTATCAGGACTAAGATGTGTTGATCTAGTAACCTGGCCTAAGAACCTAAGCGGAACAAGACTTGCTTATGTATTTGAATGCATGAAATTGAGGAAAATATTTCAATGACTGGAGACTGTCATTGGGGTATAAAGAAAACCAAAGTGAAATAGTCAGTCTAACGCAGACATTGGTCTGAAGAGGCTACCATATATAGGAGTAGGCAGCTAATCAATTAAGCTGTATTAATAATAGCAAAATAGGAAGATATTGCTGCTGAATGAGGAAAGATAAAAAGACTTCATTTTATTATTTAACATTGCTTAGGGAAACAGAACAAATATATTTTATATACTCATACACACATACATATTTAAAATATATGTATATATAGTTTCTTACATATATAAATATAGAAATATATTTTATATAGAAATAGAGGTTTTATATGTATAAAACCTGACTAATATTGTTACATCCTGATCCTGATAAACCCATTATATGTTGAAAATTAATTATTAATTAATATATTTAATTATCATATATATATTTAAGAGAGAGAGAGAAAGATATTTATTATAAAGAACTGGCTCAAGGAGTTATAGGCTTATAAGTCCTAAGATCTGCAGGGTGAATCAGCAAGCTGAAGACTGAGGAGAGCCATTTGCAGAGTTCCAGGCCAAGTCCAAAGGCCTGAGAATCAGGAGAGCTGTTGGGACATTTCCAGTCTGGAATCCAGCAGACTTGAGATCCAATAAGAGATGATGTTTTAGTTTGAGGCATAAGACAAAATAAAAGTGAACGTTGTAGTTCCAAGGCTGTCAGGCGGAAACAATTCTCTTACTCAGCCTTTTTTCTCTAACAAGGCTTTTAACAGATTGAATGAGGCCCACACACACTGGGTAGGGCAATCTGCCTTACTCAGTTTTCTAATCAAATGTTAATCTCATCCAAAAACACTTCACAGAGACATGAGAGTAATGTTTGGCTAAATACCTGGGCCTCTTATGACCCGGTCAAGTTGACACATAAAATTAACCGTCACATTTGTAGAAAGGTATTTATGAAATCAGTGAATTAATAAATCACAGATCTCTGGCACCTTGTGGAAATCAGGTAAAATGGCCATACAATTTAATTGAGCCTTAGACAGAGCTGTGTTGGATCATACAGAGCAGAACATTTACTGCAGCAGAATGTAAATATAGAATTCCCAGTTGTTCAAGCAATGAGGCTCTCTCCCCATTCCGATGGCTTTATGATGACAAAAAGAGGACACACATACTCGCACAAGAAAGTAAGCTGTAATTACAAGGAGAGTTACTTATAGTCTAGCAGCTAATTTTACCTGTGAGAAGGCCCTAGAAATTTGAGAGGGAGTTATCATGAAATAGAAATATTGGGAAATTTTCAAAAAGCTTAACTTAAGCTTATATACTCATAGTAATCATATAAGACTCACTTTGTCCTACTAACATTGTTTATTTGGTTTTTTAACTGTATTATATCCACAAATTTATTTGTCAGTCTGTGAAGAACCTTAGAAATGGGGAAATACTGAAGCTTATTGTTTTCATGTTCTCTGTAACTTGTTTTAAGATCACAGACATTGTAGAAGTTGGCATATTAGGTTGCCCTTACCATTGTCGTTACTATGATTAGATCCCATTAGGAGAGAGAGCAGTAATGGAATAGGAAGTCAGAATTGGTAGGAAGCACCTGACTCAAATCCAAAAGGAACAAATCAGGATAGATGCAATTTTATGGTAGTGCAAAGCAATACACATTCAGTAGAAACTACTTCAAGTACCCTTTCAACCATTCCATTTTTCATATTCAGTACCATACCCAAAATTTATTTGAGATATTAAATACTTTATTATGAAATAGGCTTTGCATTAGATGATTTTGTCCAACTGTAAGCTAATGTAATATAAGTCAGATTAAGCTATGATGTTCAGTAGGTTAGGTGTATTAAATACATTCTCCACTTACAATTTTTTCAATATGTAATGTGTTTATCAAAATGTAACAACATTACAAGTCAAGAAGCATCTGTATTTGTTTTATCATAAAAAGTCTTAACTAACCCTTTAGTTAACCAACTTGTTAATTAGTCAATTATGTAGAAGGATGCCCATTGGATACTGAAGTCCTGGCTAAAAAGCCAGTGTGTTTGTACCATTTAAATTGAATCTTTACCAAAAAGATTAACATTTTTTATTTATTCCCAAATCTATTTATTTCCATTAACATTGTCATTGCAATAATCAACTCTAAGTATGCATGAAAAATGAGTATGAAATATGAGTATGAAAGATGAAGTGTTGATGCTTGTGTAAAAACAAAGTTGAATGGTTAGGATAAATTTGATGACAGGAAAAGAAAATATGCTGAACTATATATAAGCAAAAATTGCAAAAAATTGGAAGAAATCACAAAAATCTCGGGCCATTTTGCAATCACATTGCTTAGCAACTGTCTTAAATTTCAGCTCACCCTGAAGAAACTCAAGCCGAAATTCACACATTAGATTGTCATTTATGCAAGGAAGACAGATCAGAACTTTAAACATTTTTAGATTTTGATGCTATCTTAAAAATAATTGGTTGACAGATGTGCATTTTACAGTGTTTTAAATTTAAATGTTTAAGATTTTTATCAGTTTTCTAACTAATGTAAGTAAATAATAATTTCCTTTTAATCAATTAATTGACTAAACAACTATACTATTATTTTTCATTATGAGACATCTACATTAGTTAATTAGTCTTTTCAACATAAAATATGAATTAATTCATCATTATTAATTACGTCCCTTGCAAGTTAACAATATTTGGGCTTTGTGGCTAGTATACAGAAGCATAACAATCATCATTTTCCAAGAAAAGATTTGGATCCATTATAGAGATGAGATCATCAGACAGGAAGTGGGACTTGACTTGGAAGAAGCAAAATTAAAGCAGCATTGGAGGAATGTGAGGAGTGGAAGCCAAGTTAGTCAAAGAGAAGATTAAGGGATAAAAAAATCAAGGGGCTATAATAAGGACAGCTTTAAGCCATTTCCTGGATTCAAAAAGTCTCACTGAGGAGTAATAAATGATTGATCTGTAGAATAAAGACAAGTGGTGTCAGCTTTCAATGCCATGAGAGAGTATATTGTGATTTATTTATTTGTGTTAGTTTATTAAATGATTTTAAATAGCAAAAATAGCAGAGTGATAATATAGTAAAAATCATATTTTATATAAAATCAATTCATTAAATCTAATGTTAGAAGGCATAGCAAGATGAAAGATTTGGCAACCATCAAGATTATTACGAACAAATCTGCAATATTTGGTCTTTGACACTAACTCTCTATAATTCCTGCCATAAAATATGAAGATTTTTTTTACTAATTTGAATGATAACTATCTTTTTTAAATAATTCTTTTGAGTCATTTGGAGTTTTCTAGCCTTTTAATTACAATCTTTTAAAGTAGATTATATTGTGCATACAAACATGCAATATGTAATATATTCCATAGTCATATATTAACTTTTATAATTTTATAAAACAAATATAATGATATGTATTGAATGATTTGTCCTGACTTGTTACTACAATAGTCTCTAAAATATTCTGACAGTAACAGATCAGCTGGCTTGATTCACTCAATGCCACAATATGAGTTGCTCGACCTTGATATATTTTCTAATGCTATTTCTATCTACTCCTCAATTTCTCTGACTTACATGTCTTCATTGTAACCCAAGTTTTATCTCTCCTTAGCTGATTTCATAAATCCTTCTCTTCTAGTCACCTCTCTAATACTATCTCAATGTACCATCTAATAGAGGATACCCATTAATAGCAGTAGAAAACTCTAAACTGCAGTAAATTATATGACTAGGATTTTTATCTAGGCTTTTCTCCTCATAAAATACAGGTTTTTTTTTTCCCCGTGTCCCTCCTGAATAGGCTTTGTCAAAAATGAATAGCACATAAATATTTGATTTATTACATTCCTATCCATAGCACCAAAATTGAAATGCCAAACCTAAAGCACCATTTGTCATCAGGGTGGTAAATGTTCAGCCACACCACTGAATTGTTTTTCATGGGCAGAGCTAGAACTAGAATTTATATGGGCAAACAAAACAAAAAGAAACAAAAAGCTGAAAGCAATTATAGGGGTTAGCTTTTTGCCTGAATCAATATACTTCCCTTCTCATTATTAAATGGCAAATACGCAAAATAAATAATAATTTATTCTACTTATAATCTTCAAACATCATTTTGAGCAATAAAGTCAACTTTCTTACCAAGAAAAACTTAACAGATAACCATAAATATAACATTTAACAAAAGTTAATATATATATCTATACACACACGCGCACATATATATGTCTGTTCCCTATGAATTTATGTATAGCGCATTCTCTTATGCCTAAATCACCTCTATGAAGGGCCTGCTATGGATCTCATATTAGCACTCTGTGTGTTTTAGAGACAGATAATTGTATAGTAGAAGTATGGATATCATCATTTCGTACTGTAATTGGATGACAGCATAGGCTATCCACAAGAAGGAAAATAATCAATAGAAAACAATTTAATCTTTTAGTATTTATTGAGCTTTTACTATGGATTGTTTTGTCTACTGTGTGTGAGGTTTTAAATTTGTCTTCAGGTCACCCCTCACTTTTGGTTTTCCTCCTACTTTACTGTACAGTCCTTCTCTGATTTCTTTGCTGTATTCTCTTCTTTGGCTTAAACTCTTACTGTTGGAATGTGCAAGGACTCATGCTTTGGTTTTCTTTTCTGATCTGTCTAGACTCCCTTAATCTCACCCAGTGTCATGATTTTAAGTACTAGTTACACAGTGATAACACTAAAATTTATATCTACAAACCTAGACTACTATCCTAATTCTAGGCATACATCCAACTATGTATGCAATATTTCCATTTGGAGTTGAGAAATAAAAATAAAATCCTAAGCCCATCAACTGACTGAACAAATCTCCTTTGAGTGAAGGGGATCCCAGAGAAAACCTGAAAACTGAGTTCCTGGCCAGGATGGAACACAAGGTTGGATATGCGTCAGTATACCTGTTTTTCTATTGCTCTTCAACTAGAATTATTTCCTAAGGAGGAAGTAGAAACCAGCTCTGGAAAACAAAAAGTGGGTGACTTATTCCTTTAACACATATAGCCAGTCATCTGAGGCCACACGAAATTCTTTGCTATTCTGACATAACAGCTCACCAGTTTTACAATGCATCCTATCCTAAAAACGAACCACCATCTCCAGGCCAGTTTGGGCCATCTTGTGGAGATGCACAGTGAGGGATTTTATACCCTTTGCTTCACTTTTTGACCTAAAACTTTATCCTCGGCTCATGCTAATGCTACTGTAATCCATTGTTTACCTAATATGCAGCAAATCAATATACCAAGACATCAGGGATGGTAGCTGTGAAAGAAGAATATCTTGGAACCCCTAAATCACTAAGCTCATAGGCGGGTGTTGAACAATGAGAACACATGGACACAGGGAGGGGAGCATCACACACTGGAGTCTGTTGGGGGGAAATGAGGGAGGGACGGGGGGCATGGGGAGGTGGGGAGAGATAGCATGGGGAGAAATGCCAGATATAGGTGAAGGGGAGGAAGGCAGCAAATCACACTGCCATGTGTGTACCTATGCAACAATCTTGCATGTTCTTCACATGTACCCCAAAACCGAAAATGCAATTAAAAAAAATCACTAAGCTAAAAGGAAAGCTCAAGCTGGAAACTGCTTAGGGCAAACCTTCCTCTCATTCTATTCAAAGTCATCCCTCTGCTCACTGACAGAGATGCATATTCTGATGTCTTCCTTTGGAAAACCTTATCAGGAGCTCAAAATGATGCAACCATTTGTCTCTCACCTACCTGTGACCTGGAAACTGCCCCCGCTTTGAGTTGTCTCCACCTTTCTGGACAGAACCAATGTACTTTTTACATATATTGATTGATGTTTCATGTCTCCCTAAAATGTATAAAATCAAGCTGTGCCCTGACCACCTTGGGCACTTGTCATCAGGACTTCCTGAGGCTGTATCATGGGCACACGTCTTCAACCTTGGCACAATAAACTTTCTAAATTAACTGAGACCTGTCTCAGATTTTCTGGGTTTACACAGCAGGGAAAGATTTTGTTAATTGTAGGGCAGTCAAATGAGGAAATAAGAGGAAGCCTCAAATCTGCCTCTTTGAGGAGTTTGTGTCTACGAGTTTTAGTGGGCTGAAGTGTTTGAATCTTGGAGCAGGCTGAAATTTTGGGATCATAGATTGATCGTAGAGTTCAGGGTGAAGAGGGTAAAGTCATGAGATGGGGAAATGAAGATATTGCATTCTTATTCTGATTTAGTTCCTCCGCCCGAGTCTTTGAACTGGTTGACATAGCCATTCCATCAGAATTTATGATCTAAAGAACATCTTAGGCAATTCTTAAACAAAAAGCCTTATAATTATTACATCAGTGATTCTATCTATAGAAATAATGAGGAAGCAAGTGCTCAGTATCTAGTGCTATGTAACTTTTGGTTATATAGAAGTGGGCCAAAATGAAGCCTGATTGATGCTTAATTATAAACATTTTTCTGCCCAGAACCCAGCAAGTAATTCTTGTCAACCCTCTCACTGCCATTTTTTTGAACACACAATCCATGAAAAGGCTGAGTCTCAATTATACATGCACATGTTTCTCCTTTCATAAATATTTATAACTGCTGCTATAGTTTATTAAATATGTAATTCAGCCACCACATTCAGCATATCCTCCTCTCCTTCAAAGTATTTGATCTCAGCTTTTGCCAGAGGCTGTGCTTCCCAGCCTGAAGGATAACCAGCATGCAGGCTGCAAACCTTTATGGAAATAAAGCTCTTCTTTTCAAATGTTTGAATCTTGTGATTCTTCAGTTGACAGAGTCTATGATACTCCTTGAAACAATATGTCCAAAATCAAACTCCTGATTTCTCAAAATCTTCCTTTATTTCTAGCCTTCTTATTTCAGTTGAGAGAAACCGTATCCTTTTAGTTACTCAGGTCAAAATCGTTGGAGGCACATTCCTTAACTCTTCACTTTTTCTTACAGCTTTGCATCCAATCTGTTAGGAAATCCTGTTATCTGTACTTTCAAATTATATTCAGACACTGACTCTTTCTCACCACTTTAGAAGTCAAGGGAAAACTTCCCCTTTGCTCTCTGAAGGTTCACTGAAAATCAACAGACAAAAGGCAAATGAATAGAAGAAAAGGCATATAAATGTATTATGTGTATGGAAGTCTTACAAAACATAAGATCTCAAAAAAATTGCCAAATAGTTGACACTTTCATACCTTCTTGAGACTACAGAAGGAATCGGGATTTGAAGCATGGAAAAACTGGTTATGGTGACAAAATAGGTTGTGAGAAGGGGAGAACAGGAGGCCTGGCTAGCAAAGGTGGTCTTGTTATGTAGATGAAACATCACAGGCAGCAGCCCTCATAAACAATATATAATGTTTCTTTCAGAGTTTTTAAGGTGTCCAACTCTCAGTTTTATCTTTTCTGAATCAGAACAAGATTCCTGTTATGGTTTGGCTGTGTCGCCACCAAAATTTCATCTTGAATTGTAATAATCCCCCAGTGTCAATGGCAGCGTGAGGTGGAGATAGTTGAATCATGGGGGCAGTTTCCCCCATGCTGTTCCCGTGGTAGTGAATTAATCTCAAGAGGTCTGATCGTTTTATAAATGGGAGTTCTGCACAAGCTCTCATGCCCACCACCATGTAAGGAGTCCCTTTGTCTTCTTTCATCTTCTGCCACAAGTGTGAGGCCTCCTCAGGCCTGTAAAACTGTGAGTCCATTAAATATCATTTTTTAAATAAATTACCCATTCTCAGGTATGTTTTTATTAGTCATGTAAGAACAGACTAATACAACAAATTGATACAAGAAGTGAGTTGCTTCTGTTAAGATACACAAAAATGTGGAAGCAACTTTGAAACTGGGTAACAGGCAGAGGTTGGAACACTTTGGAGGGCTCAGAAGACAGGAAGATGTGGGAAAGTTTGTAACTTCCTAGAAACTTGTTGAATCACTTTGATCAAAATGCTGATAGTGATATGGATAATAAAGTCTAGGCTGAGGTGGACATAGATGGAGATGAGGGACTTGTTGGGAACTGGAACAAAGGTAACTCTTGCTATATTTTAGCAAAGAGACTGATGGCATTTGCCTCTGTCTAGAGATCTGTGGAATTTGAACTTGAGATCCAGATGATCTAAGGAATCTGAGGGAAGAAATTTCTAAGCAGTAAAGTATTTATTATGTGACTTGGGGGCTGTTAAAAACATTTAGTTTTATGTATTTACAAAGATATGGTTTGAAATTGGAACTTGTTTAAAGGGAAGCAGGCATAAAAGTTTGGAAAATTTCAACCTGACAAAAAGAAGAATAAATTTTCTGAGGAGAAATTAAAACTGGCCAGAGAAATTTGCATAAGTATCAAAGAGCCAAATGTTAATCACCAAGACAATAGAGAAAATATCTCTAGGGCATGAGATCTTCACCTCAGTTCTTCCCATCATGGCCCTGGAGGCCTAGGAGGGAAAAAATGGTTTCGTGGGCTGGCCCAGGGCCTTGGTGCTTTGTATAGCCTCTGGATTTGGTGCCTTGCATCCCAGCTGTGGCTAAAGGGGGGCCATGTAGAGCTCAGGCTGTTGCTTAAGCAGTTGCAAGCCCCAGGCCTTCCATATGGTGTTGAGCCTGTGGATGCACAGAAGTCAAGAATTGAGGTTTGGGAACCTCTGCCTAGATTTCAGAAAAATGTATAGAAATGCCTGTATCTCTAGACAAAAGTTGGCTGCAGGGGTGGAGCCCTCAAGTAGAACCTCTTGTAGGACAGTGAAGAAGAGCAATATAGGGCAGAAGCACCAACACAGAGTTTCTACTGGCCACTGCTTAGTGGAGCTGTGAGAAGAGGGTCACCATGCTCCAGACTCCAGAATGGTAGATCTACCGACAGCTTGCACCACACACCAGGAAAAGCTGCAGACACTCAATGCCAGCCCATGAAAGCAACTGGGAGAGGGGCTGTACCCTGCAAAGCCACAGGGTCAGAGCGGCCCAAGACCATGGAAGCTCACCTCTTCCATGGAAGCATGATATGGATGTAGGACATGGAGTTAAAGAACATCATTTTGAAACTTTAAAATGTGGCTGCCCTGATGGATTTTGGACTTGCATGGGCCTGTAGTCCCTTTGTTTTGTCTAAGTTTCTTCATTTAGAATGAACGTATTTACCCATTGCCAGTAACCCCATTGTATTTAGGAAGTAACTAACTTGCTTTTTATTTAACAGGCTCATAGGTGGAAGGTACTTACTCTGTCTCAGATGAGATATTGGACTGTGGACTTTTGAGTTAATGCTGAAATGAGTTAAGACGTTGGGGGACTGTTGGGAAGGCATGATTGACTTTGAAATGCCAGGACATGAGATTTGGGAGGGACCAGGTAGAATGACATGGTTTGGCTGTGTCCCCACCCAAATCTCTCCTTGAAGTGTAATAATCCCCAGATGTCAAGGGCAGAACCAGGTGGAGATAATTGAATCATGGGGAGTGTTTCCCCTATACTGTTCTCATGGTAGTGAATAAGTCTCATGAGTTCTGACGATTTTATAAATGGGAGTTTTTATGCACAAGCTGTCTTGTTAGACACCATGTAAAAAGTCCCTTTGCTTTTCCTTCATCTTCTGCCATGATTGTGAGGTCTCCTCAGACATGTGAATATGCAAGTTCTTTAAGACTTTTTTTTTTTAAATACATCACCCAGTCTTGGTTATATCTTTATTAGCAGCATGAAAACAGACTCATATCATCCCCCAGAAAAATCCTGGCTGCATCAATGCATATTTTTTACAGATGCAAATTTCCTCCTTAAAAAACAACTTTTCAGTCATTCTTGTATTTCCAACTCTTCTGAATAGCCATCTTGAAATATCTCAAATATTTTTAGGTAAATACTTTTGTGTTTTTTCACCACTATTCATATCTAAACCACTATAACCTTCCACTTAAATAAAAATTCCAGCCAGAATTATATTCTGCTAGAAATGAGATTATGTTATTTGGCTCAAATGGAGTTCTTTGCAAAAGAACAAAGTCATTTTTATGGCCCATAAGATCTAGTATAAGCTAACTCCTGACTCTTGATCTTTCTTACCTCATTCCCCTTTTCTTTTCTTTTGCTCACACTTCTAGGCACATTGCTTTTTCCAGACACACTGCTTTTCCTCAAACATGCCAGGCACACACTTGCCTCAGGATATATTCACCAGCTCTTTACTTCTGCCTGAAGTTGATATGGGAGAGTTCCCTGGTTTTTCTTGCAGGACATTTGACAGAGATGTGGTTCACCTGCTTGGTTGCTCTGCAGCTCAAACCCCTGGGGAGAGCATGCAGACGGGCAGGTGCAGAAGCTGGACAAGTGCTTGTGGGCTCTGGCCCCACAGCGGCACCTAGGGGTGGTGTCTGACTCCTGAAGCCCAAGTGGCCATGGGTGACAAAGCTCTTTCAGATTTGCCGTCTTCAGGTGGCTTGTGTATTAATCAGCAAAATGAATCCTCTGCCTTACAGCAAGGAGAGAGGGCCAGTGTGACAGCTTTCTGTATTCCAAGCTCTTGCTCAGTGTCCTGAACAAATCTAATCATATATGGGCTCAAAGGATGGGTGCAAGATTTCACTGAGCAGTGGAGGCGGCTCTCAGCAAGATGAATGGGGAGTGGGAAGGAGGATGGAGCAGAAGGTGGTCGTTCCCTGGAGTTATGTGGCCCAGCAGCTGGACTCTTCTCTGACCACACTAGCCGACCTCCTCTTGGTGTCCAGATGTTTCTCTTCTCTCTTTCTCTGTTGTGTTGTTCTGCCATCACTAGTCTGCTGGCCTATTGAGCTTGACGTTCAACCACTTGTGTGTGTGCTCACTAAAGTCTCAGGTTTTATTTGGGCACAGGATATGGGGTGTGGCAGGCCAGAGTAGTCTTGGAAATTGCAACATATGGGTGCAAAAACAGGAGTGCCTGTTCTCACTTAGGTCCATGGACACAGGCCCCAGGGTAGAATCCTTGCCAGGGACCTGGTCCATCTCTAACCAACACTTCCCTGCTCCCCTCCCATATCAAAGTGCTCAACCACCAAATATCCACATAGAAAAGCCACTTACTTCTAGCCTTTGCTCATATGTCATTGTTGCAATGATCCTGTCCTACTGAGGGGCTGTGTTAAAGAAACTTCTCTTCCTGGGTCCAGGAGAGGCATGGTTTCAAAGGCAGGAGTAAACTAGCTCCACGCCTCCATCTGGAGACCAGAGACGTTTCAAGTGTAAAGTTCTTTGTCTGGGTTTCCTGCCCTTAGGCCAGGTAGGGAAAGCCAGGTGGGGCTCCCTCATCCCAAAATCCTGCTGAAAGCTCTGGGAGGAGGGGACTCTGTAGCTCAGGGGTATGGACCAAGTAGCCAATCAGTCTCAGAGTCAAAGATCAATCACTCCAGAGGAAGTTTGAAAGAATTCTCATTAATTGAGAACGTGAATGGGGTGGGAATGAGTCAAGGGTTAAAACTTCAGCTTCTCCTACCTAAATGGATATCCCTCTCTGGGTTCCCCTCCCTCAGCAGTGTGGGAGCTGTCTTCTCTCTCTCTCTCTCTCTCTCTCTCTCTCTCTCTCTCCTCTCTCTCTCTCTCTTTCTCTCTCTCTGTGTGTGTGTGTGTGTGTGCGTGTGTGTGTAATAAATCGCTCTTCTGCAAAACTCTTTGGGTCTGTAGTATTTATTCCAACGGTAAACTAACTGCCCCTCCCGGGCCCTTTCCCCATTCTTTGGGTTAGGAGGGGCCAAGAACCTCTGAGCTCTGGGAGCTAGGTAAACGCCCATGGTTATGCTAACAACTCTATTGTTACCAGCAGTAAATGTGTAGTGCTCTGCAGCAAACTTGATCCTTGCTTCCTTGGAGGAAAGAACTTGGCTAAGGTGCAGAAGTAGATTTAAGGTAGAGGAAAGCAGCAAGGTGACTTAGAAAAGAAGTGAGAGTTTATTAAAAAGTCTTAGTGCGGGAGTGAAAGAAAGCAAAATACACTTGAAAGAAGGCCAAGCAGGAAACCTGAGAGCTTCAAGTGCCCCATTTAGCCGTTAACTGGAGTTCTACACATTGGTATGGTTCCAGGTTGGTTTTTTTTTCTTTTTTTTTTTTTCTCCTCCCTTGATACTTCCCTTGGATTAACTGCTGCTCTATTGCCTCATCTGAAGTGTTTGTTAGCGCATTGGGATGGTAAGCATATGCCTAGTGCATTTACTGAGGTTGTGTTCATGCTCTCTAGGGTGAATTTACCTCTACTAGTCAAATGCCATTGCCATTGTCATAACTCTGCCATTTTGCCTCTTAGTGTATATGCTTGAGCTCACTCATCTAACTCTGAGATCCCACTGGGAAGTGGCTGAGCTCCAGCTCCAGGTGTTTTCTATCTATTGGGAGACTGTCTTCCCCTGGCACCAGCTGTGACTAATTATCATTTCTGAAACACAGTTTAACAACCACCTGATTATCACCTGATGGTTGCTTGACATTCCTGTGTGGAAGGCCTCTCCTGCCCTGCTCATGTGTGTCTAACTACCTACTGTAACACTATTATATATTATAACTGCATTTCTTTTCTACTTTTATAGCATATATAAATTTCTAACACACAATTTATGTATTTGTATAGTTTTAGTTTTTTAATTTTTTTAAACTTTTTTCTTTCTGCAATGTACCTACCATGTGACAGGAAACTTTTTTTTCACTGATCTATACTAGGCAACTAAGTCAACACCTGGTATATATCAAATTATTTATCTTCCAAAATGCATATTTTTAAACTTGTTGAATATCTTTACCAAAAAAATGCACTTTATAGTTGATAGTAGGTCATAGATCAATTAAAAAGTATTTATTCTTATTTGTTCATAAAATAATACATTATATTTTATCATCTATGTGAAATACATAAAATCATTTTACCACAAAACTTATTTTGAGATGACTTTTCAGAGGGCCTGGGAACAGAATTTACCCCCGTAAAGCTGTCTTTTGTGAGGGAGATTTGCATCTGTGGAACACTGCAGTGATGCAGCCAGGCCTTCTCTCAAACCCTCTCCTGGAAAGATTAACTAATAGTCTGACACCTTAAAAGATCTGAGATACACCACCTATTCTCTCTGAGGGCTGCTACTTGTGAGATTTTATCCACATAAGGAGAGCACCTTTTCCAGCCACATCTCCTTTTTTCTCCTCTCCCATAATCTGTTTTGCCACTATAACCTGCTTTACTATGTTTCAACCCCCTATGCTTTCTAAAACCTTAAGATAATATATAAACTTCTGAACCTTATTAGGGGTATTGGAAGTAATCACTGTATGGTTCTTCTTGTGTTTTTAAATAAATTTGTATGCCTTTTTCCTTATTAATCTCTTTTTGCCAGTTGATTTTTCTCTGAACCTTCACCCCAATATATGACATGCAAGTTTTAATAAAACACAGTGGAAGACATATTAAGAATATTTGTTGAATGACATAGTAAGTGCCTAAGAAAAAACAAAACGAGTTTTCCCTAAGATGTTTACACACTAATTGAGCAGAAATATTTGTAAAGGTGTATTTATAATAATGTACTCTGCAAATTGTCACAAAGGCAGTATTTGAATACAAAAACGATTTACTGTTATTGCTGAGTGAAGAATAGGAAAGGATAATCAAGTATTTTGCCACTTTAGAGACATGAACATAGAAGATACCTCTCTCTCTTCTCTCTTCCTCTCTCTCTTGTCACTTGCTCTGGGGGAGGCTAGATGTCATATCGTGAGCAGTCTTAACAAAGGCTTACATTTAAATAAGTGAGGCAATGGTGAGGCTTTTATGGTGAGAAATCAAGACCTCCTGCCAAAAGCACAAAAACTTCCCATCCTGTCAAGTCTCTAATGATGTTGGGCACTGATGACATTATCACTGCAACTTCATGGGAACCTAAGCCAAAGGGACTCAGCAAAGTGTTTCTGAATTCCTGGCCCACAGAAACTGTCAGAATTTTTTTTTTTTTTTTTTTTTTTTTTTGAGACTGAGTTTCGCCCTTGTTACCCAGGCTGGAGTGCAATGGCGCGATCTCGGCTCACCGCAACCTCCGCCTCCTGGGCTCAGGCAATTCTCCTACCTCAGCCTTCTGAGTAGCTGGGATTACAGGCACGTGCCACCATGCCCAGCTAATTTTTTTGCACTTTTAGTAGAGACGGGGTTTCACCATGTTGACCAGGATGGTCTCGATCTCTCGACCTCGTGATCCACCCGCCTCGGCCTCCCAAAGTGCTGGGATTACAGGCTTGAGCCACCGCGCCCGGCAGAAAATTTTTATTTTTATTTTAGTCACTAAATGTTGGGATTCTATAGATCACCTAATAAGCTATTAAGATGCTAAGACTTAGTAATAGTGGTCATTACATTCCTTACTGTTATTATTGCAAAAAGAAATTTTTACAAATTTGATGTGGTTCAAACTGATCCATGATTGGTTACTTACAGTCCTAGGTACAAATGAACATTTATCAATTTTTTGGTTGCACATGAAATTTTTTTAAACCTTTACGGGTACATGGTAGGTGTGTATATTTATGGGGTACATGAGATATTTTGATTCAGGCATACAATGTATAATAACCTCAGGATAAATGGGGTATCCATCACTTCAAGCATTGATCATTTCTGTTATAAGCATTTCAATTATATTATTTTAGTTATTGGAAATGTGCAGCAAATTATTGTTTATTCTATTAGAGACCAGTCAGTAATTTCAGCCCACACTCAGTGGAAAAAAAATTAGGCTCTACCTCTTAAAGAGAGGAGTATCAGAAACTATGTAGCTATTGTAAAACTACCACAGGTTTCTTAACGGATTTGTCTTCAAGCCTCCAGGGATTCTCACTTTACTATTGCATTTTGATATTTTCACAACTTACATAGATTTTTAATTATATAAATAATTCAAGGTAATTGAAGGAAAGATAAGATGACTAGTAGTAGTAGTAGTAGTAAAAAATTAAGCACTCTAAGTTATAGGGAGTGAGTAGAAAAAGTAAAATTGAAAATATGTATGACAAAGCAAACAATAAATGGATCAGTGTTTTAAAGAAGATAGAGACAAAGGTTTCCAGAGAAAAGTTATCTAAGGAAAATTTGTCCTTTGATACTAAAAGAAATTGTACGAATCATGAAGATATAAATGCATGTTTTAAGAAGGGTGGGGGGAATAATTATGTTTTGATTAATAGTATCTATTTTCTCAGTGAAGTACAAATAAAGATTTTTTGTTGAGAATTAGAAAACCACTGGTTGGTAGAAAATGTGCAGAGATAGGAGGACTTTTTAACAATTTCATAGGATAAAGGCAAGTTCTAGGATTAAAAATTAAAGAAACACTAGAGAAGCTTTCAAAGCTCAGTGGATGTTGGAATTCATATATATGGTGACATTTAGCATTTCAGGCTGTCGTTTATTGAATGTTTATTTTGTGCAGTGTACCAAGCTAAGTCCTGTACCGATACTACCAGGTTTATTCTCATCACAACCATTAGAGATAGAAAAGAAACTGGAAATCATGGAGATATTTTACTTTCTAATGTCATACAATTACATGCAGCATAGGCAAAATTTAAACCCAGGTCTATGTGAAGAAATAATTCTGTTGTTAACAACTACATTGGGTACTCGGAGGTAACTTGTTTCAATTTAGGAGCAGGAATGTGGAACCTGTCATCTGGGTCTAGAGGTTGTTAAATTTAGTCAAGAAAGAAAGAATACAAAACAAGGAAAACAAGGATGCTGATAATAATGTCGTTTGGGATATTGATCATAAGATTCAAGTTAGATCAGAAAAGGAAATGAGAAGAGGCTTAATAGACTGAGGAAACACGGAAAGGGTCAAGAAAGCATCATCCCATTTCCTGTGAAGTCACTGAAGCATCAATCATTATTGATTCACACTACTACACACACATGAGACCCTGCTATTCTACCTCAAAGTGTCAGAACTAGAGTTATTGCAGAGGTCATCTAACCAGTTTTATCATTTTCAAAATAAAAATCTAACATTCAGAAGTATTAGAGACAAAATTGTTGAAACTGAGGTCAAGTGGAACTTTTCTTGTTGCTTCCTGATTGATACCTGAATCTACACTGGGACCTGATTAGTTGTAAAGTTCTTACATTCTGAGGACACTTAAACAATTGAAGACTGAGGACCAAGTCCATCTCTCAACAAGTGTATCAGAGCAGAAAACTAGCACAAGGAGAGGATAGAGTAGGATGTACGATGAGTCTAGGTTTTATGAACCTGGAACTCATATAATTTTGGAATTCCACTTAGACATACACAAATACCTTTACCATTTGCATATTTTATAAATCCAATAACTATGTAAATATATTTCTAGATCTTATCTCAAGGCCTTTGCACATAAGGGGTCCAGAAACTTAATAATCAGGAAATTTATGGTACATTATTTCTTAGTAAGGAATCAGCCATATTCTTATGAGTTTAAGATTTGTAATGAGAGATGATGTTCTGCCATTTCTTGGTGGAAGAAAGAAGCTACATTTTCTACGTTCAAACCAAATGAGAACAAAGTCCACAAAATATGTTTTGTAAGTAATAATAATTTAAGCAACAATACTGCTGAATTGCCCTGTATTTGTGTATGCAGTGAATGAGAATTAGGGGAAGCCCAGTATTTTACATGGAAATTACAGTACATTCAGTTGATGGACTGGAAAATAATTGGGTTAAAGCTACCCTGTGGGCATTTCTTTCAAGATGGGCTTTCTGCTAGGTGAGGTGACACCAGCAGAAAGAGACTGTGAAATGAACCACATTAAGTCCCTCTAAATAATTCATGCATGTGCCGCAGTGAGGACCTGTATTTGGATGCTTGATACATGGAGAACGCGTATTGACAAGAATTAGTCAGAGAATCTTCTAGGACCAACAAGGAGGGTTTTAACATCTGTGGCTTTTAAATAAAGAGATAACTAGTGCCTTTTCTTTGATCTTCCTGTGTCTAGGCACAGAAGAGTTAAGGGAAGAAATAAGACAGCAGCTCAAAATCCCTTCTTTTTTTTTTTTTTTTTTGAGACGGAGTTTCGCTCTTGTTACCCAGGCTGGAGTGCAATGGCGCTATCTCGGCTCACCGCAACCTCCGCCCCCTGGGCTCAGGCAATTCTCCTGCCTCAGCCTCCTGAGTAGCTGGGATTACAGGCACGCACCACCACGCCCAGCTAGTTTTTTTGTATTTTTAGTAGAGACGGGGTTTCACCATGTTGACCAGGATGGTCTCGATCTCTCGACCTCGTGATCCACCCGCCTCGGCCTCCCAAAGTGCTGGGCAAAATCCCTTCTTTACATCTGTCTGCCACCAAGAGCAAAGTTAAAAGTTTCAACATTAAATTTTCTTTTTAAACTAGTTAGGGATAAGTTTCATCAACTAAAAAAAAAATGATTGAAACGACTAAAATGGCCTTAGGTGTCACAAAGAGATAAGAAAAGGGATTTCACTAAAGTTCGGTAGAAAATAATAATGAGAGAAACACACACACACACACACACACACACACACAAATTGTGTCTCATTTTGTTGAAACTTCTATGTAATCCATGTTGAAACTTCAACATATTGTGTAATTAGAATGTGTTAGTGTTGGTAGAATTGAGGACTTCCATCTGCTTTCATCTTTCCATAAAACCCAGCTGCTGCCTTTGTAACTTGAACTCATATATCAACTATGATCTAATCACACTTATTAAATACATGGTTTTATAAAAGAGAATTTTTTATATTATTAAATTATGATGAAGTATGTACTATGAATCTGATGCTACTCAAAAACCAAAGATGGTTGGCCAAGCTCAACCTCTCACCTTTTCAGTTCTTTCTATGCAAATGAACAAATCTCCTAAGCAACCTAAAATAGGACAGCTAATATAAATGTTCATTGCTCCAAAATCTCCATTTCTCTGTCTTTACCTTCTTGGGTTCATATTACATTCATTTTGTTCATTTCTCAAGCCATTACCTTATTGAATAACTTAGAGTGGCACCATTGTGCATCAAGCAGCCTAACCCTGAATTGTTAATCTGAAATTAATTTCCCATCTCAACCAACCTCATCTCATCCATCTAGTCATTGACCCCGGTTTTAAACCTCAATATTACTCTTCACAAAAATTACAGTCATTGTCACATTCTTCTTCAACACTCCAGGGTACTTGAAGAGATGCTTTAAATCAGTATCTGCTTCAAATGAGTGTGCTTGGAATTTTTAGCATCATGTTGGCACAAGGTTTTTGCTTGCTGAAGAAATCTGGAAATTTGATACTTGGATGCATTGTAACTCCAAAAATACCATATTAAAGCATAACTAGTTCTTAGAAAACTCAAAGAGAATAAATTAGTATTTATTCTTAGTTAATAGAAGGCAATGTCATTTATGAAACCATTTTACTTTAACCAATATTCACTTATCTCCTATTACATGTAAAATGTCAGGGGTACCTCAGTAAACGTATAGGACAAAAACCCTTATGTCCACAGAACTTGAAGTTTAATTGATAGGGATGAACAATAGAAAACATAAGTCAAGTGGTAGGGATTTAGTAGGCAATAGGTGCTTTGTAGAGAAGGAAAGAATGATGGAGAATATGGGGCAGGGTGTTCAATTGTAAGTCAGGAAATGAATCCTTGAAAAGAGGACAGTGAGTAAAGGCTTAGAGAGGTAAGGGAGTGTGCCTAGAACTGTCCTGGGAAAAGCGTTCCAGTCAGAGAGAACAGCCACGGCAAAGACTGAAAATGGTATTGGACATATTGCGTTTTATGATTCACAAA
This sequence comes from Saimiri boliviensis, assembly GCF_048565385.1. NCBI lineage: Eukaryota > Metazoa > Chordata > Mammalia > Primates > Cebidae > Saimiri > Saimiri boliviensis. The sequence goes on from NC_133451.1 coordinate 53,727,764, forward strand.
TTCAGTTCTGGAAAACTTCCTTATATGAAGTTTTATACTGGTGATTTCAGCGTATATTTAACCACTTCATATGATAGTCAACTGTTATGGGCTAACTCTTTAGGGGACTACGTCCACCCAAAATTTGTACATGGATGTTCTAACCCCTAGTACCTGAAAATGTGACTATTTGGAGATAAGGTATTTTAAAAAGTGATTAATAATAAATAATGTCAGGAAAGTATCCCTAATCCAATATGACTGTGTCCTTATAAGAAGAGAAGATTAGGATATGGACATACATAGAGGGAAGACCATGTAAAGACATCCTCTACATGTTAAGGAGAGAGATCTTAAAAGAAACAAACTTGATGACATCTTGATCTTAGACTTACTTCTAGCCTTCAGAACTGTGAGAAAATTTTTTTCATTGAACCCACACAGTCTGTGGTATTTTGTTATGGCAGCCCTCACAAACGAATACATCCACCATTTAAGATAAAAATGAATAATTTTGCAAAGCAAAAATACATTTTTATGGGATACTGTTGTAGGCTACGTAAATAAGTTGCTATGTTTTCCAGAAAACCTATTAGTGCTATATTTAGAGATGGGGTTGGGGGAAATCATAGGAAGTACAAGTCACTGTACAGTTGTCTTTTATTGTATAATCTGTTCTGATCATGTTACTCTGGATTAATAAGAAGAAAAATTATTTTGAAATTTTACCAAGGTAGACCTTGGTTACATAAAACACAGCTGTGGAAATATTAATTATCCTATAATACTGTACTGTATTATAAAATCAAGCCAGTCAGAAAATCAAGATATTTATTGGAAATGTACTTCATTCAAACCTCAGCCTCTTTCCTGTAAGAGAGTCTAGTTTTTAAAGCATTGCTTATAAAAGCCATACTTAGCAGGCACCCTGCACAATGACAAATATGCTTACCTCTTCAGGAGGACGTGACAGCCAGCAGGGGCTTTGGATAGCCTGCAATTTGTGAGCAGGTAAATTTTTTTTTCATGAACCTTATAACCCACGAAGTAAACCATGCACAGATAATCCGCCTATTCTCCAGGCTTCTTTTGATTAACTGCATAAAAGAGCAAAGATTTATGAGAGGATGTTGTTTCTGCATTGACCTCTTGTGGCGCTCCTTTCAGAATATGAAAAATGGCACCATCTGATTCCAGAAGGGCGATACAGAACAGTGTTCTCATCAAAACCGTTATAGGGGTGCATTTGCAGATTCCCGCTGATTACTTTTCCAGGGAGCTTACACTCAGCAGACATAGACCCATCTTGACTTCACCTGTGCTTGTCATTAACACGTTCTATAGAAAAAAAAAATTCCAACATGTCTCTGTTAATTCCAATTTGCACCAAGAGTTTTCAAGAAGCTAGTGATAAACCTAGCTGGGTTCAGCATTGTATCTTCACCTGCAATGATGTTTCAGCCTAAAATAACTTACAGAAAATTAGGAGGAGAAAGCTTCAAGATTCTGGTTTGGTAGAGCTCATTCTTTGCACTCATTTTTCTTTTTCCTAATGTGCCTAAAAATTATCATGATAACAGTAGCTGCTATTTTTGAGATTTGCTTTTAATTCTGCACATGACATTTACATTTATCATCTTAAACACTCAAAACACTTCTCTGAATTAGTACTTATAATACACTCACCAAACAGAAGAAGAAATTGATGTACAGAGAAGCTAAATAATTTGTGCAGTGTTATAGAAATCAAGAGTTGATGTAGGATTTGAACCCAGACAGTTTAACTACAAAATTTGCTTGCTTAGCTCCTAAAATATACTAAACAGCCTATACGCAATGGATACTTGAAACATTTAAATAGTCTTATCTTTTTCAAATTAATTTTCTTCTTCAGAAACAAATATCAGAATTCACACATGTTCCAGCTTAGTTCTAAATAAACAGTTACATGTTCATTAGGTTTGAAAGGATGATTGTTTTCTGATTTCTATGCTGGATGTTTTCTTCTTTCTTCCTGGGCCCCTACTTCCCACCTCTCTACCAGTAAGATGACATATATGGACTGCATGAATAGGTTTCCTCTTTCAGGTTTCTGGTGAGCATAGCCCTTGGCGGGGGTGGAAGGGGAGGGGTGGGAGGGTGCCAGGCAATACATTGAAAAAGGAGAATGAGGTAATATGTCCTTATTACTATTTTCTCATCATTATAATGTAGCTAGGATCCAACTGAGTCTCTTGACTATGTTGGTCTTAAGATTTCAGCTTCTTAAGATGAGGAATGTTCTACAAAGACTTTTCAATCTTCAAATGGACCCCTTTCTTCTTCAGCCTATTGAGTAGGAATGGTGGTCCACTTGTGTTAGCCATAGGATACTGCACGATCGTTTGCACTTTTCCTTGTCCTTTAAAATTTGTATGTTATCTCTTTATAAAATCTTCCTTGTCACAATTTGTCATAATTGTCATAATTTGTGTATGCTGTTTCTTTGGTGACCTGAATTGACACAGTTTTAAAAGTTGCATGGCCTAATACAGAATATTAAACTTAAATATACTTATCCATGGCCTTTTTCTGAATCTCTCTAAAAATCCCTCTCTGATGGATGTCTTTGATTTGCTAAATGTCAGGGTCCAAATTGATGTAGCAACTAAATGATGATTTGGGGAAAAACCAAAATTAAACAAAAACCAAAAACAAAACAAAACAAAAACACACAATGCCCTGCAATTGTGGATCTTGTCCTCTACATAGGAAAAAAAAAAAAAAAAAAGTACATCTCTATTGTCAAAATTCTCTAGTGATCATTAGTATTTAAAATAGGCTTGCCAGGCTGAGGCAGGAGGATCGCTTGAGCCCAGGAGTCCAAGACCAGTCTGGGTAACAAAGCAAGACTGAATCTCTATAAATAATAATAATTTAAACACAATATCTGGGCATGGCGGCATATGCCTGTGGTCCCAGTTACACAGGAGGCTGAGGTGGGAGACTTGCTTGAGCCCAGGTGGCTGAGGCGGCAGAGAGCTGTGATCACTCCAGCCACTGCACTCCAGCCAGTGTAATACAGGGAGAACTTGTCTCAGTAAACAAATAAAATAGGCTTGAACATTTTTCAACCATATTTAGTATCTTAAAATTTTTTGGTTTTGAATAAAACAAGCAGATACAGGTTATTCCTTGGCTAGAAAGCAAGAATTCCTCTAAAACACTGAAATACTGATCAACTATATATTACAATGATAATTATCAACATACTGAAGCAATATTGATTGAGGCCTCAGTGAGTGTACATAATAGTTTCTATGCTATAATCCGTGAAGATACATATTCCTACCAAATGAAGCTGTCTGTAGTCTGCCCTGCTCAAATCTCAGTCGTATTCCCACTTTAGAGTTTCTGGATTCTGTCAATTCTATTTCTATTTAGATAATTTTGGCAAATTACTATTGTTATCTTCATTGTTCTGGCATTAATGCTGCCCATTATTAAAGATTTCATTTTAAAATCTTTAATATCAGTGTTATAGATATCTTACATGAGCCAAGGGCTGAATCTAACCAGGTTAGTTAATTGGAAGATCCATCTATTTAGGCCAACATTCAATTTTTTAAATTTGTGCTTACTACTTCAACTTGTTCAATGGCCATGATGAAATTTCCAAGCAATGCCAAGAATCTTGTAAGTGTGGGTCTAGCCTTGTATTCAAAGAGGAGGAGAGCAAGTTGGTAGAAGGACTCTAGCCCATCGCACAAGAGCAGGGGAAACCCAAATGCCTATATGCTATTGATTGGGTTTAATTACATCACCTGTGTTCTCAGATAAGTTAATAGAAACTGCAATTAAGATTTCTTACCTCAAAATAGATTCAGCACTAAAATTGCTTAAAAATTTTCTCAGGCATATGTATCTATTTATCTATTTATGTAGAACATTACTGAATTTCACATATCCTGGTGGATAGATACAAGACACCAAGATTTTTAAGGCTGCTGAATAGGAGTGAAGGCAAGAGTTAAGGGTTTTCAGACACTAATAACAGAATAATCTGCTACTTTTTACAGAAACAAGTTTGACCCTTACACTAGGATTGTTTTCTTTCAGTAATGATAGAATTGGAGACTTAGTTCCATCCCCAAGAGAACACAATTTTATATTTTCCCTTTAGCTCAGACAAAAGTAATTTTCTTCATGCCAATATGTTTTTTTAGTTGGAACATTTTATGACCAGCTTACAATACCTCACCTTTGTACTATTTCCCCTTGAGAATAATAGTGAAAAAAGAAAAAAACAACTCAAAGTACTTTTCTATTTTTTTCTCTTCTTTTTTCCTCTATTAGTAAATCTATTTGAAAGAAAATAAGAATTGCTTAGACAACTCTAATGATTGCTATTATTTCAGAATAGTTTGTTGACTATTGATTAAATTGCAATGCTACATGTGAACACAGTTGTGATCAGATTTCAAATAACAGAGTTCTGATTTTGCTTTGGTAGACTATAAGTGACTTAAAGCAGTTATTTACTTGAAAATAAAGAATAAGTCTATCAAGAGTTTTTCTTCACATATTTATATACAGCAAACAATAAAAACAAAATACATTGTTTTCTGTACCTTATTAAAGTCATAGTACCTGCTCAGAGCAATATGACATGCCTGTGGTGAGATGTGATGTGTTCAACAAGATCAACTAGTTTCTTAAGCTTTGGCAGAAGGTGAAGTGCCAAACCATAGTGTAGTTGCACCAGTCAAATAACAGTGATGAATGGGTAACTTGTATTTATACTGGATTTTTTCAGTTTTCCTAATGTACTCTCATTTATTCTAAATTTATTTCTGTGTAATGTTTTTCTCAAACACTTGATCTATTAGCTACAAAGTCTAAGGACAAATGAAAAGTTATCTCATACAAAAAGAAAACGAAAAAGTTTAGAAATATTACCACCAATGAAGCACCAGGGACACATAAGAAATATATTACAGTGTTCTTGGCTGGGAGCGGTGGCTCACAATTGTAATCCCAGCATTTGGGGAGACCAAGGCAGGTTGATCACCAGGTTAGGTGTTTGAGAATAGCCTGACCAACATGGTGAAACCCTGTCTCTATTAAAAATACAAAAATTAGCTGGGTGTGGTGGTGTGTGCCTGTATTCCCAGCTCCTAGGGCAGCTGAGGCAGGATAACTGCTAGAACCTGGAGGCGGAGATTGCAGTGAGCTGAGACTGCACTGTACTCTAGCCTGGTCAATAGAGCGAGACTCCACCTCAAAAAAAAAAAAAGAAAAAAGAAAAAGAAAAAGAAAGAAATATATTACAGTGTTCTCTAGTTGGCATGTGAGAAAAAAATGCATAATATCAAAATAAATGCATTCTAATTTAACATGTATGAAAATTATAATTATATACTAGCTGTGCTTTAATTTAACTTTACCACTTAAAATTTTTGTCTAAATAATGATAGCATTTAGGATGAGAGAAAGAAAAATGGTGTTTGCTATTAATGGTAAGCTCTAAAATTAACTAGAGTAAAATAAATAAACAAATGTTATAATTTAAACAACACAAAGAAGAAAAGAATAATTGACAAGGGGGTAATGTATGGTTGCTAAGGTCCATTCTCTAAACTCTATCTCTTCAAACTATAAAGAGCAGGGAAGACCCTCTTATCATAGTCAATGGGAATACTTTGTCTTATTGAGAGATTGCAAAGTGGTTACTGTGATGGGTTTGAATATGAAAAAGGAAGAAAGTCGCTGGAGTGGGGAAAAGAAGTCTGGCTCTTCTATTATATGGTTGTATCATCTTCAGAACTCACTCAACCACTTTGTCTTAATTTCTTCATCCAGTAGTACACAGTAATGATTAAGATTGCTTGCTTAGAAACCAATTTGCTAAGGTAAAAATTACAGTCCATCTTTCATGCCAGACATTGGGCATGTTTCCTAATGTCTATGAAACTTTTTCCTCGTTTTCACAATCAGATCATTATGGTACCAGCTTATAGAATTTTTGTGAAGATTAAATGAGAAAATATATTTAAACCATTTAGAGTGCTGTCTAGTGTCAGTCGTAAATTCTTAATGAAAGTTGCCTTTAACATTCTATGATGCTGCCACAAATTAATTAAACTTTTAAATTCTATTTTGATGAACATAATGTATTTATTTAAGATTGGAATATTAAATTAGGACAGTGGCTTCTTATATTTGGCTAGCTTGTTGATATGAAATTCTGTATGAATAAATATTTTGCCAAAGTGTAAGGAAGAGAATAAACCATTTAAGGGATAATACATCTGGCTCTACTCAGATGAAGGCAATCGGGCATGTGGGGCCATCAACACTCGTCCCTTCTGACTCACCTGGCATCCACTTGCAAGATGCCATCAGCAGTAGAAATGTGATAAGCTGAAACAAGGAGGTTCTTGTGGTACACAAAGAAAAGAGAAAGATTATTTACTTTAGATATTTGCTCTGAATTCCCTACAAATGTTTCATATAAATGCTGTTTTGAAGATGGTCTTTTGAAAAATCTGGGACCTGTGCAGAAGAATCTGGGCCTGTGCAGTAAGTGGTATTGTGTAAGCACAGTTCAGGTGGTGTGTTCTTTATTACAGGAAATTCTGTAGAGCTCCAGAAACAAAACATGGAGTTTAAAAGAGAGAGAGTGAGAGAGAGATAGAGATAGAAAGAGAGAGAGAGAGAGAGACAGAGAGAGAGAGAGAGAATTAATTGTGATAAAATACACATAGTCTAAAATTTACCATCTTACCTCCTTTTTTTTTGAGGCAGGATCTCTGTTGCCCAGACTGGAGCACACTGCCAATGACGTAGACCACTACACCCTTGAACACCTAGTCTCAAGCAACCCTCACACCTCACCCTCCGAAGTGACTGGGACTACAGGCATGTGCCACCATGCCCACTGATTTTCAAATTTTTTTTGCAGAGATGGGGGTCTGTCCTCATTCCTCAGTTCAAGACCAGATGTTGAACTCCTGGTCTTAAGAGATTCTCTTGGGCCGGGCGCGGTGGCTCAAGCCTGTAATCCCAGCACTTTGGGAGGCCGAGGCGGGTGGATCACGAGGTCAAGAGATCGAGACCATCCTGGTCAACATGGTGAAACCCCGTCTCTACTAAAAATACAAAAAAAAAAAAAATTAGCTGAGCATGGCGGCACATGCCTGTAATTCCAGCTACTCAGGAGGCTGAGGCAGGAGAATTGCCTGAACCCAGGAGGCGGAGGTTGCAGTGAGCCGAGATCGCGCCATTGCACTCCAGCCTGGGTAACAAGAGTGAAACTCCTCAACAACAGCAACAACAAAAAAAGAGATTCTCTTGCCTCTAATTTGCAAGGCAGTGGTACTATGGGTGTTAGCCACCTCACCCAGGTTAGCTATTTTTCAGTGTAGAGTTCAGTAGTGTTAAATATATTCACACCATTTTGCAACAAATATCCAGAATTTTTTTCATTATACAAAACTGACACTCTATGCCCACTAAAGAACAACTCCTTATTTACCTCTCCCACAGCTCCTAATCACTCTCTGTTTTCTATCTTTATAAATTTGACTATACCATGTACCTTGGATACATAAAATTATAAAATATTTGTCTTTTCGTGACTGGCTTATTTCATTTGGCATACTTTTTAAAGGTTCCCACATGTTGCAGCATATGTCAGAATTTGCGTCCTTTTTAAATTTGAATAATGCTCCCTTGTATGTATGTACCATATTTTGTTTATCGTTCCATTCATCAGTAGACTGAACTGTTTTCCCCTTTTGGTTCTTGTGGATTATGCTTCTATGAACATCTTGACTTCAATTTTTTTGGATGTGACTTTACCCAGAAGTACATTTGATGGATTACGTGGTAATTCTATAGTTAATTTTTTGGAGAAATCTAAGTACTGCTTTCAATAGCAGCTGCACTGTTTCACAGTCCCACCAACAGGGCACAAGACTTCTGTTTTCACCACATTCTCACCAACATTCATTTTTTATTTGTTTGTTTGCTTTGCTTATTTTTTTTAAGTAGCTATCCTAATAGCTATGAACATAACAGGAACTTTAAAATTTTCTTTATTTTTCTCTAGATTATAAAATCCTCAAGCCAAGTCTTATACTTGTTTATTGCTGAATCCCCATACCTCATACAGTCCCAGAACTCCATAGAGCTTCCATAAACGTGCACTAAATATAAGAATAAACAGAGCACCTTTTATTGTGAGTTTTGGCACCTTGAGAGTTTGCAACTCTGTAATATACCAGCAAGGTGATCTTCCAGCAAGCTCAGGAAGAAGATCAGAGGTGATGCACCTGTCTGGAGAAATTTATAAGCAGCAAATATCAACCAAATGGCTGCTAGGGAGGAATACAGATAGATAGGAATTTCTGTAAGTATAGAGGGATTATCTGAATGCTTTTGAGAGCCTCTCTGGGGCTCACTCAAATTATGAAGGGAGATATTAGACTTCTGAGAGGTAAAAAGAAAGGAGAGTACTGACTGACTTCTTACAACTAGGATAAGCCAACACAATTTAAATGACTATAATCTGGTTTAAGTTCTAAATAGCTCTACTCTCACCGCCTTAATTGGCTAAACTTTTTCTATGATTTAGTATTTGAGTAACTAGCTCATTATATCTTCACATTATAAGTAAACGGGTGGTAATACTATTTCAGGAGTTACTAACAATATTCAATGGTAAAGAAGAATTGATAATGGACACTACCTATCAGCTTTCTTTCATGGCCTTAAAATGAGCTTGATTTGACAAAGGCTTCTCCTTTTTTTTCATAAATAGGGTTTACTCAAAATGTAGTTGCACACAGATGCTAGTTAACAATTGACAGGACATAAAGGAATGAACACAAGTTGTATGATTATCTCCTGTGCTCTGGCTTATTGTATCTTTGTATGAAACAGCCCACTTGGAGCTAAGTAATCTAAAAACGTGAAATCTGTCAATTTGCAATAGGTGTAGGGACAAAAGTAACAGAAGATTCAGAGAAAGCTGAAGTTATGCGTGAGTAGAGACTGTAAGTTTGCAGAGAAAACAGAGCAGTAAGGGGAGAGAATAAAGCAGATGAGTGGCAATTGAGAGGCAACACGGAGAGGTTTCCCACAGTTCCAGAGAGGGGAGGAGAAAGTAGTTTGTATGTATGATTGTCTCATTTTGTAATAAACTTTCTGTTCAACTTCAGCCTACAGCTATTATTAAAATCATCTCATTTTTTCTTAAGGTAATTTGTGTCTCTATTTCATTCTTTGAAATGAGACTAAGGGACTCATTTGACGTCCCCTTGGGAAACCTGATCCAAACCTACTTTTATCTGCTAATAGCAATTTCATTGTCCACTAAGCTTTAGTTTGTAAGCTGATTAAATGCAATAGAAATGCATGTGAAAACATTTTGCATATCTTGTTATTACTTACTATCTTATAAGTCAACCACTTTTACTATGGAAAATTAATTCTGGAATTACATATAAGTATCATTTATTGAGAGTTTTTATGCAGTAGGCATAGGACAAGGCAATTAAAGATTGAGACTTCAAAATAACTCTATAAAATAGATCATAATATCTTATTTTAAATATTAAAAAATTAAGGCCCTGAACATTTAAAGATTGTTTCAGGAGTTACATTCAGGTCTATAAATAATTCAAAAATAAAAGCTCTGAAACATTATGGTAGAATAAGAGAAGACTCTTCCAGCTTCTTCATACAAGAGTCTAAATCATGCCAAAGGAACATCTACCTTTAGTTTTCATACATCCATAGCATGTAGAACTACTAATACTTGGCATGGCAGTAAAAACTATTTGAAAAATGCTTTACAGGTAGCAATAGGTTTTCATAAGTTTCGAAGGTGAGATCCTGTGAAGAGTACTTGTAGAGCTGATGATGGACGACGGCCTTGTTTGCCTCTATTAAAAACCATCTCTCGTGGCCCGGTGCGGTGGCTCAAGCCTGTAATCCCAGCACTTTGGGAGGCCGAGGCGGGTGGATCACGAGGTCGAGAGATCGAGACCATCCTGGTCAACATGGTGAAACCCTGTCTCTACTAAAAATACAAAAAATTAGCTGGGCATGGTGGCGCGTGCCTGTAATCCCAGCTACTCAGGAGGCTGAGGCAGGAGAATTGCCTGAACCTAGGAGGTGGAGGTTGCGGTGAGCTGAGATCGCGCCATTGCACTCCAACCTGGGCAGCAAGAGCCAAACTCCGTCTCAAAAAAAAAAAAAAAAAAAAAAAAAAAAAAACTCTCTTCACAGTTATCCAATGAATAAAACAAATTCTGATGTAACCTTTTTTCCCTGAACTTGATTACAATTCTACAAAGACAAAGTGTCTTTGCAAATATAGATCAGTACATTTTTACTATATATATATAATTTTTCTGTTATAACTGCTGCATTTTAAATATAATGACAAGATTTCTGTAGTCTACACTGGTTCTCAGCTGATATCCCTGTTTTGTAAGTCTTCGCTGAACCCATATGCAACCAGAATGATCCTTTAATACATTAACAGAAATATATCCACATCTCTACTCAAAACTCTTCAATGGCTGTACATTTTGCTCAAACTACTGTGTCAAAATTCCCAGCCTGTCCTAAAGTCTTCAATGTGAGTTTGTCCTGCTCTCATTTCTGTTTATTTGTTCTTAAGCTTCTGAATCCCAGGTTTTTTTCTCTCTGTCTGGAACACTAATTTAAATTTTCTTTATTCCCTATGGGTTTTTCCCCCCATTTGCCTCTTGTTAGAGAAAATGTATCTGAACTGGACATTCAATATTTGTCCCAAGTTGTGTCCATCCTCTCTTCTTCTACATATTTTCAAAGAGTAGCTGTGTCTATACCAAACAACCTGACATTCCCAATGCAAATAGTTATGAACCAAGATGGTCCCCTAATAAATAACCATCATTTCCTGAGCCTTTGGTAGTGGAGCCCAAAATATTACATCTTAGCCTTAATTTTCCAGGATAAAAAAGAGGTTAAACTCAGAAACTGTTAGTGGCATTCATTTTCTCCTAAGTGAACTAGACACCAGGAAGTCTCATCTATGCTAAAATACATATAAGTAGCAATACACAAACGGAAGCTTTCTGTGGCCACGCCACTACTTTCCCACAGAAGCTTTATAGGTTTCCTTCTGTGCATCTTGCAGTCCATGGTCCTGACTTCTGTCTGAGTCCCAGCTGCACTCCTGATTTTATATTTCACAAGGCACCATGGTATCCTAATCAGAAATATGTTGGAGCTGTATTAAGCCACCTGCACTTTACTGATTGACAGGATTAAAAGACATTCCCCATTTCCTCTGAAAATCATATTGTAGTGACTTCTCGTTGCAGTCATGTCTGAGCATTCATGGCTAGTAGGACCCTGTCTAGTATCCCCCACTCACTCCTGGTCCTGCATTTCAGCCAGGGCTTAACTAGAGTCAGCCTTGTTTCTTCCCCAGTATGCCAGCTGATCATCATTAAGTTGAATTCCTCAATTCAATCACCTATTTTGAAAATCAATAGAACATGAGTGCATAACTGTGAACAATTGTCATTGCCATAAAATGAAGTTGCATACTTTGAAAAGAAAGAAAGAAGATTTTTAAAAGTACTGGGGAATTCGATGTGAGCAAGTCAATTCTAAAAGATTGAGGAACAAATATTCCATCCATATTTGGCTTTATATCAATATTTGGCAAACAAATATACACTTTTATATTTAAGTTGAAAGAGAATATGTAAGTTTTAATGTGTTTTTCCCCACAATTTAAAGTAGATTTTAACTAGTCTATCATTTTCCCGAGCCTCCCGCATTGTGTAATAGCACGTTTACTAACCTCTTATTGCATAAAGTTGAAATGAAGTGAGTTTGTTATTAGTACTGCTTTCCCTCTCAGAAAAGCCAAAACAAACCAAAAAAATCACTTTTTTTTTTTTTTTTTTAAAGACAGGGTCTTTCTTGCCTTGGTGCCCAGCCTGGAGTTCAGTAGAGACCTGATTACTACTCTGCAGCCTTGACCTTCTGGGCTCAAGCAATCTTCCTACCTCAGCCTCCCAAGTAGCAGGGACCACAGACACATGCCACCACTTCTGGTTAATTATTTTATTTTATTTTTTTGTAGAGACAGGATATTACATCTCACCATGTTTCCAAGGGTGGTCTCAAACTCTTGGGCTCAAGCAGTCCACTGGCCTCAGCCTCAAAAAGTGTTGGGATTACAGGCATGAGCCATTGCACCTGATTCAAAAGAACAAACAAACAAACAAACCAAAAACCAAACAACTTAATTTTACAATTTGTCTTTTTTTTTTTTTTTTTTTTTTTTCCTGAGACAGAGTCTTGCTCTTTCACCAGGCTGGAGTGCAGTGGTGAGATCTCGGTTCACTGCAGCCTCTGTCTCCTGTATTCAAGCGATTCCCCGGCCTCAGCCTCTTGAGTAGCTGGGACTACAGGTGTGCACCACCACGCCCAGCTAATTTTTTGTATTTTAGTAGAGACAGGGTTTCACCATAGCCAGGATGGTCTTGAGATAGTGACCTCATGATCCACCCGCCTCGGCCTCCCAAAGTGCTGGGATTACAGGCGTGAGCCACGGTGCCCGGCCTGTTTGGTATTCTTGAATAGACAGGCCAAGGTGAGGCGGAAATCATATTGAGAGGAGGTGTGCTCAGAGGAGGGCAGCCCGGACTCAGTAGTAAGGTGTTCGAGTTTGCTAGGTGAAATTTGTTTGTTTTCTTACAAGATTTGAATTCACTATTACTTTAAGTAAGGAGTATAAACCAGTGTTACAGTGTCTCTTATTTATTTACTTCTGCATTTATATTTCACCTTTTACTAAAAGGATTTCAAGCGACTTACAGTAAAAACAATTCAGTAAGACTGAACCATTAACAGAGAACTTTTGTTATGTAACGTTTATTGAACTCCAACTCTATGTTGTATTTGTAAGTGTCCCTTAAAAAAAAAAAAGACTCTAAGCAGCTTAAAAAAAAGCTCTATAAAACTGCCTGTGTATTTTCCTTTTTTCCTTCTCTGTCTACCTACCCTCTTCACACTTTAGTAATCTAAAAGAACAGAAACTTTATACGATCTGTCTTACAAACCTTCTTAAATCCATGAAGAACTTATCTATAATAGTTTTTTAACACATGGTCTGATTTTATTTTGTTTAGATGTGTACACATGCATGTGATTATGAAAGGGAAGGTGATTGTTTTTAAAGATGATTTTGTAATAGAGATTTTGTTTTTTTATGTATGGCCAGAAGATCTATAAAAATAAAATTCAGGGCTTGCCTACTTATCGATTTTCTAATTTCAATCTGAAAACTTCATCACAAATTTTTTTTTTTGCAACTCTACACCAAAATCTATGCCAGTTTAATAGCTATAAATCTTTTTGTTCTGTTTTCTGCAATAGTTTCAAGACTATAAAAATTCAACTACATTACTTATGGGTCTAATTTACTGACTGTAAATCTGCCCAAGTGCTTGATTGACAACAGTGAATTCACTAATTTCTGGCAAATATTTTACATGAAAGGGTAAGCTCAGGACTTCTATTCTTGGATGAGGTCACTGAGATAACCCTATACATACTTGAATCTAAGATCCAGTAGTGACAATCTTGTCATGCCCCTTAGTGTTCAGTAGAACCAAAAGAGATTGATTTAATATTATTTCTATAGTTATTACAAGTGTCTGAACTATGTTGTAAAAGAAAGAAAAATATAAAAATTTTAAATTTATTTTCGCCCTTCATTTTATGTCTGTTGAATCCTCAAAAATAGCCAGTATTTAGATCTGATTGATCAAAACAAACTGTGTTTTTTTTTAAATATCTGATAGGATTGTAAGGTTTTTAAAAATTGAATGCAAACACAGAGGTGCAAATATTGATTTTGCCTAATAAAATGTCTATTTTGAAAAAATTTGTAGGGGATCATTATAGTTCTGATCTGCTCATTCCATTATGGAAATTTTTAAAGATTGCTTCGGGATGTGGCCAAAGTAATGAAGTGCTCAGAGTAATAAATGTCATTCTTACAAATAATGGCTTCTGAGTAGCCATTTTATATATTAAATCATTTAAACTTGCCTTTTTGCATACTTGTGATTTAGAGAAGGTACTTTCTGCTTATTAATGTGAGTCCTCTTGTACCTTTGTATGAATGCATGTTTATCTGTATGTTTATGTGCACAGGGCTTTGACAGTGTAGCCCAGCAATTCAGATTGATTCTAATTCTATCAATGTGCATTTGAATTTGGAATGAATAAATGTTACTAAATGTACTCAACTTCATACTTCTGATAGCCTTCTTTAATATATTCAGTTTAGTTCTATTCAAGTCTCTGCAAAAAGTCATATCCAAATATAAGAAGTGTATATTTCATGGGGGCAGAGACCCATAAATATTTTGCAAGGTTTTGTATGCCCCCAGTTTCATGGAGGGTGTCTGAGATATATTTTAGGGCTTAAAGGAGCAAGCTCTAGAGTAAGTATGTCAGAGTTGTACTCTAATATTGCTACTTGCTGGTTGTGTGATGTTTAGCGGCTTATTAACTGGTTCATGCTTTAGTTTCTCAAAAAAAAAAAAAAAAGAAGAAGAATCAATATGTTTTCTACTGCTGTACATGTATGTCAGCTGTATCTACTTCTTTTTTGTAGAATTAGTTCAGTTCCAACAAGATGCTACATGCTTCACTAATTAGATAAGAAACTCAATGTTTTTATTTCCTCTCTCCAATGTACAACTCACTTGAAAATTTTCAGTTTGAAATTGACCTCAAATCCTTCTCACAAATACTTAAGTAAATGATCTTATTTAGTATGGGTTTCATGTCACCCTTATTTTTACATTTTTTATGTCCTCATAGTAGTATAAAAGTAGCTGGATCGTTTGAGTCAAATAATGTGTATATGTGTGCTTGCACATGTACATATGTGTAGGTGTGCATTTGTGTGATATATGAAAGGTGACAGAGAGTGACTGTACTTGTTGGTATGATGTGACAACGCTTTTCCTTTTTGTGAGATCAATGTGGACACCTATCTGCTCCAATAAAATATCTCAATGTCTTATATTTTCTTGACTTTCTCAGTGCAAGCTCACATGATTCACATTTTTCCCCAAAAAGCTCTTTAAATATCACACCTTAATAGAAAAAGCAGGATACATTATCTTCTGGATTAAAATATAAGCACTGTTTTGTTTTTTCTTTTAATTTTATAACATTCTCTGTTTTTCTATAATTGAAATCTTTCTCAGAGGGGCTGGGTCTAAATTTAGTTTTAAAGGATGAAGAGAGATTAACCGTGTAAAGGAATGAAGATGAAGAGGGAAGGAAATTCATGACTGTATGGGTAAGATGAAATCTCCTAAACTACAGCGAGACATTGGTTATGGTTTCACTACCTGCTGTGGAGTCCTGTTGATGGGGTGGCGTTTATCTACTTATGCACTCCTAATAAGAGTTCACCAGCATCATTGTCAATCAAAGGCTGAAGACTTTACCAAAGTTAGAGAATAAAAATTATCCATTAGATTTGACTATAAAGAGATTATTAGAGCCCATGCAATGGAGTGATGTGAATGTTGTGTTATTATCTGAGCCTGATGGCAGAGGGGTAAGAGGTCAATGCACAATAAACTCATGGTGACAGTATGTAGAGATTCTTGCTATTCCAATGATGATCTATGGACCATGGCATCAACCTCATCTAGGAGCTAGTTATAAATATAGAATCTCAGATACCTCCTCACAACCACTGCATCAAATTCTGCATTTTCATAAGGTATTCATGTGATTGCTCAGAACATTAAAGTTTGAGAAGCATTGGTATAGACATCAGTTTTTAAAAGATTATTTACAAAAGAAGAGACAAAAATAACCACTAGGTAGAGGAAGACAGATAATTTGTAAATTTTATTATTACTATAAAACAAATTGAGAACATGGAAAATTAGGATGGATAAGGTTTACCGTACATAATTTACAGATAAGATTGAATCAACCTTAAAAATAATTGATTATTCTCAGCATACAAATTTGAAAAACAAATTTCAGAGAGGTTAAGATATAATAAATTGTCAAAGTTATAACATAGGATGGATAATTGTATTCAAATGTGAGTCTGTCCATCTCCAAAGCTTATTATGCCCCTTTTTCCTGATCAAAGTTGACTGTTAATGAGAAGTATACTGACAAAAGCAACAAACAAAACTATGATGGTTGTGGTTTTCAATTTTTATATTATAATTGATGATACCAAAGAGTGTAAGATTTACTTAATTTTTTCATTTCCCAGTAATTTAGTCTAGCAAAGTTAATTTGCCTGATAAAATAATCAACAGCAACTTTTAGAAAGTATTTTATGAAATGATAGACTGATAACAGATACAACAGTGACTGATAGGAACAGAAGACAGGGAAATACTGGAGAGAAGAGTGCAGTTCTCTTGGCAAAGGCCTCACTCTAAAGCCTGAAAACCAGTGGTTCTGAACGAGAAAAGACATTTCTCTTTTCAATCTCAAAAATTGCCTTATGGCTTTCCATGCCACCCATCCTGTCCCCGCATAAAGCTCTAACCCCAAGCTCCAGAAGAGACCCACAAGCAAGAAAATGAGGAGGCAAGCAGACCTGCAGGCCAGAAGGCCAGTGGACCAGTGACAGTGAAACGATGTGGCAGAGAAATGTAGAAGAGGAGGAATATCTGGACAATGTGGGGACTTCAGCTGGGGAGGTCAGAGAAGAGTTGAGCTGTTGGGTGACCCAACTCCAGGGGAAGGTCATTTCCCACTTCATCCCCCTTTTCAGCTTCCCATCCATGTCACGGAGAGCCACCTCCACCACTCAGTAAAACCTTGCACTCATCCTTTGAGCCTATGTGTGATTAGATTATTTCAGGACATTTCAAATTCTTTCCAGAGCTCAGGATGCAGAAGGCTATCACACTGGCCCCCTGTCCTTGCGATAAGGCAGAGGGCCCATTGAGCTGATTGACAAACAAGCCGTCTGCAGATAGTAAAGGTAAAGGAGCACACTATAACACACACACTCTCGGGCTTCCAGAGTTGCAGACACCCACCCCTAGATGCTGCCATGAGGCCAGAACCCAAAAGTATTTGCCCTGGTTCCTGCAACTGCCCATCTGTGTGCTCCCTCTCCCATAAAGGGTGTGAGCCATGGGGCGATCAAACAGGCAGGCTGTATCTTGCTAGGTGAATCAGGGAACTCTCCCATTTTACTACTGTAGTTGCTACTATTATTGGAAGCTAACTATTATGAAAAATTTGAATTAAAATGTAATTTTTGGCTGGGTGCAGTGGCTTATGCCAATAAACCCAGCTCTTTGGGAGGCCGAGGCAGGTGAATCACTTGAGGTCTGGAGTTCAAGAGCAGCATGGGCAACATGGTGAAACCCTGTCTCTACTAAAAATACAAAAATTATCCTGGCATGGTGGCACATGCCTGTAATTTCAGCTACTGAGGAGGCAGAGGCATGAGAATCACTCAAACCCAGGAGGCAGAGGTTGCAGTGAGCAGAGATATTACCAGTGTATTCCTGGTTGACAGAGCGAGACTCTATCTCAAAAAAAGAAAAAAGTAGTTTTATACAAATATATCCAGTCTCCTATTAGGAATTCAATGGGTATCATGATTTCTAATCCTATGTAATTTTCATGGTTGAGTTTCTCTATCCTTGAGCTGCAAAGTGAACTACTCTTTAACAATTACCTTTAGCTAAAGGAGAAATTTCTCCTTGGGAAGCCCCCTTCAGTGACTACAGGGACACAAAGATCCGACCCCTTTCTTCAATTTGGTATAATACGAAGAGCATCTGATCTTCCAATGTCACGTTGGATCAGCTGGGGCCTCTGTTACAATTGCACTGTGTTTCAATTCAATGGTCTGCAACAAGAGAAAAATAGTTGGATTTTTTTAGGGAAGATATTTCATCATTTTGGTTTTTAATCTTTATCGAGCTTGAGGCAGACAACAAACTTAAATTCATATTTTTGGTATTTGCATTCCTTTGTTACAGAATGGTTATGGGTGATTAAATAAATTATAAAAATGGTACTTTAACAACTTTTTCCTCTTATATCTTATCTTGAGATAAAGTTCCAAAATTTTGTGTTTTCTGACATCTCAGCTTTTATAAGTTTGGACATAGCTCTCTAATTCAAAGGATTAAGTTGGTTTTAGCAGAAAAATAGGGCTTGATTTTCTTTCACAAATTGCCATGGGAACATAAGTGCAGCAAAGCTATTATAACTCTCATCTGAAGCATTTCAAAAAATTTAGAATATCTCAAATAATGACATTCAAAATCTCCCAAGCATGATCATCCAGAATATTAAGGTTAGAAAACTGGGCTATTTTATAGTTTAGCACTGTTCCAAATATTCCAGTGGTACTAAATTAGTAAGTCATGACTTTATTTGGAATAACATTTGAATTAGTGGTATTTTCGAAAAGCCTAATTAGCATAAACTATGTATGGTTGAAATGTAACAAGCCCAAAGATAAGGTAACAAAGCACTATGTGAGACAAAACACTAACAATACAACAGATGAAACTGACCCAGTAGCTTTTCTCATGGTCACACAAGCATTAAAAACTTACTTTGAAAAAGAAGCCCATTGAAATTATTTTTCCCTATTGGTGCCACTACTTAACAGGAGAACTAAAAGAAGATCATCGTGATTTTTGTTTCTCGTTCAGGATAAAGCACACATTTTATGATTTTAACCAAGCTTATTGCTACTGCTGGCATAATAAAAATTCTATATGCAAGTTTTTTTAATTGAGATATGTTCATGTTTATTCTTACTTTAGCTTCAATGTTGCTGAGAGCAGTTTCACTTAAGATGAATAGAGAGACAAATTTTCTAACAACAACAAAAAATCAAATCTGTTTCTTTTTTTTTCTCTTTCTTATATTTAGACAAAATGGCTGCTATTGACTGAATGTGTATGTCCCCTGGCAAATTTGTATGTTGAATTCTTGATGTGATGGTATTACAAGGTAGGGTTTTTTTTTTTAGAAGTAATTAGCATTAGATGAGGACATGTGGTGGCACCCTTACGAGTGGGATTGGTGTCGCTATAAAAGAAGTTCCAGAGAGCGCCTTTGCCTCTTCTACCACAGGAGGGCACAGTTCGTGTATCTAAGGACAGTGAATACTCCCTCACCAGGCACCAAGTTTGCTGTTGCCTTGATCTTAGACTTCCCAGTCTCTAGAATTGTGTAAAAATAGAAGCAAAAATAAATTTCTGTTTTTATAAGTGGCTTTTCTAAGCCACTCAGTTTGTGGTATTTTGTTTAACAGACTAAGGCAATGACTATCTGAACATAATTTAAATGTCATGAGGCAAACATGCTTTCATGCAACCTTGATTTTTCTATTAATGAACCAGCTGGTTTTATTTTTATCTTCCCTTGTTATTTTGTGAACACTTAAAGTTACCTTATCTTTAATAATCCATTATCGACTATACTTTTGATTTCCAAGTGCATAGGCAATATATAACTTCCCACCCAACTGTAACAAAATTCATTTTTCTAATGATTTTAACACATTCTCTGACTTATGAGAAACAATACCTGTTTCTCCTGTCAAGACTGTAAGTTATCTCTTTCTTAACTCTTTCACATTTTCTACCTAACCAAGACCAGGTTCGTTATACCTTAAGAAAATACACCTAGGCCGGGCGCGGTGGCCCCCGCCTGTAATCCCAGCACTTTAGGAGTCTGGGGCGGACAGATCACGAGGTCAAGAGATGGAGACCATCCTGGCCAACATAGTGAAACCCCGTCTCTACTGAAAATACAAAAACTAGCTGGGCATGATGGCCTGCAACTGTAGTCCCTGCTACTTGGCAGACTGGGGCAGGAGGATTGCTTGAACCCAGGAGGCGGAGGTTACAGTGAGCTGAGATCGCGCCACTGCACTCCAGCCTGGCCCTTGGTGATGGAGCAAGACTCTGCCTCAAAAAAAAAAAAAAAAAAAAAAAAGAAAAAGAAAAAAAGAAAGAAAAAGAAAATACACCTAAATCTTTGGTTACTCATTCTTACTGCACTGAGCTTAAACATTTCTAACAAGGTTATATCTTCCTCAGAGACAGTAACTGGAATTGTTTACAATACTGTATACAAACTGTAACTGAAAGGTGCAGGGAAATCAGTCAGAAGAATAATAATATAAAATGTAACAGCATGAATTTATTTCATTTTGTCCTTAAACAGGGAATAAATGTGTGAGGATAATTACATTTTCAGCAATTAAAAAAGCTGGCATAAAAATAATTTTCACTTAATGGGAAATGCTTCAGAATAGATATCTCATTGTTCAAAAAAAGTAATTTCTGAGGATTTTTAAAAAAATCACAATCCAATTATTGTTAAAGGCAATGTTGAAAACATTTTTATTATTTTTCTTCCTTTAAAACCTGAAACAAGGAAAAATTTGTGGCTGTACTTTAATTTTATTGCTACTGAGTCTTTCCTAAAAATGAACTGGCAGCTGCCTTTAGCAGGTTAATTGATTTAATAATGCTTCTATGAATAAGCTAGCATTTCTGACTTGAATTACTTTTTCAGTTGATTGGTGCTCTATAATAGGATTCTATAAATGTATAAAAAGAGCAACAAGGAATTTAGCTCTGGATTTTCAGCTAATTCATTAACATTTCGAAGTCCAAGAAATTATTGCATTTTCAATTTGCTAAATACACTCATTTGTTAGTAGTAATTAGGCACATGCATTGCTTTTACAAAAGCTCTTTAAAAATGCAGTTTTATAAAAATGACTCTAGAAAAAAACATGTGTTAATAGTTTAGTAGAGTGTTTGTTTTTCAACTGAGAGCAAGCAGTACTGTCCAAGAATATAGAAGAAAGAAGAAGTCAGGATTGCTTAAAGTAGCTTTTAGTGCAGCCTCAGTCCAGGGAAAAAAGGAAGAAAAGGGGCTGCCATGGCGAACAAGTAAGACTCATGGGTCCCGAGGAAGGAAGGACCACTTTGGCTTTAATCCATTTTCAAAACAACAATAACAACAACAACAACCACCACCACCACCACCACCACTGAGGTTTTGTGAAATGACTGCTAATTATTTTAGAGTTATTTAATTCAAAATGTGGCCAAAGATCAAATGGTCCCATGTTAAAATGTATTTCCTTATTTATTTCATTATTTTAAAATGATTAGATTATTTAATCTTAATAATAAATGTATTATTAATATTAACTAAATTACAGCATATCAAAAATATAAAATGTTTAAAATTTCAAGTCACAGCAACCATGCTTACCTATATTTGAAAGAGATATGGAAATATTAACAAATATCTGAAGGATGTGCCTTGTTTGGTGTAGATATTGTTGAGCTGATTAAATACCATGGGAACCCATGTAACACGAAGTCCCAAATTAAGTGTAGATGTATTTCTTCAATGCTCCTATTTCTGTAAGAAATTTCATTTGGCATTAGATTTTATCACTTCATGTTTACATAAATTTATCCATTACCCATTCTAATTACAAAAATAGCTAATCTTCTTAGGACTTATTTACTCATGAAAAATTTATTGAATCTGTTCCATGTATTAATCTCCATTTCTGGCATTGGAGATAAAATAATGCATAAAATAGAATTAAAGCTGTGTTCCTGGAGCACAGATTCCAGAAGATTTGACGACTCTTGACCACACCCTGTCTCTCAAGGCATCCAGGACTAGAGCAAGGAGAATAAAGTACTCACCACTGGTATAAAATGTAAAGGGACTCCCAAAACCTCAATAACAAAGACAGGTGAAATTTCAATACAATATTTTCAATTATCAAAATTAATGTAAGTAATTCATGATGCAGAAAATAAAAACATGAGGAGGGTCTTGAAGAGACACATGGGTGTCAAGGCAAATGAATAGTGACACAAATTCCACCTTTTGCTGAGATAGTGGCATGTACATATGAGGAGGAAGCAAACTATGATACATGATCCATTTTCCAGAAATTCAACACTGTGGTATTAGTTTTCTATTAGCTCACAGTTCTGAGGTCTGAATTGTGGCACAGCATGATTACATTCTCTGCTCATGTTGAAATTAAGGTTCTGACCAAACTGCATTCTTATCTGGAGGTTCTCGGGAAATTCTGACTTCCAAGCTCATTCCTGTTTGCAGAATTCACATTTTTGCTGCTGTAGAACTGAGATCTATATTTCCTTGCTGTCAGCTGAAGCACACTCAGTTCCTAGGTGCTACCCACTTTCTTTGACATGTGGACCTTTCTATCTTCAAGCCAGCAATATTGCATGGCTTTTATGCTTCAGATTTTATGCTTCAGATCTCTGACTTCCTCCTGTACTAACAGCTGTAGACATTTATCTGCTTTTAAAGAGCTTGTACGATTAGACCTGGGCTACCTGGATAATGTTTCTTTCTTAAGGTGAACTGTGTCATATAATATAACCTAATATGGGACAAAAATCCATCATATTCACAGTCTCATAGTCAGGATGGATAAATCTTGGGAGCTGTCATAGAATTTGACTTACCACACATCTACACCTTAACAGTCCTAATAGGGAGGTTTCCCGTGAGCGCCAGGTATGTGGAAAGTTTTCAAGAGGTACCTTGAACTTTCTGGCCTGCAGTGGGTCTTTTGTAGTGTCCTGTCACTTCCAGTGCCTGTAGTAGAAGTCACATAGCCTCTTACGGCTGCTAGAATGAGCATCAGCCACTCAATGTGCTTAGGAAAGGAATGCCTCAGTATTTCCTTTCTCATTTCCTAGACAAACCCATAAGTGGTCTGAACTCTGACTCCTCATGGACAGATATAGTCATGGATATGACCCAGCCTTGACCAAAAGTATCTGAGCTGGGGTCCATTTAGGCTTTACAGAGATCTCTCTTCTTCATGCACGTTGCTGATCCTATACACAATGTGTCCAACCCTTCCAAACCAGAAATTGCCTGCCGCCTACTGCCCCAAACTGTGTGATGCCAAACAGTTTAAGTCATCTTTAATTCTGGGGTTTCTGCTCATTGTGTGGGAGGGATTCAGAACAGAATTGGGTGTTTCCAACCTAAAGAGAATGGAAGACCCTTTTCTGGGGACCCCTGGCTTTTTTCAGAAATGACAGCAGGATTGTAGGGAGCAGGTCTAAATTTTGGTTTGAGTTCATTTGCATAGCTGTCCAAGATCTCCTTGGAGAGAGTGAAGATATCTGTGAGCAAATCCTGTGGTCTCAACTTCAAGACCACATTGAGCCCATAGCTCAGCCTGAAGAACTGTAGTTGAGACAACTTTCAGCAGCTCCTGGAACAGGAAGAGTTAAATCTCTTGTTCACACAGAATGTGCCACATTCCTTAGCAATGTTGAGAAGAAGCTGTCTCCAGGACCTGCGTTGAGTCTAAAAACTAGTAATCAGGTGTCACTGAAAGGAATATACAGTGCCCCTCCCAAGATGGAGTTGACATTTTACCAGGAAACAAGTATTCCCTAAACAGTCAAATATAAACTAGTAACTATAATAATGCTTAAAGATGGCATTAGGATCCTTGATCCTACTCACTAAGACTACACTTAATTCTGTACTTATCAATACCTCTGAGTCTGTCCTCTTGTCTGTCTCCTAGGGGTTCAGATCATCACTACAATCAGCTCTTACCTTGTAGTGTAGGGATCCTTATCTGTTTGCTCTCCTCCCTTTGTAATGTTATGACTACTCTTAATTATCTATTCTCCTCATTGTTGTGGAGTGAACCTGAAGTCTGAAGGTTGGAAGAGTATCGAATTGCTGCAGTGCAAGGTCATCTACTTTCATCTCAATGAAGCCGTGTTCAGGAAATGACCCCCATGTGGCAGCCAAAGGGGCATTTTCAAACAAGAAACCAGACCTCTACTCCTGCGGCTGCCAGTTTTCTTCAAGGACAGGACTTCTCTGCCCCTGGGCCCATCTCCACCTGGGACTGCCTAGGAGTCTAGTTCCATTTCAGAGGACACAGGAAGGGTCATTATAGTTTAAAGAAAAATAACCAGAAAATAGAAATGACCAAATTCTCTGTTGCTATGGGTGGATAAACATACTACTACATCCACATAATGGAATTCTAGGGGGCATTAAATGTTACTAATACAGGAAACCACATGGATTAATTTTAAAAGCATTAAATAAGTGAAAGAGGCCACATACAAAAGATGCAATTTTTAAAAATTTTATTAAATGAATTCTGGTGAAGGTAATACACAATGACGGAGAGCTGGGTCTGGGATTATGCAAGGGGATTGATGGCCAAGGCCATGATGAAACTTTACATGATCCTAAAATTGCTCTATAACTTCATTTTGGCAGTGGTTTTATCAAATTAATTGACTTATACAGTTAACATTGGTAAATTTTCTCTTTCTTTCTGTGTGTGTGTGCATGCGTGTGTGTGTGTCTGTGTGTGTGTGTCTATAGGCATTAATGAGACCACTTTTAAAAATAAAAGTGAGTTTATAAAACAGAAAAAAATTATATGTCTTTACATACAATATAAAAAATCCTATGTATGATCTTATCTTCAACTGATATAAGTTATCAATAAGCATATTTTACATAACAGCTTGAAGTAATTTTGTGTATGACAAAATTTTTTTACATAACATAAAAATGAGTCTTGCATAAAATTTTCATTATGTCTGTCAAGCATTTAAAGAAAAAGGAGAATTTGTAATTACACCTCAAGTACACTATAAATACGTAGAAAATATTTTTCAGTTGACAATGAGGGGTAAGTAACATAAAAAATTATTAGTAGCCCTGAAAGTCTGAATTTCTGTAAAATCTTAGAACAGCTCTCAGGCTAAAATCTTGAGCAACTAATGTCATTTAAACAAATTTAGAAGTTATCAAGCATAGTCAAATACAAATATTTCTTTTGCACCCTAACAAACTCTTGCTTTCTCTTTATAAACTTAGGTAAATGTATCTATTAATTAAATGAAACACAATTTCTACTAATACAAATGAATTATAAACCTTGAAAAGAATATCACCTGTTCAATTGATATTGTGATCCATTTTTAATCAGAGTTTCTACTTAAATGGTTCAGTTTTTTCATGGGTACAGAATGAAGAAATTGTTAGAAATTTACCTTGGTAATTAAATTCTAGAGATAAAACATTTTAGCAGTGACAGGTTGACAGAACTGAGTGATTAATAAAGAAAAAGCAAAGTTTATTTGAACTTACCATACTTGAAATTTTCTCATTTGTAAGCTTGTCAGTTTACAACTAAATGAGAATGATTGTTGAGAAAAATAGAATGCTGTATGATTTTTCTTACTGTTCAAAAGGGCAGAGACAATTATATGTACTGTGAGTAGAGAATATTTGTACATTTAAAACTGGGTCAAGGAAAAAGAAAATGATGAGTACTAATCAGGATAAAGATACAGACAAAGTGTTACCAAAATGTAAATAAAAATGGGGAAGAACTTGCCTATCAATTTAACTGAATACTATTCAGCCAATATCTGAAATTTTTATGGTTTTAAAAAGCATAGCAGAAAAATTTAGTTACAAACTGTACAATCTGCCAAATACTCAAAATATGTATGAAGCCTTAAAGATAAAACCTCCTTGCTAGTCTTGAGGATAAGCCATTTTACGTCACTAAACCAGCATTTTAATCCACTATTTTACCATAGGAATCCCTGTAAGTGGGGTTTGAAATCCCAGTCATGGAAATTTCTTGGAGAATAAGAGTGGGCAGCACTATGACAACTACTTTTCAGAACCAAAGACACTGTGGGGGCCTGTCACACAGAGCTTTGTCGTTCTTCATTGCAGCTGCCTCCCAAAGCACCTTTCTCTCCTCAAAGTTTCAAGCCACATTGACACTCCCTGGAGAAGTGCTAATCATTAGCGAATCATCATAGCAGTCATTATCTGTATACCCGGCCAATTTGAATTCCACTCCAACTTTCCTGGAATCAGCCAGTTCTCTTTTCTTTCCCAAAGGAACCATTCAAGTCTCTGCACTTTCTGCTCTCACTCAAGAATAAATCCCTTTCAATCCAGACTGAGAAGTCTCAGGAAGGGCTGAGCTCGTCATCTAGCTGGGTGAGTTAGCTGGTGCGCCTTTGCACAATCTGTATGATTCTGCACTTAGGAGGAAAAACAAAATTATTAAATAAAAAATTAATTACAGAGTTTCTAGAAGAGACTTCTCTTTCCCTTTCCCTCTCTGGGTGAGAATCACCCTAATGGATTTGCTTGGTGGAAATAGGCCCTCTGAATATGACTGAGTAGGACTCGGAAGCTCACTCACAAGTCAAAGAGAAAGCCAAACTTTTCTGAAAATATTAAGAGATTTTGGGGCCTGGGATCAGGAATATTAGAGAGATAAATGAAGGAGGTTGGTAGAGTCATGGGAACTATAACAACATGGCAAAGGACTAAAGCTTCCACAGAAGAAAATTGCAGTGACAACTTTCTTTAGGAGAGAATACCCAAGACACTTTTAATAACACAGTTTATAACACTTACAGCAAGCCTTTTTTTTTTCCCATCTGAGTTCCTGACATACAAGATAAAGGGGGGAGAAATAATGAAATTGATTCATATGTGGAAATGCAATGCAACTTTCTCCATCCTTCTCAATATGTAGTTCTTGCTCATGCTTCCTCTTGCAGTAGAATGGCTAAAATCCAATAAACTGAAAATACCAATTACTAGTGAATGAATGGAGCAACAGGAACTCTCACTCATTGCTAATGATAATGCACAATGGTACTGCCATTTTGAAAGATAGTTTGGCCCATTTTTAGAAAGCTAAACAGAGCTCTACCATATAGTCCAACAATTGCACTCCTGGGTGTTTACTCAATTTATTTGAAAACTATGTCTGCACGTGAATTGGTTTGCAAATGTTAACATCTTTATCCATAATTACCCCAAACCAGAAGCAATCAATACGTCATTCAATAAGTGATGCATAAACAAACTCTGCATATTGTAAAATGAAAGAAGCTAGTACAAAAGTGCTACAAAATAATATGATTCATCTACATAAAATTTTCAAAAGGTAAAAACGTAGAGAAGGTGAACAGATCAGGGTTGACAAGGATTTTGAGTGGGGAAAGGTTAAATAGGTGAAGCAGTAGAATTCTAGGGTAGTGAACTATTTTGTATAATAGTTATGATAGCTCGAACTGAATCCTACTATATGTAAATTTAAAAAATAAATTAGGAGCTCATGAGAGCCTAGGGTAGAATGCCAACTGTGAAATAATACATAACTGTATTATGAACATGTGAAACAACCTCCCTGTTGTGAGAAAAGGCATAGGAGAAAGCTGCTGACCTTGAAACTGACCCAGTAGTCACATAGAGTTTTTTAATGTTTGTTGGTTTGTTTATTTTTTTAGATAAACATAGAAATTGGCCCTTCTGGTCTTAAAACTTGAAACTTACATTCATTTTACCTAAGTTTCTTCCTCAGGAAAGGAACCAAAGGCTTCTCAAAAAGTATCAAAGAATTTGAAACTCAACAAATTATCTCATGTAGATAATGAGACGCCAGCTCCCTCATTTATTCTGATTCTTTCCTTATCCCTTCCAAGTTTCTGTTCTCTAGTACATTGCTACATTTCTTCCCTGCTATATAAACCCCCAGTTTTAGTCAGTCAGAAAGATGAATTTGAGGCTAATCTTCCATCTTCTCAACTGCAGAACCCGATTAAAGTCTTCTTCCTTGGCAATAATCATCTCAGTGACTGGCTTTCTATGTAGCAAGCAGTGTTTCTAGAATTAATATTTATTTTTTTATTCTAAAATAAAATTATAAGACTAAAAGAAAAGAGAAGTATATATAATATTGTGTTGTAGTTGATCACATTTCACATAGCATGAGAGCCTAGGGTAGAATGCCAACTGTGAAATAATACGTAACTGTATTACAAATGTATGAAACAACCTCCTTGTTGTGGGAAAAGGCATGGGGGAAAGCTGCTGACCTTTAAACTGACCCAGTAGTCACATAGAGTTTTTTAATGTTTGTTGATTAATGTTCAGATGACCAATCCTGAAACAGATATACATATATCTGGAATTGAACAGGTAAGTAAATGAATACCAGCTGATGGGAGCAAGGTTTCTCACTGTTGAAGTTGGAGGTTACAGACCAGCAAAGACAGCAGTTTAGAATGACCAATGCCGTATGAGATTCAAAAAGAGACAACAGTTTGAACTTTGTATAAATACAGATGGTTACATAGGGAAATCATTACAGATATGTGTATATACATGAGTTCATATACACACACAAATTTCCTTGCTCTGCCAGCTGGGGGCACCTAGATACAACACCACCACAGCAGCAAAGAATGTAGAAAGTGACTAGATCTTCATTTCTAATACCATCCTCCAATGAAATAAACTAGAAATCCTTGAAGAAATGGCTCATTTAAAGGCTGTGGCTGTAAATATAGATGAGCCTGAAGCAACTTATAGTACCAGTAAATAGGTAGCGATATTTTTTTTAAAAAGAAATACATACATAATAATAAGAACATAGAAGCTTTTCCACGAAGATCAAGAACAAGGTAAGGATGTCCCCTCTTAGCACTGCTTTGCAACATTGTACTGGAAGTGCTAACTAAGGCACCAGGACAAGAAAAACAAATAAAAGCTATACAGAGTTGGTAAGAAGAATAAAATAAAATTACCTGTGCTTGTAGATGACATAAATATATCTATGTAGAAATCCTAAAAAAATTTATAAAAACACTACTGATAATATAAGCAATTATAGCAAGTTTGCAGGATATAAGATTAATATACAAAAGTCAATCAATTTCCTACTTGCTAACAATTAAGTGGAATTTGAAATTAAAAAACACATTTACATTATCACCCCCTCAGAATGAATACTTAGTTATATATCTAACAAATTATATTAAAGGTATAAATGAGAAAAACTACAAAACTCTGTTGAAATAAATGGAGAGAGACTTTGTGTTCATGGATAAGAAGACTCAATCTTATGAAAATCTCACTTCTTCCCAACTTGATCTATAAATTCAATGCAATTGTAATTAAAAAATTCTAGCAAGTTCTTTTGCAGTTATCAACAAACTAATTCTAAACATAATATAAGGAAACGAAAGCCAAAATAGCAAACACAGTATTAAAGGTGAAGAACAAAGTTGGAGGACTGACACTACCTAATTTTGAGACTTAACATAAAGTAAGCACAGTAATCAAGACAGTGTACTAGTGAAAGAATTAACAAATGATTCAAAGTAACAGCATAGAAGGCAAAGAAAGTGACCCACATAAGTAGACTCCACTGATCTTTACAAAGGAGCAAAGGCAATACATTGAAGCAATGACAGATTTTTTTTTCAACAATTGTTCTATGTGCTTAAACAATTGTATATCTAAATGCCAAAGAATAAAGCATTTAGATACAGATCTTCTTTTTTTTTTTCTCCTGATTTGAAATTACAATGTAAAGCTATTGTAATCCAAATTGTATGGTACTGGCATGAAAACAGACACCTTTTTAATAGAAGCCCAAGCTCCATCAGAACACAACATATCCACGTAACAAACCTGCACATGTCACATCCGAATCAAAATTAAAACAAAACAAAACAAAACAAAACAAAATATTGCCAAGACTTATGTCATGGTCTTTGACATAGGTAGGAATTATAAAGTCTTTGCCATAGGTATAAAGTATAAAGCATAAACATGGGCATAGGATATTGTCTTCAATAAATGATTCTGGGAACACTGGATATCCACATACAAAAAAGTTAAATTGGATTGGATTTTGATCTTCATTCCATACACACACACACACACACACAAATCAAAATGAAGCAATGACTCAAATTAAGACCTGAAAGCTCAATGACAGGTCTTGGCAATACATATTTGTTTTGTTTTGTTATTTAATTTTGATTCAGATGATACATGTGCAGGTTCATTACGTGAATATGTTGTGTGGTGCTGGAGCTTGGGTTTCTACTAAATCTTTCACCAAAATAGTGAACATAGTTTCAGAGGTGTTTAAACCAGAGTGACTCCATTTTGAATGAGGGCTAGAAAACTAACGCTGGGAGGACTTGCTGGGCTGTAGTCTCAGAAAATTAGACATTCCTAGCCTCTAAATGTTTATGGTTAACGGAACAAATTAATAATGTATATTAAATAGACCCAGACTTGGGAGTGTCCAGATATCCTGATATCTGGCAAACACAGGCATAACTAGTTTTATTTTAAAGGTAATATGTCAATTCTTGCAAAATATGGTTAACTAAGAAAATCAATCTTTTATCACAAAAACTCTTATAGCAGAGCACATCTCCCCATATAAACAAGTATTGTACCTAGGGTGGATGTGTTCCTCCTCTTACTTTCAGGAATGCCCTACTTTGTCTACAGAGTAGCTGTTCTTTCACCACTTTACTTTCTTCTTATTATTATTATTATACTTTAAGTTATGGGGCACATGTGCAGGAGGTGCAAGTTTGTTACGTAGGTATACACGTTTTGATGGTTTTCTGCACCCATCAACCCATCATCTACATTAGGTATTTCTCTTAATGCTATTCCTCCTCAACACCCCAACACCCCTGATAGGGCCCCATGTGTGATGTTCCCCTCCCTGTGTCCATGTGTTCTCATTTTTCAACTCTCACTTATGAGTGAGAACATGCAACGTTTGGTTCCCTATTCCTGTGTTAGTTTGCTGAGAATGATGGTTTCCAGCTTCATCTGTGTCCCTGAAAAGGATATGAACATATCCTTTTTTATGGCTGCATAGCTTTTCATGGTCTATATGTGTCCTATTTTATTTATCCAGTCTATTATTGATGGACATTCGGGTTGGTTCCAAGTTTTGCTATTGTGAACAGTGTTGCAATAAACATACTTTCTTAATAAACTTATTTTTACTTTGCACTACAGGTTCACCCTGAATTCCTTTTTGCACAAGATCTAAGAACCCTCCCCTGGGATCAGGATCAGGACCCCTTTCCTGTAACAATAGTACTGAATATGTACTTTTGCAGCTCTTTACCTCCTTTTCCATCTCCACTTTTAGAGTCACTTGAGTCTATTTTGTTCATTTTTATACAGATTACAGACCTTGTATACTTCACAAAAATTAACCCCAAATTGATCACAGACATAAACATAACATGCAAAACTATGAAGCGCCTAGAAAAAAAATAGAAGAAAATCTAAATGACCTGAAGTTTGATTATGTGTTCTTAGACACAACACCAAAGGCATGATTCATAAAAGAAAAGAATAATAATAATTAAAACTTCATAAAAATTAAAATTTCTGCTCTGTGAAAGATGTGGTCAAGTAAATAAGAATATGAGACACAGAACAGGAGAAATATTTGCAAAATATGAATCTGATTAAGGAAAATTTTCTAAAATATATGAAGAACATGTAAAACTCAACCAATTAAAAAATATGATTAAGAAATGGGTCAAATATTTCATCAAATACTTCACTTAAGAAGACATACATAAAGAAGCTCCACATCATTTGTTAATAAGAAATGCAAATTAAAACAGGATACTATTTATACCTATTAGAATGGTGAAAATCCAGAGCACAAATATCAAATGCTAGTGAGGATCTGTGATAACAGAAACTCTTGTTGATTGCTGGGGGAAATGCACAATGGTACAGTTATCTTGGAAGACAGTTTGGGAATTTTTTTTTTTTTCTTTTTGAGATGGAGTCTTGTTCTCTCACCCAGTCTGAAGTGCAGTGGCGTGATCTCAGCTCACTGCAACCTCTGCCTCCCAGGTTCAAGCTATTTTCCTGCCTTAGTCTCCCAAGTAGTTGGGATTACAGGCACTTGCCACCATGGCTGGCTAATTTTTGTATATTTAGTAGATACTAGGTTTCACCATGTTGGCCAGGCTGGTCTTGAACTCCTGACCTCAGGTGATCTGCCTGCTTCAGCCCTTAAAGTGCTGGGATTACATGCATGAGCCATGGCGCCTCGCCATTTTGGGACTTTGTAACAAAATGAAACAACTCTTAGCTTTCTGGGATGCATTTCACGGTATTTACTCAAAGAAGTAGTGAAACTGTGCCCACGTAAAAACTTGCACATGGATATTTAAAACACTTTTATTCATAGTTGACAATGCTTGAAAGCACTTAAGATGTCCTTCAGTAGCTAAATGGATGAATAAATGGTGGTACATTTAAACAATGGGATATTATTTCATGCAAAAAGAAAATGAACTATTAAGCCATGAAAACATATATGAAAAATAAACTTGCATGCTTATGTCTACGTTAAAGAAGCTAATCTAAAAAGGTTATATAAGGCATGATTCTGACTATATAACATTATGGAAAAGGCAAAATTGTGGAGTCAGTAAAAAGATCCATGATTGTTAGGGGTTAGATGGGAGGAAGAGATAAACAGGTGGAGTACTGAGGATTTTTAGGAAGTGAAATTATTCTGTATGATTCCATGATGGTGGATACATGCCGTTATATATTTGTCTAAGCCAATGAAATGTAAAACACTGAGAATGAACCCTAATGTAAATTACGGACTTTGGGTGATAATAATATGTAAATAAAGATTCATCTATTGTAACATATGTACCACTCTGGTAAGAATATGGATGATGGGGAAGGCTGTGCATGTGTTGAGGCAGAGAGTATATGGGAAATCTCTGTACCTTCCTCTCAATATTGCTTCAAACATAAAACTCACCTAAAAAAAAGTCTTAATAACAAAAAGTGATGGAGGTATGTTAAAGAGACACAGATGCCAAATGAAAGAACTTTCCATTGCCAAATGTAGAACATTTTAGCAACAAAATATTAAGTCATAATCCAAATATAAAATACATATGTGTATCCATAATCATATGAATAAATGATTGAAGAAACAAATAAATGAAGAGGAATACATAAATCTCGTAGGCACAATTCCAAATAATTTATGAGGATACTTTGCCCTCAGGGATGTAGACTATAACTGCCAACCCCTTATGGGTGGGCTGTGTGTAAACAGTACTTTCTAAATATTTCAGTATGGAAAAGAGAAAAAGAGAGTAACGTTACAGTGGAGAAATCTGACATATTCTATCTGAGCTAAGGTGTTGAAGTCTAAAATTAACAGTGATAAGTCATATCAATAGTATGCACCTTTGACATTAAGTAGAGGAGCCTTTTACCTCTGTGGTCTTCCTCCCCAAACCCATTATACTGTATCTAACCAGTCTCAAGGGACATTCTACAAAATACCTGAGTCATACTCTTTAAAATTGTTAAGATCATTAAATAAAAGTCTGAGAAATGGTCATAGTCAAGAGAGGCCTAAGGAACATAATGACAAAATATAATATGGTATCCTACATGAAATCCTGGAGCAGAGGAAGAATGGTAGGTGTAAAGTAAAAAAATATGAAGAGCATATGAACTTTAGCTTGCAATAATGTGTCAATATTCCTTCATTAATCCTGACTAATGCTCTAAACTACTGTAGGATGTTGACAAAAGGGGAAAGCGAGTGTGGGGAATATAAAAACTTTTTGTACTATCTGTAAATTTTCTGTAAATTTAAAAATATTCTAAAATTTAAGAGTTCACAAATTCATTAAATGTTTAGTCCTGAAACATGGAAATTACCTTTCTTATAGTACACTTCTAGATCCATAGACTTGTCAGAAATATGTAGACTTCCAATAGAAGCTGAGGAAAAATCATTTTATTAACATAAGGGTTGAATATAACAGATCCTGTTATATAACTTAAAAAATATTGTAAGCAAGGTATAAATTTCTTTATACAGCTCAGAAAGATAGGATTAAGTCATGTCACTACCAGTTAAATGTTCAGTCCCATATCCTAGCAGCATTGAAAGAGATATCTTATTATCCTGCACCTATTAATCAACTTGGTAGGAAATAGACACCAGAAAACATCCTCGTGATGAGGATTTTCTTAAGTATTTTAGAAGTCATTGTGGTAAAATAAAAATTTGGTAGCACTGCTGGGAGGAAATGACATTTAGATTTCACTGACATTATCATCAGTGACAAGTCCTATTTGGTTTTGTTGACAATTTATTTTGTTAGAATATTAGTTGTTATTAGTCTTTTTAAAAAGGAAGAAAGATCTATCTTTAGGGAAAAGTCATTTGAGATAGGAGGCTAAGGCAGGAGAATCGCCTGAACCCAGGAGGCAGAGGTTGCGGTGAGCTGAGGTCATGTCATTGCACTCCAGCCTGGGTAACAAGAGCAAAACTCCATCTCAAAAAAAAAAAAAAATATATATATATATATATATATATATATATATATAAATGTATATATATATATATATATATATACACACACATATATATGTGTGTGTGTGTGTGTGTGTGTGTGCGTGTGTGACAACAGATATAAAATCTCAGGTGAAAAACATGTTAATTTGATTAAAAAATTTGCGTAGAAACTGCTATTAAATTTAAACATTTCAAACATCATAATCATTAACTCTATAAAGTCTATTTCTTATGTTATCTTTTTATCTAAAATTTATTTGGATTATTTACTATGAAACAGACACTACATTTAAACACATGTAGTATCTGTATAATTGTTAGCAACCTTATTATTACTGGCTAGGGCTCTTTGTGTTCTTGTTCAGTTATTATTTTTAAAAGAACATTTTAAGATATGTTATTATTCAGTTCAGCAAAATGAAATGGTAGTGCCACCCTCCCCAATAACCACCACAGGCATGCACACATCCAACAGTCTAGAAGACAACATAGTTTTTTAATACATGGAATTTATGATACCTCTTGCTACATATCATGGTGAGAGTAAAAATGTTTCTTTGTACTCTTCTAGGTTCTTTGATTGATCTATGAACTAAATCGACGTAGAACTGATTAACAGAAGAAATACAATTTTAATTACGTATGTATACCCAGGAGTCTCACAAATATATCGGGCCCAAAGAGAAAGCCAGATCATTGAGGCTTATATTATCCTGAGCTACAGAAAGGAATAGCGATTTGGGGGTTCCATGGGTGGTGCAGGCAAATTATAGGAGGGCAAAGGAAGGGGATATGGTAAATAAAGTTTACCTTGTTCTCTAGGTAAGTCTCTCAGGTGATAAAAGATGTTTCAGAGCAGCTCTCTTACTAATGAAAATGTTCTTTATAGATGTAAATTTCCTTTATAAATGGGGAGTTTTATACTTTATTTTAGGCAATTGAGGAGACTATAAAGCACGTCTCCCGTGCTT
The DNA here is from genome assembly GCF_048565385.1 of Saimiri boliviensis. Lineage (NCBI taxonomy): Eukaryota > Metazoa > Chordata > Mammalia > Primates > Cebidae > Saimiri > Saimiri boliviensis. The sequence goes on from NC_133451.1 coordinate 53,763,062, forward strand.
CCTGGATCTCAGTTTCTCTTAGCTCAAAGTAAGCAACATGCTAAAGTCACATATTTTGAGGTGGAGTATTCTCATCTCATAGAGTAATGTTTCATGGAAGTGCATCCTGAATCCCAAGAAAGGTAACGATTTTATAATAAGTAGCATGTTTTGGACTTCTTGCTACATATAAGGGTGAAAGGAACATTAATAGAAGAATATAGTCTGGGGAGAAGAAAGTGACTTTGGAAAATATATCTACATTTTAAAAATAGAATCTCTGGAAAAAATTATTAAAATGTCTGCATTTTATTGCTATTTTTGCATTAACATCAGTGGGTATATACATATAATTTTAATGATTTTTAAAATGATGTGACTATCCAAGACATTGGGATTATTTTTGTGATTAGAACGAGCAACTCAGTGCATAAAAACATGTCTGTTTTTTTCTGATTATACCTGTTCCTAAACATTCCATCATGCTAATTTCAGTTGCTGTGTGAAAATAATTGAATTTGCCATTCCTTTCATTTCATATTTGTTTACACAAACACCTGGGAATTTCTGCCTATAGGAAGTAACATAATAAGATGATTCAAAGATACAGCCTACAACTAAATCTTAGTGTTTTCATTTTTTAAATTGGTATTTACATACAGTTCAAATGTCTTTTTTCTTTCTCCAGAATAAAACTTATATTCTCTTCAACTAGATGCTATTGGTGATAAAATAAAAATTGACATTACAACTTAAAAAACTTGTCCAGAAAATAACTTTGGTTAAATTTTATAATAAATAGAAGCTGAAAAAACAGCATATTCCTATTAGGCTCATTTTTCCTATTTGTTGTTTGAATTCAAGTAAACTCATTATTTCCATTTTGACAGCTTCCTTCAATTCCTCAGTGTATCATATTATCAATCAGCCAGTTTCAGACTTTACTGTTTTCTCTTGTTGTTATTGAATCTGTAATCTAGTTTAGGAAACGTTTCCTAACTGACAATTAAATGTATTTTTACAGAAGGTAGTTAGTCAGACATGAGCAGGGTAGGAGAAGCCCTCCACCCTATCAGGAATGTCAGGAGACCATCAAGTGATGGTCAGGCAATTTTCACACTGTCTCTTTAAATTAGTAAATGGTTTCAGCCCCTGCCAGGGAAAGGCAGTCCCACAATAAATAGAAACACCTGAAACTAGGTGATCAGCAGCTTCCCCATAAGATCTCAGAGGAGTTGGGCAAGTAGGCTCAAGTATGTATATTAAGAGACAAAATGGTGGAGTTTTACTTGCATATGACCTTCTAGGAACATATGACTGGTAAGAGAAGAGCGTCTCAAGTGAGCCTGCATGTAACTCCAGTAAACACACTGCATCTGCTCCTGTCTCATGCACTGGCAGGCCACTGAGCATGCAGACAGCCCACCCCAAGGGAAAAATCAGGAAAGAAGTGAGGCAAGACCCCAGAAGTATGCCAACATATAAAGCTCTAAGTGAAAGGTCAAATGGTGCAATTGATTTTTCAAGCCTCCTGCTTGGCCCTCTTCCCTCTTCCTGAAGTGTACTTTACTTCTTTTTATTCCTTCTCTAAAACATTTTATGAACCACTTCTGCTCTAAATTTGCCTCCATTTCCCCTTCTCCCTTATGCTCCTCGTGTGATTTTTTTCCTCTGAGAAGGCAAGAATTAAGGTTGCTGCAGACCTGTATGGATTTGCCCCTGGTAAACAATATTAGACAGTTAATACTAGTACTAATAATAATCTAGTATATCACATAATCTATATATATATAACTAATTCTTATGACAGTGTTAAAGATTAGACTAGAGACATAAAGCTTGAAGAAAAATATAGAATCATACATGAGTTTTAAAAAATGAATTAAGTTAAGACAGGTTCCTGAGAATATAATGCATTTCAAAAAATTAAAAAATCAGAAGGCAGAGAGGACATGGCCAGTTACTACTGAAAAGCGATATTTCTACTTTGATTTAAAGTTGAAAATCAGTGTTACAGACAGGAACTTTAAAAGCTTTCACATATATGTATGAGTAATGTTAAGTGGAATATGAGGTAGATATAATTATGCTAGAAGTAAATAAGTAGAAATCCCATTTATGCCTAGTAAAAATTTTATCTTTACCCAAAGCTGGAAATAAATCATCTAACAAAGGAGTATCAATCTTCTGTGACCCATTTCACATATTCCTACTTATTTTCTCTTTAAAACTGTCTACTTCCTTTTATTTCATGATTAATTGTCAGGGTGACTGTGTAGATTTTCCTGAGCACTATAAATGTCAATCACTTTAGTTAGCCATGGACTTCTCTTGAAACATGTTTGGCACCTTTTCTTAGCAGCAGACTCTCTGACTCCAGACTGTTGTTCACAGCCAGAGAATTATGAAGTATCATCCAACAGAGCAGCAGGGTCAAGCTTGTTGATAATATATTTCCAAAATTAAGTTATACGTGGTAATTGGTATTTTGTTGTAGAAGCTGGCACACTAGTGAAAAGTTCCTAGAACATTTCACAATTAGGCTATTTTTCTGCTACTTAAAATAATCCTTTGATAAAACAGAAAGCAGAAACTTGATTCATTTGAGTATATTGGAATATCAATTCAACTCTGGCTCCAAAAGTAATTTAGTTAAGGAAACTATGCACTACTTGTGTTGTTTAAAATGAAAGTTTTGGTGGTGTGATATAATACCCAGATCTCCCTTCTGGAATGATTTATTATGTAAACCACTGGCTAATACTTTTCAGCTATCTCCCCACTTTGAAGATTATATTATCTAAAGAATCACCTGAATTAAGACCATACTTTCTTCTAGGGTAGCAAGGATCCAATAACTGAAGAATGCAGTGGCAAAGGCTGCTCCTTATTTTATCTTGAGGTAATTATACAGGACTGCCCAGCTCTAGGTCTCCCTACTGGGATCAGCAGAGACTTTGGCTGGAATTGAATTGCAGCTCAACCTCTCCCTCTGATGGATTTTGCTTCATTACCTGTCATTACAAAGGTGCTCATGTCAAGTGTATTTCTTAAAAAAATTATCTCTCAGAGTGAGCTTCCAATGTATTCTAAATATTTATATTATGTTGTTATGCATACCCAACATTTTTAAAGCAAATATCAAATCCATATTCCCATTTTTCCATTGAGTCCTTACTTGAAAGTCCCATTTTTTTTTTTTCAAATTCTTCATGATCAAAACAGCTCTTCTCTTCAATATGTAAATAATATTTAATGTTCATTCTTCCATCATGTTCCTAAAGTTAATCTTTGCTATGATTGGAATGTGTTCTTTCTGAAATCCAGGTGTTGCCAATCCAGTATTAAGAGGAGGGACCTTTAAGAGATGATAAGGACTGAAGTTCTGCCCCTTTTTGAATGACATTAAGGCCCTTATATAAGAATATTCATGCAGCATTGTCAGCTAGCTTGCCCTTCTGCCTTCCACCATGTGAAGATACAGGTTTCTTCTTTGCTGGGGCACAGAGAAATAAGATGACATCTTGCTGCACCAACTAATGGGCAAAATAATGAGCTAGCATCAAAATGGCAGCACAAAATTCACACATAACAATATTAACCTTAAATGTAAATGGGCTAAATGCCCCAATCAAAAGACACAGACTGAAAAATTGGATAAAAAAGTCAAAACCTATTGATTTGTTGTATCCAGGAAACCCATCTCACATGCAAGGACACACATAGGCTCAAATAAAGGGATGGAAAAAGATTTACCAAGCAAATGGAAAGAAAAAAAAAAAAAGCAAGGTTTGCAATCCTACTCTTGGATAAAATAGATTTTAAGCCAACAAAGATCAAAAGAGACAAAGAAGGGCATTACATAATGGTAAAAGGATCAATGCAACAAGAAGAGTTAATAATCCTCAATATATACCCACCCAATACAGGAGCTTCTAGACATATAAAGCAAGTTCTTAATGACCTACAAAGAGACTTAGACTCCCACACAATAATGGCGAGAGTCTTTAACACTCCACTGTCAATATTAGACAGATTAATCAAACAGAAAATTAACAAGGATATCCAGGACTTGTACTCAGATCTGGACGAAGCAAAATTAATAGACCTCTACAGAACTCTTCACCTCAAATCCACAGAATATACATTATTCTCAGCACCACATCATACCTACTCTAGAATTGACCACATAATTGGAAGTAAATCATTCCTCAGCAAATGAAAAAGAACAGAAATCATAACAAACAGCCTCTCAGAACACAGTGCAATCAAATTAGAACTTGGGATTAAGAAACTAACCTAAAACTGCACAACTTCATGGAAACTGAACAACTGTCTCTTGAATGTCAGCTGTATAAACAATGAAATGAAGGCAGAAACAAAGATGCTCTTGGAAACCAATGGGAATAAAGACACAATGTACCAGAATCTCTGGGACACATTTAAAGCAGGGTCTAGAGGAACATTTATAACAATAAATGCTACATGAGAAGCAAGGAAAGATCTAAAATTGACACGTTGTTATCAAAATTGAAAGAGCAAGAGGAGCAAGATCAAAAACACTAAAAAGCTAGCAGAAGACAAGAAATAACTAAAATTGGAGCAGAAATGAAAAAGATAGACACGAAAAAAACCCTTAAAAATTCAATAAATCCAGGAGCTGTTTTTTTGAAAAGATCAACAAAATACACTACCAGCCAGATTAGATAAAAAGAATAGAAAGAAGAATCAAGTAGATGCAATAAAAAATGATAAAGGAGATATCACCACTGATTCCACAGAAATACAAGCTACCATCAGAGATTACTACAAACAACTTTATGCACATCAACCAGTAACCTGGAAGAAATGGATTAATTCCTGGACACTTGTACCCTCCCAAGCCTAAACCAGGAGGAAGTTGAAACCCTGAATAGACTAACAACAAGGGCTAAAGTTGAGGCAGCAATTCAATTAATAGCCTACCAACCAGAAAGTCCAGGTCCAGATGGGTTCACAGCTGAATTCTACCATAAGTACAAAGAAGATCTTTACCACTCTTTCCGAAACTATTCCAAACAATCCAAAAAGAAGGAATCCTTCCTGAATCATTTTATGAGACCAACATCATCCTGATACCAAAACCCGGCAAAGACTCAACAAAAAAAGAAAACTTCAGGCCAATATCTATGATGAACATAGATGCAAAAATCTTCAATAAAATACTGGCAAACCGATTGCAGCATCTCATCATGAAGCTTATCCCTCACAAACAAGTAGGCTTTATCCTGAGTATGGAAGACTTGTTCAACATACACACGTTTATAAACGTAATCCACCACATCAATAGAACCCAAGACAAAAACCACATGATTATCTCAAAAGATGCAGAGAAGGTCTTGGAAAAAGTTTTACAGCCCTTTATGCTAAAAACTCTCAATAAACTAGTTGTTAACTGAATGTATCTCAAAATAATGAAAGCTATTTACGACAAACCCATAGACAATATTATGCTGACTTGGCGAAATCTGGAAGCATTCCCTTTGAAATCTGGCACTAGACAAGGATGCCCTCTCTCACTACTCCTATCCAATATAGTATTGGAAGTTCTAGCCAGAGCAATAAATGCAAGAAAAAGAAATAAAGTGCATTTAACTAGGATAGGAAGAAGTCAAATTGTCTCTATTTGTAGATGACATGATTGTATATTTAGAAGACCCCATCATCTCCTCCCAAAATCTCCTGAAACTGATAAGCAACTTCAGCAAAGTCTCCAGATACAAAATCAATGTACAAAAATCACAGACACTCTTACATACCAATAATAGGCAAACAGAGAGTGAATTCATGAATGCATTCACAATTGCTACAAAGAGAACAAAATACCTAGGAATACAATTAACAAAGGATGTAAAGAACATCTTCAAGGAGAACTACAAACCATTGCTCAAGAAAATAAGAAAGAACACAAACAGATGAAAAAACATTCCATGCTCATGGTTAGGAAGAATCAATGTTGTGAAAATGGCCATACTGCCTAAAGTAATTTATAGGTTCAACACTATTCCCATCAAGTTACCTAGGACCCTCTTCACAGAACTGGAAAAAAAAACACCTTAAACTTCATATGGAACCAAAAGAGAGCCTTCCTAGCCCAGACAATTCTAAGCAAAAGAACGGAGCTGAAGGCATCATGCTACCCGACTTCAAACTCTGCTACAAGGCTATAGTAATCAAAACAGCATGGTCCTGGTACCAAAACAGAGATACAGAACAATGGAACAGAATAGAGGTCTCAGAGGCAATGCTACACATCTACAACCATCTGATCTTTGACAAACATGACAAAATCAAGCAATGAGGAAAGGATTCCCTGTTTAATAAATGGTGTTGGGAAAACTGGCTAGCCATGTGCAGAAAGCAGAAACTGGACCCCTTCTTGATACCTTATACTAAAATTAACTCCACATGGAATAAAGACTTAACAAAAGACCTAACACCATAAAAACCCTAGAAGAAAACCTAGGCAAAACGATTCAGGACATAGGCATAAGCAAGAACTTCATGACTAAAATACCAAAAGCATCGCCAACAAAAGACAAAATATGCAAATGTGATCTAATTAAACGTCAGAGCTTCTTAACAACAAAAGAAACAATCATTAGAGTGAACCAGCAACCATCAAAATGAGGGAACATTTTTGCAATCTACCCATCTAACAAAGGGCTAATACCAAAATCTAGAAAGAACTAAAACAAATTTACCAGAAAAAAAAAAAAAAACCCATTCAAAAGTGGGTGAAGCATATAAACAGACACTTTTCAAAAGAAGACATTTATGAGGCCAAAAAGCATACGAAAAATGCTCATCATCACTGGTCATTAGAGAAATGCAAATCAAAACCACATTGAGATACCATCTCACGCCAGTTAGAATGGCAATCATTAAAAAATCTGGAGACAACAGATGCTGGAGAGGATGTGGAGAAATAGGAATACTTTTACTCTGTTGGTGGTAGTGTAAATTATTTCAACCATTGTTTAAGGACCTAGAAATAGAAATTCCACTTGAACCAGTAATCCCATTACTGGGTATGTATCCAAAGGATTATAAATCATTCTATTATAAAGACACATGCACACGTATGTTCATTGCGGCACTGTTTACAATAGCAAAGACCTGGAACCAACCCCAATGTCCATCAATGATAGACTGGACAAGGAAATGTGGCACATATACACCAAATAATACTATGCAGTGATAAAAAATGATTAGTTTGTGTCCTTTGTGGGGACATGGATGAATCTGGAAATCATCATTCTCAGCAAACTGACACAAGAACAGAAAATAAAACACTGAATGTTTTCACTCATAGGTGGGTGTAAAACAATGAGAACACATGGACACAGGGAGGGTAGCATCACACACTGGGGTCTGTTGGGGGCAATGGGGGAAATGACAGGGGTAGGGAGGTTGGGGAGGGATAACATGGGGAGAAATACCAGATAAAGGTGATGGGGCTATGGAGGTAGCAAACCACATTGTCATGTAGATAACTATGCAGCAGTCCTACATGTTCTGCACATGTACCCCAGAACCTAAAATGCAATTATATATATATATATATATATATATATATATATATATATATATATATATACACACACACATATATATATATATTATATTTTATTTTATATATATATAAAAAATATAGAAAGAGGTGATGGTGGCTCAACCAATGTATAAATGAAGCTCAAGCTAGGTAGCCAGATTCTGAACATATTTCACAAGTTGATTCCATATAATTTCCTGTAGTTTAGATGTAGGGCATACAGAAAGAAAAAAAAAATAGGATTAAACCTTGAATTTTGGGCTGAATGAGTGAGTTGTGGTATTTTCTCACATAGGTAATCCTTGCAAATAGATAGGAAAGAGAAAAAGGGAAAGTCAGGAATATAATTTGGAAAAGCATATATATCAAGTAATCAAATAGATCCAGAAGTTTGAAACTCCAAGAAACATTTGGGCTGGTAAATATATATTTAGAGTTGGGCATAAATTAAAAGTTTTTACAGTCATGATATTGGATGAAATTACATAGAGAGAAGGGCCAAAACTTATGGAACACTTCATCATTCAGAGCACTGGCAGAGGAAATTGCCAATGAGCATGGATGAAAAAATAAGATGCATAAAATACGACAAAAAATCTTTGAGGAATAGTGTAGTCATTAGTGACAAATGCTACTGAATGAATAAGAAAAGCAAGTAGTTGTACAGTTAGCATTTTGAAGCTTCTCAGCAAGGTGCAGAATATCAGAAACATATCTATTACATGCCAGTGTCTATACAGCTAACAAAATTTTGTTTATGTAGTCACCTATGTTACCATCATTCTAACCAAAGAGAGCAAAAAACAAAACAAAACAAAACAAAACAAAAATAACCAGAAGATGCCTGATAGGATCTGGCTGTGTCCCCACCCTTATCTTATCTTCAATTTTAACTCCCATAATTCCCAGGCTTTGTGGGAGAGACATGGTGGAAGGTAATTGAATCATGGGTGTGGGTCTTTCCCATGCTATTTTCATAATAGTGAATAAGTCTCATGAGATCTGATGGTTTTATAAAGGGAAATTTCTTTATAAAGGCTCTCATCATCTGAGACATTTCTTTCACCTTCCACCATGATTATGTGGCCTCCTCTGCTATGTGGAACTGTGAATTCATTAAATCTTTTTTTCCTTATAAATTATCCAGTGTCTGGTATGTCTTTATCAGCCACATAAAAACAGACTAATAGAGTAAACTGATACTAGTAGAGTAAGGCACTGCTGAAAAGATGCCTGAAATTGTGGAGGTGACATTGGAACTGGGTAACAGGCAGAGGATGAAACAGTTTACAGGGTTCAGAAGTAGAAAAGAAAATATGGGAAAGTTTGGAACCCCCTGGAGACTTGTTGAATGGCTTTGGCCAAAATGCTGATAATTATATGGACAATGAAATCCAGGCTGAAGTGGTCTCAGATGGAGAAAATGAACTTGTTGGAAACAGGAATAAAGGTAACTCTGGTTATGTTTTAGCAAAGAGACTGGTAGCATTTTGCCTCTGCCTTAGAGATTTCTGGAACTTTAAACTTGAGGGAGATGATTTAGGGTACATTGTGAAAAAATTTCTAAGCAGCAAAGCATTCAAGAGGTAACTTAGGTACTGTTAAAATCATTGAGTTTTAAAAGAAAAATGAGCACAAAAGTTTGAAAAATTTGCATCCTGATGATGTAATAGGAAAAAAACAATTCTGGGAGAAATTTAATCCTGCAGCCAAAACTTTCACAAGTAATGAAGAGACAAATGTCAATCACCAAGACAATGGGGAAAATATCTCCAGGAAATGTCATACAGGCCCAGAGACCTAGGAGAGAAAAATGGTTTTGCAGGCCAGACCCAGGGGCCCCCTGCTGTATGCAGCCTAGGGACTTGGTGTCCTGCATCCCAAATACCCTCACCATGACTAAAAGGGGCCAAGGTACATCTTGGGTTATTTCTTCAGAGAATGCATGCCCCAAGCCTTGGAAGATTCTATGTGGCATTGATCGTGTGAGTGCATAGAAGTCAAGAATTGAGGTTTGGGAACCTCCACCTAGATTTCAGAGGATGTCTAGGCAGAAGTTTGCTGCAGAGGTGGGGCCCTCCTAGAGATATCTGCTAGGGCAATGCTGTAGAGAAATGTGTGGTTGAAGCCTCCACAGAGTTCTTATTGGTGTACCATCTAAGGGAGCTGTGAGAAGAGGGACACTGTCCACCATAACCCAGAATGGTAGATCCACTGAGAGCTTGCAGCGTGCAACTGAAAAAGTCGTAGACACTCAATGTCAGCCCATGAAAGCAGCCAGGAGGGAGATTGTAACCTGAATAGCCACAGGGGCAGAATTGTCCAAGAACATGGTAATCCACATCTTGCATCAGCTTGACCTGGATGTGAGACATGGAGTCAAAGGAGATTATTTTTGAGCTTTAAGATTTGACTGCCCCACTGGATTTTGGACTTGCATGAAGACTTAAGCCCCTTCATTTTGCCTAATTTCTCTCATTTGGAAGGGGTGTATTTATCCAATGACTGTGCACCCCCCCCCCACCACCATTTTATCTAGGAAGTAACCAACTTGCTCTTGATTTCACTGGTTTATACGTAGAAGAGACCTGTCTTTTCTCAGATGAGACTTTGAACTGCGTACTTTTGAGTTAATGCTAAAATGAATTAAGACTTTGGGGAACTATTGGGGAGGCATGATTGGTTTTGAAATGTGAGAATATGAGATTTAGGAGGGACCAAGGTGGAATGATACGTTTTGGCTATTTCCCTACTCAGATTTCATCTTGAAGTGTAACTCCCACAATTCCAATGTGTTGTGGGAGATACCTGGTGGAAGATAATTGAATTATGGGGGTGGGCTTTTTTTCCTGCTATTCTTGTGATAGTGAATTAGTCTCAAAAAATCTGATGGTTTCATAAAGGGAAATTTTCCCCTCAACAGGCTCTCTTCTCTTGTGTGTCAGTGTGTGATACATGCCTTTCACCTTCTGCCATGATTGTGAGGTCACCCCAGCCACATGGAACTGTGAGTCCACTAATTCTTTTTTTCTTATAAATTACCCAGTCTTAGGTATGTCTTTATCAGCAGCATGAAAATTAACTAATACAATGTCTAATGATGAATTATTTGGCATACCTTCTCCAATATTTAATTAGAGAGTAAATTCTAATGGTCATGAGTCATCGCAAATAATTTGTCTTCAACGTATCCTGTAGACAAAAAATAAATAAATAAATAAAAAGAATATTTCTAATCTTACAGTATCCCAAATATTCTTTTGCATATTTTTTTTATCTTTATGTGTATTTCTTTTCCTCACCTTAGAAGAGCCATAGCATAGTGTAACACTGTAGTTAGACAACCAGAATTCCAAATTCCTTACAAAGAGTTTTGGGTTGTATGACTTGTGCCTCAGTCTCTTAAATGCAAAATAGAAGAATAGCAATGACTGTCTCCTGGGTTACTGTGAGGATCTGTTGCATGAATATGTAAAAAGCTTTTAGGATTATTACCTGACATATGGTATTTGCTACCATTTTATTGTCTGAGAAAATTCCTACTCATTTTTTTTTCCAGATTCTCTTCTATGAACTCTTTTCTGACAGACTTGAACAGAATTAATCATTTCACCTCTGTGTGACCACTGTATTTTCACTTATACTTTGCTGCTTTTTTTGCTGCAATTCTTACATGGTTATCTCTCCACTACACAATGAATTTCCTGAAGGCAAGATTATATTTTACATATCTTAAATTTCTGCAACAAAATGATGTGCCAAGCAAACACTGCACCAATGATTATCACCACTGGCTGCCTGACAGGGGTTTTCAAAATATGCATGCCCAGAGTTTTGGATGCAATAGGAAATTTGGATTTTTTAGAAAGCTTGTGAATTTTCATATTCAGGAAAGTTGAAATTCTCTCTGGTAGGCACACAATAAAGAGGTAAGTGAATGAGTATAGTTTCTCTTTGCTTACTATTTACAGGAGAATCTGTTCTTATTTTTCATTCATTTTGAATGCCGTGTTGAAAATTTTTGACAAATTTCATATTTTTTTGTGTGTTTATTAATGAACAGCTATCCATGCTATGTTTTAGGTAATAACATCTTTATCTGAATGCTATTATGCATGCTTTTGAGCTTTTTCTGGAAATGTTTAAATAATGACATAAAATGTTATTAGATTTATTTATGAGGGTCTCTGGGTCTTCTCATCTTACACAAAAGAGAGTGTAATTGTACATGGAAAGAAATTCAAATGCATAGGAAAACAGTATCCAAATTTTTAATATGATTCTACTTTCAGGGAGTTTATTATTTGAATATGGCTATTAGGGTTTGCCTAATGTATCCACCAGCTAAATTAGTTAAAACATGTACTATGTCCCTCATTATCTCTAAATTTTCAAAAAGGAGAAGAATATATATCAATATGTGGAATAAAGTAACTTATTTTGATTAACAATAAATATGAATAGTAAATGAATATAAAATGAAATGTTAATTGAAACTGTTCAAATTATTTATTATAAAGTATAGCATTCATAACCATAAATTCAGTTTGCTTTGAAAATAGAAATACATTTTTATAGAAGTATCTGATATTATTAACAGTTTTTAATTATTATTTTACTAATAGTAGCTTTCTCCTTACAGCCAGATTCATACAGTATTTTTTGTTGTTGTTGGCAGAATTTCAAACTTTCCATTACAGTTTTTCAAACGTTTTTCAATGGAAATTTATGCATGCATGTGCACACACCCAAATACATACATTTATTTGTTTTTAAATTTACGAACAGTATATGAAGAGATATTTAGCAAAGTGTCATTTGATGACCAGGTTAAAGTAAATGAATCTGTACCTGTATAGTGGCCTTGGAACTGAAAGATAATAGGGAACCAATGTGTCTTTCTGTAATCCTAGGACAAGTGTACTTTATCAAAAGGCATGTATTTGGTTAGCAATGTATCACCTGCATAAAGAACGTGAATAATAGCTTACCTCTTCTCTGAACTGTACTTAATGCCCCATGCATTATTTATTTATTTTGCTGAAATTTCTATTTACATTTCCAGTTACTTGAATATTTAAATGATACCTATTGTTTTATGTTATGTATTTAAATATCTCTGGTATTTCCAATAGTCTATCTTTTCAACATTTCAAAGTTGCAAAAAAAAAATTTGGAGGAAAAAATACATCGAATGTTATGTTCCTTCATTTGCAAATCACTTGCACTATTTAAAAATCATATTTTATTTAACAAACTTAACATGCTCATGAATACATAACATTTTTCTACAGTACTTCTAGGTCATCTTGGTTGATTCTTTGATTTTCCACAGGTATTACTGTTATGATAGTTAAAGGATATTTTGTAATATATACTTGAAACATATTGATTTATTTGGTCTTCAGAATTTTTTAAAATGCCAGTTATAAGGAAACGTCACTGAATTTTGAGAGCACAATAACGGCTGTCATTGAGTTTTATTCAAATTTTGTATAACAGTGGTATTTTATCCCTTTCTTTCATAAAGCTGGAAGCTGATTTTCTAGAATTATAAGTTGGAAATCTACACTTGGAAGATCTATCTTCTCTTATGCTCCCAAGGAGGTTTTTTTTTTTTTTTTTTAAACATGAATTTGTTTTTATTGTAACACATGGTTTCTTTTCTTTTTTTCTTTTATTTTTTTTAATATCTTTTAAGTTTTGGGGTATGTGTGCAAAAGTGCAGGTTTGTTACACAGGTATAGATGTCCGTTGATGATTTACTGCACCCATCAGCTTGTGATCTACATTAGGTGTTTTACCTAATGCTATTTCTTCCCAAGCCCCCACCCCTCAACAGGCCCTGGTGTGTGATGTTCCCCTCCCTATGTCCATATGTTCTCAGCTCCCACTTTTGAGTGAGAACATGTAGTATTTTGTTTTCTGCTCTTGTGTTCATTTGCTGAGAATGATGGGTTTCAGTTTCATCCAGGTCCCTGCAAAGAACATGAACTCATCCTTTTTTATGTCAGCATAGTATTCCATGGCATATATGTGCCAAGTTTTCTTTATCTAGTCTATCATTGATGGGTTGGGCTGGTTCGAAGTCTTTGCTATTGTAACAAGTGCTGCAGTAAACATATGTTTATGATAATCCTCGGGTATATATGCAGTAATGGTATTGGTGGGTCAAATGAGGTTTCTAGTTCTAGATCCCTGAGGAATCACCACGGTGTCCCGCCAACAAGGTAAAAGTGTTCCTATTTCCCCACATCCTCTCCAGCATCTTTTATTTTCTGACTTTTTAACGAGCACTATTCTAATTGATGTGAGATGGTATTTCATGGTGGTTTTGATTTGCATTTCTCTAATGACTAGTGATAATAAGCTTGTTTTTTATGTGTTTGTTGGCTGCATAAGTCTTCTTCTTTTTTTTTTTTTTTCCATTTCCAGTGTTTTTTATTGCTTTGTGTGGATCTAAGTTTCTGCCTCTTAACATGTTCATTCTCCCTAAAGAATATCCTTTAATATTTCTAATAGAGTAAGTATGATAATAATTAATTCTCTCAGTTTTTATTTTGAAGAAGTCTTTATCCTTTAGTTTCGAATGATATTTTCACTGGGTATATAATTAGTTTAATTAGATGCCATTTGTCAATTTTGGCTTTTGTTGCCATTGCTTTCGGTGTTTTAGTCATGAAGGATTTTTATGATATTTAGGTCTTATGTTTAAGTCTTTAACCCACTTTGAGTTAATTTTTGTATCAGGTGTAAGGAAGGAGTTGTTTCAGTTTTCTGGATATGGTTCACCAGTTTTTCCATTGTTTACTAAATAAGGAATCCTTTCCTCACTGCTTGTTTTTGTGAGTTTTGTCAAAGATCAGATGGTTGCAGATGTGTGGCTTTATTTCTGAGGCCTCTGTTTTGATATATATAACCGTGTGGCTTCCAGAGCCATGTTGTTTTCAATACTGTAAATTTGTAATATAGTTTGAAGTCAGGTAGCCTGATGCCTCCAGCATTCTTCTTTTTACTTAGGATTGTCTTTGCTATATGGGCTTTTCTTTATCTTTTTCTTTTTTTTTCTTTTTCCTTTGTGTGTGTGTGTGTGTGTGTGTGTGTGTGTGTGTGTGTGTGTGTGTGTGTGTGGTTGTTCCATATGAAATTTAAAGTAGTTTTTTTCTAATTCTGTGAAGAAAGTCAGTGGTAGCTTGATGAAAGTAGCATTGAATCTATACATTACTTTGGGCGGTATGGCCATTTTTACAATATTGGTTCTTCTCCATGAACATGGAATGTTTCTCCATTTGTTTGTGTCATTTCTTATTTCCTTGAACAGTGGTTTGTAGTTCTTCTTGAAAAGGTCCTTCACATCCCTTGTGAAGGGGCTGTATTCCTTGGTATTTTATTCTCTTTGTAGCAATTGTGAATGAGAGTTTGCTCATGAATTCATTCTCTGTCTATTATTAGTGTATAGAAATGCTTGTGATTTTTGCACATTGATTTTGTATCCTGTGACTGTTGAAGTTGCTCATCAGTTTAAGGAAATTTTAGACTGAGATGATACAGTTTTCTAAATATACAATTATGTCATCAGCAAACAGAGACAATTTGACTTCCTCTTTTTCTATTTGAATATCCTTTATTTCTTTCTCTTGTCTAATTGCCCTGGCCAGAACTTCCAAAACTATGTTGAATAAGTGTAGTGTGAGAAGGCATCTTTGTCTTGTGCCAGTTTTCAAAGGGAATGCTTCCAGTTTTTGTCCATTCAGTATGATATTAGCTGTGGGTTTGTCATAAATAGCTCTTATTATTTTGAGATATTTTCCATCAATACCTGGTATATTGAGACTTTTTAGTATAAAGTGATGTTGATTTTTATCAAAAGCCTTTTCTGCATCTATTGAGACAATCATGTGGAACCTATCATTGGTTCAGTTTATGTGATGGACTATGTTTATTAATTTGCATATATTGAACCAGTCTTGCATCCAGGGATGAAGCTGACTTGATTGTGGTAGATAAGCTTTTTGATGTGCTACTGTATTCAGTGTGCCAGTATTTTACTGAGGATTTTCACTTCAATATTCATCAGGAATATTGGCCAGAAATTTATTTGTTTGTTTGTTTCTGCCAGGTTTTGGTATTAGGATGATGCTGGCCTTATAAAATGTTTGGTTGGTAGGCTATTAATTATTGCCTCAATTTCAGAAGTTGTTATTGGTCTATTTAGGGATTTCACTTCTTTCTGGTTTATACTTAGGAGGGTGTATGTGTCCAAGAATTTATTTATTTATTTATTTAGTTTTTCTAGTTTATTTGTGTAGAGGTGTTTATATTATTCTCTGATGATAGTTTGTATTTCTTTGGGATCAGTGGTAATACCTTCATCATATTTTTATTGCATCTATTTAATTCTTCTCCCTTTTCTTTTTTATTAATCTCATTGGTCTATTTTGTTGATCTTTTCAAAAAACCAGCTCCTGGATTTACTGATTTTTTGAAGGTTTTTTTTTTGTGTTTGTGTGTCTCTATCTCATTCAATTATCTTATAATTTGTTGTTTCTTGTCTTCTGCTAGCTTTTGAATTTGTTTGCTCTTGCTTCTCTAGTTCCTTTAATTGTGATGTTAAGATGTCAATTTTAGATCTTTCTTACTTTCTCTTGTGGGCATTTAGTGCTATAAATTTTCCTCTACACGCTGCTTTAAATGGGTCCCAGAGAGTCTGGTATGTTGTGTCTTTGTTCTCATTGGTTTTTAAAAACTTCTTTATTTCTGCCTTACATTTGTTATTTACCCAGGCATCATTCAGGAGCAGATTGTTCAGTTTCTATGCAGTTGTGCAGTTGTGAGTGAGTTTCTTAGTCCTGCATTCTAATTTGATTACACTGTGGTCTGAGAGACTGTTATAATTTCCATTTTTTTGCATTTGTAGAGGAGTGCTTTACTTTCAATTATGTGGTCAATTTTAGAATAAGTGTAATGTGATGCTGAGAAGAATGTATATTCTGTTGATTTGGGATGGGAAGTTCTGTAGATGCCTATTAAGTCTGCTTGGTCTAGAGTTAAGTTCTTGTCCTGAATATTCTTGTTAATTTTATTTTAATGATCTGCCTAAGAGTAACAGTGGAATATCTATTATTACATGAATCTGGCTTCTCCTGTATTGGGTACATATATTTAGGACAGTTAACTCTTCTTGTTGCAGTGATCCTTTTACCAGTATGTAATGCCCTTCTTTGCCTCTTTTGAATATTTGTTGGTTTAAAGTTTGTTTTATGTGAGCCTAGGATTGTAATCCATACTTTTTTTTCCCCTTTCCATTTGCTTGGTAAATATTCATCCATCCCTTTGTTTTTAGCCTATGTGTGTCTTTGCACATGAGCTGGGTCTCCTGAATGCAGCACACCAATGGATCTTGACTCTTTATCCAATTTTCCAGTTTGTGTCTTTTAATTGGGGAATTTAGCTCATTTACATTTAAGGTTAATATTGTTATTTGCAAATTTGATCCTGTTATTATGATACTAGCTGGTTATTATGCCTATTAGTTGACGGAGTGTTTTTACAGTGTCAATGGTCTTTACAATTTGTTATGTTGTTGCAGTGGTTGGTATTGCTTGTTCTTTTCCAGGTTTACTGCTTCCTTCTGGAGCTCTTGTATGGCAGATCTGGTGGTGACAAAATCTCTCAGTATTTGCTCGTCTGAAAAGGATTTTATTTCTCCTTCCCTTATGAAACTTGGATAATATTTATCATTAGTTATTATTGAATGCCTACAATGTTCCAGTTGGTCTATATCCCTTTAATCTGCTAGTTAATTACCAAGATTATGTATCTTTTTTCATAAGAGGACACTAAAACTCAGAAAGTCAAGTAACTGATCCATAGTAACACAAAGATAGAATCTAAAAGCTATGCCTTTTTGATTCTACAATTATACAAGCATTAGGTAACAAAAACAAATAAAATCTATGCCTATTTGGTTTTGGAACATTTCTGCTTTATCTTACAGTATCTTGATATCTATGAAATATGTAACTCTTAGTGGAGGCAAACTTGTTTATTGATTGCCCCAGAAACTGAAGGATTTTTTTTTTTATTATTATTGAAGGGAATTTTGCAGCCTGAGGACTAGTGTTTTTGTTGTTGTTGTTGTTGTTGTTGTTGTTGTTTTGTTTGTTTGTTTGTTTGTTTTGTTTTTTCCTCATTGCCTTTGAATTCAATAAATACTTCTGGGGACATTTTATAACTCTGATGGCCATATTTCTTTGTATATTAAAAGAGAAAACAAAACCTAGAGGAATTCTGGCATCACAAGCAGACACTTGTGAAGTCTGGTGGAACTGAAACTTCAATGCAGACTTAGAAAAAAAAATTAAACTTCATTGGTTTGAGTTGGATACTTGATTTTTTAAAATTACGTCTGAGTTAGCCTGTGACAGTCAAAGATTACATTAAATAGAGTCATCAACTTTCTTTTCTTAATTTCCTTTTTCTGACTCTACAAATTCTATTGCATAAATCTCACTAAAGCAAATATAAAAAACCTCTGGGCTTTGAAAAATGCTGTTCAAGTATGCAATAAAGTATGCAATAAAGACCAGTTGTAGATGCTATGGTTTAAAACACTACCAATGGTGCATAACTCAAACATGAGGAACAGTATAAAAGGAAATACAAGGACATTGAATTTTTAAATATATTTTTTAAAAAGCAGTGGACTCCAGTTGATTAGTCCCTGCAACATAACTCAAGATTTTATCCTTCCATTTCTTGGATGACTGAAAATTTATCTTAGGGTTTTGTTTTTGTTCCCAAGTTAACTGCCTTTCTTCCAAGGACACCTAAGTAATTTTCAGGCAGTCAGGAAAATAAGTATATATATTGTATTTTTATACAGCACTATGACATAAGAAAACCAATTCTTTGTTTCAAAATTAAATGTTGCTTTATTCATCTTCAAAACATAGCTTACAAGTTTGTGACAATAATAATGTATAGAATAGTAATTAATTATTGCTGTTTTCGTAGCAGCAAATTTAAATGTAAAATATCTTAAAATGCTAATGAAATTAGCTAGTAACACTGTCAAATTTGATGAGATTTGTGTTTTAAGTTTATTTGTTAGATAATATAAAGCAATCCATGATTTCCAGTGTCACTCTATACCTACGAGTCTTCAACATTGGGAAAATAATTGAAGGAGTCCATTATCTGTAAATGAGTTGGAACTTCCAGAGTACACTAGACAAAGCAATGGCATAAACAGCATCTCCTCATTGTACTTCCTAAATAAAAAGATACTCAGAGGATAATTTCACTCATAAAATTTTAGCATAAAGACTGGTCTTGAAAATAAGCACATGATTCTCAGCAAACTGATACAAGACCAGAAAACCAAACACCATATGTTCTTACTCATGAATGGGTGTTGAACAATGACAACACATGAACACAGAGAGGTGCACATCACATACTGGGATCTGTGAGGGGTGGAGAGCTAGGGGAAGAATAGCAGAGAGTCAGGGGATAGAGAAGGGATAGCATTAGGAGAAACACCTAATGTAGATGACGGGTGATGGATGCAGCAAATCACCATGGCATTTGCATACCTATGTAAAACACCTGCATATTCTGTACATGTATCACCAAAATTAAAGTATAATAATAATAATTTAAAAGAAAGAAAATAAGCTTTTCAACTTTGAGTTTCTCATTGGTTCCATGACAGTCTACCAAGGCTTTCTGTGGCCTACATATCGCAATAATATCAAATGTTTTGTGAAATCAACAAAGTTAAGTCCTACTCATATAAAATGAATAAAGATTAGTAATATGCCATAACCTTTTTGTTCTCAAATACAGAATAATAAACTTAAGAATTTTTCAGTGTGTTAAAAGGGAAGCCTGTAAATTTTAAAACAAAATGGTTCAAAAAGCATTTTGAGAAACTAGATATTTGGGGAATTAGGAAACTAGGTAAGATACAAAACTAATCAATGTTGACAAAGTATTGAAAATCATGTAATATTTGTGTTTTTGTTTTCCATTTTTTTGTTTGTTTTATTTTGTTTTTGGTTTTTTGAGAGAGTCTTGCTCTGTTACCCAGGCTGGAGTGCAGTGACATGATTTCAGCTCACCGCAACCTCCAGATCCTGATACAGCCTATCTTCCAATCTCATCCTCCTGAGTAGCTGGGATTACAGGTGTGAACCATCACACCCTGCTAATTTTATGTATTTTTGGTAGAGACATGGTTTCACCATGTTGGCTAGGCTGGTCTCAAACCCCTGACCTTAAGTGATTTTTTCCATCTCAGCTGTCCAAAGTGCTGGTATTACAGGTCTGAGCCACCACCCCCAGCCTGAGATCATTTTTCTGTTAATCAGAAACCATTTGAAATTCTATTGGACACAATCTGGGCCCTTATTCAAAAGTAAGCAAAAAGGTAAACAAAGATACACTCCTGGCTCAGAGCAGGGGTTGTATGCTTATAGTAATTAATTAGATGTTTCCTGTTGCATGAAGATTTAAAAGAATTGAGAAATGACCAATATGGCCACATAGGAACAGCTCCGATCTGCAACTCCTAGTGAGATAAATGCAGAAGGAGGGTGATTTCTGTATTTTCAACTGAGGTTCTTGGCTCATCTCACTGGTACTGGTTAGAGAGTGGGTGCAGCCCATGGAGGGGAAGCCAAAGAAGGGAGAGGCATTGGCTTATCCAGGAAATGCAGGGTTGGGGTACTCCCTCCCCAAGCCAAGGGAAGCCCTAAGGGATTTTGCCCTGAGTAATGGTGCACTATGGGCCAGATACTATGCTTTTCCCATTGTCTTTGCAACCCACCGACCAGCAGATTTCCTTGGGTGCCTATACTACCAGGGCCCTGGGTTTCACGTACAAAACTGAGCAGCTGTTTGGACAGACACCAAGCTAGCTGAATGAGTTTTTGTTCATACCTCAGTGATGCCTGGAATGCCACCAAGACAGAACCATTCACTCCCCTCAAAAGGGGGCTGAAGCCAGGGAGCCAAATGGTCTAGCTCAGTGGATTCCATCCCCATAGAGCCCAGCAAGCTAAGATCCACTGGCTTGATATTCTCACTGCCAGCACAGCAGTCTGAAGTTGACCTGGGATGCTTGAGCTTGGTTGGGGGAGGGACATTGGCCAATACTGAGGCTTGAGTAGGCAATTTTCTCCTCACAGTGTAAAACAAAATGATGGGAAGTTTCAACTGGGCAGAGCCCTCTGCAGCTGGGCAAAGCCACTATAGTCAGACTGCCACTCTAGATTTCTCCTCTCTGGACAGGGTATCTCTGAAAAGAAGGAAGCAGCCACAGTCAGGGGCTTATAGATAAAACCTCTATGTCCCTGAGAGAGAGCATTTGGGGGAAGGGGTGGCTGTGGGCACAGCTTCAGCTGACTTAAATGTTCCTGCCTGCTGGCTCTGAAGAGAGCAGCAGATCTCCCATCACAGCACGTGAGCTTTGCTAAGGGACAGATTGTTTAAGTGGGTCCCTGACTTCCATGCCTCCTGACAAAAAGATATCTCACAGCAGGGGTTGATAGACACCTCATACAGGAGAGCTCCTGCTGGCATCTAGTGGGATATCAGAACAGAACTGAAGGAGGTAGAGACACACACACACAAAAACCCTTCAAAAATATATAAATCCAGGAACTGGTTTTGGAAAAAAAATCAACAAAATAGATAAAACACTAGCCAGACTAATAAAGAAGAAAAGAGAGAATAATTAATAGATGCAGTACAAAATGATAAAGGGAATATCAGCACTAATCCCACAGAAATACAAACTACCATCAGAGAATACTATAAACACCTCTACACAAATAAACTAGAAAATCTAGAAGAAAAAGATAAATTCCTGGACACATACATCCTCCTAAGTATAAACCAAGAAGTAAAATCCCTAAATAGATCAATAACAAGTTCTGAAATTGGGGCAGTAATTAATCACCTACCAACCAAAAAAGCCAGGACCAGATGGATTTATAACTGAATTCTACCAGAAGTACAAAGAGGAGCTGGTACCATTCCTTCTGGAACTATTCCAAAAAATAGAAAAAGAGAAAATCCTCCCTAACTCATTTTATGAGGCCAGCATCATCCTGATACCAACACCTGCCAGAGACACAACAAAAAAGAAAATTTCAGGACAATATCCCTGATGAATATTGATGTGAAAATCTTCAATAAAATACTGGCAAACCAAATCTAGAGTAGCACATCAAAAAAGCTATCCACCATGATCAAGTTAGCTCCATCCCCAGGATGCAAGGCTAGTTTAACATATGCAAATCAAAAAACATAATTCATTACATAAGCAGAACCAATTATAAAAAAATCATATGATTATCTCAATAGATGCAGAAAAGGCCTTCAACAAAATTCAACACTCTTCCATGCTAAAAACTCTCAATAAACCAAGTATGGATGAAACAGATCTCAAAATAAAAAGAGCTATTTATGACAGACCCATAGCCAATATTATACTGAATGGGCAAAAATTGGAAGCATTCCCATTGAAAACCAGCACAAGACAAAGATGCCCTCTCTCACCACTCCTATTCAACATAGTGTTGGAAGTTGTGGCCAGAGTAATCAGACAAGAGAAAGAATTGCAAAAATCACAGGCATTCTAATGGGACAGAACAGAGGCCTCAGAAATAACACCAGATATCTATATCCATCTGACAAATATGATGTAAACAAGCAATGGGGAAAGGATTTCCTATTTAGTAAATGGTGTTGGGAAAACTGGTGAGCCAGTATGCAATCCTTTGGGAAAACTGGTTAGCCAGTATGCAGAAAACTGATATTGAACCCATTCTTTACACCTTATACAAAAATTAACTCAAGATGGATTAAAGACTTAAATGTAAAACCTAAAACCACAAAAGCCCTAGAATAAAACCTAGGCAATACCATGCAGGAAATAGGTTAAAACACCAAAAGTAATAGCAACAAAAGCCAAAAATGACAAATTGACAAATGAGATCTAATTAAACTAAAAAGCTTCTGCACAGCAAAATAAACTATCATCAGAGTGAACAGGCAACCTACAGAATGGAAGAAAACTTTTGCAATCTCTACATCTGACAAAGGGTTAATATCCAGAATCTACAAAGAACTTAAATTTACAAGAACAAAACCTCATCAAAAAGCAGACAAAGGATATGAACAGATACTTCTCAAAAGAAGACATTTATGCAGCCAACAAACATGAAAAAATGCTTGTCATCACTAGTCATTAGAGAAATGCAAATCAAAACTACAATGAGATATCATCTTATGTCAGTGAGAGTGGCGATCACTAAAAAGTCAGGATTACTGGGTATATATCCAAAGGATTTTAAATCGTTCTACTGTCAGGACACATGCACACAAAGGTTCATTGCAGCACTGTTTACAATAGCAAAGACCTGGAACCAACCCAAATGCCCATCAATGATAGACTGGACAGGGAAAATGTGGCACATAGACACCATGGAATATTGTGCAGCCATCAAAAACAATGAGTTTGTGTCCTGTGTAGGGACATGGACGAACCTGGAACCATGATTCTCAGCAAACTGACATAAGAACAGAAAATCAAACACTGCATGTTCTCACTCATAGGTGGGTGTTGAACAATGAGAACACATGGACACAGGGAGGGGGGCATCACACACTAGGGTCTGTTGGGGGGAAATAGGGGAGGGACAGCAGGGCTGGGGAGTTGGGGAGAGATAGCATGGGAAAAATGCCAAATACAGGTGATGGAGAGGAAGACAGCAAATCACACTGGCATGTGTGTACCTATGCAACAATCTTGCATGTTCTTCACATGTACCCCAAAACCTAAAATAAAAAATTAAACACACACACACACACACACACGCACACACACACACAAAAGAGTAATTATCTTTTGAGATACATATTGGTACATTTATGGATAAAATTATAGAAAATTAAAGTCTTTCTCTAGAATTGTAAAACAAAACAAAACAAAAAAAGTCGGGAAACAATAGTTGCTTGATAGGATGTGGAGAAATAGAAATGCTTTTACACTGTTGTTGGAAGGGTAAATTAGTTCAACCATTGTGGAAGACAGTGTGGCTATTCCTCAAGGATCTAGAACCAGAAATACCATTTGATTCAGCAATCTTATTACTGGGTATATATTCAAAGGATCATAAATTATTCTATTTTAAAGACACATAAAAACATATGTTTATTGCAGCACTATTCACAATAGGAATGACTTGGATTTAATCCAAATGCCCAGTGACAGACTGTATAAAGAAAATATGGCACATATACACCATGGGATACTATGCAGCCATAAACAAGATGAATTCATGACCTTGCAGGGATACGGATGAAGCTGAAGCTGGAAACCATCATTCTCAGCAAACTAACGCAGGAAAAGAAAACCAGACACCACATGTTCTCACTTATAAATGGGAGTTGAACAATGAGAATTCATGGATACAGGGAGGGAAATATCACACACTGGGGCCTTTTGTGGGGTGGGGGCTAGAGGAAGGATAGTATTAGGAGAAATATCTAATGCAGATGACAGGTGGATAGGTGCAAAAAAAGCACCATGGCACATGTACACATATGTAACATGTGCTTCAGAACTTAAAGTATAATAATAATAATAAAAATTATCTCACCCTGTGTAGAAAGGATTGTCTTCTATATTAATTGCTATTGTATAGTCTAAGTGATTCTTATTCTTGCCTCACAAGGTAAAGAGTTTATCATGTATATCATATTCTCTGTCAGTGAGGAGTTTATGTCATATTCACCCAGGAATTGGAACAAGAGCTGTTCTGTCAGGGTTTCATGCTAAACTGAAATATTTTCACCATTGATCTGCCTTGTTATTCCTGAACTGAAGTTTTGTAATCAAATCTGTGTCTATGCCAGCTATAAGGAGCTGAAAATACAATGTCGAGTAAATATCGTCCCTGCATTGCGATCTTATAATCTTCCAAACCACTAATTCTCTGTCTCCTTTTAGAATGCCCAATGCAGAGACCTTGGAAGTTCCACTAGTATTTTTAATGAATGAATTAACATAAATTGAGATTATCTTAATTTCATTTTCTCTCTTTTAAAGTAAATTTTTGGACTATTAAAATAAGTTGTATACTACCATACAATTGACCATTGAGCACTTACTTCAAATTTTAAACCCAAACTATATTGCTCACTCCATCTCCCAACATGTCCACCCTTTAAACCACTGTTGCAAAGGAATAATAAGCCATTTATTATTAAAGTGTTTACTGGGAGGCTACTGATATAATTATCACTACAGCAGTGATTAAAACAAACAATACTCCTCCATGGACCACACATTTGAGTCTGAGTCTTTTAGGGAATGTGTGTTGTATCATATTGGGGTGGTATGAATAATTTTCTTGGAGACATTTCTTTCTGTGTCCTGCAATTTTTTTCTTTGGAAATCATCAGTAATTTGCTAACTGGTCATCATTGCAGGTAACATAAACATTCGTCATCAGAAATTTCAGACGTTATTTTTTTTCTCTCTCTCTCTCAGGGGACAGGCAAGACCTAAAGTCTTATTTAGGCCAGAATGATCACCCCAGGTTAGAATTTCATCCACAGCATTTATTATTATTTTGTTTTTGAACTAGAAAGCTGGACCAAAGCTTATTTTGACAAAGGGAGAATATGGGCTTTTATTTTAATCCTGGCCATGAGACAGCACCTTCTTTTCTGCCTAAAGCCATTTATTGCTTGATTTAGTAATTAACCTCTTTAGAATAACAAAAAAATTTCAAGGTTAAAGTTATGAATTATTTTATCAGATATTTCATAATCTGGTCAATAGGAGATGGATCCACATAGCTGTGAAGGCTGTTTTACATAACAGAAGGAGAGAGCTCCCCTCTTTCTGTTAATTTCCCTCTTATTTATGTTGTACTGTGTCACAGACATGAGTTAACATATTGGCTTTATCACCTGGCTACCATGAAGCCTTGGATAAAGGGCTCATCTACAACAACCTAAAATTTTCACATCTGTTGGACAATGATGTTAGTTACTATATAGAATGTTGGGGGGAAAATGAATGTCACACACAAAGCACCTAACACTGTGTGTAGATGATGGTAAATATTCAAGGAATGGTCATTGTTCTCACTATTATTATCTCATCATTATTTTGAAAATAAGAGAATCAGAATTTGGAAAAAAATTGAGAGTGAGCACTGTTGTGGAAATTTAGCAAGAGAGGTACTATTTTTGGTGAACTTAAAAAACTGGATCTGGAAGGAACCTTTAAGATTTGACTACTATTAGAATTTTCTTCTCTCTCAATCTGTCAGAGGATGTTAAGGACATCTTCATTGAAGAACTGTAGTAGAGTATTCTCTCCTTTAAAATTTATACTTACATTTATACACTTATATTTTATTTTTTAGATTTATAAAAATCACATTCAAACTTATGAAATCACCAGTTGACTAAAATTTTTTTATATGCAAAAATTTGTGTAGATGAGAAAAAGTTATATAAATTAAAACAATATTCTCAATACATTATTCTATACTGGATAAACTCTATCACTCACTTGTTGCAAAATATTGCAATTAAGTAATGGAGTTAATCCATGAGAAAGTAATGTTTTGAGAATATGCATATTTAAATTTATATTTTTATATTATACATCTTTATATTATATATTAAAATATATATATATATATATATATATATATATATATATATATATATATCACATTCAAACTTATGAAATCACCAGTTGGCTAACAATTTTTATATGCAAAAATTGGTATAGTTGAGAAAAAGTTGTATAATGTTAAAAGAAACAATATTCTTAAAACATTACTTTCTCATAGTTCAACTCTATCACTCACTTGCAAAATGAAATAAATTTTGCAAAATGCCAACTTTGCACATTTAAAATTAAATTACATTTTTGGCTATTATTGTGTAAGAATAAAATAATATTGATTAAAGTCTTCCTCTAAAGAGAAAATACTCCATAGTTTTACCCTTAAAAAAAAAATGCATACCTTGAGACCTACCTGTTCTTATTTTACATTCTGCAAAGTCAGCTTCAGAATGCCCAGTCTAGCCTCCATAATTGAGAACAAATGGCATTTTAAAATATAGTACATGACAGCTGAGCAAAAAAAAAATTCTACTCTTTAATGATAATTTTTCTGTGTGAAAGGAGAAGGGTCTAATGAGAGTTCCTATTAATGACCAAGAGGTCCAACAAAGAAATGAACTTAAAACCTTTTTCCCTTAACTGTACTTTATTTTGACATTGGTCATGTTAAGACAAGCTGTGCTTTTTACTCTAACATTTTACTTCTCTCATTATCATTTAGTGTTATCTCATGGAGGTAAGATGAAATATAATGCCTGAAGAGGATAGAGAATACTTTTTTCTTTTTTTCCTAATGTAATCTTGTTTCTTTTCCCATTCAGTAGAAAGCTAAGTATTACCTTTACTTTTGGGCAACTGGGAGCTATACTTAAGCCTCTAAATATAAAAATATTTCATTGGTTTTCTATCTATGAAAATATTAACAACTGTAAATGTTAAAACCAGGGGGTGAAAAATGTTTTATTGAAATTCTCGTGGAATAAGGGCCAGTAGCTAAAGGAATCTCACTTTTTAGAAACTCTTTTGTTGGTCAAACGTTAGTCAGACTTCTCTGAACCCTCTTCTTGACTTAGCGTTACCTTGACCCCAGTACTTTCTGAACCCACATAGTTTAGTTTTTGTAAGACTCCTGCTAGGCCAGTGATATGGTTCGACTGTGTCCCCATTCAAATCTCATCTTAAATTGTAATAATTCCCATGTGTCAAGTGTGGGGCCAGGTGGATATAATTGAATCATGGGGTAGTTTTCCCCATACTATTCTCATGGTAGTGAATAAGTCTCATGAGATCTGATTGTTTTATAAACGGGAATTCCCCTGCACAGCCTCTTTTACCTGCTTCTATGTAAGAAGTTTCTTTGCTTTTCCTTCGCCTTCCACCGTGATTGTGAGGTCTCCCTAGCCATGGCAAACTATGAGTCAATTAAACCTTTTTCTTTTATAAATTACCTAGTCTCTAGTATGTCTTTATTAGCAGCCTGAGAACAGACTAATACAGTAAATTTGTACCAGTAGAGTGGGGTGCTGCTGCAAAGATATCTGAAAATGTGGAAGTGACTTTAGAACTGGGTAATAGGCAGGGGTTGAATCAGTTTGGAGGGCTCAGAAGACAGGACAATGTGCTAAAGTTTGAACATTCCTAGGGACATGTTGAATGGCTTTGACCAAAATGCTGATAGTGATATGAACAATAAAGTCAAGGCTGAACTGGTCTGAGATGGAGATGAAGAGTTTGTTGGGAACTGAAGCAAAGGTGACTCTCTCTTGCTATGTTTTAGCAAAAAGACTGGTGGCATATTGCCCCTGCCCCAGAGATCTGTGGAAACGTAAACTTGAGAGAGGTGATTTAGGGCATCCAGTGGAATAAATTTCTAAGCAGTGAAATGTTCAAGTCTGAGGAGAAATTAAAGCCACCTGCAGAAATCTACATAAGTAACTTGGAGCCACATGTTAAAGACCAAGACAATGGAGAAAATGTCTCTACATCCTGTCAGAGGTTTTCACAGCGTCCCCTCCCATCAAAAACCCAAAGGCCTACAAGGAAAAAATAGTTTTGTGGGTCAGGTCCAGGACCTTGCTGCTTTGTGCAGTCTCAGGACTTGGTGCCCTGTGTCGCAGACATAGCTAAATGGGTCCAATCTAGAGCTCAGGTTGTTGCTTCACAGGGAGCAAGCACTATGTGTTGGTGGTTTCCACATGGTATTGGGCTTGCAGGTATACAGAAGTCAAGAACTGAGGTTTGGAAACCTCTGCCTAGCTTTCAGAGGATGTATGGGAATACCTGGATGTCCAGGCAAAAGTTTGCTGCAGGGGCAAAGCCCTTATGGAGAATCTTTGCTAGGGTTTGAAAAAGAAATATGGAATGGGAGCCCCCACATGGAGTCCTGACTGGGGCACTGCCTAGTGGAGCTGTTGAGAAGAGCACCACCATTTTCAAGACTCCAGAACGGTAGATCCACCAACAGCTTGCACCGTGCACCTGGAAAACCTACAGACATTCAATGCCAGCTAGTGAAAGCAGCCAGGAGGAGGCCTGTACCCTGCAAAGCCACAAGGGTAGAGCTGCCCAAGACCATGGGAATCCACCACTTGCATCAGCATGACCTGGATATAAGACATGGAGTCCAAGGAGATTATTTTGGAGTTTCAAGATTTGACTGCCTTGCTGGATTTTGGACTTGTAAGGGGCCTGTAGCCCCTTTGTTTTGGCCAATTTTTCCCATGTGGAATGGGCGTATTAACCCATTGTCTGTAGAAAGTAACTAACTTCTAACTTGTTTTTTATTTCACTGGCTTATAGGTGGAAGAGGCATAACTTTTCTCAGATGAGACTTTGAACTGTGTACTTTCGAGTTAATGTTGAAGTGAGTTATGACTTTGGGAAACTGTTGAAAAGGACTGATTGGTTTTGAAATATGAGGTCATGAGATTTGAGAGGGGTTGGGGCAGAATAATATGGTTTGGTTTTATTCCCATCCAAATCTCACCTTGAATTACATTATTCTCCACATGTCAACGGTGGGGTCTTGTGGAGATAATTGAATCATGAGGGTGGTTTCTCCCATGCTGTTCTCATGGTAGTGAATAAGTTTCACTGTATCTGATGGTTTTATAATGGGAGTTATAGAACTCCCTCTACAAGTTCCCTTGTGCAGGAGAACTTCTCTTGCTCACCACCATGTACAAAGTCTGTTTTTCTTCCTTTGTCTTCACCATGATTGTGAGGCCTCCCCAGTTAAGTGGAACTGTGAGTCAATTAAACCTCCTTCCTTTATAAATCGCCAAGTCTCAGGTATGTCTTTACTAGCAGCATGAGAACAGACTCATACAGCCAGTTTAGAGAGAATTTATTCCATCCATATCTGATTAAATTTCTCATTCTTCACCTTTGATGCATAAGTTCTAGGCCTGCCTTCAGCCTGAATCCTGTTCAGTCAGTTTAGCAAGAATACTCCCTTTCCTTGATGTCTTCTTTTAATGATTTTCACCTCTTGACCCTTGAATCTGCTCCTTGGCTATATGGCTATACATCTCCACTTTTTGTATTTGTATTTGAAGTTTGTTAACAAAAGATTATAGCATCTGCAGAGGAAGGAAGGAGAGCTTTATTTTCCATATTTAAACAACTTCAGATTGGGGAGACACTGCTTTTGGTGCAAGGCACTATCTTGTACCAAAGTGCGTTCTCTGAAGAACACAGAGAGGGTCTGGTTTAAACAGGAAAAGTTCTTATTTTGGTTCTCAATTAAGTCCATTTGTGCAAACGAAGGACTCAACCATGTTTAGTTCTGGTTGGTCAAAATAGTCAAGTCCTCATTGAATAGTTTCCAAGCCCTTAACTAGAAATCTCTGTCAAATATTTCTTTCTGACAGAGACTTCTAGCTGGTGAGGGTAGAAGTGATATTCCGGCTACAGTTTTGCTTGGCATAGACAAGAACTGGTTTGGTTTGATTGTAGAACGGGAGGTCCTGAGAAACTTTTACTTTATAATGTCTTTCTGAGAACAAAGATAAAGTGATTCCTCTCTCACCCAGTCATGACCTCCTGTCTCTGTTTTAACTTTTAGCATCTCTGTTAGCCAAAGGAGTTTGTTGTGTTTATTGGTCAGGACACTTTAACAAGGTGAAACTGATTTGTCTGCTGTATTGTTAGAGGCTTGACACTTATGATAGTTCTGAATAAAGTCTTTCTTGCCATTTCAATGTGTCAAAATATTGTTTTCTGCAACAGTGGTAAAACCAACTATGCAACCAGGTTTGCTGAACTCAAAATCCTTGTTCTTTCCCTTAGATTATTATATCTTATCATTTGATATTTTTATTAATAAATTTACATTTTCTTAAACCAGACTACTTAAAATATCTTTAATAAAAATGTAGCAGACAGACAATTCTGTGTGTGGTTAGTAATGACCAAGAGGCACTTAACAGTGTTAGAAATACTTTTATGTAATATTATATAAAGTATTTATAATATGGTCTTTATATACATATCTATATAAAGACTATATATATATATCTATATAAATATTTCATATAGATATTATATATGTAATTATCTATCTATCTAACTATCTCCTGGGCTATATGGCTATAAAACTCCACTTTTTGTATTTGCATTTGGAGTTCGTTAACAAAAGATTATAACATCTGCAAAGGCAAGAAGGAGAACTTTATTTTTCACATAAAAAAATCTGCATTGTGGAGACACTGATAGATAGGTAGATGTAGATAATCTTTATATATACGTAAAGATCGTATTATAAATACTTTATTACATAAATTGTAATAAAGGACCTCCCTTTCTACAGTTATATAGATACATATATCTATATAATCTTTATATAGATATGCACATAAAGTTTATTATATATATAAAATAATCTGTGCAGTGTTGGAATATCACATATAGTCTATGAGCCCAGCAGCTGCTCTAAACCATTTAATAAACGTACCTGTTTTCAAACATATTTAATATCAACAAGAAGATAATTAGCAGAGGTTTTTCTTTTAAATTCAGATGGGGTCTCATTCTGTTACCCAGTCTGTAGTGCAATGGTGCTGTCTCAGCTCACTGCAGCCTCTGCCTCCCAGGCTCAAGCAACCCTCCACATCAGTAGTTAGAACCACAAACATGTGCCACCACACCTGGCTAATTTTTCTGTATTTTCTGGTGGAAACAACATTTTACCATATTGCCCAGCCTTGTCTCAAACTCCTGGGCTCAAGTGATTCACCTCTTTTCGTCTCCCAAAGTGCTGGAATTACAGTTGTGAGCCCATGAAAAGGGCCATCAGAGTATTTTTTTAACTGACTTAACTTTTAAAAATTTTGTGATTAGGCCCACACATTAGCTAATATGTTTCATGGGGTTGATTTGCAATAACTCTGTTCATTAAAGTTTCAATTAAATGTTGAACAGCTATATGAAAGTAAGCTTTCAAATAAAGGTTTCTATTGAACTGATACCTTCAGCTATTCATCAAGTGGTATTTTCTGGCATTATTATTATTGCTAATAGAGATAATATAACAAAAATTCTTATTGTAAAATTTTTATTTTTTTGAGGTAACTATGATGTCTTGGTTTCATCACAAGTAAATATACTCAATTAGAAGTGATTTTTAAATTCTGAGGTCTTACGTTAGCTGTTTTTAAAAAGGACTGTTATTATTTATTACTTAAAAATTAGATAAGAATATGTTTCTTTTCCTTCATAGTTGATGCTCTCCCTCTTCCTCATCAGAAACTAATTTGCCTGACATTGTGCATTGTGGTTGGACTATGCTGTTCTCTGCCCTTAATTGCTCATATGTATTCCATTACCTGTAAAAGACCATACCAGAATCTGCTCTTTGTTATGTTACATGAACAATGAGTTTTTAAAGAACTTCATTATTTACTTTAATTTGTTTTTGCTCAAGAAAATATTTACATAAACAAACATAGCCATCTTCAGCAGCAAATGTTTTACTTGTATTAATTTTGAAATTCTAGCTATGAAAGGTAACATTCATGATGTCAAATAAAATAATTACTAGTGTCCTAAGAAGATATCATGTTTTCACTACTGCATGAAGTACTTAATTATTATAAGGCTCAAATTTCAATTTTAAAAGTTTAATTTACTTATCTGAATTACCCTAATCAGTAAATAATAAAGCCAGGACCTGTATTTTTAACTCCAAACTTAGACCATTTTCTACTATTTCTTTGTAAATTGACTTTGTAGGTAATAGATAATTAGTCTTGGTGCTTTATTATGGTTGTTTGTATCTATGAATTTATTTCTATACACTTTAGAAGTGCTCTTACTGTACTTTGAAGAATATTAAAATTGAAACTCGAGTGTTGCAGTAGAAAATCCAAAATATATCTAGGTTTTAAGGGTATCTATATCAAGATAGAAAAAGAATAATAATAATGTACACTTAAGCCTGCCTTAATGAAGGCTAGTCCAGTATCAAAAATCTTCTGCCTGTATGTATTCTATTAAAGAATATTATTCGCTTTAATTATTTAGAATATTTACTGTCTTTTGGTTATAAACATTGTGAGATAAATAGTGTAGATTTAAAATGATTTTTAAAAACACCAGATTTATCATATGCATATTTTGTCTACTAAAAATTCAGTCAGCCCACCCCTGTTTATCAATAGCACTACTAAATCCACACAGAGGGACTGTGTTAAAGGAAAAAAAAACTTGTCTTCCCAAGTCCACAAGGGGCATGGTTTCAAAGGCAAGAACTTCCCAGAGTCATGCCTCCACCCACCTCCCCATCCAGAACCTGGGCTTCCTTGTCTAACTTTCCTGCTGACGGGCTAGGTACAATTTCAGGTGTGCTCCTTCGTTTAAAAAAGCCCCCAAAAAGCTCTAAGAGGAAGGGCCTCTGTTCTGAGCCAGACAGGCAATCCAGCAACAAAGTTGAAGATCAATCACTCTAGAGGAAGTTTGAAACAACTCCTCTCATTGGACATAAACATGAATGGGGTGGAAATAACTTCAAATTAAAAGTCTGGCACCTTATCTGCCTGAATTTTCTCTGTGCCATCCTCTCCCACAACAACATGGGAGCTGAGCTGTCTTTCCCTCTCTACCTGTGTGGGTATACCCTCTGGATTCCTCTCTCAAGGCAGCCTGGACGCTTTCTCCTAATGTCTGTTGCTGATTGCATAATAATATTGTCTTTTAATATTAACGGACACTCGATGGAGTCTGGTGACAGGGGTTCATACTTTCTTAAAGCCTCCAGTAAAGGCTCAAGGAAGGCTTTTGGGTTTTTCTCCCTTCCCTGAGTTATAGTGGATATCATTGAATAGTTCATGGGCTTTTTTCTAGTTTGCCATAATCCCTCAGGTATGCAGGTTAATAGGTGCCTACAACTCCAGACCCCTGTTCTGAGTCAGGATCCCAGTGAAGGTCCGTGCTACTGACTGCTTGTCTACCTGTAGGATATCTATCCTTTTCCCCTGGCGTCATTTGGTTATGTACTTGACAAAGGCACCATGTGTACTCAAACTCTTGAGCCACTGCTAGAGCAGCCTGTCTCTTGCTCTCTCTCTCTCTCTGCCTAATAAATTGCTGTCTGCTAAACTCTTTGGGTCTGGTATTTACTTGACTAGTAAACTCACTGTGCAGCCAGCGCCTTTTCCCCATTCCTGGGGCAAGGGAGCCCAAGAATCTCAGACACTGCGAAAAGAGTCTAACGGGGAGGGAGCTGAGTGTGTTCCCCTCCCAATTAGGGAATTGGGAGCATCTTCAGGATGCTTCTCTGCTCTCCCCGGCATCTGCGACCTGGTTACAATACCTTCCACTGTTCCTTGTTCCAATAAGCTTAGGCAACAACACTAGCATCTGTTTGCAGCAAATATGCTCAGAATCCGCTAACAGATTCTGAAGAAAATCAAACAAGCAAAGAATAGAATGTGGAGACAGAAGTAGTTTAAATTTCTCTCTAGGCTTGCTACTTCATTCTTGTTAAGTCCTTGCTTGACTCCCATCAAACTCAGCTCAATTTTATTTAAGCCTTTGTGTATAAACTGCATTTGTCATCACAGCTGATAAAAGCAGAATTTATATCACTTTACTGATTTTTGCAATCTTGCTACTGAATTCAATTTGAAGTCAAATCTATTATAACATATAAAATATGCAACGAAATATGGCCTCAAAATACAAATTTATAGCATTTGGTATTAAACATCTTGAGTGAGAACGAGCTGTCTTTTACTGTGTAGAAGTTGATATTAGTATTGCAAAAATTCATAAGGCATTTGCCACAAACTGGTCCAAAGTTACGTTCAACACTGCATTTGGGGCTGAAATCTCCTTCTCAGGCCTACAACCAGCCTTACCTGTGTTTACCATTTTGTTTTTTAAGTTTCACTAAAAACAACCACAAATTTCAAAGATCAATCTTCCTGAAAATTTTCAAAGCAGATTTTATCAGAAAATATGTAATTTTTTTTACAGCTGAATGGCAAGCAAATAAACCACATAGTGGTTTTCAAGTAATGAGAAAGACGCTGTATTCCAACATCTGCTGTATACTATCTAGCTTAGATCCACTGTGTAACCCAAACACTGATTTACTATGAGTGATCAAGCTGGTTTCTTTTATCCTTCTTTATATTAATGGTTCAAAAATGCTATGAAAAAGAAGGTAGTCGAAAAATAAAGTAGATACTACATTGTGAATGAAAGTTTGTAGAAAATAGAAAAATACATTTGAGTAGTTAACATAGAAAAGAAAAATAATCTTGAAAGAAACATATCAGCACTTTTAAGTGGTTGATAATGAGAGTTCTTACATATTAAACTGCAAATTTATTTGATTTTCTATTTTCCTAAGGAATACATTTGAGATACTAGAATTATTACTTCTCTAACAGACATTTTGAACTACTTCTATGGTAACTGATGAGTATTAAAATCAATTTGGTTAGCAAACAAAATGTGAAATGCTGTAAAAGTGACAAACTAATACTGGGTTTTTATAGTTAGTAAACCTTGGATTTGAAACACTATTGCCCAAACTACCAACAATGAGAAATGCTGTTGAAAATCATTTGTGATTACTCTGTTTCATTTTGATTTGTATGTCTAAAAACATCTGAAAAATTGTTGACAATGAAATTTTGAATGTGACTTAATGTTAGTTAATGCCAATAATATGGTAATAAAAAATCATATATAAACTTACGTATTTGTTTCTTCCCCTTCTCTTCCTCCCTTCCTCTTGATCTTTCTCCCTCACTTCCTCCCTTCTCTCTCTCTTTATCCTCTCTTCTTTTTTCCTTCCTTCCTTCTTTCTTACCTTTCTTTTCAGTTCTTGAAATATCAGATTAGAATGATTATATACTCTATGAATATCAAATTATTTTATGCAATATAAGTTGCAGTGGTTAAAATGTTTAAGGGAAGATACAATCTGAAATACCATTTTCAACTTATTATTTTAATTGTTCATCTCTAAAAATATTAATATAAAAATGAAAACAAATATAAATACAAATATAGTTGATATCTATATAATATAGTTTTTAAAATAAATACCAATTCAGAAACAGAATTTGTTATTTTTAAAAGAGCAAATATATATAGTTTCTATCTATATAGATATTTGCACATACATATTAGGAAAAGCTTGCAAACTAAATAAGATTTTTCTAAAAAAGAATCTTGCTTTTATTTTCCTACTTGATTTTCAGCTCTCCCATGGTCATCATCCAAGGCCTAACTTCTGTCGTCTTGAAAAGATTGTTGTTGCTATGCTCTGTTCCGCACCTCCGATGCTATCCCATATCATATTTCATGAGGTCACAACTTCTAGGTGATACATAAGCTATGTGTTGATAACTAATGTCGTACTGAGATAAGGGCAGAAAAAGAAATCACTGAAATGTTTGATAAAGATGACCTGTTAAAGAAAACTTTTTTCCTTCACTTTAGCAAGGTAACTTATTTAGGGTCAGTGTATTTTCAGGATTTTCAGAAAACCAGTCTCAGTAACCTCACCTGCTTTTTCAGTACTTTGTAGACTGAACATCATGATCATCTTCCTTATGCTCAGCTGAATCTTCTACTGCCTTCATTTAAGTCTATTTCTTCAGTTGTTCCTCTAAAAAAATGCAATAAATAGTAGCTTTCTGAAAAGTGAAAAAGAAAGCCTTATTTGTGAAAATTGACAAAATTACACAATTTCCCTTAGAAGAAAAAATGTGGGTCATAAGCACAGGAATGAATGCCACAAAATAGAAAAGTACAAAGTATTAAAAGGTAAACTAGATTTTAGTATACAGATGTCTTTTCTCAGGCAAAACCAGACAGTTGCAGGTTTGAGGAGGTTATTATATAGTCATTGCTGCCTCTTCAATAACTCATTTTGATATTTTGTAATTTGCCAAAATGTGCCTTTGTGATCCCACAGGCTCTTAACTACTTTGTAATGAGTGTGTATGAACAGATGGAAAATGTTTTCAATTTCAGAGAAAACCACTAATGGATGTCACCAGCTATTAGAAAAGCTCAGGTGGCTCCATTTTCTAAGAAAAGGTATTGTCATAAAACTCTTCATTTTTTAATGAAATGTTTGCTCATTTATATCTAGATGGTAATTTAAGACTTCAAAGTCTAAACAGATTAGAACTATAGTTGGAAATTATTCAGTGCTAAATAGCCTGGAAATCCAATCTCAAGAATCTTACCTGAAAACGGTAACGTCAATTCAG
Organism: Saimiri boliviensis; assembly: GCF_048565385.1. Taxonomy (NCBI): domain Eukaryota; kingdom Metazoa; phylum Chordata; class Mammalia; order Primates; family Cebidae; genus Saimiri; species Saimiri boliviensis. The sequence continues at coordinate 53,800,032 of NC_133451.1, forward strand.
GTCATTTTATTAGAACAGCATGAACTACTATAAAAACAATTTCCCTAAAGAAGTAGATAAAGCAATTTAACTAAAAAGTTAAATGCATGCTTGAGCTTTGGTGATGATCTCTTTCCTAAAGAAAAAAGAAGCACGCCTTCTGTCCTCAATTTGCGTTCCAAGAAAATGCATCTTCTCAAAGAAAAACACATCGAAAGAATGATTATAACAGAGATTGTTTCCAAAATATAGTCTATTTTACATTCAAAAGATATTTACTAATTCTCCAAAATGTAAAGCCACTGGGTTTTGAATTCTCCTCTAAAAACTCATACCAGCTTCTTTTCTAATGCTCTTAGTCTAATATCCTGCTAAAGAAACAGGCATATTTCTGACCTAATTAGTTTATTTTACGTTATTGCTACTTTCTTTTTTATCTAATAAAATTGTGGTAAAAAATAAATGCAATACCATCTGTGCAATGATTGATCTAAAATGCGTTTATTTATTTGGGGGCTGCAACAACAGTAATTATTTATATGTAAGTTAGGAATAAATGGAGCTAGTGCTTCCTAGCAAAAACAAATTCTGTTAATTTAAGATGGCTTTATGATTTACTTTCTTTCTTACTTGGATATGTGCGTTCAATATGTATATTGAATAAGCTCTATTCCCTTATCATAGAAAATGTGTAAGCAAACATCATCAAAAATGCTGACACTAGATCACTTTTAGTGCCATGCACATAATAGATGTATTTTAATAAAAGTGCCTTAATACAGAGAAAACTTTTAAAATCTATGGCCCTAAGGAATATGTTGAAAGTATATCAAAGATTCTTTATATTTTATTCCATAATGGAGATAAACATAGTCAGTGGCACTTCTAGTGCTGAATTGGAGAGCAGTGGCAATGTAGCAGTGTGGCAATAGCAATGTGCATAAAAGGAATCACTGCTTTTTAAAACAAAATTACTCTAAGGCTATCTGTTTTGTTCTCAATGACCTTTATGTACAGATTTACATATTTAATATAATTCCTTAAACAAGACAAATAACATGTACCTCTTTTGGTTAATTTTTGTTATAGATGCCAGAAACTTTTCATTTGGAGTTCCATTCCTAACCCTGAGATTGTTGATCTAAATTTTCTATCTTTACTCTACACCTTTTATGAGTTGGCTTTGGTATTTTTTATTATGTTTTTACAGATTTGGTTATATAGTATTTAACATACTTTATTTAATTTAAAATGAAATCACCTTCTGTCATTTGTTTATGTAGATGTAGGTTTAAGTGTAAAAGAATTTATTATTCATAAAAAGATGGGCCTAGTCATCTTATAGTATTTTTAATTCACCTATCAATAAAATATAAAATAGATAGATAGAAAATATATTTATGAAAATGACTTAAAATTAAACATAGAAAAGTTGCGGAAGCAACTTCAAGTTGTCTAATATATATGTAATTAGAGTCTTTGAAAAAGATAGGGGTCAAGAAGAGTACAAATAGAGAAAGTAATAGTGGCTAGAATTTTCCCAAATTAAATTATAACATCCACAGATCATCTCAGCAAACTTAAAGCAACGAAACATGAAGAAAAAATCAGAATGACAATTAAATGTTAACTGTAGACAAAGAATGCAGGCTGTGGGGAGTGTTCAAGGAAGGAGGAGAAATAATTAATTCATCTCTGAGATTGAAAGGACCTTGCCTTGAAGACAAAGAAAAAAGAGGAGTAAAAATCTGGTAGGTAATAATGAGAAATTTAAGGGAATGTTATTTCAACATATCTCATTATTATTATATACTTAACGGTGTCATAATAACATGGTTTATTTCTAAACATATACATTACAATATCTAAAAAGCACATTGTCTTATCTTACCATTGATTATCATATTTATTAATCAACTGCTTGAGAATGTGACCATCAATCATTTATTGCTGGGACTCCAGTACTAATATATAGCTTTCATATTAAAATATCTCATTGAACACTATTCCATAGCCTTATGACATGGTCAAATCTAGCTCAGCTATTCTGTTTGAACAACTTGTTGCTTAAGCACATATTATCACATAGCACAAAAATACAGTATTAATTTTCCATTAGACATCCATATAATCTAATGTACTTGTATTTTTGGGTAAAACTTAATAATTTTTAGTTAAAATTGGCATAATATAATAGCATATGTTTTCTTCCATGTACCATAGTCATTATTATCTATTGGCCTTTACTGTTTTACTCTTATAACCTTAGCCTCTGCAGTGTATTTTAGAAGATATTTATGTTAAAAATATTTCTAATGATTCTTCACAGAATTCTGAGTTTGCTTAAAGTTTATTTGAAAAGATTTAATTAAATATGCTGTTCTATATTATCACATAGCAATACAAAATTTCAAAATATTAATTCATATTTTTTAAATATTTTCTTGTATGACATGACCCTTTTCTCACTCAAAGGAAGGCTAATACAGCTAAGACAATATGGTAGCCAAATATGCCTTTTGTGTTTAAAAACCTAGTAATTGGAGGGAAATATAAAAAACTCATATCATAAAAATTATATGTAAAAGAATGCTGGTAGCATAAAATCCAGGGTTTTCTGAGTGTCAGACTTGTTAAAGATTGGAAAATAAAGTATGAGAGTAGAAACAGGGAAAGCTTAGGTGTGGGAGGGTCTATTGAAAAGGGGTTTAAACCTCAACTGGGATGTGCCTTAAGAGGAATGGAACAGAAGAAAGCCAGTTACGTTTATGAAATCTAAGAGCAAAAACACATATGCACTTCTGTCTTTGTAGACTTTAGGAAGATAGTAAAACCCTATTACAGATGTAACTTTAGATAGATATATATGACTTTAGATATATATGCATATATGTAAAATATCTATGCATATATAAAATAAAATATGCATATATATCTAAAGTCATATATATAACTTTAGATATATAGATGACCAGATATGTGATTTTAGATACAGATAGATGATTGATTGCCAGATAGATAGATAGATAGATAGATAGATAGATAGATAGGACTAGAAATGAACTCACCTGTTTCTTCCTGGCACCAGTTTAGCAGAACATTGATTTAGACATCTTGTAACATCCTAACAGATATCCTCCTGTCTTGGTATGGTATGCAAGCAGTGCAGTTAATGCTATTGACAAGTGTTTCTAAAAGTAAGAAAACTATTCAAATGTTAACATGGATAAAGCAGAGGCACTGAAATGAACCAATGAGAGAGGATTAGTGGATGTCCAAAGGGATTGAAGAACCATATGTTATCTGCTATCTATAAAATTCTTGCCACTATTTAAGACAAGAGAAGTTACACAAAATATAAGGAAATAGGAATTTAAATGGACTAGGAGTAAGTTTTGCCCTCCCCACTTGGGGCTTAAAATGAATATTATATTAAACTACAAAAGAAGAAAAGAAGGAAGGGAGGTGGGGAGAAAGAAAGAAAGAAATGAAATGAAAGAGAGAGAAAGAAAGAAGAAAAAAGGGAGAGAAAATTACATTATCTTTCACATCTACGTTTGTGGAGTGAAACTTGTACCTACTTTGAGTGTGCTCTATGTTCCTTCTGATGAGGCACGTGTTACATTAGTTTGAACAATAAAATATAAGGTGTGTCTATGTTTGGTTTTCCTCATATATCTAAAGAAGACAACAAGACTCAAACATTTTTCTGACTCATTTTTTCTGATGATACATATAAGATATCAGATATATTATTTAAATTTCAAAACCAAAACCAAAATAATCTTTGCCTTCTTTTTGGAAAAAGGCACACTCTTGTAAAATTAGATTTATTGTTGGTAATAACTGAGATCTTTTCTACTTTTATGTTTATCTCACAGAACATAGTCACATTAAGGGAGTCTGACTTATGTCCTCATGCCATCAGCTTACACACCAAAAGGTCATTTATGTGAGTCTTCCACATTTCTTTTTAATTAAATTAACATTTCTCACTAGACTTTCTGTCCTGAATTAGAGTGTAATTTAATCAGACTCTAGGAGGTAACATACTTTTCCAATTCACTTTTAGGTTTTTATCACTTTATAGCAAGTTACATAAATTTGCTTAGGTTTATTGTACCTAATCTGTCTCTGAAATATCAGAGACAGTTTCTGACTACATCTTCTTCTTTCAATTTACTTGTTAAATAATTTCATTATGAGGATTCTTTGATATTATCAAGATCTCCAATTCATTTATGATGCTACTCTATTACTATCAATCAGACCCTTCAGTGGTGTTCATTTTTGCTCTGTGTAGCCTATCAATGCATGCTCTATCATCATCTCTATTTCTTTGTAAATCCTACCAAATCTCATACTGCTATTTCATGTTATAATACTCACCCCAAAATATTACACTATTTGAAACTACAATATCCATTTATCATGTCCAGGTATGTGTTACAGCAAGTAACTACTCAGTGAACCTGAATCATTTCATAATAAACAATCTTTAAGACTACCCAACCCTCTTTAATTCTTTCCTCTTGGGATTATTTTCTTATGCTGCAAAATATGTCTCATTCTCTCTTCTCACCCTGACCTCCTTTACCTTTAATCTGAGCTGAATATTCACCTTTTGCCTTACTGGGAAAGTAGAAACCATTGGAAGTAATTTTCCTCAATATCTCAACACCAAATCTACACACTCTTTTATCCCATACCTCACTTCTCTTTTGCTTCCATGACAATTTGGAAAGTGTTACTCTTTTTGTTAGAAGATAGTCCATCCCTGCATTAAAAACTTCCAAAAGGTACGTTTTTGCTCATATCTTTCTTTTCTTTTCCATCAAAAATCCATTCCTTTCTAGTTAATAATCCCCCAAAATAATTCTGATTTCTCCAATTGTTCTGTGTATGCATTAGTTTGTTCTCAAGCTGTTAACAAAGATATACCAAAGACTATAATTTATAAAGGAAAGAAGTTTAATAGACCTACAGTTTTATAAAGATAGTTTAGAAAGGAAAGGGATTTAAGGGACCTACAGTTCTTCAGGGCTGGGGAGGTCTCAGGAAACTTCCAATCATGGAACGGAAGTAAGCATGTCCTTCTTCACATGGTGGCAGGAAAATGAGAGCCAAGGAAAGGGGGAAGCCCTTTATAAAACCTTCAGATCTTGTGAGAAATTACTCACTGTCATGAGAATAGGATGGGGGAAACTCTCCCCTTTATTAGATTACCTCCCATGACATGTGGAGACTAGGGGAACTACAATTCAAGATGAGATTTGAGTGGGGTCACAGCCAAACATGTATCAGTGTAGTCCACGCCCCTTCCAGTGATGGCAGCATTTGTATGACTGATTTATTGATAGAATTTTTAAATTATTTGTTTCACAAGGAGCTTATATTTCTTCATCTGTCAGCCTTCCTTCTGTCAGTCTGACTCCACCCTTTATTATTCCACGGAATATTCGCTTGTCAAGGTCATCATTGACATTTGTACTATAGGGCTCAAAAAATGCCTTTTTTTTTTCTTGAAATATTCTTCCTTTACTGAATTATACAAACTTTTCTCTTTTGAGTTTCCCTCTACCACTTATCCAATCTTCTTTTACAGCTTATCTTCTTAAACCAAATAATTAATTATTGAGCTCTTCAGGATTTGGTCTTGTACATTTCTCTCTAATTATTTCTTCCTTGCCAGTTTCATTGATTCCAGTGTCATTTCTTATTCTGATGACTCACAATTCTGTTTTCTCAGCACAGGTGTCTCCTTTGACAACCTGCTTCTCTCTAATTGTATTATATGTCTCACAGACAACTTCCTCTTATAAAACATCTCTGGCTCTTGATATTCTGCCCCGTTCCTGACATTTTCTTTTTCAATTCAATAATTGCCACCACCACCCACCTGAAACCAGAAATTTAGGAGCAATTCATTATTATTGATAGCACTGATGTATATTAGTAACTATATTAGTAATTCCCAATTTCTATTAACAATTGCTCCCTTTAATTCTTTTATCATCAAGTACTATTTATAATATTTCTAAAACATATTGAGTATATCTTTAAATTGTGTATTGATGATATCTCAAAAAATTGCTGATTTTAAGATTTATTTACTATATCATTGGTTTTTCTTGGGTTGTCATCAACAATTATGGAAATTACTGCTAATACCTCTTGACCATCTTCTTAAGATTTTTCTCTATGTGGCAGCAAAAATGATCCTTTAAAATATAAGTTTAATCACATTATTTCACTGCTTAAAAGTTTGAGTGGGTTCTCAAAACACTTCCAATAAAATTTAACATTTCTGCTATGGTCACAGTTGGGCGTGATTCACTTTTCTTGAATAACTAAATTCTCTTCATAATTAGGTCTTCCTACCTACTGGTCTTTTACAACCACCCTGGTCTTTTCTCAGTTGCTAGAATAAGTGAAATTACTTTCATTTCAGTGGAAATGTACACACTAGATGTATATTCAGTGAAATGCACATGTTGGATCCCTGTCCCACTAGATATGCTACCAACTCCCTCTCCACCTGATTACTTTCTTTTTACTTTTGTCTCCTCTTATGTAACATCTGCTCAAAGGGACTCTTCTTAACCACTTATCTAAAGCAGCATTTTCCCCAGTAATCTCTAATCTGTTTCTTAGTTCCTATTCACCCTAAAAGAATTTTCTGTGTCTCATTATTTGTTCTTTTGGTCATTTTTTTTTTATTATTACAATGTATATTCCATGAGGTCCAATGCATATTCCAAGGGATTCTTTCTCCTAGTTTGTCATTTTTTTTTCTTTATTTCCAGCATCTTTAATAGTATCTGGCACACTGTAGATGGGCAGTAAACATATTTGTTGGCTAAATAGCTTCTCATTGAAGGTGCTTTACAAAAATAGCTATCATTAGATTGAATGTAAACAGAGCTTGGCAGGACATTTTCAAGTGATTATGCTATCTCTTGTAAAAACAACTGCATGAAGGTGAAAGAACGGCTCGATTCCTAATAATCTTTCAGTCCCCCTATTTTTAGTAAGCTTTGCTAATTTATGCTTTCTAAATAATGCCACTGGAATTGTGGCCTAATCACAATTTGTAAAACACATTTCCAGAGTAAATGTACTTTCTTCCATTTTGGAGAGGAGTGGTTTTATTAAGGGAATGCCTTAAATAGATGTCTTTTTTCTTAAATAATTGAGAAAAATGATCAATAGGAGATAATGAAATTGCATAAGAGGTTAAGAAATTTTCCAGTAGTGAAATTGGAAGGCCATACCTCACATTTATGTTAATATTTATACTGGCGTCCCGGGATCTAGTCTTAATTTTCATTCTGGAGGTAAATAAGCTGTTGATATTAGACAAATGTTAGATTAGGTAAAACTCCATGACAGTTTAAATTTTTGAAAGAGAAACAATGACTTTTGAAGATTATGAGAAAACTACTTTTATTGTTAGTTAAATCAAGCTTTTAAATAGATGGCAACCTGGAAAGCAGGACTTACAATGAAAGTTTCTTGATAGAATGATTCTTTCTTATGCCTATAAATGATTTCTCATGGTGTTTAAATCCACTCTGGCTCTTGATCCACCTTTTGAGGCGCATTCCCATTTTCATGAAACTTAGCACATGTTTACAGCTCAGTAGTTTTCTCAACCTGCTTCCTTCCAGTTCATTTTGGCTGTCTAAAAGATTCTTTTCACTTTGTGCTTTCTGTTTCTTTCAGTTCAAATTGCCAGGCTGAGAAATATTGAAGTATTTTAAAACCGTAGTTCTCCTATAAATCTTATTTCTGTACACTCAATTAGACAAATAAATACTAAAAGATTTATTTGAAACAAACTGTTTTCTAACTCATATTTCTCCTGAGGAAGAATGTCCTTACACTTTTTAGAAACCCTGTTTTTTTAATTGAGAGAATCTTCAAGTCATACTCTGTAACATCATTGAAAGACTTTTTTGTCTGACTAAAAAGTACTTTCAGAGACCACTTTTGATCTTTTTAAAGCCTTAGTGTAAGATTTTGTGGTCATACCATCCACATCAGCTTTAGACCATATAATTGTATTACTTACCAATTTTTCTGTAACAATCTAAAAATTTAGTCACTTAAAACAAACACTTGCTATCTCACATAGTTTCTGAGACTCAGAAATCCAATTGTGGCTTAGTTGAGTGGTTTTGTCAGGGTGTCTTCTGAGGTTGGAGTTAAGCTATTGTTAGAGTGGTAGTTATTTAAAAGAGCTGAACCATGTACAAGCTTACAACCATAAAAGTTGTCAGGGATTTGGTTTCTTATAGGTCTCGGGCCTCTGGCTTCCCCAGAATAAGTGGTTAAGAGAAGAAGAAAAAGAGAGAGAGACAGAGGACAAGATGCCATACTGCCTTTTCTTGCCTAGACTTAGAGTGAGAAACCATCATTTCTTCCTCACATTATTATTTAGAAGTGAATCACTAAGTCCAGCAAACACTCAACACTAGAGCATGAATACTAGGAACTGGGGATCACTGGACATCATCTTGGAGGCAGGCTATCAAAGTGAACTTTGTCAATTTTGGATTGTTCTTGGGAAATACAACCTCAATATTAACTTTGCTTTATTTTTCTCTTCTCTTTCTGTAACTGCAATTACAGTTATTTTATATTTTTAAATCATGTCCCAGTTACCATCTCCACACTTTCTCTATTTCCATCACCTTTTTTTTCCTTGTGCTTCAATCTGCATTAGCTCTATTAACTTATATTCTAGTTTTAAAATTTTCTTTCCTGCTGTGTCTAATCAGATGCTAAATCTGTTTGTCAAATTACAGTTTCAACTATTGTATGACTAGTTTTAAGATTTACCTTCTGTATTTTTAATTTATTTCTGTTCTGTGTGAAACTCTTTTATGTTTTTTATTTCCTTTAATAAACATGTTAATCCTTGATATTTAAAGGTTCAATATCTGTAATTTTCCCTGTCCATTTTTCTTAATTTTTGGTACATTGATTCTGTTTCATTGTAGGACAGGTAAATTTTATCTTATATGCTGGATATTGTATACAAATATATACAATATATAAATATACTGTATATGTCTGGAGAAAGATACCATAATTCAGAGGCTATATATATATATACACACACACACACACATATATATACACATATATAATATATAAATTTAACATTAATTTTTATATTTACATAGATTTATATATTTATATTATTTATATATGATATTATATATACTATATTGTATTTCACTGGAATTTTGGACTAATTACAAATTGTAAGACATCTTTGTCATTTAAATGTACTTTGTTCCATTTGCAGGAGGGGTGGTATTATTAAGATAATACCTTAAATATATGTCTTTTTTTCTCCTTAAATAATGAAGAAAAATGATTAATAGCAGATAATATGTCTAATATATATTATAGATAAGAGTAAATATTATTTGTATATTTATATCAATCTACAAATGTATATAAATGATTAAAATATAGCCTCTGGATGATGCTATCTTTCTCCAGAGAGTATTTAATTTTCTTTCAGTAGCTAGAGTATGGGCATTATCATCTTGACTTAGGCAATACTAGTCATTTCTGAGTTTTGCTTTTCTTCCTGACCACTCCTAAGTTTCAACTCAAATAATAGCCTTTTTACTTGGCTCCCTCATATTTGGAAAGCCCTAAACTCCAACTTTTATCTCTCCAGTGTAATAAGGCTGCTAATGTTTCTGCTTAGCTTTTACATGTTGCTGCAGATTTGATTTCTGTAAATCCTGCCTCAAGAATGAGTAATCGTTGGCATCAACAAATAAAGATAAATTGCATTCAAAATGCTGGATTTTCTTCTTTCTGGTTTCTCTTCCTGTGACTCTTGATCCACAAAGTCATAATTCATTTATTAAATCTCAATACCAATTTTTATTTTCCCAATAGAGTGTGATTATCACAAGGTCTAGTTCACTGCCGTATGACTCTCCTCTTTGCCCATATGCCATAAATCCCTAGATGTCAACAAAGGGAATAAGGAGAAATTTAGCACTCATATTCAATGTGTTTCCCTTCTGTGAGAATCTTCACTTAACCAATACTGGCTACTGAGTTTAATTTCTGATGCCTTCGAAACACTGCTTTCATCTTTTAACACAATTTTATGGTTGTTACTATTGGGAGATTTTATCTGCCAGCAGTTATCACATCTTTGCTAGATGACAAATTCACTTAGTTCAATACATTACAACGTGTATGTATACTTAATATAGAAATATGCAGTTTCCATATTTCCCAAATGCATAATCAGTGAAATGTTCAGAGTACAGAAGCCCAGGTATGGTCATGGCTCTGTAGAATACTAGGAACCGGAGGATAGGTATACTTGCTGGGGAGAGCATCATGATACTATCTGGGGAAAGACAGAAGAAAGTTTTTCTGGTAGTAGAAAATTAGTTTCTCTGGCTCCTGCCACACTAGATGATCTCAAGTCAAGCCATGCTGACACAGTATACAACTACAATATAGCAGATTAAAATTTGTTTTCTTTTTTAAGGAAGATTTTGCTTCAAACTACTAAAGCCCAGAGGAAAAATAAGTTTTATTGGGATTAATGGATAATGTCTATTGAATGCAGAGTTAAAACTGTATTATGTTTACTGTTGGGAAAACTTTAGCCAAGAGAGGATGGGATTTTATTTATAGATTCTTGCTTTGTACTTCTTATAACTTTCTCATAAGTCTCTTTGGGCACTAAAACTTTCTGTAATTGCATTTTTTTTTTTTAATTTTTGGTTCTGACTTTTTTAGGTAGAAGAAAAAAATTGAATAGTTATATCATTTTATATTATTTATATAACTTTAAAGAATTAAAGATAGGGGCTGGGCGTGGTGGCTCATGCCTGTAATCCCAGGACTTTGGGAGGCCAAGGTGGGTGGATCACGAGATCAGGAGATCGAGACCATCCTGACCAACATGGGGAAACCCCGTCTCTACTAAAAATACAAAAATTAGCTGGGCATGGTGGCTTGTGCCTGTAGTCCCAGCTACTCAGGAGGCTGAGGCAGGAAAATTTCTTGAACCAGGAAGTTGGAGGTTGCAGTAAGCCGAGGTCTTGCTACTGTTCTCCAGCCTGAAGTCAGAGCAAGATTCTGTCTCAAAAAAAAAAAAAAAAAAAAAAAAAAAGAAAAGAAAAGAAGAAATGAATTAAAGGTAGGATATGTTACAAAATATACTTTATGAAAATGTTATATATTGATAATTTTTGCACTCAAGATTTGATTTTCTTTTGAAATCGTTATTCTGTCAATTTATTTTTAATTAATTATAAAACATGGAATTTAGTGGCACACTTAACTGAAGCGCTAGTCCTTTTTTACCAAATATAGGACAAAATCTAAATATATTGCCGTGTCCTACAAAGCTATGTATGATCTGATTTCTCATTACTCAGATGAAATGAACAACTTTCCATCCTGCTCTCTGCCTCTACTTTTGCTAACTTCTGAGCTACTGTAAATGTGCTGTTCTTTCTAATTGTCAATTTTTTCCCACTAGGTGGTGTTTGTCCTGGATCTCTCTAGTTGAAATGCTCTTCTCCCAGATTTAAAATTTTTCTCTCTCATTTCACTTATGTTTTGCCTTAATTTGTGTATTTTCAGAGTTGCCTTCCCTCATCATTCTACCAAAATAAATAGCATTATCATCTCTGGCCCTGTCGTTGTTTATTCCCTCTGTCAACTGGCTAGTTCTAACAAACTCTTACAGTATAAATTTTAAATTTTACTTATATAATATCCAATATCCCACTATAATGTAAATTCCATTAACAGCTATATTCTTAGTGCAAATATTAGTGCCTAAAATACATTAAGTAGTTGATAGTTATTATGGAATAAAGGATCCCAAGCCCCCTTGCACATATATACAAGCAGAAAAAGACACAAACATAAAGAGTATATACTCAAGTATATAACAAGTACATATATTTATAGTTATAAATAATATTTATAGAATTAATAATCTGACATTTCATGTTTCCACTGATTTTTTGCTCATACCTTTCTTGAGAAGCAAAGTAATTTTTAGAGATAGTTTGGATCTCCGGCCTAAGAATTAAGTATAAGGAACCTAGTGACGTTACATCGCTAATAGTCAGACAATGTGTTTCTGGAGGGTGAAAGACATGGGTTCAAATCCTGGGTTTGCCTTTTATAACTCCTGTGCTGTTGGACAAGTTGCTCTGTACACCTTAGTTTGTGATGTATACAGTTGAAATAATAATAATTACACATACTTCAGGGGATATGGTAAACTATATACTGAAAGAAAATTAACTTGGCTGTTATTTCTTTTTTTTTTTTTTTTTTTTTTTGTGAGACGGAGTTTTGCTCTTGTTACCCAGGCTGGAGTGCAATGGCACAATCTCGGCTCACTGCAACCTCCGCCTCCTGGGTTCAGGCAATTCTCCTGCCTCAGCCTCCTGAGTAGCTGGGATTACAGGCGTGTGCCACCATGCCCAGCTAATGTTTTGTATTTTTAGTAGAGACGGGGTTTCACCATGTTGACCAGGATGGTCTCGATCTCTTGACCTCGTGATCCACCCGCCTCGGCCTCCCAAAGTGCTGGGATTACAGGCTTGAGCCACTGCGCCCAGACTATTTCTTATTTCTTTCAAGAGTTCTTGATTCATGGGATACAGGCTATGAATGACTTCTTAAGTCTCTGACACTCACTTTCCTCATTTACAAAATTTATATTTTCATTTACATTTACAACATTTTCAAATTTTTTTTCTCTTTAATCATAGCGAATAGTTAGTGGTTGCCCTGATGATATAGTCTCCCAATACTGCAAAACAAATTACTAGGATGCTATTCTATCTTCTTTTTTCCAAAGCAAATAAACAATCTCAAGACTCTTAGAAATTTCAGGATTTTCATTTTATTCCCACGAGAGACCACCTCTTGAACAGCACAAGATCCGACTCTGCTGCTATTAATGACCATTTTCAAACATGCAGCTCTAAGATGACTGTGTCTTTTCTTTGTCATGTTGATGGGCCAAGGTTAGTGGAAACGGCTTCTTCTTCATTGGTCTTATCCTGCCGTGGTGCATATGGAGCCAGCAGAGTTGGTATCTCTGAATTTTCACCATATTATCTATGTTCTTACGTCAGACTAAATTTATAATAGGAGGTTCTCAAATTCAGTAAAAACAAAGAAATAAACATACAAAAACAGTTTAAACTAATTCAAATAAGAGGAGACTTTTTTGGCTTAACTGACAATGAAGCAGGCCCTACTGGATCCAGTAATTCACACAATTCCTCCTAACTCTTTGTGCTTCTGTCTCTCTAATCTGCTTTTAATGGTCTCATTTTCTATAGCAGAGTTTCACATTCTTCTTGAATGTGAAAAACACTACAGCAGATTCAGACCACATATTTTTACACTTTACAATCCAGGAGACATAGCATGCATCTTCTATCTCTTTGTGACTTGGGCTTTACTCTTTTCTGTTGACTTGAATCAATTTTCAGTGTTCAGGGAGTTTGCATCAGGCAATCAATCCCCCTCAAGTCATGGAGCCAAGAACGGGTTGGAGTCTACACAGCAACATAAAATCAAAAAAGTATTGATGTAAGGAAGAAAATTGGAATTGAAGAGACAATCAACACCTGTTTACCACCTTGTTTCAAGTGCACACTTTTACGTTGAGAAAGCCTATTGATAAATATCACCAGTAATACACTTGTAGTAAAACAAAGTCAGGTTTATTCACTCCTTGCAGCAAGGGGGAACACTCGAGGAAAAAATGGAGGCAGATAACTGAAAGGGATTTGAAAGGGACTTTTAATAGAACTGTGTTTGTGCCTAATGACTGTTTCTTAGGAGAAACTTGGAGATGCAAGAACAGCTCTGGTTGTTTATCGCAATAGTCTTATTCAGAAGTCAGGAGAAACAAAGCAGGGCTGAGGAAGTCATTGATAAGGAAGCAATCATTGGTCAAACTATGTAGCCTTGGTAATGTCAAACTATGTGTCCTTGGAAGCATTCTTTTCGTTTGTGTTAGAAATGTCATTGGCTGATTGCTAGCAGCACTGAGGAGTGGAATTCTAATTCTATTTCTTTAACTACAAAGTTAAGTGAGAAGTGCTGTGGAAACAAACGAACAAACAAAATCCTTTTTGTGAAGAAACTAGGTTGGAAATTGAGGCTGCTCTGTATGTCACAATGACTCAAATGGTTCAGATCCTCTAAGCAAGGGCAGAATATTCTATTCTCACTAATATGACTTCAAACATGAAATATCTCGTATCCTAGTGTTTTATTCAACAAGGTTTCTCAGCACTGTGTGTTTGAAGTTAATTAATAGAAAGGTGTTTATATATTCAAAATACATAACTGATACACTTTTACTTTGGGATTTTACTGTAATTATTTATGAAGAAAAAAGTGATGACCAAATTTATTATTAAATATGGTATAGTTATTTTCATAATAATCAAAGAAAAGAAGAATCATGACCAAACAACCAATGATGATGGCCAATATTGTTGAGTATTTGTCCTCTAAGTTACTCATGTAGGCCCTTGAATAACTTCTTAGACATCTATGCTGAAAAAGTGGTTTATTATTTTTGTTCTATTTTATTTTATTTATTTTTTTCTACAGATTTAGACCTAAAAAAATACTTTAAGAGATTTTTTTGGTCGTATAATTTTCCAGGTAAGATACTGGAGGTGCATATTGTTAAAAAAATTTGCTCATGTTCATAAGCTAGTTAGTGCTGATGCTGGCAATAAAACACAAATATTGTGCTCTTTCTGCCACACTGCATTGTTACCAGCTAAACGCCAGCAATGAGAAAAGGTCTGTGCACGGCTGGCACAGTGGCTCACGCCTATAATCCTAGCACTTTGGGAGGCTGAGGTAGGTGGATTGCCTGAGTTCAGGAGTTCGAGACCAGCCAGGGCAACACGGTGAAAACCTGTCTCTACTAAATTACAAAAAAATAGCCAGGCATGATGGTGTGTGCCTGTAATCCCAGCTAATTGGGAGGCTGAGACAAGAGAATCCCTTAAACCCAGGAGGCAGAGGTTGCATTGAGCCGGATTACACCATTGCACTCCAGCCTGGGTAACAGAGAGAGACTCATCTAAAAAAAAAAAAAAAAAGAAAGAAAGAAAAGAAAGAAAAGGCCTGTGCAGAAAGGTGCATGCTGCATTGCTCTACTTGTAAGAACTTACCAAAAGTGAGTACCTTCCTTTAAATAATCCAGTTATAATCCAGTGCAAAATTTCCTTCTCTTATATAATCCATCATCTTCTTCTATGTGTCTGCTATGATTGTGCCACTTACTTAAACACTGTAATTATTGATCAAGTCAAGTGCCATTGGAAAACACACTCTTCATAATTTCAGTATACAAATACTAGCTATAGGTTTTTCCATCTAATCATTCTAAATTTTTAGTTTAGTATAGACTGTTGTATGAGAATTTATCCATTTTTGGACACCAAAATTTCCTTTAATATTTGAATTTGAAAGGAAAAGCCTTAAGAAGTGGGCAATTTTCAAATTCAAATTTGAATTTGAGGAGATAAGCCTTGGGAAATAATTTTTATTGAAAGGATTGGGTGCTCTCTCTCTCTTTCTCCACATAAATAAATAAATTCTATTTATTTATTAAGCAGACATAGGCATAAAATTATATAAATATGGATATACATAGTGTATTTATATGACATTTATTTCGTAGATAAATTAAGCAAGTATATACATAAAATTGAATTTCTGTGATGGATATTGAGTAAAGTAATATTCGTATTGAATTTTATAAAGTAGAGCATCTTGAATAAGTCACATTAGCTGTCATAGTGACAATTCAGAATTAAATAAATATTTTATCCTTAGCACTTGTCTCTTTCTAGAAAGTTTTTTGATTTCAAATGTTATCAACATTATTATTATTATTTTGCCTGAGATTGTCATTTTTTTTCCAATTTCTTGTTGGATATTTCTGTCTCTTTTTGGTAGGTAACATAAAGTTTTTAGGACTTGAAATTATGTTTTTTTAAAAAAAGTCTTCATTGCATACAATTGTCTTTGTCTTTTAAAATCTATTTTGCTTTATTTTTTAAATAATAATTTTGATCTTTGCAATATGATCAGAATAAACAAAACCTCATTTCTTCATAGATGTGAGGCTGACCTTTATTGTAAGAAATGCAGGCTGGTCCAAAGGTAGTGAGTTATCTCAATTGATTGCTCACAGTAAGTTACAGATCGAACTCCTTGTTCTACTCTTTCCCCCTTCTCACTACTGCACTTGACTAGTCTTAAAAAAAAGAAAAAAGAAATGCATAGTAAAATCTATTAACTTACATCAGGATATGAATATATATTCTTTATTTTGGTCTAGGTGTCAGACGTGTTGAACAAGAATGACTCCACCTTGAATAGGTGCTGTGTAAAATAAGGTTGAGACCTACTGGGTTGCATTCCCAGGAGATTAGACATTCTTAGGCATAAGATAAGATATGAGGTTGGCACAAGATACAGGCCAAAGAGACTTTGCTGATAAAATAGGTTATGGTAAGAAGCTGATCAAAACCCACCAAAACCAAGATGATCATGAGAGTGAACTGTGGTCATCTTCACTGCTATTATACGCTAATCATAATGCATTAGCATGCTAAAAGACACTGACATCCGTGCAATAACAGTTAATAAATGACATAGTGATGTCAGGAAGTTGCCCTATATGGTCTAAAAAGGAGAGGAACTCTCAATTCTGGGAATTGCCCACCCCTTTCTAGGAGAACTTATGAATAATCCACTGTTTGTTTAGCATATAATCAAGAAGTAACAATAAATATAAGCAGCCCATGGTGTTCTGTCTATGGAGTAGTTATTCATTACTCTTTTACTTTCCCAATAAACTTGCATCACTTTACAGAATCACCTGGAATTCTTTCTTGCACGAGAATCAAGAACTCTCTCTAGGGGACTGCATTGAGACTCCTTTCTGGTAATATAGTCACACTTATTGATAATAAGTATTTAAATGGGGCAGTGTCCTTGACCCCTTCACAGGACTTGCAAAGAGGTTGGCTTGTTTACTCAGTCCACAGTTCCCAAGCCCTCAGGGGAAGGGAACCACACAGATGAGTGGGTGCAGAAGCTGGAATGGGATGAATGCTTCTGGGCACTAGCAGGAGAACTCCATGAGGCCCTGCAGCAACATCTGGAGGGTCCCACGACCCCTGGAGCCACGGAGCGTGTGTGTTACGGTGTGCTCTTTTAGTTTTGCCATCCACAAACATATTGTTTCGCAATTCAGTGGAAGGTCAAGGTGACAGCCCTTTGCACCCACCCTCTAGGAACCCAAGCTTTTGTCCAGTGTCCAGGAAGAATGAGGTTGCATGAATATATTGAAGGGTGGTAAATATGAAGGGTTTTATTGAGGGGTGGAAGTAGGTCTCAGTAGGATAAGGAGGTGGAAAGGGGATGTAGTGGGAAGGTGGTCTTCTCTTGGAGTTCTGTCATCCATGTAAAGTCCTGCCATAAACCCATCCTTGTGAAGTCAAGCTACTTCTCTCCAATATCTAGCTCCATCTTCTCATAGTGAAGATCCTTCTCTGCTTCTCTGTCACTCTGCTGCACTGCCAGTGGAGCCTGGTGTTTCTATGGGTACAGGATGGTGGGTGCGGTGGGCCAAAAAGCAATATTCAAGCAGGAAAACAAGAATGCATTTTCTCACTTTGAGTTGTGGGTCCAGGTTTGAGGATAGGGCTTCACCAGGGAACCTGCACCTTTCTGCCTAGTATTTCCCTGCCTTCTGCTTGTATCAACATGGTATTTAGCACCCTTGCCCTTTCATCCAATTATGAGTCTACCATAGAAATGTTATTGAAGAACTTCAAGAATCTTTACATAAATATCTTCTGTGTTATCTTTGATAATGATGAATGTTGTCTTTAGAGAAGTTTTCTTTATTCAAGGAACCAAAGGCTAGCCTGAAATGGAACAGAAGAAGAGCAAAGTTAAGACAACTTTATTTATATTAAAATAATAATTTGGTAACCTACTGGAGAAGTGCTGTAACTTTACTGACATTTGTAGTTCGACCCTTAAAACAGACAATATAGTCTAGAATGTTTGATTAGAGCACAGAAAATTGGGGAAAAGAAAAATCTCTGCTATCAAAAAGAAGATGTTGGAAGGCTATCTTCTTGAATCAGATTATTTGGGATATAAAATCTAACATGGAAAGAAAGAAAGAAAAAAAGATTCTTTGCCTGGCTAACTGTAATTAACATCATAACCAGAATTTATGACATTCTAGTTATCAAGATTCTGTCTTAGTGTTGTGATAATGGGGAAGAGGCCATAGAGTGAGCCATCTTTGATTCATCTTCAGAGCTGGGGACAGTGTTGTAGTCTGGTAAATATAGTACCTGATCAATTGGCAGCCACATGCTTGATAATATGACTTCTCATTACTGAATTTAGATATATTTTTATAGTGTCAAAGCAACTGATAGTGAAAGAGCTACAGGTATTCTATAGAGCATCACTGTCCAATAGAAATATAATACAAGGCACAAATAAAAGATACATACATAATATAAAATTTTCCAGTTGCCTGATAAGAAATGAAATACATTTTTATAATACATTTTATTTTAACTCAATATTTCAATATCATTTCAACATTTAATATTGTAAAACCTATTAGTGAGATGTATACATTATTTTTGCACACTGAGTCTTCAAAATTCAGAATTTCCACTTAAGCATCATTCAATTTGGACTAGTGATATTTCAATTACTCTGTAGCTCATGGTTACCATATTACACAGAACATATATAGATTTTTTTCCTCACACTGTTCTTAGATGTCTATCTTAGAGAATAAAGGGGTGTGTGTGTGTGTGTGTGTGTGTGTGTGTGTGTGTAGTTAGAATAAAGGTATATATACTTTTATATATTCTAAAGGTATATATACCTTTATTCTAACTATATAGATTACAATATAGTTAGAGTATAGATCTTCCATCTTATTTTTAACACTGTACCTGGCAATTTCGGAGACTTTTCTGCTTGTCATAGTAAATATTTTAACAAGCAGTTATGTTAAGTATCTTCAATGAATTACAAGGTAGAAGACATGTTAAATATCTAACATTACAAGCAGTTAGGTTAAGCATCTTTAATGAGTTACAAGGTAGAAGACGTGTATGTGGAAAATAATAGAGCCATATCTAACTTAAAAGGTGTATTTCTGAATTTCTGAATGTCTCTCATCCCAGCTAAATTATTGTAAAACTATGAGTTAATAATCGCACACACAAAAAAGTTTTTATTTCTTTTTCTTTTTCTTTTTCTTTTTTTATCCTATAGCAATGAGAGTATTAAAGTCAGGCTTAAGTGTTCCAAGATTTCTGAAATTGAAACAAACTAGAAACTCAAATTTTCCTGATTCCTCATTGAATTACCTAGTCACTAAGAGCTTCCAACTTGCTGACTACATATATTTTTAAGTCCAAAAGGCAAAAGGTGTGAGTATTCACCATTTATCTGTTTGTCAAAAACACTGAAGAGTTTTTCTAGATGTTGACCCTGCAATTTTTTTTTCCTGTGCTGTCCTTACCTTTCTCAGGTGTTTTCTATCTGTACCTTTCAGAGTGTTTGTTCAGGCAATGCCCAAATTTATGAGTCACTAAGAAAATAAGATTTAACTTTGTCAATCCAGAACTGAGAGCCTATAAGCTAGAAAGTTAGATTGTAGGTCTCACAGTCCTTTATAACCAGTAGGCAGCATTAAAAAAACAAAACAAAACAAACAAACAAACAAAAAAAACAAAAAAAAACTTTGATATTCAATTAATATATTATTTGTAATTATGACCCTTACTGTATATTGAAAATACTAAGAATGAACTGTCCTCCAAATCTAATGCAGTGATATGCATATAAGATTCAAATTAAAAAGTTTTTATGTGTATAATTTAATTAGTTAAATGAAAAAAAGTTAATTGCATTATTCTTCACAGCAATGATTTATGACTAACTTCTATTTTTAATTCTTTAACTGAATATTTTATTGATAGCAATGCTAAAAATGTTTTCTTGCTGCTATCAATACCCCTGCCTTTGTTTCAGGTCAATCAATATTGAAGCATTGATCTTATCTAAGTTACAACTTTCTCCTCATTAATACAACTTGAAGACAATCAATAAACAAACTGAAAATGTACCCATTAAATACACGTAACAGAATACATCATAAAATCTTCAACTTTTCTCTTTGCTGATTTACTGATCAAATGCTCAAACCCCCTCAAAGGCTTTTAAAATTACCCAAACATATTTATTTGCATCATGTTGATGCACTTTACCCAAGGTATTAACTTGAGAAGAAAAGGTCCTGCCAAATTCCTCTACACATTCTCATTTGCTGGTAGACAGTACACAGTTTTAAATAAATTTTCTTCTAAATACAATTTTATTTTGCTTTAAATTATTTGGTCATTATTTGAAATTTAGGGATTAACCAACCAAGTTTACTAGCTGGATATGTTTATGATTCTATTATAAAGTTCCTTAAACGGTCTCTGAATATCATTTTTTTTTCCTTGAGACTACACATTCTTACTTAACTCTATATTCTATACTGCTAAACTGTACCTTTCCTTGAAATTATCATAATTTTTTAAAATGTATTCTCTTTTGTTTTCCTTTGGTATTAGAATCCATAGGCTTTAACAGCATTAGTATTTTTTCCTCTGTATTTTATTTGTTACAGCATGCTGCAAAAGCTTTGTGTAGACATTTAAAATTTCATTAGATGGTTTATTAGTTATGCTTCATGCTATCTTTTTTAAGGTAAGAAAAACATTACTGTTTTATAGATACAGAAAAGAGACAATAAAGAGTCAATTGTAGCAATCTCAAATGGTCTATTCAAAATCTAGAGGCTTTTGCATGGACCATGTTGCCTCCAGAGATCCAGCGCCCCAGTTACCTAGATAGACAGTTAGATTAAAAAAATGGAATTTTTTTGGTATCATTTTAATCTACTTATTATAAACCTATTCATTAAGTAGTTAGATGATAAAACAAAAACTTAGTAATGGGATGAGCACAATAAAAGTAGGATATCTTGCTGTCAGCAGACTTAAGTACAGAACTTACATAGGTTCTCAGGGTGTTAATTATGGCAAAGATTCACAGTAAATAATTTTGTGAATATTTTATTCACAAATAAGAAAGACCAAATAAGAAACATTTAAAAGAAAGGTAAAATGAGGTATAGAGAGTGGGGCAAATTATAGGAAAGAGTTTTTTACATTGTCTTAGCTTTTAACATTGTCTTAGCTTTTTATTTTGAAATTAATTTAGAATCACACGACATTGAAAGTAAAAAGAAAGGCACAGAGAGATTCTACATATGCTCCACCATTTATCCAATGGTAACCTCTTGAATAACTATAGGACAGCATTAAAACCAAGAAAGCATCATTGGTACATTCCACCAAATGTACTACATATGCTCATGTATGTGTATATGAGTGTGGCAAG
Organism: Saimiri boliviensis; assembly: GCF_048565385.1. Classification (NCBI taxonomy): domain Eukaryota; kingdom Metazoa; phylum Chordata; class Mammalia; order Primates; family Cebidae; genus Saimiri; species Saimiri boliviensis. Next base: position 53,821,584 of record NC_133451.1, read on the forward strand.
GTGATGGTATATAGAACTACAAATGCACATCGCATGTGTAGACTCAGGTAACTACCACTACAACCCAAATATAGAGGTGTCCTACCACCCAGCCTCCATCATGCTAAGCCTTTATGACCACACCCAACCTTTCTCACTCCCATCCCTAACATCTCAAAACCATCAATATGTTGTTCATCTTCATAATTTTGCTATTTATAATGTCAAATATGTGAAAGAATATAGTATGTAGCCTTTTTGGATTAGCTACTTTTCTCCACTCAGCATAATGATAATGCCCTTTATGTTTACCCAGGTTATTCTATTAGCCCCATATTTTTTTCATTATTTGTCCTCTTCTTCTGTAACTACAGTGATATGAATGCTAGATAACCCTACTTTTGTCTACCAGTCCTTGAGGCTTTAAGCCAGGCGTCCCCAAACTTTTTACACAGGGGGTCAGTTCCCTGTCCCTCAGACCATTGGAGGGTCGCCACATACTGTGCTCCTCTCACTGACAACCAATGAAAGAGGTGCCCCTTCCTGAAGTGCGGCGGGAGGCCGGATAAATGGCCTCAGGGGGCCACATGCAGCCCATGGGCCGTAGTTTGGGGACGCCTGCTTTAAGCTTTTCCTTGCTATGTTCTCTCTGTTGTTTAGATTGGGTAATACCTACTCATCTGTCTTTGAGTTCACCAATTCTTTTCTGTCATCTCGATTCTGCTATTAAGTCTATCCATTGAGGTGATTTTTATTTTTTTCTTCAGTTACTGTATTTTTTAGATCTGTGATTTTTAAAATATCCTTTATTCTTTTGAGAAGATTTTCTATTTTTAAGTTCAGTTCCACAAAGTTCATAATTGTTCACTTAAGTTTTTTATGATGGCTGTTTTAAGATTCTTAACAAGTTATCTTGTTGATTTCAAAGTTGTTATTTCTCCATTATATTTTTTAATACAGTCTATGATTGTCCTGGTTGTTGATATAATGAGTGATTTTTTGATTGTTTTGTACACATTTGGGGTATTATGAGACCCTGGATCCTATACACTGTTGTTTTCTTCACAGGTAGTTACTCTATTTAGGTGCAGTATACAGGTTCCAGCGTGAGTGTGTGTTCAGATTCCTCTTGGGCCTCACTGATATCACTCAAGCAAAATGAGAGGATTAACTCATACTTCTCTATTGAGATGAATAAAGAGCAAGTTAAATTTTCCCTAGTTCCTACTCACACACTGTTGGTGAATGCTGAACATGAACTTATACTATCTTGTTCTCTCAAGGGGGATGTAATCTCAGCTTACCCATGAGCCACTGACATCATTAAGGGCAGAAGTAAAGGACCAACTTATACCACCTTGTTGCTCTATAGTAGAAGTGATAGCTCAGCTTTACCAGTACCACTGATATCAAGAGGGCGTAGAAGTTGAATATAGACTAACCCCATGCTTCACCATGTTGGTCTCCTCATGATATTGTGTGGGAGTGGAGGATCAGCTCCCAGCTGCATCCTACTGACACCAGTTAGACAGGAGTGTAGAGTCCTTAGGAGCCCCACCTTACCCTGTCTCACTGCCTTGTGGCTTCTTGCTGGGGGTGGGGCCCACTTCTCCACCAGGCACTGCTTTCACCAGGACAAGATAAGTGGAGTATTGACTAGCCACCTTGTCAAGTCTCACTGATGCTGAATGAAGCTGGAAGCTCAGCTCCCTACGGGACTGCCATGACACTATCCCTGCTGGTCAATTAAGAACACTCCCTGACTCTGCTGAGCACACTACTGAAAATCAGATCTCTGGGACACATTGTCACTACTCTGGCAGTAACAGTAAAGAAGCATCATTTGTTTTTTTTCTATGTTAAATGGTGGATGAAGAAACAACTCTGTAGTAGGAAAATTTAACAATTTCCCCCCTAAGATTTTTCTTCTTAATCCCTATGGTCCCGATATAATGAGACATCTTGCCCATTATTATGTTATGTTACATGGCAATATGGACTTTACAGATGTAATTAAGGTTGCTAATCAGTTCACATTGAGTTAATCCAAAGGGAAATTATCTAAGTGGGCCTAATCTAATTACATGAGCCCTTTAAAAGTAGACACATTTCCTCTACCTGGCAGCAGAATGGGAAAGTCATAAATTGTCAAAGCAAAAGCAATGCATATATCTGTGCCAGCTTTTCAGATGGAAGTGCAATGTTCAAGGGTAATAGTGTCTATGAGCTGAGCGCAACCTCTAATCAGTAGCCAGCATGAAAATGGGGACCTCATTTCTATAACCACACAGAAATTAACTCTGCCAATGTAAAGTGGATTGTTTTCCAGTACCCAGATTAGAATCTACTCAGCCAACACCTTGATTTCAGGCTTGTGAGCTCCTGAGACCAGAGCTTAGTTGAGTCAGACTCCTATACTCCAAACTGAGTTAATAAATGGATGTTCTTTAATCCACCAAATTTGAGACAATTACTTATTCTGAAATAAGAAATTAGTACAGTTGTGTTCTGTAGAAGTTGCTGCTGCTATGGCAAATATGTAAAAATGTGGAAGTGGCAATAAGAAGCCAATATACCTCTACACTCAGTACCACTAACAATACTCCTGGAGGGGAATCTGAGGGCTGCCTGCTTTTTCTGAGTGAGAGATGTAAGATCAGCTTCCTTCTAGGCTCCACCAACATTAATAAATAGTAGAATCTAGATGCTAATTCTTGATTCTGAGTTGTGGAAGTAAGACAGTAGATTATTTCTCTGCTTAACCCTACTGAAACAAATGAGGGGGTCAAAATCAGTTTCTGTATATTCTACTTCGTTAGCCCACTCTTGCTGGCTTCCTGAGTAGAAGGCACAGACTGATACTGATGTATGTGTGAAAGTGTGCTGATGTTGATACTGTATGTGTGTGTGCTTTTGTGGACTGATTTTTCTGTGTGATATGTGTGCATTTTGGTGGTTCCAGGTTGCAGGCAACTTCAGCACTCTTGTAGGACATATGCAAGGCATAAAGGAAACCAGGGAACTTACCCTCAGGTTGTTCTTTGAGTCTTGAGGTCCCTGGGATGTTTAACTTCTTCTTTGCACGTTCATAGTTTTATGTGTTGTAATTGTTAATTTTATGTGTTGACTGGGCAATGGCATTTCAATATATTTGGTTAAACATTATTTGGATGTTTCTAGATGAGATTAATATTTTCACTAGCAGACTGAGTAAAGCAGATTGTTTTTCCAATGTGGGACATTTTGTGCTTTGTTTTGCCTGATAGACACAGTGAGTCCTATCCAGAAATAGGACCAGAAGGATTGTGAAAAAAATCACATAATGTTTTTCACCACACATTCAATAATATTTTTTTTTAATAAAGCTAGCATAGATGACAAAGGCAACTTTAAATGGAGGAAAAAATCCTAAGAGATGGTAGGAAGTGGGGGAGTGGTAAGGACGAACCAATGGCAAGATTAAAAGTAGAGTGGGAGCAGTAGATTATATGAATGAAAGGTTCAGAGGTTTTTCTAAGACAGGTTTATTAAACTATTTGATTATGTCCCTTGAGTAGCATTCCTAGGTCACTACCAAAGCCATCCATAGTATAGCACCTTACAATATGTGAATCTCATGATGGTGACCTTAATTTAATAACTTAGGGATATCCAGAGTATCAAATAATTATTAGAATTTAGATTAAGACAATCCAAGGTTTCTGATTTCTCCTAATTCACAGTTCTATTTTGAAAATATTTGTTTGCTCTAATTGAATGCTATGGTAGCAGAATATGAATGAACAAAATCATAAATGAAGATGATCTGTGGAGATGGATCTGTTTTTATGTTGGATATAGATTGAAAATACTTGGCATTTAAAAAATTCACTGGATCTCTTTATTTGTGATATGAATCATGGGTTGAAAGATTTGTTACTATATGGATTTTGCAGCTATGATTCTTTGTTATCACAAAGACTCAGTAATGGAGCTGAAGAGAAGTACAAAAGAAAGCTCTAATGGATTTCTCTGTCTCTGAATCTTTGATGGTAAGTAAGTGAGCAGCAGTACTAACAACACATAGGTCAGGAAAAGGGGAAAGAGCCTTCTGTTAAAGGATTCTTAGATAAATTTCATCTCAAGAGTTGATTTAATGGATATGCAAAGAATGCCCACAGGGATACTTAGGATTTCAGAGCTGCTCTTTCAAGGTTTTGAAACTTTTGTAGTATAAAAATGAAATATAGACTTCAGTGGAGGAAGTAATAATTTTCTGAATGTTAAAGGAAAACACTTAATGGTTATATAAAACTGGAAGTAAACATTGTTTACGAATGCAGCAATATTGTTCCCAAATTCAGTATCAAAATCAATCAAGACTGAAAAGCTAAAGTGTCATTTACAAGCTAGTCCCTCATGATTACTTTTTACTCAAATCACATTTGGAGCCTGAGTTGTGTTCTATGATAGAAGGTAACATTTGTTCAACGTACTGGGTGGCATTTGCAATATGTCCTTACTGAAATCCCAAATCATATTTTTAAAGAAAGGTTCAATCAAAAAACATTTGCAACCCATTTACTGATAACACTATGTAATCTTCATTACTTTTCTCATGTCCAAATCTATGAGATTTTCCCCAACTGACTGACAAAAAGGAAAAAATAGTAATTTTTATAGAGCAGACACACAAGGTTTTTTTTGTTTTGTTTTGTTTTTTTTTACATTGATGAATATATATTGTTGGCTAGGTTTGCTGTAAGCATTCTCTAAAATGAGCTCAAGACTGTTTTCAGGTAAGAAATGAAAGAAATATATGTAAGAAAAGGGAACCCTGTATTTATATTTCAAACAAAGCTTTATTTCCTACACAGATTTTACTAATAAAAAAGTAAATTAGAAATAAAGTTTAAAAAAAACAATATTCCTGAGCACCTACAAAATTTAAGTCTGCCATTTCCTTTCCAACACCAGATTTTTTTTTTGTGCTGCCATCAAAACTGTTTATACACAAGTGAAGATTTTCAAATTGGGGAAAGATATAAGAAGTGGGGAAATGGAAGTGTGTGTTCAACCCAATGACATACAGCAAGTTATTTTTCAAAATAGACTTTTTTGTTTTGCCTGAAATGGCTTAACTTTTGCTACAACCTACAAAATAAAAAAGAATTTTGTAACCACAATGGTGTTGATGCTGTAGTGAGCCCTGATGTTGCCATTCCTGCTGTCCTCTCAAGCTTGGATAACAGAGCAAGACTCATCTCAAAAAAAAAGAAAAAAAAAAGGAGACTTTAAATGTAAATGATTTACATTTAATATATGATAAAACCTTTCAAATTAAGAGAAACAAAAGGTGTTTTACTCAAGACATGTTGTTAGGATGACTGGCTAGCCATTTGGAAAATACAATGAAGGTGGATTTCTCACTCCCTACACCAAAAATAATTCCAGCTGAATTATTTTTTTAAAGGCAAATACTCAGTTAGTTATGGATGAGTATTCAGATTATGAAAGAAGAGGAGGGACGGCATTAAGAGAAATACCTAATGTTGATGACTGGGTGACGAATGCAGCAAACCACCATGGTGTATGTATAACTATGTAGCAAACCTGCACATTCTGTACATGTACCCCAGAACTTAAAGTATAATTTAAAAAAATAATGACAAAATTTTAAGTTATGCAACATTATATTGAAATAAAATTGTTAAAAATAAATTCAGGAAGATAATTTTAAAATCTAGTGCTATAAATAAAAGAGAGAAAATACAAATTCTTTTTGTTATGAAAGAAACATCAGGCCAGGAGTAGTGTCTCACACCTGCAATCCCAGCACTTTGGGAGGCTGAGGCAGGTGGATCACAGGTTCAGGATATCCAGGCCATCCCAGTCAACATGGTGAAACCCAGTCTCTACCAAAATACAAAAAAGAAAAAAAAAAAAAATTAGGTGGGTGTGGTGGGGCATGCCTGTAGTCCCAGCTACGTGGAAGGCTGAGGCAGGGGAATCACACAAAGCTGGGAGGCAGAAGTTTCAGTGAGCGGATACTGCAACACTGCACTCCGGCCTGAGCGACAAAGCAGGACTCAATCTTAAAAAACAAAAAGAAAGAACTCAATACATCAATCAATAAAAGAGAAACATCTCAGAAGAAGAGCAAAAAAATTAAAAAAAAAACTCAAACAAATGATCAAACTTAGTTAATTATGAGATTAAAAATATTTAAAAGTATATGCCTATCTACTTTGTATACAGTAATAGATATATGTATGTTAGACTGGCAAAAATAATAATTAAAATTATTGTTGGCATAAATAAAAAAGTTCTCTCATATGAATTGTTACATCATTTTGGAGGATCATTTGTTAATAGCCAGACATTTTACAGTGTTCTTTACTAAACCCTCAGCCTTAAGAATCAACATGGTATCGTCACATGAATGGGGGATGGGACAACAGAGGTGTGTGTGTGGAAAGGTTTCAGTGTATGAAACAATTTTTTGAACTTTTCTTCTTTAACAGATTGGTAATATTGGAAATATGAACTACTTATAAGACTCTATCTGTTTGTGGCAACAAAAAGGAATATCCTAAATTCAAATTTAGAATTTAGTGTGAAACAACAACAAAAATGTTATAAAATATTAAACATAATATAACTGTTTATTAAAAATAAAATAACATAATTTATCAAGAAACATATAAAGTATATATCAAAATAAATTAGCCATGTCTAAACAAATATTTGAAAACCTACTGAGACAATTATGGGATGCTTTCTGTTTTCTATTATGTAATTATTTTACAATAATTAATTATTATTATGTAATAATTGGTATGCCAACAGGTGGTACACAATTATCTACATAGTGAAAATACATAATAAAATGAACACCTATAAATCCACAAGCCACCTAAACTAGAATGTTGCCGATAGCATTACATCATCTTCTATGCTTCTCCATGCTACTATCCAAAGCCTTTCAAATTTAATTGTCACCCCCAAATTTGTATTCATGATTCTCTTACTGTTCATTTTTATATTTTATTGAAGTATAACATACATAAAGAAAGCAGTAAAGATTAATCTATGTTGTTCATGAAGCAATAGTTTTCTTATTCGCATTGTTTGATAGCATTCCATGATATACATATGCAACAATTTATATATTACATGGTACTTATTACATATAGTTATTATTTAATTATATATGTATTTTGGTGAACACATATATATATATGCATTTTGTTTGATATATAACTAAGATAAAATTATTGGGTCAAAAAGTATAACTTGGTTCAACTTTTTCATGCAGTGTCAAACAGTTACCAAAAGTGACTACGACAATTTACGCTTCGAGTATCATTGTGAAAATTCCAGGCAATTCACATGCACACTAATATTAGAAAGTGTCATCGCCACTATAGATTCAATTATTAATAAAAATATCTACTCTATTTACCTCATTTCCATGAGTATAATTTTCTACAATTACATTCTGGACTTGTTCATGTGAATTGCTTTGGTCAATAAAATGTTATTAGGTTAGTGCAAAAGTAATGGCTATTTTTACCATTAATTTTAATAATAAAAAACACCATTACTTTTGCACTAACTTACCCTTTGCCATGTAAGTAGATGAATGAGAAACACTTTCCTGGTTGGGTTCCCTGTCTTGTGATTCAGTAGTTTCCATAACAAGAATATGATCAGGTTAACCTTATTATCGCAGTATAATAAGGGACTTTTGGAGCAGAGCAGAACTAGCCAGTGGAGCCTTAGAATAGCAGACCTGAAATCTAGTGAGCTAAATAAACGCTTACTGTTTTATTATGCTTGCTGACATAATGTGATTATTTCATACATAGCACTATTTTGAATTTTTTTTTTCCGAAAAAAAAGCTTTGTTAGGAACATAGCATTATTATGACAATATATAGTCAACTACTATATTAACCATTTTTGTGTGTGTGAAAAGTGGTATTATATTGCATGTAGTTTTGGTTTCTATTTTCCTGGTAACTAAAGAAGTGGAACACATTTTCTTATCGTGATTACCCATTTGGACATCCTGTTTTATGACACGCCCATTCAAGTCTTTTCTTCACTTTCCACTGAGTTATCTGTACTTTTGTAGTTTTAATTATATACTAATAATATGTAGATATATACTATATTCATGAATATTATATGTGCATAGCATAGATAAATAGAAATACATGATTATTTGTATTCTGTAAATAAATTTTTTATTTGTGTTATACTCTTACTCTATAGAATACCTTATCACTTACATTTTGTTACTTTTAATAGATAGCTGTTAGTTACAACGTAGCTCCTTCATTTATTTTTTTATTTATTTTATTTATTTTTTATTTTTCTTTGCAGAAAAGTGATTTATTAGGCAGAGAGAGAGAGAGAGCGAGAGCGAGAGCGAGAGCGAGAGAGAGAGAGAGAGAGAGAGCTCCCACACTGTTGTGGGAGGGGAATCTGGAGAAGGATATCCCATTTTTTTTTTTTTTTTCACTTACCAAATGCTTTTGTGTTTTGTTTTCAAAATATTTTTATACCCTATGAATATGAAGACAGTTACTTAAATTTAAATCAATGTCCCTCGTGAAATTATATTTTATGTATTCTATGAGTTAGCTTAGCAAGTTTCATGGATTTTCATATTGAATAGCCCTATTTTCCATATTGAAAAACTCACATTTTCATCATTATAGTTTCATGTCACTTTTAACAAAAAATCATTATATATAATTACAGACCTGCTATGGTTGTATAAAGTAGATTCAGCCTCTTCTGCTAGCTGTTTTATTTTAAGGGAGAACACTAAGTATTGATTTGATTATTTAATATTATGAACAGTATAATTTTCTAGTTTTTGTATTAGGTTTGGCAAGTTATTTTTTCTAGCAAGTTGCACATTTTGTTTTCAAATTTCTAACATTTAGGTTTTCATAACATCTTGTAATGATGATATTTTAAAATTTATTGCTAATTTTATTTCTTCAGATTCTTTTAAGTTCTTTCATTTATGCTGCAAGAACCATGTCACTTTATTTCCTTTATCAAGAAAAGTTTCTTTAGGTCTATATTTAATATTTCCTTAAGGTTTTTGTTTTACTTGTTTGTTTAGTTCATGGTTAAAGTATTTTTCTTGTTGATCTATATTTCAAATTGAATGTTAACCTTATTTATTCAAAAATTTTATTGTTTTAATATCTACATTTGATGTTATTTCTAAGTATTTAGCAACATTTTATAGTTTTATATTTTTATATAATACAGTATATTATATATTATATTGTTTTCCACCCATAAGTTATGAGTATACAAATTGAATATTCACTTTTGCATGACTTTGGTTTCTGCCTTTATGTATTTGATCCCTTTAAGTATATTTGTTAACAGATCTAATAAACTCTAGATTGTACTCCTGAACGTTTAAATTTTGCATTGTAAATTTACCATCTATGGATCTTTATTGTGGCCATTATTTGTGGCCTTGAAGAAGCTACTTGCTTTTTTATACAAAATCTGCCAAGATGTTACTCTCTTGGGGCCAATTTGATGGTCTAGGATCATAAAGTTCAACAAGCACACATTTTAACAAATAGTGGCAAATCATACAAAATTGATGAGAAGTTGGGGCGACTTTGGCAGTACACAATTCTAGGCTAGTATATTGGTAGCAATTATACAGTAGGGGAAAGAAGGAAACTTGAATGAAATAAGGTAGTTAGAAAGGTAATCCATCTATTAGTTAGACATGAGATCATCATCTATTATAATGCTATTGAAATTAGCTTTATGATCCATCTTTTAGGTAGATGATTTTTAAGGACCTAGCTGGTTTAAGCTGAAAACAGATTTCCGCAATATATTGACCTCCAAATAATAAATTTCCAGTGTTAACGGTATTACTATTAAACAAACTGAGCCTGAACTTCAAATAAAACAATTATTTACCTTTATGATTACTTACTTCTTCCTTTCTCTATATGCCTCTCTTTTTACTCTTTTTCTCTAACTTCACCAATCTTCTTTTAGTTTATAAAGCACTCGTTCCCTAATATATTTTTATTTCCTGCTTATGCCTTTATGTCTCTTTATGTCATGACTTTATGCCTTTTTCAGGGAATTACACATATCGGTTCTAGAAATATCCAACGTCCTCCCCACCCCTACCCCTTGCCACCAGTGTCTTGTCTCTAGTCACACAGAAATATTTCAAGATTTCTTCTAGCAATCCACCATGAGGAGATTTCTCATAGAATGACCATCCTAAGTAAAGGACAATTGAAATAAACTTCCATAGTTTAGAGATTCCATTTCGGAGTTCCTACATTTCCTTACAAGCTAATAGGTTTTACTTGTACATAGCCTTTCTTGTTTAGTTCAGCCGAAGGGACTGAGTGGTATGAGGCTGCCACTGGCATAATTCATTTAATTTGTAAGCATGCCTACAGATTTAAAGGCTTTAGCGGTTTGGAAACCAGAGAAATTAAAAAACTAAAAATTATCTATATATATGTTTTTGATATAGTATGTTTCTTAGATATTGTTATCTTCCCTGGGGCAATCCATAAATTAAATTATTCGAATTTAAAAGTGTATCTTTGTTTTGGATATTAATCTTTCATATCTTACAAACCCAAAGATAATTCTCTGAATTCTCCCTATCACTTTTCCCTATGTTATGTCTCCAATATTAAACACACACAAAGCCACCTGTGAAGATGACGACAGAGACAAACAATAAATTGGAAGATAGTGGAGCACTGTAGTCAAGAGCTCAGTGCTCTTTTTGCCAACAATGACACAATGTTCAGTACTTCAAATATTTGGCCTTAGATCTCATTAGAACTTTTCAAAATGTCTTGGGCAATTTTTTCTAACCAACACCCTAGTGAGACAAAAAATCTAAAACCCTTCTCACCTGTAGTCTTACATCATTTCTTGTAACCATGTGTATTCCGCTATAATTTCATACATAGAAAATACTAGGGATAAAATCAATACTGACATTTGTCTGCAAACTATGTGGAATGTCTGACAAGTTATGCAATTACTTTACAAAGTAAAAAAATAGACAGTTTGATAACTAAAATAATTACCTTCCAATCCTCTTTGCCATCAAAGGTGTTAGTTGCCAGCCTTCATCTTAAGGATGAAACTCAGCTGTTCATAGAGATCTCGTTTAATGAGGAATGGCTGGGCTGTTGACAAATGATCATTATACTTCCTTCTTTGTAAAAAAATGCCTTGACATGATGAAGTGCTCTAATCGATTCCAGCGTCTCTTTTGTTGTCGAAAAATCTATTAACCTGTAAGGAACGGTGGCCTTTAAGGCCAAAGAGTCCGCATTGCTGATTGCAGAAGATTCATATTTTCAGTTTGTCAGTTTTGCCCAAATTAAAGGAATAAAAAAGGCGGCTGTGGTTTTTTTTTTTTTTTTTTTTTCCATTTTACAAATGGCATGTTTTTATTTTCACTCTGATTACTCATCCCAAGGTAAAAGGGTATTTAGATAGCTCAAAGTGTCCTGTCTGAACCCTTCCTATACTGGAGATACTTTCAGAATTTTATACTCAGTGCAGCACAAGCTATCCGTTACTGCTCCTTGGCAATATCTCAAATTTTTATCTGAGGAATGAAGGGTTAATATTTCCACCAGAATCTTCGATGGTATCAATATTTGGGCCAGCCAACCTTAATTTTTCAAAGACTAAAAATCAGTTTAAATCAATATTTATAATAGTAGGTTTATGGGGTATTACTGTAGAATGATTGTAGAATTGAAATTATTAAATGAATTCAATATTATTGACATCTTTGATGAAAGTTATCTTTTAAAGGTCTTATGATATTATCAAATAATGAAACAGTAAAGCTCATCTTGAGTAAATAAGTTATCACGTATTTTTGCAAGGAGAAAATATGTTTATGTTAATTTTCTAATTGGATAGAAATTAGTGCCTTGAAAGTTTTCAGTCTATTTATAGATAGATATGTATCTAGATTTGCATATGTATTATGTAAATATATATATTTATACATGTATTATGTTTTAAGGGATATGTGTCTGTATATAATTTACATGTACTATATAAATATGTATCTATTTATATGTATTATATTAATATATATGTATTATATAAATATGTATTTGTATATGTATCATTTATATGTGTGTCTATATATAACCTATATTTTTATATAGACATATATAAGCACATATATAAATCTAGATATATATATTTCATATATAAATACACACAGACACACATTTATATATTTCATATATAAATACACAATATTGTATGTGTATATATATACATATATATGTATATATATACACATACAATATTTGAAAGTTGTAGCTCTGGGCACTCTATCTCATGAGCAAAGGAGAATAAATATTTTAATGTTGTGAGATAAACCCTAACAGTTTATATGTGGCCATGCACCGGAAAATTCCTTGTTTTGGAATTCTTCCCTTTGTAGAACAGCTGAAGTATCTCAGCTCATGGATAAAGGCCTCTCTCATATGCTCTTCTAGAGTCATGATGGGAAGGGCATGCTAGGAAATGTAGATGTGAATGAAAGTCCTGAGGAACATCTTCTGTTGGTCACTATTAACTTAGGTCTTCATGTTCCATACTTTCCTAATTTACTTCTGGCCTTACAATCCTTATTCTTTTATATTAAAATATATTCAATGACTTTCTGCTCTCTTTTTTGTTCTTTATTAAATCTTACTTCCAGAAAATAACTCTTATTACCAGAAAAACATCTTCAAAATATTAACAACGATGGTAGAGCATAGTGGTTTTCCAATCAGAGCAGTTGGCAGCTGTGGTGCTGCAGCAGGGGTGTGGGGACCTTTGACTGAATGAGGCACTACCTTTTGAGAAATAAGTGTTGGGGAATGGAGTTGCTTCCAGCACCTTTAAAATCACATTGCAACTAAGCGATTTTCCTCAGTTCATTGATAAAATGATTTATAATTAGATGCATTTTATTAGCTAATTTTTCTCTGAACACTTTACAGATGTTTATTTTGGAAGTTTAGGGAATCTACATTTCTGTGACTTGAAGTAAACTGGTCCTGGGATTATGTGCTAAAGAAACGGCTAAGCACAAAATCAATGAATTTCGAATTTCTTTATCTTGGCGATTGTTGAAATGCTGTTGGTTATTGCAGTCACAATAAAAGTGAATTTCAAAATATATTTTATTATTGTAAATTAGTTTAAGATATATTGCAATATAAGAAATTATTATAGTTTACTAAGATCATAAATGTTTTTTATAAAAAAATATATGTAACAAATTCTGAATAATATATTAGTAACATAGTTCAATGATATAACAAGAATAATACAATATGGCCAAATAGATTTAATTTCAGAAATGAAAGGATTATTTCAATACAAGTATATCTGTTTAGTCAATTACAACAGTATTCAAAGGGGAAAAAAGCATAAGGATAAAAATAAAAATATGGGACACGGCTGGGTGTGGTGGCTCATGCCTGTAATCCCAGCACTTTGGAAGACCAAGGCATGCAAGCAGATCACTTGAGGTCACGAGTTTGAGATCAGCCTGGACAACATGGCAAAACTTAACTTCTACTGTTGCGGATATTAGGAGACCAGAGAGACTAACAGGTGAAACGGAAGGATTTTATTTAGGTACATCAGCTTGGTGGATTTGCATTTGAAAACTGAGCAAAAGACAGAGAAACTGGGGTGCCCTTTATACACCTGGGATGACACAGCAGCAAACAGTTTACAGAAGGCAGAACAAAGAACAGTTAATTAATTTGTGACATGTTTTGAGATGTACCTCACGTTTGAAAAGTAACATCTTGAGAAACACATTTTGCAGTTTTTATTTGCGTTGTGACTTTGCAGCTCGTTAGCAACAACAACAACAAAAAACGAGGAATGTTTAGGCACCTGGGAACTTTGCTAAGAATGTGAGAAGGATAGATAAGGGTTAAAATTTGCAGGAAGGCAGTTTAATTTTTTGCTGGAGAGGTACTATAGTAAACAGTACAGAATCATTTATTTTACTATATAACAAATGAAATCATAAGGTTTTGTTTTACTATTACTGCTATTATTTAATTTTCTTCTTTACTACTAAAAATACGAAATTAGCTGGTTGTGGTGGTACATACATGTAATCTCAGCTACTGGGAGGCTGAGACAGGAGAATCTCTTGAACCCAGGAGGTGGAGGCTGTAGTGAGCCAAGATCATGTCATTGAACTCCAGCTTGGGCAACAAGAGTGAAACCCCAACTCAATATATACATATATATTGAGCATGATGCCGGCTCACTTCAACCTCCACCTCTTGGGTTCAAGCAATTCTTGTGCCTCAGCCTCCGGAGTAGCTGGGACTACAGACGCACCCAGCTAATTTTTGTAGTTTTAATAGAAATGGGGCTTCACTGTGTTGGCCAGGTTGGTCTCAAACTCCTGACCTCAAGTGATTCACCTGCCTCGGCCTCCCAAAGTGAGGGGCTTACAGGAGTGTGCCACAATGATTTCTTAGTATTGAATTCTTTTATGTTTGAATTCTTATAAAATCTGAACTATTCCAGCAAAAAGCTTTTAGAAAATATTTTAAAACATATGCCAATAGTTTGTTTGCATATGATATTAATATATAAAGTCAATTATTTTATGTCATCCATATATTCACACTGATAAAGATTGAAAAAAATCCATTCATAATATCTCATAAACTCTAAAATCTTAGAAATGTATGATAAGATGAAAGACAGAAATCTTATATAAAATCTTAGTGAAACATATAAAAGGGTTCTAAACGAATAGGAAGATATATATCCTTTTATATGAAGCCAGTGTTCTACAGATATGAATTTTCCAATTATATTTAGGTCTTTAAAATAATTTCTCCATCCCTCTCCACTTAGATAAAATAACTTTCACATTGAGATGGCAAAGTAATGCATTATAATATCTAAGAAGACATTTTTAAAAAATGAAGACTGATAAGTTGTCATTATCATGTCATACTATTAATATAATCATAATAAGATCCATGCGGCACTGGCATCAAAATAGATGAGAAGAGCAGAGCCACACAATATAACATGCAGAAATAGATACTGAATGTATTATATGAAAAGTGGTAGTTTAATTCAGTGAAAAACAGATGCATTATGTATCAAATAGTTGGTCCCCAATGACTCTATGTCAAGAAGAAATGAAGTTTTGTCCCTGTATTACATTATATATGAAAGACATTAAGGATGATAAAAATAATATAATCATTGAAAAATCTAAATCAATACGCAGTCTAAAATGTAGGAAATGTTACTAACCAAAACTAGAATACTAGAAACAAAAAGATACATAAGCATAGCTATATAGGAAAATCATATACCTCTCTCTCTCTCTCTCTCTCTCTCTCTCTCTCTCTCTCTCTCTCTCTCTCTGTGTGTGTGTGTGTGTGTGTGTGTGTGTATTTCAATGTAGCAGCGATTCAAATGGTAAGGGCCTAAATTCTAGAATACACAAATAGCTCTTAGATCATACAGATTGACAAGGAAAAGAAAAGTAATCAGTACATAAATAGACTAAAAACTTTAAAAAGAAATTGTGAGAA
This sequence comes from Saimiri boliviensis, assembly GCF_048565385.1. Taxonomy (NCBI): domain Eukaryota; kingdom Metazoa; phylum Chordata; class Mammalia; order Primates; family Cebidae; genus Saimiri; species Saimiri boliviensis. Next base: position 53,837,198 of record NC_133451.1, read on the forward strand.
CATATCAAATAGCTAACAAATGTGAAAAAAACAGTTTTATTCACTAATAATAAAATGAATGCCTTCTCAGGTAGCATGGCATACTTTTATGTCCATCAGACCGAAAAATATTAAAAACAGGCAAACAACTTTTGCCAGCTGGCAGAGCAGGAAAACAGTATTTTCATACATAGATAGTTACAGAGTGTGAAATTACAAATACTTTGAAAAATCAAGGTAGAATAAATATATTGAAGTTCCAAATTATTTTACCTAGCATCCCAACAAACTGAACTCCAGAAATTTCTCTCTTCAAGCCCTAGAACACAGGACAAACATATAATGAATTTTATTACAGAATTTTTGTAGGAGTAATATACTAGCATATCATTTTGTGTGATTATGTATCAAATTATGTAATATTCACACTATCATATAATATTCAGCGATTAAAAAGAATTATTTAAGCTCAAACAGTAGACTCTTATGGTATTACAAAAGTATTGTGGAGAGAGAAATGTAAGATGCAAAAGAATGTATCAAACTTTTTTTTTTGGCAAAATCATGACAAATAGTCTCTTTTAAATCTATAGGTTTATGTAGAAGCATAGAAAAACATGGAGATATACATATTATTAATTTGGCTTACACCAAGAGGGAGAAGGAGGTGAGACTAACGAGGAGTATAAAACAGATATTTTGTAAACAACTGTATAAAGTCAACCTAGACTTCTGTACTATTTAGTAAGTGTGCATAAATGACTTTAAATTTATGAATAATAGGAAATAATTGAAAAACCTAAGGAAGAAGGTTTAAGAAGATATGCCAAACTAAGCATGAAGAGTTAAAAAATGTAAAATCCCTTATATTTTGAATTTTTCTTCAATATACTAATCAAGCTTATTCAAATGCAGTAAGGAAGTTTCACTTTTTAATGTTAACAGAATCATTTTATTGCTTAACTTTGCATGTAATGTATATGCCATGTGAATTTCTTGAAAGATAATAACTAAGCAAAAGAAACACTAAATTGCTAAGTGGATGTCATTTGTAGTTTGGATACATGATGACACATTCATTTTTGCTTCAATAGCTGTTATCTCCCTGTCTAACTGAGCAGTTTCACTTCATCTGTGACAGACTGATACATTGCAGATGTATTTCTATTTTCTTTACTAATTTTCACTTTAAGATAAATTAATAAATATATTATTAACAGAACACTTGGAATATATATGATATACTTATGGGTATTTATTTTATGCATAATAATAAATGCTTCACCTTTGGACAAAGTTAAAGGGAGTGCGTTACTATGTCTCTTACTTTCAACTGATTCTTTCATCAATAATTCAATTGACAGAGAGATACAATAAGAATCGTTACTACTCAAAAAGAAAAAAATTCCACCTAACTTAACAGCAAAAGCATTAGAGTGTTGTAGGAGTAATAAAGATTACAAAACTGGGAACATTCACTGAAATTGTCAGCCTTCATTCTCTTATAATTTAGATCCAGTAGAAAAGAATTTAATTATATTCATGTGATACAGAAGTATGCTACACTAAAAGCAAAATTAAGGTTACATTGACTCTTCAGTATTGCCTTTATATTATCGGGATAGCTGTACTTGCTGAGAAGATTTCTGAAGAGTCTTTTTTAATTTTAGAAATTTACATTTTCAAAGTTCAAGTAAGAAACACATGGCTGTTAAGCATATAAGTAGCATAAATTAATCTCAAATTGGAATCTACAATGTTGAATATGTAAGAAAAATCTTTCATTATTTTTTAAAATGGTCAGTCATTCTAACTATATAATGCTATGAAAAATTCCACCTTTATAATAAAGACAAATTCTGTGCAGACTGTGGAGTAGTGAAAAAGCCAACGGAACAAAGAAACCTATTTTATTTAGTTTTTGATAGAAAGGAAGCATCTGGCTTTGGAAACATTACTCAGCATTTTCTGTGTCCTATAGCCATAGCCCACCTTATGCTGAATAGTCCTAACTTGTGCCTATGTCTTAGTAAAATATTAATCATGTATTTTCACTGTTTAGAGTACCTCGCTTTGGATAATATATTGTCACCTTGTTTATGTACATTAGCTTTTCTGAAGCCTAGCCATAGAATCCATAGTGACGTGGTTCATAAATGATAGTGTGCATACCAATCTCACTAGTTGTACTTGTTACACATTCACATGTGGATCACTGAAGCTCACTCCTAAAGTTTCTTGTTCAGTAACTGTTATAAATGACAAAATATTTTTACTTAGGTAGAGATCTTTAGTGCTGTTCACTGTTATGCTATTTTCTGATTTCAGGCACATGGGGAAACTGATTTTTTAGGTCGTTTATAGCTGGGTGGGGCATGTGACTAGTTCTGGTCACTGAGTTAAAGCAGAAATTATGTATGTGACTTCTGGGATAAGACTTTTCATTGTTCTTGTTTTGTTTGTTTTTGGAACAGTGACAGGCAACATTTGAGATGGTAGCTCTTCTGCCAGCCTGATTTTTTGAGCGACTTCTACAAGCAGAGCTTTCTTTCTTCCCTGCTAATGCTTGATGATGATCATGCAGTATAAAAGATAAATAAACATGTAAAGATTTTAAAAAACTGTTAGCCAGGTCTATCCTATCTTGATTAATATGTGACGCTTTAGTCCACAGTTGAGAAAACTAGATAGAAAGTTTACCGATCCAAAGGTAACACTTTCTATACTAGAAGAACAATAAGTTATGAATTTCAATACACAATCATTGTATATACATGAAACAAGAATAAGAGTTACAAAAGCTATCTCTGGTATGGTAAGTGAAACCAGATGAGAGAAAAATGAAGAAAATGGAGTGTTTTTAAAATATCAAATTGTCATTTGTCAAATGCTGAGAAGTTAAATAAAATAAGAACTGAATGTATGTGTTGGATTTAGTTAAATGCTGGCAATTTTGTGCTTGGCAAGGAGTGTGGATAAGTCAATAATGAAGATGGACATTCAGACAGTCAGTGTAAATTACTCTTTGAGATATTCTGCTGTGAAGAGAAAAGACATTGTGGAATCTGGAGGAGATGGGTGGTCCTGGGATAAATACTTTTAATTACCCAAGAGACTAAAGCAAAGTTTTTCAACCCTACGCATTAGAATCATCTAGGGTGTATATTTTTTAAATGTTCAAGACCTCTGGCTAGCCAATTAAACCAGAATCTCTGGGTGTAGAGCCAGAGCACTGGCATTTTTAAAAAAAGTATTTCACATTATTATAATGTAATGTTATATTATGAAAAATCTGACAAAAGCACATTTAAATTTGAATGGGAAGAATCTGGTAGACTGCAGATGTTTCTGAGAGACAGAAAAGATAATTGATAACAATGAATCCTAAAAATTCCAAAGTAATATGACACCAAAGCTGATGTAGAGACATAAACATTAAAAGAGAAGACTTTTTTCCCTCAGATTATAACATCAGGAAAAAAGGAGAATGTTTACAGTATAGTACATAAAATTCTGTTTACTGGGGAGAGAAAGGCGACCACATTTGTATTTGATACAAACTTCTATTTTTATCAGTGAAGCAGGGGAAAGGTAGCATTCTGAGCATGAAGGAGGTCAGAGTTTACAGCAAGCTGCCTTACTGGAGAAACATTGTGATCTTTCTGTGGAATATTGAGGTTCCTTATGAGACTGAAAACCAGAAATTATTAAAAACTTCTGAGATATGTGAGACTTTTTTTTTCCTCCAGAAATATCTATCAACCTGGGTATAGTCATAAACAAAGCTTTTTGTTGGGGGTCACTGTGGATATAGATTTGCCATAAAGTTTCAGTGGGAAGGAAGTGCTGCAGAGCAATCTGAGTATTTTTGAGATTGTGATTGAAATGAGTCTTATTGTTTAGAATTAATGCTGGATGTGGAAGAAATATAGAGAAGATAACACAGACTTTATATCATATACTAATGGTCTGTTGATGTCTAAGAGCCAGAAAATGGAAAGAGCAGAGATTGTGGCTAGAATATGACATGTCGAAGTTAACAATTTTGGACATGAAATTTATTTGAGAAATGGGACACTATAAGATCAGGTGGCATAGAAATATTGGAGAATAAATGATATAGTTAGGCGTTGCATCTCCACCCAAACCTCAAGCCAAATCTCTTCTTGAATTGTAATCCCCAGGTGTTTAGGCAAGTGGTTAGATTATGGAGGTGGTTTCCCTCATGCTGTTCTCATTATAGTAAGTGAGTTCTCAGGAGGTCTGATGGTTTTATAAGCATCTGGCATTTCCCCTGCTTGTACTCCTCTCTTCTGCCATGTGAGAAGGTCCAAACTTGCTTCCCCTTTGCTATCTGCCATGACTGTAAGTTTCCTGAGTCCTCCCCAGTCATGCAGAACTGTGTGTCAATTAAACTTCTTTCCTTTGTATATTATCAAGTATCTGGTAGTATCTTTATAGCAGTATGAAAATAGACTAATACAGTATACTGATATACGTAGAGTGGAGTAATGCAGTAAAGATACCCAAAAATGAGGTACTAGCAACATTGGAACTAAGTAACAGGGTGAGGTTGGAACAGTTTGGAGGGCTCAGAAGAAGATGTAGGAAAGTTTGGAATTTTCTAGAGGCTTGTTGAATGATTTTGATCAAAATGCTGACAGTGATGTGAACCGTGATGTACAGGCTGAGGTGGTCTCAGATGGAGATGAGAAACACTGGGAACTGGAGCAAAGGTCACTCTTGTTATGCTTTAGCAAAGAGACTGGTGACATTTTCCCCTTGCCCTAGAGATCTGTGGAATTTTGCATTTGAGAGAAATTTTTTGAAATTGGAACTTAGGTTTAAAAGGGAAGCAGAACATAAAAGTTTGGAAAATTTGCAGCCTGATCGTATGATTGAGAAGGAAAACCTATCTTCTGGGGAGACACTCAAGCTGACTATAGAAATTTGGAAAAGTAAGGAAGCACCAAATGTTAATAACCAAGACAATAGGGAAATGTCTCCAGGGTGTATCAGAGACTTTCATAACAACCCCTCTCATCACAGACCTGAACGCCTAGGAGGGAAAAATGGTTTCCCAGGCCCAGGGCCCTGCTCATGTTCTGTGCAGTTTCAGGACTTGGTGCCCTGCATCCCAGCCATGGCTAAAAGGGGCTAACATACAGTTCAGGTTGTTCCTTCAGAGGGTGCAAGCCACAAGCCTTGGTGGCTTCCACATGGTGTTGGGACTGCAGGTATGCAGAAGTCAAGAACTGAGGATTAAGATCCTTTGCCAGGATTTCAGAGGATGTATGGAAATGCCTGGACATTTAGGCAGAAGTCTGCTATGGGGTAGGGCGGGGTGGGGGGAAGGCTTATGGAAAACCTCTGCTAGAGCAGCACAAAGGGTAAATGTAGGGTTGGCACCCCCACACAGGTTCCTCACTGGGGTACTGCCTAGTAGAGCTGTGAGAAGAAAGCCACCATACTTCAGACTCCAGAATGGCATATTCACTGACAGCTTACATTATTTGCCTGGGAAAGCTGCAGGTACTCAACACCAGTCATGAAAGCAGCCAGGGGAAGGAGCTGTAAACTGCAAAGCCACAGAGGCAGAGCTTCTTAAGGCCACAGGAGCCCATTCTTTGCATCAGCATGCCTGGATATGAGACATGCAGTCAAGGAGATTATTTCAGAGTTTTAAGATTTAATGACTACCATACTGGATTTCAGACTTGCATGGGTCCTGTAGAGACTCTGTTTTGGCCAATTTCTTCCATTTGGAATGGGAGCATTTAGCCAATGCCTGTACCCGCATTGTGTCTTGGGAGTAACTAACTTGCTTTTGATTTTACAGACTCCTAGGTGGAAGGCACTTGTTTTGTCTCAGATGAGACTTTCAACTTGGACATTCGAGTTAATGCTGAAACAAGTAAGACTTTGGAGGACTGTGGGGCACACATGGTTGGTTGTCAAATATAAAGACATGGGATTTGGGAGGTGTCAAGTGTGGAATGATATGCTTGGGCTTTGTGTCCCCACCCAAATCTTATCTTGAATTGCAGTCCACAGGTGTTTAGGCAGAGACTTGATAGGAAGTAATTTGATTATGGGGGTGGTTCCCCTCATGCTTTTCTCATGATAGTGAATGAGTTATGAGAGCTGATGGTTTTATAAGCATCTGTCTTTTCCCCTGCTTGCACTCCTCTCTCCTGCTGCTGGTGAGAAGGTCCAAGTTTGTTTCTCCTTCACTTTTGGCAATGATTGCAAGTTTCTTGAGGCTTCCCCAGTCATGTGGATCTGTGAGTCAATTAAACCTTTTTCTTTTAAAAATTACTCAGTCTCAGGTAGCATCTTTTTAGCAGTATGAAAACAGACTGATACAATAAACTTATTGGTGATAAAGAGCTGTAAAGTCTGATTTGCTAGCATGTTTTGGAATGATCCTTTTGATGCACATTAATATGTTAGAATAATAACATGATTTAGGTTGAGAAGTGTAGATTTAGAAGGCTACACTGAAGACTAATGGTTTGTAAATTTGGAGACTGCCACACTAAGGAGAAGGAGTAGTATAGTATGCATGATTAACTCACAGGAGCAGGATTTATAAAGCTAGGAGAGTAACTACATGGAAAAAGCATTGGAGAGTTATGAGTACACTATTTCTACCATCTGATCTTGAGGTACATAGGATATAAGAGAGACAACTGTTGTGGACCATCATAGATTACCCAATTTCCATTACAATATAGGTGGTAGAAATTCTGAGATATTGTAGGGTAGCACACAGTACAGGGAGCTAAGGGGAGTTGGAATGATGTTGGGAGGAGACAAATCCTGAGAACTCTCCTTTCTTACTATTAACATTAGGATTTCCACTGATTTGTTAGAGGTGACTTGAGTGTCTTCTGCTTTGGGGAAGGAAGATGGGTTTTATCAGTCAAGCTCTCCATGTTTTTCCCAGTGCTCTGGGACTTGGCATGCTCTACAGTTCATGGGAAACCATCAATGTTTTAAGGTTGCCTAAAATAATTGTAAAAGACAGTAATGATCTGTGAAGTGATATAACTCAAACCCAAAACAGAAAAGAATTAGGAATGCCTAATAGGATATAGGATACTTTCCTGAGAGATAGAGCTCTGTCTACATGGCATGAGACATGCTTAACTGCTGTAAGCTGCTTCAGTCACTGTTCTCTCATTAGTAGAGGTGAATAAAGAAGTAGTGGAAATGAATCTTACTGGGAGACAGACTTCTTTCTAGAGTCACATAAACTTTCTCAAAGTTTTCCAACACTTACGAAACTCATATGGATCGAATGTTTCTGAATTGAGTCAACTAATAATGTAATAGTTTAGTGCTATTATTAGTACATGTTCATTTATAATATGTAGCACCATTATTACTATTATTGCAGTGTTTAGTACAATTATTTCTATTAGTTTATAATTGTTTAGTATTATTATGAGTACACATGCCGATTGCTGTCTTTTCCTTTCTGTGATGTTATCTGAGACCTAAAACACAGTATTTATTAAAACATGTAAACCTCACTTAATTGAATTGGTATTTTAAACACTGCTTCTTTGAGACCTAGTGGTATTTTCTTGTAAAAGGTTCACCACTGATGTAATTTAATTTTTTTAATGTGACTTTTAAAATATCAATATGCATTTTCATCAGTCACAAAGTAAAAAGCACACCAGTAACGTGAACATGGTGATGTAATGTAGATAATGATGAACAAGTAGAAATGGTAACCATTAAAAGGAGTAGAATAGGACTCCGGGAATGCAGAAGTAGTAAATGCAGGAAGGAAGCACTACCTCTGAGACTGAAAAAGGGACTAAGAATTTTGGAGGAAACCATCTACCCCTACCTCTATCCATCTAAGACTGAGATTCTGAATTTGTTGGGGTAGTGTGTGGCTACCACAGGAATACACAACCTACCAGAAGCAGAGACTTTGCTAGAAGGAATAGGTGAGGACTATGAGGGTAAATTATCAGGAGACAAACATTTCTTAAGCAGGTGAGGATGAGGTAAAGCTGGTTTGTAATCATGGTCTTCTTAGATGATCGAGAAGCTTGCTGGCAGAGCTGGCAAACGGGAGCTGGTCTTTGAGATTCACTGAGATGAACACCATGGTCCTCTGCAGGCACAACTTCTGGCAGACACACAGACTATAAAACAGTAACACATCAAAACCAGGTAGAAAGACATTTTACATTTGCTTTAGCTTTACAATGACCCTCCACTACCCCTACAAAAAGTTCAAGCATTTCATTAGCTACTAAAAGACAAATGTTTACAGAGTTCAGCCCTAGAATGATGAGGTCTCAAAAAGGCATGATTTGGAACTAAGGGGCAGTCCACTGATAACTGTCGCAGCTTCCACTGGGACAGTTATAATAGTTAATAATAGAAGTTATAGACAGCTATAATAGAAAAATTAGAAAAAAAAGTCCTCATTTTGGCATCTCAGTGGCAGAAAAGCAAACATGACTGTCATGTACATACAATTTACCAATATCATTTTAGGTTTCAACATATTCAGTTCTCAAGGAACAATTACTGAATAATTAAGCAATATAAAGTAATTAAAATGCCATTTCTATTAAAATGGCAATTTAAACATGACCGAACAATCTATTACAAACCTCAATACAAAAAGATTGTTCTTATATGACATAAAATAAGTATTTGTAAGTGAGGAATTTTACTTTTTAAGCCTTTCAAAACATGATATGCTAGTTTTGCACGTGGATATAAATGCAGATATGAACTGGAGCAGCTCCTGTTTCTAAACACTCTGTCTCTGCCCAACATCACATAGTAACCCCAAACAGTACTTAGAGCCTTTGGTTAATTCTCTTCTTCTTCAGCTTCCTCTTCAGAAATGAAAATTTTCCTAAGGAGATTATCTTATTTAACTGTTATCAGTTCCCTCTGAGGTCAAATATAAATGCAATTTTTAAAAAGGCATTACTGTGAATAGAAGCAAAATGCATTACCCTTGGTTCTCAAACTTCAGTCTTATCAGAAGCCAAACGCTACATTCGAATCATGGTCCAAAACCCACAGGCGTTTTTTCAAATATTCTCTAATTTTTGTATCTTGACATGGGTTTGAAGGTTATTGTGCTCCTTATTCCAATTATTTATATTTACACTTGGGGTGGTTGTCAAGGACATGTAACTCATGATCAAGTTTACTTACTGAGAATACAATTAGATCCATGTCATCTGAACGTTCAGTCTAATTTGACCTCCTTTTACAACTGGGAAGGTCAAACCAGGTAGAAATAAAGACAATGGACAAAAGAAGAAGAGCTTAAAAAGATATACAGAGATTCATGAAAGCTAAAGTAGGAAAATTGTGATAGACCTCTAAGCATTTATGTTGGGACATGGCCTGATTCTAACTCTAATTGCCTCTGCATCAGTACAACTCATCGATTAAAGATGGCCAATGTGTTGCTGGCATCAGCTGACCCGTTTCCTCAGGTGAAGCTGTGCGACTTTGGCTTTGCGCGCATCATCGGGGAGAAGTCGTTCCGCCGCTCCGTGGTGGGCACGCCGGCCTACCTGGCGCCCGAGGTGCTGCTCAACCAGGGCTACAACCGCTCGCTGGACATGTGGTCTGTGGGCGTGATCATGTACGTCAGCCTCAGTGGCACGTTCCCTTTCAACGAGGACGAGGACATCAATGACCAGATCCAGAATGCTGCCTTCATGTACCCGGCCACCCCTTGGAGCCACATCTCAGCTGGAGCCATCGACCTCATCAACAACCTGCTGCAGGTGAAGATGCGCAAACGCTACAGTGTGGACAAATCTCTCAGCCATCCCTGGTTACAGGAGTACCAGACGTGGCTGGATCTCCGAGAACTGGAAGGGAAGATGGGTGAGCGATACATCACGCACGAGAGTGCCGACGCGAGCTGGGAGCAGTTTGTGGCAGAGCATCCACTGCCCGGGTCCGGGCCACCCACGGACAGGGATTTCGGTGGGGCCTATCCACCACAGGACCACGACATGCATGGGCTGACAGAGCGCATCAGTGTCCTCTGAGGCCCTGTGCCCCCGCCTGGCGGCTGCCCTCCACAGCAGCTCTTCAGAGATCCCAGCAATGAACTGTTGTAGGGAAAGTGGCTTCCTGCCTAAACTGGATAGGACACGTGGGGTGCGGGAGAGAGCTATTTCTAAGGCCCCTCCCTGTCTCTCCAGCAATTAAAACGGACTCATCTCTGAAAAAAAAAAAAAAAAATCTCATCAGATGATTTTTGTAACTGTTGTTGTTTTTATTGGTCTTTCTATATAATAGCCTACGGTTGGCTTGGCTGCTTTTGTATTTCTCATTGCATTGACTCCCTAAGCTAACTAAATCATTTGGTCTTTTTGCTATGCTTCTGAAATAACTGGAATCTTGCCTGTGAAAGATAAATAGCATTATTAATCAACATCTATAAAGGATGATTAACAAATGGCAATACAAAATGCCTAACAAGAAAATTTAGTCGCTTTTTTTTTCAATTTGCCATTACTCAGTATAACTCACGTAGAACACCAAGATATTTTCAAGTAGTTTTCAGATTGCGGGGAAAAGTGAAGTCACTACGTGCAGCATGGTCATAGGGAATATATTGAAGAGAGTCTTCGATTGGAAATAATTTGGAATGGGCATGGCTTTCTGGAAAGTGGAGGCCAACCCACTGGGTATTTAGCCTCAAGAATAATACATTTAGAGTATTTTTTTCTATTTCACAATAACCTATTATTCCTGAAAATTGCCTCCTTAACCCACAGGGATTAAGTGCTGTTATACTATGTGACACTGTCATTTTGGCCACAATTAATCAGACAAGAGATAGGCTGCTGCCTCATGCTGAGCCAATCATAGTGTGTTTCTTGAGAATTCTGGACTGGGACTCACAGACACTGTGTGAGTCTCTTTGTCTATAGCTAGAATTATAAATTGTAAACTCAGAAACTGTGGGGTGCCCATCCTCAAGCATGAGAGTGGAGAGAGATGTGGACTATGACATTTAAAAACTCAGACAGATATTTGGGAGAAACAGAGAAAACTATAAGACATCAAATTCATCTTGAATTTTTCGTTACTGGCCTCAAAATCTTGGAAATAACAATCGCCTTTTGCATCCTTTTACTAATTTCTTCACTTTGTGCTAAAGTTAGCTCCAGGGTAATTTTGAAAATAACACTGATTTTTTCTTCTTTTAAGGTATACCATTATTCCTTTCATCAGACCGTCAACATTTATTTAACACATGTGGCCAAATGTTTTACAAAGAAAGAATAAGTGAGCGAATTAAACCATATGAGAAGGTCAATGAAATTAATGATTCTGGTTTATGTTGGAACTGTCAGCAATAGACATTGTGTCCAGCTTTTAAAAACTCATTTTAATCCCAATGAAGCATTCACAGTTTATTTTTTCTCCTTTAATATTTATTGACTGTTTTTATATAAACCAAAACCGCCTTCAGAGAAAGCACTTTGCCAGATAATTTCTGTGTATGTTTTATTTTTAAAAAATTTAAAAATGATTGACACATGTCTTCTAACTTTTAGCTCTTTGATAGCATTTCTTAGTAGTTTTTTTGTTTTGTTTTGAAACGGAGTCTCACCCTGTCACCAGGCTGGAGTGCAGTGGTGTGATCTCGGCTCACTGCAATAATTCTCCTGCCTCAGCCTCCAGAATAGCTGGGATTACAGGCATGCGCCACCACATTTAGCTAATTTTTGTATTTGTTTTTTAGTAGAGACAGGGTTTCATCATATTTGCCAGGATGGTCTCAATCTCTTGACTCTGTGATCCACCTGTCTCAGCCTCCCAAAGTGCTGGGATTACAGGCATGAGCCACTGTGACCAGTTGCATTTCTTAGGAGATTTTTGTGATACAAGATATTGCAGCCAATTTAAGGAAAAACAAGGATGAATAGTTTAAAATATCTGTCATTTATTTAGGCTCTTATGAGCAAGTTAGCAAGCAAATGGGTGGTTGTGTTAATAGAATATATAAAAACTGTCAGTAAGTACAAATAAAAGAAAATATTATTATTAATATTAATATTGGTAACAGTTGAATAATCATGGCAGTTGTTGAAGTACTAGTAGCAGAGTAGCTGACATTTATACCTATTCTGTATCTGAAACTCTACTACAACTTGTATGATTTTTCTCATTAACCTTCATAGCAGCTATGATAATAGTTATCATTTTACAGATGAGGAAACAAAAACTTTGTGGCATTAATGGTCATTTAAAAAGGTGTCCCAGATTCAACTATTTTAATTTTATATTTTGAGAAAATGCATTTTAATATGTGAGAATTATACTTTAAATTTGAAACATACTCATAATTTTCCTTTTAAGGCTTTCCTCCTGTCACTTTCATCCTTATTAAAGCGGGTCTTCTCTACATCGTTAAGTGTCTAATAAGGAATATGAAAAAGTAATTATTGCATCTTCCAACCAAAAGATTAAACCCAAAGTGTGTGTCTCAGTGATAGAAAGCTAAACATTATTGTCTCTCGGGCTAGAAGCACCTACATCTTTTGCTGTCCTTTCTTCATTGTTTCATAACTTTTTTCTTTTTTTCTGATGTTAATTTTCTCCTCAAGGTATGACGTCCTCTGATATTTGAAAATGAATGACGGTTTCCTCTCAGCTTAGTGTGACTAGGTTGTTAAGATTATAAATGGATATTCTCAAACACTCAAACATTGTTCACAAATTGGATTTTTGAAGTGTCGGCAATGTTCTCTTTGAGGGATTAATCTCTCCTTCAGTAGAGAGGGGGAGGAGGAGCCACCCACGTGCAATATTTGACAGACTTTATCACATTCAGTTTTTAAAGCTTGAGACCCAAAGTTATCTCTTTAGCAATTTTTCATCTTTTTCTCTCATATTTCTGCTTTACCAGCTACATCACAAATTTTTAGTGCATCGCCGGAATTTTGTGTATGCATCCTCAATGTGTTTTCATGTCAGTTCATCTAATTTCAAGGATTTAAAGGCAAGAGCCTCAGTAAAAACATTGTACTTCATGTATCTTCACCTTGTAAAATCCAGGGGAATAAATGGAACAAAAGGTGTGAGTTTGAAAGCATCTTAATCAAAGACAGGGCTGCCCCTTTACTCTTCAAGGAAAGCTTCACCTTTACCAGAGGAGACAACTCTACTGTGGCATTTTGATCCAACAAAAGAAGTCTAAGAACACATTTTGTTCTTTCTTCACTCCTAGATACCAACTAGAACTTCCAGGAAAATGTTTTGAAAAATTTAGTTTATTTAACCCCTTCTCTGATGTAAGGGGATTGCTTCTGTTGGATAGAAACTTGTCAGAGATGCCAGATCTTGCAAGTAATTGGCAGGACACTCCATGGTGTCTTTCCATAAATATCTGAGAGTCCTGTTCAAATAGAGTTATCACTACAATTATGTTTCTTTAGGGCATTTGCAAACTAACTACTTAGTCAAGTTTGTTGCCGCATGTTGAAGACTAGCTGAATTAAATCCTCAGAAATAAAGAGTCAAATTATTGTAGACTACAAGGACAGAGATACTATGACAGGTACAGATTTCACAAGAGTCATTTTTCAGTTACTGGAAAATATTGTATATAATATTATCTCATTAAATAAATACAAAATATTAAATATTCTTCTAAGGAGATGAAGAAAAAGGAAATAAATAGCAAGAGAATGTGCACATACACTTGAAAAAGAGAGAAAAACAGAATTGAAGCAAATCAATCCTGTGTTTTGAGAAAATGTTTTCTTTGTTATAAAACACACTTTGTTAGATGACTAACAAAGTTCCTTAAGATAATATATACATGTGTGTATATATATATATATATATATATATATATATATATGTATATATATGTGTGTGTGTGTGTGTGTGTGTGTGTGTGTATATGTATACACACATATATGCATTTGGAAAAATATTTCCCAAACAAAATCATATTCAAACAGGTTTAAAATCTGTTTAACAATGATAGTTTAGGCCAAGTGTGGTGGCTTATGCCTGTATTCCCAACACTTTGGGAGGCTGAGGCAGGCGAATTGCCTGAGGTCAGGAGTTCAATACCAGACTGGCCAACACAGTAAAATCCCATCTCTACTAAAAATACAAAAAATTACCTGGGCATGGTGATGCATGCCTGTAATCCCACTCGGGGAGTGGAGACAGGAGAATCACTTGAACCTGGGAGGCAGAGGTTGCAGTAACCCGAGATGGAATCATTGTACTCCAGCCTGGGCAACAATACCGAGACTCTGTCTCAAAAAAAAAAAAAAAAAAAAAAAGAGGTTGAAATAATTGTGGTGAACTTTGTGATTAAACAAATTAAAGTTGATGTGTAAATTTTACCTGTTAATAAAATCCAATACATACATTATTTAAGGTCTATATAATTTTGGTTTTAGATAACTAGAAATAATAAAAATCATCTATAATCACTGCTAAGTACATTTTGATTTACTTAATTTCAGTCATGTATATACATCTGCTTATGAACACATATATAACCCTGTAATAAAAATTACAAGTTTTATATTTTTATTTGTTATGTACATCATTTCAACTAGCATTACATTTGTAAGTATTTCTTCAAGTAATTAAAAGTCATCTTCAAGTATTTTAAAACATAATATTGAACTAATTTTATTTTATAGATGCAGCAGAACTAATTTAATAATGACTGTAGCATTCCTCATATGGGTTCTTTTATTTTGTTGCATTTATAAATAACCTGGAATAAACTGTCATTCATATATAATTTTTTTGGCAATTATTACTTTAAGGTAGGTTTTTTGATGTAAAATTGGGATGACAAGATGTATTCATTTTTTAATTTTTGTAAATTTCGCGGGGTACAAGTACAATTGTATTACATGCATAGATTGAGTAGTGGTCAAGTCAGGGCTTTCAGGGTATCCGTCACCCAAATGACATATATGATACCCATGTATTCATTTTTAAAACATTAGTTATACATTTAAATATTTTGCAGAAAGTTTACAAAAATTTGCATTTAAATTAGAAGTATTTTAATATTCACTATGATTTTTTAAATCAGGAATGTTCCATTTCTTATAAGAATAATGCATTTTTATTTTCTATATAGTTCAACCAATCATTTGTGAATACATACATGGTATAAATTAGATTTGAAATAGATAACTTTAATACAGTCTTCTTTCTATATTCCTTGAATTTTTTCAATATTTCTTCATGTTCTTGCTCATTCTTTTCTCCAGTGTTAATGTTTTGGTTGTTATCACACTACTTTTTGGTTGCTACTAATTGTAAGCTTTAAGTTTTTTTTTAACACTAACACACAAAACACACACAAATGCATACATGGATACACAAACTCTGGTTTCGTGTCTTGGACTCTGTAACAATTTGTGGTTCTGTTGCCTTAAACCACAGTTGTTTATTTTCAAAGACCTACTGTTTATCAGTCTTTGCTTAGTAACAGTTCTTTGTATGACTGTATCTCACTCATGTTTTATGAATATATCACATCACAAAAACTGGAGGTACCTTATGCAAGTCTTCTTTTTGTAATATAATGCACTCTTTTAAGAATTTTTTTTTGAATAGATGCTTTTAGAGCAGCAGCTTTCAACCTTTTTGGCACCAGGGACTGGTTTTGTGGAAGACAATTTTTCCACGAACTAGGGTAGGGGGATGATTTGGGGATGATTCAAGTGCATGACATTTATAATGCACTCTGGTCCCATCAGGGGGTGATGGGAGACAGTGACAGATCAACGATGTATTACTTCGTTCTTACACTGCTATAAAGAACTTCCAGAGAATGGGTAATTTATAAAGGAAAGAAGTGCAATTGACTCGCAGTACCGCTTGGCTGGGAAGGCCTCAGGAAACTTACATTCATAGCAGATGGGGAACAAAACACTTTAGGCCTGCTTTATGTGATGGCAGAAAGAAGAAATTTCAAGCAAAGGGGGAAAGTCCTTCATAAAGCCCTCAGATCTCATGAGAATTCACTCACTACCATTAAAACAGCAGCATGGGGGTAATGACCTCCATGGTTCAATCATATCTCACTAAGTCCCTTCTATAACACATGGGGATTATGGGAACTACGTATGAAGATAAGATTTGGGTGAGGACACAGCCAAATCGTATCAATCAGGCATTAGATTTTCATAAGGAGTGTGCAGCCTAGGTCTCTTGCATGCACATTTCACAATAGGGTTTGCACTCCTGTGAGAATGTAATGCTGAAGATGATCTGATGGGAGGTGGAGCTCAGGCAGTAATGTGCGCAGTGGGGAGTGGCTGTTAATACAGATGGAGCTTCACTTGTTTATGTGCCGCTCACTTCTTGCTGTGTGGCCTGGTTCCTACAGGCTATGAACATATATCTGAACCCTGTCTGAAGGGATATAGAAACCAAGTGGACACTGTGAGATTCATTTGTTTCTTCACATTTGTAAAACATATTTTGCATATTTAACAGCAAATAAGTTGCTAAGTAAGAATTGTTTCAAAATTTGGCCTGGCGAACTTGGAAAACATGGGACTCTGATTAGGAAAAAATATTACTTTAATTTGGTTGGTGTCTGTAACCACAAACAAAGATATTGATATCAACCTAAGAATATATATGTATATGTAATTCCTATATTTTCCTATAACAATTATACCTCATTTATTTTTAAGTGACAAATGTATTTAGTATTTTTGTAATTGTTCTGTGCTGGAAATTCTTCTAACGGAAGTCCTATAAATGCTAATTCCTTTAATTCTTATAGTTGCCGGTAAATACTTTTGGTCTATTTCAGTTTGAAATTGAGGTATGAATAGGTTAAATAAGCTGCCCGATATTAACATAGTTTGTAAGTGATGTGACGGGATTACAAGACAAGCTATTGGTTCCAGAATCTGATCTTAACTGTGTGATGCTACTACTAGATAAGAACGGAAGCCATACGAATCTGAACATATAAATCTAGACCTTCAATAACAGGTTCACTTATAAACCTGAAGGTGTATGTAAATCCACTGTGTGTATATATTTGTGTGTGTGTGTGTGTGTGTGTGTGTGTGTGTGTGTGTTTGTATTTGTGTGTGTGTGGAGGGGTGTGCGTGTGTATAAAAGGATAGAGAGAGCAATTTTATCTTTCATTAATTTACAATCAGTATGGCTCCCAAAAGTTTAAAAATGTTTGATTCTAGTTTATTTTTGGGTAGTTATGGAATGTGTATGCCTGGACCTATGTGCTTCATATGTCTATTTATTTAAAAACTAAGAGATAAAGAATTATATTTGCCAATTTGAGAAATGTTGGGGGTGGAGGGATTGATACAAAATTCTGGGTTTGAAAGAAACAGGAAAGGGCAGTCAATTTTCAGAAAGTGAGACTGGACTGGTTCCAGAAGTATTCTTATTTGGAGGTTTCTAAAAACATAATTTGTTTATGCATTATTCATGCCCTTGTATGCACATATACACACCCATAGATTCACATTATACTGAAAGACTAGGGAGGAACTTAAGCCTTGTAAAACAAAACACGCTTATTTCTACAGTGTTATTCCGCTTCTTACAGATCACGTTTCTGAATGTTGAGTTTCTATAGCTGGCTCAAACCTGCCGTTAAATTAAAGTATAAATGATGAATTCCAACTCCTAGCACTGCCATTTATCTAGAAGGAGGCTTTCCTAAGATCCAGAACTCTTGTTCTCCCAAAACAGAACAATTCATGTCCAGTTATTATTTTAATGGTCTGAGGAAGCTAATTGTTTCTCTTTCTAAATATGGGAAAGCAAACACTAAAATGGCAAAATTCGTGTTTACAAGGTCATGTACTATTGTAGTCAAGGGCAACTGCTAGTAACTTTTGATTTTCATCCCTGTAGTGTGCTAAAACAGATAATGAAATAGTAAGATGGGGGAATATTAATTTTTGCTTCTTTCTTCAAATAGTATTTAACTAACAAATATTGCATACATAGTTATTTTAAAATAATTATACTAATTATGGTTATATAAATAGTACATTTCAATATTTTATATCTTATATTGCTTTTCAGGATATAGGGTTTTTAAATACTCTTTTAAGAAAGGCATGAAGAATATTTATTTTTTTTACTTTGTTAAAAGATAATGGAATGATAAATAGAGTTTAATCATTTGTAGAACATAGTGAACACTTAGTAGCCCAATTTGAAGTCACCTGTGTTAATGGGCAGTGTGTTTGAAAACTGTAGTGTATGTAAGAATCACCTAGAAACCTAGCTAAAACAGATTCCTGAGTCTCACCCCTGTAGACTGTGATTCAGTATATCAGAAATAGGACCAATATAGGCATTTTCAAAGCTCCCAGGTGATGGTCACGCTGCTGCTCCACAGATCATGCTTTGAGTAGCTGGTTCAGACAAATCTGTGATCTAATTCTAGTTTAACTAATTTTAATTGGTCTTTTTCTATAAGTTATTTAAGCTTTCTAAGCCACATTCTCCTCACATTTACATTAAGGAAATTCACAATTTTGTTGTGAAAACTAAATGAAAAATTATGTTTAAAATGTCTAGTCTGTCATAAGAGCTCATAATAAGTGCCCTAACTCCACTCTGCTCTCTATGGAGCCATCCTGTGGAGCTTTATTGATCCCTCTAGTTCCTTTTTTCTCAAGATTGCCCCTCTATTCCCATTCTGATGGAATGGAGCAAACCTTAATGCTTCATTCTGACATCTTCCTGAGAAGGTATTGAGCTGAAAATTCAGCAGTTGAGAGAATTATTTATTATTAGAAATAAGTATTAAGTTCTTTTTATGACACTAGTTCCCTCCTAAGTTTGTAATACATTAATCATTTTAATGTGTTTTTCAGAGTTATACCATAAAAATGACTCATGAATTCAGACCATTCTGAAAAACTGAATTGAGAATTTCAGAAAAGTCAAGGCTGAAATTGGGCTTTTCACTATTTGTGGAAACAAATTTATTTTAGTGAAAATACTGATATATGACTATAAAATAAACATAAGAAATTTATTTAATTTGACTTAGTGAATTAAGCTAAAGCAATTTAATATAAAGTTATTTGAATTCTACACATTTTATTTGGTTTGGTGTATTATGAGTATGAACTTAACTTTAATAAAATGAATTTCCATCAATTCAGTTTCAAAAAGTCATCAAATTACTTTCAGATAGTATTTAAAATAATTGTTTTTTAAATATAGCATTTTAAATTTTGGTGTTACCATAAATTTTGAATACATTTTATTGAGATATCTATTAGAAAATGTGTGATAATGTAGAACCATATATTCAAATTAATGAATATTAATCATATCTTCAAAAAAGTGAGGTTAAAGATAAGTTCTTAGACATTGTTTTAAAATAGTGTTATTTAAATGACAATATCTATAGCTTTCATTCTAGAAAGGAAAAAAAAAAGGATGGTACAATACAATAAAAACATGTTGGATTCTATGTAATTTAAACCCAACTAATATTTTTCAACATTTTCTCAGGCATAGAATATATAAACACATCATTTCAAATAGTGTTTAATGCGGATTGTTTTCCAGTAAAGCTTTATTGATGGAGTTAATGAATGTACTAGGAGATAAAGGAATGTGGAAAATACTTGGATAGCTTTTTCAGTTTTATCACTGGAGAAGCAGCTTTCTGTATTAATTCTCCTTTTTCTAAATTGCTCTTATCTCATCATAGGTTTTAGATGTCATACATTTTACCTGGTCTCTAACTTACAATTTATCATTTTGTTTTTTATCTCTGAATGCCTCCTATACAGACTGGATGGTACTGAAACTAACTATCCAATGTTTTAATTTCACTGACGCCCTCGGGAAGCTTCTCAAATTTGTTCTCATATTAGTTCCATTGAGCACAGTCCAGTGTTTTCAGGACAAGAAATATTATTTTTATTATATCCTGCTCATGAAGGTGGGTGCTGAAAATTCTAAATTTAAGAGTGTGAATATTTCTTAATGATAATAGAACAAAGTGAAATTCTGCATAACCAATGTTTTTGAAACTTCATGAAATATCTCTTATTGAAATGAAAACAGTGTCTAGAAATTCTCTTAAATCACCTCAGTTTAAGGCATAATTGTAATTAGGAGATAGATTACTAGCTAGACAAATAAAATAAAAAAAATGCAAACCAACTTCATTCACATATGATACTTAACCTAGATATCATCCAGTCCTTTCAGACCTTGAGAGATCTTGATAGCACCATTGTAAAACTCTGGTTCCAGATCCTGGGAATCTGATTCCAGATCCTGGGAAAGTTCTTTTCCTGATTTTTTTGTTCATTACCAGGTTATTTAATATCTTTATAGCCTCTGTTGCTTCTTAGAATTCTATATGCATGTGACTTTTCTTTTTGCACTGCAATCTCTTGAATATGAAATTTACCACATGCCATACTAAAAAGTATTGCAATTTAAACAAAATATTTGTGATGCTTTTGGAATTCATGGAAAAATTGAGGTTCATGAGAAGTAATATTTCTTGCAATGTAAGTCAGGTAGAAGCAGTTTTCAATGCTTGTGACTAAAATAACCACAGACGAGTTTTTAAAGCTATGTATTAAAACCAATTCCAAATTTATGTATTTCTAAGGAGATACAATATAAAATTTTAAAGTTTGCATATGTTGAGTACCATACACATGGAATAAACAAATATTATTTTTCATTCTTAGGTAGAAGTTCCTAAAAAGAGAGAAACTGCAAACAATTTTTCCTGGAAATGGAGAGGACATACTATTTAATGATATTATGGTGGCTTTGCATTTAAATCTATCAAGCTGACTATGCTGAGATTATTTTCCCAAATTTTCTTTCATGTTACACTGGGACACAATAGAAATTCTTGTGTGAGTTTTGGAGGGCCGAAGTGATACTCATGCTCCAAATGTTCAAGGCACAAAGTTTCAATTGGTCCTCATGGGTTCCAGCACGTGCTTCTGGGTTCTAATATGTGCTTGCTTTTAACGACGTTAATCCTTTTTTCTTTCCAAATTGCCTGATTGTAGACCTCAGTTCCAGCATCATACTCAGAGTCAGTAGCTTTACAGAGACCACTTAACTAACTCCCAATATTGCATGTATAAAAATATAACAGGTATCTTACTATATTATATGTATTAAAACTTGCTTAGGTTTAAGGCATTGATGTTAATGTTTGCAGTAGTAAAGTGGGGACTGGTAGTCCATGGCATGCATGGCCAATAGTTAAACTATCACCGTAAATACTTGAAATGAATTGCATATAAGGCAATGGGTGACATATTCTGATATGATATGGCTATGTCTCCACCCAAATCTCATCTTGAACTGTAGCTCCCATTATTCCCACATGTCATGGGAGGAACCTGGTTGGAGATAATTGAATCATGGTGGTGAGTTTTTCCCATGCTGTTTTTCTGCTAGTGAATAAGTCTTATGAAATCTGATGGTTTTATAAAGGGGAGTTTTCCTGCACACTCTCTCTTTGCTTGCCACTATGTAAGATGTGACTTTGCTCCTCCTTCATCTTCCACCATGATCGTGAGGCTTCTCCATCTATTTGGAACTGTGAGTTAATTAAACCGTTTTCCTTTATAAATTACCCAGTCTTTGGTATATCTTTATTAGCATCATGAGAATGAATTAATACAGTAAATTGGTGCCAGGTAGTGGGGTACTGCTGTAAAGTTACCTGCAAATGTGGAAACAATTTTGGAACTCCATAACAGGCAGATGTTAAAACAGTCTGAAGAGCTCAGGAGAAGATAGAAAAATGTGGAAAAGTTTGGAACTTCCTAGAGACCTGGAGGGCTCAGAAAACAAAAATACATGGGAGAGTTTGGAACTTTGTAGAGACTTGTTGAATGGCTTTAATCAAATTGTTGATATTTATATGCACAATAAAGTACAGGCTGAGTCGGTCTCAGATGGCATATTAGTTCATTTTCACCACGTTGATAAAGACATACATGAAACTGGGAACAAAAGGAGATTGACTTACAGCTTCACATGGCTGGGGAGACCTCAGAATCATGGCAGGAGATGAAAGGCACTTCTTACATGGTGGTGGCAAGAGAAAACAAGGAAGAAGCAATGGAGAACCCCCTGATAAACCCCACCAAATCTCATGATACTTACTCACCATCATGAGAATAACATGGGAAAGACTGATCCCATGGTTCAATTACCTACCCCTGGGTTCCTCCCACAACATGTGGGAATGGTGGGAGATACAATTCAAGTTGAGATTTTGGTGGGAACACAGCCAAACCATATCAGATGGAGATGAGAAACTTGTCAGTAACTGGAGTAAAGAGACTGACAGCACTTTTCCCCTCCCCTAGAGATCTGTGGAATTTTGAACATCACAGACCTGCAGGCATAGGAGGAGAAAATGAGTTTGTGGGATGGGTGCAGAGATCTCCTATTCTATGCAGCTTCAGTTGTTTCAGCTCCAGCTGTGGCTAAATGGGGCCAATGTACATCTCTGGCTGTTGCTTCAGATGGTACAAGCTCCAGGTCTTGGTGGCTTACACATGATGTTAGAACTGTGGGTTCACAGAAGTTAAGAATTGAGGTTAGGGAACCTCCACCTAGATTTCAGAGGATGTATGAAAAGGCCTGGATATCAAGGCAAGTTTGCTATAAAGGTATGGCCATGATGGTTCTTTTCATGATGAAAAGGATGCATGAAAGGATGAAATTAAAGCAGCATGGAAGAGAAATGTGGGGTCAGAGCACCCACACAGAGTCCCCACTGGTGGAGCTATAAGAAGAGGATCATCATCCTTCAAAATCCAGAATTGTACATCTATTGACACTTTGTATTGTGTGCCTGGAAAAGTCACAGACACACGATGCCAGACTATGAAAGCAGCCAAGAAGAGAGGTATACCCTGCAAAGTCACAGGGGCAGAGCTGCTCAAAGCTGTTGGAGCCTACCTCTTGCATCAGTGTGACCTGAATGTGAGACATGTAGTTAAAGGAAATCATCTTGGAACCTTAAGGTTTAATGATTGCCCTATTGGATTTTACACTTGCATGGAGCCTGTAGCTCCTTTGTTTTGGCCAATTTCTCCCATTTGGAGTGTGTATATTCGCCCAATGTTGTTATGTCCATTGTATCTGGGAAGTAATTAACTTGATTTTGATTTTACAGGCTCATGGGCAGAAGGGACTTGCCTTTTCTCACATAAGACTTTGTACTGTGGACTTTACAGTTAATGCTGAAATGAGTTAAGACTTTGGGGGACTGTTGGGAAACCATGACTGGTTCTGAAATATGAAGACATTAGATTTGGGAGGGGCCATGTTGGAATGATATGATTTGGGTTTGTCCCCACCCAAATCTCATCTTGAATTGTAGCTCCCCTAATTCCCATGTGTCATGGAAGGGACCCAGTGGGGTGATTGAATCATGGGGGTGGTTTTCTCCATGCTGTTCTTGTGATAGTGTTAAGTCTCACAAGATCTGATTGTTTAATAAAGCAGAGTTTCCCTGCACATGATTTTTTTGCCTACCAACATGTAAGACATGACTTTGTTCCTTCTCACCTTCCACCATGATTATGAGGCCTCCCTGCTATGTAGAACTGTAAGTCAAACCTCTTTCCTTTATAAGTTACCCAGTCTTAGGTATGTCTTTATTAGCAGCATAATAAAGGACTAATAAATATTCTCTACTATAGAACATGTAAGTGGAAAGTAAGAGTGATGTGGAGTCATCACAGGATCCTTAGGGTGTCACTTTGCCAGCCAGAAACCTCTGTGACTGGTGGCAAGTTCTGACTAAGTATTGGTCATGCTCAGTGGGCTAGTTGTAACAGCAGACTGTGCTCAGCTCATGCTACTAGACTGGATCTCACACCTGTCAAGTGTGAGCCAGGTATGGAGAGGCAAAGTATATGTAAGCAAGTGAGCATGGGGTACAGCCACCACACAGTTAGGCACACTGGTACAGGCAGTGAGGCAGGAGATGCCGGCAAAGATGCTAGCTCTGTGCAAGACAGCAGCTGTACAAAATATACTGCATGTGACTTCTGCTACAGGCACTTGCATCTGGATGAGGGGAATGCAGTGGCATTCAGAAGCTTGGTGACACCAGGAACTGCAGAACCCCAAAGAGAGTGTCAGCCCTGGCTCAGGGAGCCCTTAGATCTGGGATCCTCAAAGGGCTACAGTACTCTCCTTCTTGTTGCCCATACCTGCAATGTTGTAGGCAGTGTGGGGGAGAAGGTGGCATGTTTTAACCCTGTGTGTGTTATTGCTCTTTTAGTCCTGCCATTTGGTGGGTCCTGAGTGCTTGTCCTGTATCCAGAAAGAATGAGGTATGCAGACAGCTGGAGGGTGTGCAAGGTAGAGAGAAGTTTCATTGAGCAGCCTAACAGTTCTCAGAATACCTGACGTGGCTAGGTCCCTTCCGCAGGGAAGTTGTCTTGACATATGTGAAGCCCTCATTGGAAAGAAGATCCAGAGTATGTAGCTCCTATCCGCAGGCAGGTTGCTCCATCATCTACCCAGAATCTGGCTGAGTCTGAGGTTTTTATGCACTTCAGAGGAGAGGAAATACATGCTGATTGATTAATGGGTGGCCACGAGTGGGCCCAGAAAAAGCACCATAAGTTCTCACTCTAGTCTGTGGAACTGAAAGCCCAGTCCCCAGGCTTCACTGGCTTCATGGGAACCCACCCCTTTCTGCTCAGGAGCCTGTCTGCCTCCTGCCTCCATCAACCTGCAGTCCACAATGCCCAGGATGTTCGTGCCAAGTGGTGCCCGCAGACCCACATCAAACTGTCCTTAGCCTCACCTCAGTCTCCCTCCAATGCTTGTTGGCATCCAAAGTCTGGAGGGATCTGAGATGGCAGGAGGGTGGTGTGTCAACATTGCCCCAAGAGTGTGAACACTCAGCCAGGTCATGACAGTGCCTGAGCTCAGCCTCAACCTGGCTCCAAAATCAGAGCAGGCATCAGGAGTAGGGAAAGGCCAGGCAGTGGGAGCAGCCACTTCTGAGCCTGCAGGGGCAGGGAGCTTTCCATGTCACCAAGACTACAGGGATGCCTGGGTCTGCAGCCACAACTGGGCAGCTGCAGCTGTGCTTGGGAGGGTGGGGCTCCTGCTCCTACAGCTCAGAAGAGGGCAGGGCTCCCCTCAGCTCAGTGACTGCACAGCCCTGACTGCACCTCCCCCATTGTAGTTGGCATCATGGCAGTGACAACTCCAGACAGTCTGCTGCTCCCATCGAAATTGGTTGTTTCTGCCCAGGAGAATTTAGGGAAATAAAATATTAAGGTCAGGGCTTTCAGATTTCAACTCAAGAAGACTGAAAGCATCTATGAATGTCCTGAAGCTAACTCTTACCTTTTGTGTCAGTAGAGGTGATATTTTGAGAAGAAAACTCAATAGCTAGTGCTGGAGACTAGAATAATACTGCAAATTAAATTCACAATTTTTAATAAAGCTAGAGAAATAAATAGAAAGAAATCCAAAACTAAAATTTGGAATGAGGACATCTGAACAGATTCCAGTGGAACTGGAGACCTTGAAAACCAATTTTTTTTCTGGGTCTTCTCTGCCTGTAGAATCAGCCCTTCCATCTTGACTGATAAGAATAGTCTACCCTCAAACTGTAATTTATTCCTGTGAGGCAGTTGCCTTTAAAATATTGCTGATTTCTCTTGAAGGTCTTTTGCTACCATCCTCTTGGTGTCTAGATACTTAATCAGACTCAGCTTTCATCAGGAAGATCTAAGATACAATATGGGATCCATGAGGAATTATACGGCACACCAAAATAAGTACATAGTTTTTCAAATACATATCAACATATCCTGGGGAATGTTTGTGGGAATACATGATAAGAGAAAGAGATTAAGATTGAAAGTACATACAGTTGAATTCCAGAATTAGTCTTTTAGCTTGAGAAGCTAATAATGATTCAAATAGTTTGCTTGGTTGGTTGACTGCAGTAAGGATTCGCAGGGGGCCTATACTCAAGATAAATGTCAAAACTTCTTTTTTATAATATAGATCGATTAAGGTATTCAAAGTTTTATGAAATTGCAATGGCAAAGTTTTATCACATGAGACTCGCTAATTGTGAAATACAAGATACAAAATGAATTCACTCTGATTCAGAGCTCCAACATGAAGCCAGGATGCCATTCTAGGATCTACCTCCATGGCTCATAATCTTGGAAAACAGAAACTTGGCATGAACTTCTAAACTGGGCCAAATCACTGCTTCCCCAACATCCTGGAAGACAGGTGAATTTCAAATTTCAGCAGTGCTGCAACTCTGGAATAACAACAACCAATCCTATGGCTCATATACTAAGCCAGCCATCAGCCATCAGCCATCAGCCATCTCCACCAGTGATTCTTTTTTTTTTTTTTTAAACAAAGTCTTGCTTTGGAGTGAGTGCAGTGGTACGATGTCAGATCACTGCAACCACTATCTCCCAGGTTCAAGTGACTCTCATGCCTCAGCCTCCTGAGTACCTGGGATTACAGGTATGTGCCACTGCATCTGGCTAGTTGTTGTATGCTTAGTAGAGATGAGGTTTTACTATGTTGGCCAGACTAGTCTCACATTGTTGGGATTATAGGCATGAGCCACCATACCCAGCTCTACCAACAATTCTTTCAAAACAAATTCTGTAATTACCTTCTTTGTCCTTTTAGAAATTTCTCTCTCTGAAACACAATTTGGCTAGAAGCCAAATGACTCCAGAATTTTCAATTGCTGACTCCAATAAGCACTTTGTCTTATTTCTTTGTAGCTGGTCTCTGTATGCCTCTTCTATCTTGACATAATCTATCTCTATGAGGGTCTAGAGAACGTATCCTTCACCACAACCGTAATAAATTTGTGAGAAAATCCTTATCTTCCTTCAAGAGCTCTGTGGTCACTCTTCTCTGTAGGTCAGAATTTACAGTAGGAACTCCTACCATTAAACTGGGATACCTATATGCATTGGGGATAACAGAATCCCAGTTTGCTGGGGCCAAATGGCAGCAGTTAATCATCACAGACAGGATGATTATAGTTATTGTAATAGACAGTGGAATGAAAGCAGTAATCAGAATAGTCTGACCTGTGGAGACATTTGGTGTTTGCTAGTTGATCATAGTATTTCTAGAGTAAAATAGATGGGCAAAAAATTAAAGTGTTGCTTGATTCGTATAAATGGGAAACCTCTAGGTCTAGTGAACAGAATTCTGACTTGATTAACCAAAGCCAAGAGCCATGATCCCTCATTCATTCAACTCCCTTATCTCAACCAATTCATGGACCCAGAGCTCCTTCAATCAAGTGATTGGAGGGCTTCTTGAGGAATAATCTTCATGCACTGCCAAATATTAATAGTGTTAATATTCTTCCTTGCCTTTCTGAAAGAGAACTGCAGCCATTTTGCAGAATGACAGTGAATTAAGGAAAGGGGAATACCAAGACATTTAACCAGACACTGGGTCTGAACTGAAACTAAGTTATATAGTCACTTAGTCACTGTAGTTAAACGTAGTCAACGCAGAAGTTAATGTCATGTGATTGAGGAAGTTCTGATCTCAATAGGTCCTTGAACCCACTCTATGGTTATTTCTCCAGTTCTAGAATGTGTGATGTATAATTGAAATAGACACAGTTAACAGCTGGTTCACTCGCTACACTGGTTCCCTACTTATAAAGTAAGAACTATTTTGTTGCAAAGACCAAGTAGAAACCATTAGAATTGCTTCTGTATATGTATATAATAAACTGAAATAAAAGCAATATCCTATTTCTAGGGATATTTGCAAATATCCCATTTGTAAAGACTGATGACATCATAAAAACTTGGGAAAGGCAGGGTAGTGATTTCTACCATCAAAGAGAAATAAAGTCAGACACTAGTTAAAGGTCTAGTTTACCCGATTTATTCAATGATAGCTACTATAGAAGGGAAGTAAATCCAATGTAAGTGGAGCTTATCTTTGTCAAAATGAAAGGCAGAAGACTTTGTTTCATTTTTATTTGTATCTTTTGAGGTGAGATCTCACTGTTAAATGAGGAGGTATGTTAAGGGAAAGGTATTGAAGGACTCTGAGGAAGGGATTGGTCCATGTGAACAGGGCATCTGGGTTTGCCAGTTGGTGCCTATCTAGAGGAGAAACACACTTTGCATTTCTCTTCTCTTAGCTTTATGATAGAGTGTAAGTTGGAGCAAGCCAACCTTCGAATTAAGGCCTTAAATTTTTATAAAAACTGGAGGGATCAGCTGTCTCTGTGAATGTCTGCATTTCAAACAGACAACCCCTAAGTTCTTGGAGAAACAGTTCTGAGTGGTTGAAAATTAACCCTCAAAAGGTCAGAGGAAGGATTTATAACTGCAAACTTCTTAAAGTAATTGCTCTAAGAGGGACCTGAACCCCATCAACCAACTATCAGGTTTTCACTATAATAAATAGTAAATTCTCCTGTCAGCATTGAGGCGTTGAACTTTCTCAGGCAGGCATTTTAAGGAAGCCTGGGGTTGGTCTAAGGGCATGGCCTTAAGCTGCTGGTAGCCATGCTCAAGTTTGGTCAAGTCTCAGGGCAGGGATTTGGATGGAGTTGTTACATGAGAGTTTTTGCAATTTTCAATACTACATTTCCCTTTAACCCACCAATTTGGCCTATGTAGAAGATACATGAATCCTGAAGAATGACAATGGGTTACTATAAATTTGATCAGGTGCCTGACTCCTATGAACAGTTGCTGTACCAAATGAGATTTGGGTCCAAGGGCAAATAAATACATCCCCTGGCTCCTGATATGCAGTTATTAATTGGGCAAATTTTATTTCTCTACACATTGTATTAAGTTTCTGTTGCTGCTGTCACAAGTTACCATGAATTTAGTGGGTTAAAACAACACGAATGTATTATTTTATAGTTCCGAGGGTCAAATTCTGAAAGATTTTGAGTAGATTCTGTAATAATCCTTTTGGGAGGCCTTATTGAGGATGAGTGTTATGATATTGTGAAATATATGTTTGAACTTTGTCTCAGTTTCCTGGCATACAACTCCTGAAATCCTTGGAATTTTCTAAATGAGAAGCATTTTTTTTTGTATGCTAATAAGTTGACTGATAATGGCAGTCTCTAGGTAGCTTCAGGTTGGGGTCTGGTCACTGGAAATACCAAGGTAGGATTAGAGGATTGGGACTTTCGGCCTCAACTCCAATCTCTGGGGAGAGAACAGAGCTTGAAGGTTAAACCTCGCCAAGGGCCAATGATATAATCAATAAATCCTCCATAAAACCCCAAAAGGACAGAGTTCAGATGAGCATAAAAATAGCCGAGTACTTTCAGAGGTTCCTGAAAATGGCATGAATGTTCTGTGGTCCGTCTCCCATTTGTCACCATATGCATCTCTTCATCTATAACCTTGGTAATAGTCTTTACAATAAACTAGTGAGTGTTAGTTAGTAAAGGCTGTTTAAGTTTTGTGAGCCAATCTAGCAAATTCATTGAACCTGGGGAAGGAGTTGCGCGAACCTCAATTTACAGTCAGTAGGTCAGAGGCTCAGGTAAAACAAGCTGGGGTTTGCAACTCACAGTAGAAATGGAGCACAGTCTCATTGTTACTGGAAAGGAGCCCGAACCAGACCCCAAGAGAGGGTTCTTGGATCTTGCACAAGAAAGAATTCAGGGCAAATCCATAAAGTGAAAGCAAGTTTGTTAATGAAGTAAAGGAAAAAGAGAATGGCTGCTTTATAGACAGAGCAGCCCCAAGGGCTGTTGGTTGCCCATTTTTATGGTTATTTCTTGATGATATGCTAAACAAGGGGTGGATTTTTCATGGCTTCCCTTTTTAGATCATATAGGGCAACTTTCTGATGCTAGTGGAAGTGTAGCAGTGAGGTCAACCAGAAGTCACTCTGGTAGCTATCTTAACTTTAGTGAGTTTTGGCCAGCTTTTTTTACTGCAATTTGTTTTATCAGCAAGGTCTTCATGACCTGTATCTTGTGCTGACCTCCCATCTCATTCTGTGACTTAGAATGCTTAGAATAATATTCTGGAAATCCAGCCCAGTAGATCTCAGCCTCATTTTACCCAGTCCCTATTTAGGATGGACTTGCTCTGGTTCAAAAGCCTCTGGCATTATGAGAGCCCTCAACATATGGGATCCGATGCTATCCCCAGGTAGATAGTGTCAGGTGAATTAGAGTATATCTAGCTGGTATCCTCTGCAGAAGTGATTATTTGTTGATGGGTAGAAACCTCCACAAACTTCTTGGTAGAGATCAGAAGTCACAGAAGTCTTCTGTGTTGATTGTTGCATTGTGAGAACAGAGGAAAAACCATTTGTTTTTCCCACTGATGTGTATTTTGCATATGAAAGGGCGTGTATGATTAGAGAGTAGAGATTGAACTACAGTCAACAGCCTCCTTCATGGCCTCTAGTGATCCCTACCCTTTGATATCTATGCCTTTATCTAATAACCTCTACTTGAGAGGTGACTTGATTTTATGATGTTTTTCTAATGAATTTAATATGGCATAGGTAATATCACTTTTGAGATTAGGTTATAAAAAGATCACTTTTAAAATCTTGAGTGTTCTCTCCATCCACCTCACCCAGGTCACTCATTCTAGGGAAAGCCAGATAAGTTGTCCTGATGGCACTTGGGAAGTCCAGGGAGAGGTCAGTGTGGCAGGAGATTAAAGTCTTTGGCTGACATTGGTGAGAAACTGAAGTCCGTTCACAACCGTATTGATGAAAGTGAGAGCATTTACTCCACAGTCAAGCATTCAGATGAGTCTGTAATTCTAGTCTAAATCTTAGAGAGGTTTTGAGCCAGAGCTGCTCAGCTACACTGCTTTCACATTCCTGACCCAGAGAACCCATGAGGCTATAAATATTTGTTGTAAACTGCTATGTTTGGGGGTAATTTGTCATACAGCAATAGATAGCTAGTATAAATCCCCTGACAATATTTTCATTCTATCTATATAGATTCCATGTAGTCACAGTGGAGTAGAACCAATCTCAAATGTGGCAATCAAATAAAAAAGAAACCAAAGGAAACAGTAGATGATAAATTGGATGGTGTTAAGAAGATAGAAACTCAGAGAGTCATTGTTCCTTTAAACCATATTAGGACAATTTTCTTTTTTTTCTGAATGAATTGCTATTCAGGTATAACTACAATGTCTTCTCCGCCCATAACTTATTGCCAGAAGTCTATAAAAAATTCTGTGTGGAAAAAATATATCCAGATAATAACTAAATATGACAATTTTTCATCATTTTCTTTAATTTTGAGAACCTAGTTTTACTTTAATAATATTGTTCCCTCTATATCTTTATTTTCAGTCCTAGGTGCCACTACTTCCTCCTTTTTTACAAGTACTTATTTCTTTTTTTAATATATTTACTATTATTAAGTTATTATTTAAAATAATTCTTCCAATACATGATACAACATGGGTTTGCACACACTGGAATTTCGTTCTGTAAATAACTATGTGCACTGTTCATAGGTCAATTTTGATTTACTCAAGTTAGTGGCACAACAGATAATTCGATTTTAAAGTACTAGAATAAAAGAACATAATACACACATATATGTATTGCATATATATTATGTGTATAGTTGTATATTACATGTATTATGCATATTACATATATGGAAATCTAGAGAAAACAATTTCCATGTCAGTCTAAAAAGATAACTTATCAGTCTAAAGAGTTAAATTTCTTTAGAAAATATTATTTAACACGTTGCAAAATGTCTGTTATGTGCCAGACACTTTAGAGGGTTTCTACACAACAATGAACAAAGCAGTGATTCAGTCCCTCATGGAGTTCTAACAAAGAAAGATTCGACTAAATAATAATTAGAGTAATCAAGTAAGTATAGTGTAAGTTATGGGAAAAATTGAGCCAGAAAAATTAGGTCAAATAGGGTGACAAACTGATTTCTAAAGAGGTCATTGGGAAAGGGGACATTGCATAAAGATGGAAAAGGTTTGAGGAGGAGCACTATCTAGATAATAGAAAGAGCATTTCAGGCAGAGGGAGTAGCCATTGCAAATGCTCTAAAGCTGTAGCAGTCCTGGGATATTCACGGAATTGTAAGGCAGGAAACCTCATAAATCCTGCAGGCCTTCTGAGACCATTCTGAGGACTTTGGCTTTTATCCTTTGTAAACAAAACTTTATACATGACTGTTATATTATCTGATGGTGGTTTCCAAAGAATTATGACTTCTGCCACTTTTAGCATAAACTGAAAGGGGAGTGGTAAATTTGAAGTGAGGATACTTCTCAGAATTATGACTATCTCTTAGAATAATTCTGCTAAAGTAACATTAACTGTCACTGTGGAACTAGAATTGAAAGCAGTAAGAAGAAGGTGGATTCTGGATACATTCAAAGAAAAAGTGTTTTGGAAAGACATTGGGTGTAAGAGAGAGGAAAAAATACAATATAACTTTAAAATTTGGAGACAGAGCAAGTGAAGGATGAAATTGCTATCAGGTGAGATGTGTTTATCCGGGTAGTTTTAGAAGGGAAATGAGAAAATTAGTTCCAGACATATTGAGACTAAAACATTTTTAGACAAATGAAATTGCCAATTTGTCATGTCAATTTGGATATGTTTCAAGGGTTCAACAAACAAGCCATAATAGATTGGTAAACTCAGAGCTTTGGGACAATTGAATAATATTTAAAACTGTGAAACTACAGAATAATATTATTGAGAATATGAGTTCAGATGTAAAGAAGATGACCAAAGAATGAACCAAGGAGCTTCAAGCACCGAAGTACAGGAAATAAAGGATATTCTGAAATATAAATTGAAAGTAATAAGTACTAAAATAGACCAGTGAGAAGCTGCTGAGTTGTGATCAAAAAAATAAACTTGGGGGACCAAGAAGATCAGAGTATCAGAAAACTCAAATACTCAAATAATGTGGAAATTCTGGAATAAAAACACATACTCTGGCTTTTTTTTTTTGGCGGGGGGAACCAGTTGTCTTTTTTTAATTTTCTGGAAAATTTGTCGGCTGTATTAACAAAATCATACCTGCTGATGTGGGTGACACCTTAGGCTGCCATGCACTTGACCCCAAGAAGAGACCACCCAAAGCCGTCACTGAGCTGGCAAGCAAGGACAAAGGGACAGCTACCCAGACTCAAGGCCCATTGACAGTACAAGACAGAACAAACTGAATTCAAGGCTTCTCTTATTTCTGTAACACTTTAACTTTTCAGAGACATTCACATTCAATTTCACTGTGTACTCAAATGACCCTTGACATTTCCATCATCATCCACAACTCTGTGATGAAAAATCTGTGAATAAAATGTTAGGCCACTTGCAAAAAGTCAAAGCTCATGTGGCAGAATTGAGAATAAACTCAAGCAGAGGCATTTCACTCTACTTCCAGGGTTTTATTTTCTTGTTCTGTACTGTTTTCAAACTACATAGATGTTCATTTGTTGGGTTCCTGTAGCCAACTCTAATTTTCCAGTCTTTGCTCAATATTCTTTCTGTCCCAAAAAAGAAAAGTTGCTCTTTCTTCTGACAAGATGGCATGCTGCCATTGCAACATCCTCTAATAAACAAACATATCTATTCAATGTCACAACAAATTAGAAAGTACTTATTTCTGTTCAGTGAGCTTGAATGAAATCAATAATCACTGGGGAGTTGCCACTATAATTCATTAGAGCAATTCACTGGCCCTCCATAATCAGCTCAGAGAATGGAGCCAAACTCTGACTTATCTAGGGAGAGGAAGTTAGGATCAAATGTCTCAGCTCAAATGAAAATAGTATCTAATAATCATTACATTACACACTTTTAGACATCAAAGTAAAGTTCTTTCTAAATAATGGAAGAGATGACTTTCGAATCACCTACAAATTTTATTATTTAAAAACTAAATTACAAAGCCATAATCTAAAAAAAAAATGATAGCAATGACTTTTTTTTTTTTTTGTAAATTATATTCTGATACTCTGATCTTGGTCCCCCAAGTTTCCTTTATTAAACAAAACTCAGCAGCTTCTCACTGGTCAATTTTACTACTTAATGCTTTCCATTTATGTTTTAGAATATTCATTTTTTTCTCTACTTTCATATTAGAAGTTCCCAGGCTCATTTTTGGTTATCTTATTTTCTCTATATCCAAACTTATTTTCTCAGTGATATTATTCTGATAGTTTCACAATTTTAAATATTATTCAACTGTGAAAAAATTCTGAACTTATCAGTCTATCCTGGATTGTTTCTGAACTTTTGACTCATACCCAAATTGATATGACAAATTGGCAAATTGGCAGTTTCATTTGTATCTCTAAAACTATTGCAATATTGACATGTCTGGACTGCTATCTTACAATGTACACAAAAGTCAACTCTGTATTAAAGATGTAAACTTAAGCCTTGATAACATAAAATTTCTAGAAGAAAACATAGGAAAAAAGCTCCTTATTATTGATCTTGTCAGTCTTTCTTTGGATATCACACCAGAGCTCAGGCAATAAAAGCACAAATAAGATAGTGGTAATACATCAAGTTAAAAAGCTTCCGCCCAGCAAAGGAAAAAGTCAACAAAATTAAAAAGGAGCATACTGATTGAGAAAAATACTGGCAAATTTTATATCTGATCAATGTTTAATATCCAAAATTCATAAGGAACCCATACAACTCAACAGCAAGAAAAAAACAAATATCAACTTTTAAAAAAATTGGTCAAAGAACCTAAGTTAACATTTCTCTGAAGAATACATAAAAATGGCCAACAGGTATATGAAAAGATGTTCAACATCACTAATGATCAGGAAAATGGAAATCACATCATAATAAAATGTTACCTCACACCTCTTTAGTATGGCTATTACACAAAAGGCCAGAGTTAACAAGTGTTGGTGAGAATGTAAAGAAAAGAGAACCCCTGTACACTGTTATTGAGAGTGTAAACTGTAAACTGTTACAGACATTATAAAAACAGCATAAAAGTTTCTACAACAATGTAACAGATTTTTAAAGTTTTTATTGTAACAACAACAAAAGTATATAGAGAAACATGAATAATTATATGCCTTCTGAACTCAATCCAAAATTTCCAATTTATATTTCTTGAGAAAACCAATGTTACATAATTATAAATTATAGTATTGTCTTAAACATTTTAATATCTCTAAACTGTATGTGTATGCACACATACACATATACAGGAATTCTGTCTTTCGATTAAAATCAGTTTGGTTCAGAATGATACATTCCAAGAGTCAACCATTTTTGTTTAAAAAAATAGGATCATAACATTTAGGTTTAACATACTCTCAAATAAAAGGTCTTTTGGTGTAGTCTAGCAAAAATCTCACCAAGAAAATTGAAATGTGTTATCACTGTCAATCCAGGGGAGTGAGAAAAGTGTCTGTATCATGCATCCAAATATGCAGGTATCTGCCATTACGTGTATAAACATTTGAGTAATTGGTAAATAGTATATAAACCAAGAAATAACCCATGTGAAGGCAATGTTTAAAGATTAAACTTTGACTTTCCTTAAAATTGACCAGACTATTTTATAAACCAATAATTTATTTATTCCTGATTTGCCCTATTTTCCTCTTGCATATATTGTCATAATTGTTCATAAAATTTATTTAAACATCATCAGGAACATTTTGAGATATACGTACATTTTTTAAAATTCTAGTTGACTTTAAATTTAGGGGGTATATTTGGACTTATATTGATCCCATCACCCAGATAGTGAACATGGTACCCAATAGAAAGTGTTTCAGCCCTTCCCCTCTCTATTTCTCCATTCTTTGGGATTACCCAGTGGGTACACTTTCTGTCCATGTATACTGAAGGTTTAGTTCCCAATAATAAGTAAAAAAGTAATACATGGTTTTCAGTTTCTGTATTAGTTTGCTTAGAATAACGGCCTCCAGTTGCATACATGGTGCTGGAAAGGGTGACTTCTTTTTTATGGCAGCATAGCAGTCAAAAATGTGTATATACCATATTTTATTTGTACAACCCACCATTCATGGGCTCCCAGATTGATTCTATGTTTTTGCTAATGAATAGTGCTACAATGAACATATGGTTGCATGCATCTTTTTTGTAAAATGGTTGCATTTTACTTTGGGTATATATCCATTAACAGGCTTGCTGGATCAAATGCTAGTTCTATTTTTAGTGCTTTGAAAAATCTCCAAACTGATTGTAATAGTTAATATTGAGTGTCAACTTGATTGGATTGAAGGATGCAAAGGTATTGTTCATCGGTGTGTCTGTGAGGGTGTTGCCAAAGGAGATTAATATTGAATCAGTGGACTGGGAAAAGCGGACCCTCCCTCAGTCTGGGTGGACACTATCTAATCAGCTGCAAGTGTGGCCAGAAAAAAAAGCAGACAGAAAAGCATGGAAAGAGGAAACTGGCTTAGTCTTTTAACCTACGTCTTTCTTTCATACTGGATGCTTCCTGGCCTCAAATATTGGACTCCAGGTTCTTTGGCTTTGGGACTCTTCAACATTCAACTACACACTGAAGGCTGCACTGTCAGCTTTCCTACTTTTGAGGTTTCGGAATTCACACTGGCTTTCTTGCTCCTAAACTTGCAGACAGCCTATTGTGGGACCTCACCTTGTGATCTTGTGAGTCACCACTCCTTAATAAACTTCCCTTTAGATATACATTTATCCTATTAGTTTCCCTCTAGAATACCCTGACTACTACACTGATTTCCACAGGAGAATGAACAGTGGATAAGCACGCCCTTTTCTCTGTAGCATTGCCAACATCTGCTATTTCTTGACTTCTTTTTTTTCTCATGGTAAATTACATCTTTATTTTACAACAGTGAAAACTTAATAATAGCTATTTTAACCAATGTGAGAGGATATCTCTTTGTGATTTTATTTGAACGTCTCCAATAATTAGTGATGCTGAACATTTTTTTGTTTTTTGGCCACTTGTATGTCTTCCTTTGAAAAGTATCTGTTTGTGTCTTTTGCTCACTTTTTAATTTGTTGTTGTTGCTGTTGTTGTTCTTGTTCTTGATTCACTTAAGTTACTTATTGATTCTGGATAATAGTCCTTTGTCAGATGCATATCTATTTTCATTCTGTTGCATTTTTTGGGGTGAGGTTTCATCATAAGTTCTTTACTGGACCACTATCTAGAAGAGTACTTCCTAGATTTACGTGTAGAATTTTTATAGTTTGAGGTCTTTTTTTAAGTCTGTAAATAATTTTGAGTTAATTTTGTATGTGGTAAGAGGTAGGAGGTCCAGTTTTATTCTTGTGCATATGGGTAACCAGTTTTCCTAGCACCATTTATTGAATAAGGTGTTCTTTCTCCATTGTTCATTTTTTTCACTTTTGTCAAAGATGAGTTTGTTGTAGGTGTGTTGCTTTACTCCAGAGGTCTTTATTCTGTTTCATTGGTCTACGTGTCAACTGTTGTTCCAGTACCGTGCTGTTTTGGGAATGGTAACCTTGTAGTAGAAGTCAGATAACATGATGCCTCTAGATTTGTTCTTTTTTGCTAAGGATTGCTTTGGCTCTTCAAGCTCTTTTGGTGGTTCCATATGAACTTCAGAATAGTTTTTTTTTTTTTTTCTATTTCTTTGGAAAACTATGTTGGTTGGTAATTTAATAGAAGCAGGATTGTATCTGTAGATTATTTTAGGCAATATGGTCATCTTAACAATATTCTAGTTTTGATCTTTGAGCTTGCTAGCCCTTGGATGGAGGTTTTGTGGGGACATTTTTATTGATGCTGTTGTTGTTGTTTTCTGTTTTGTTTTGTTTTGTTTTTTCTTTTTTAATAGTCAGGTCTCTCTTCTATAGGTCTGCTGTGGTTTTTTTCTGGAGGTTCACATCAGGCTGTATTCATCTGGTTCACTCATGTGCCTGGAGATGTCACTTGAGGTGGTTGAAGAACAGTAAAGATGGATGCCTGCTTCTTCCTCTGGGATCTCTAACCTGAAGAGGCATGGACCTGATACCAGTGGGAACACTCGTGTATAGGGTGTCTGGCAACCTCTGTTGGAGGGTCTCTCACAGTTTGGTGGCATGAGGAACAGGATACATTTAACAAAGCACTTTGGCTGTCCCTTGGTGGTGGGGTATACTGTGCTGGGGGAAACTCACTCATCTGACCTGACCAAATTCCTCAAAGCTAATAGGAAAGACTAATTCTGCTGGACAGTGGAGATTACGGCCACCCCTCTCCCTACAGGCTCAGGCTCAGGAAGATCAGAGTTCTTCTGAACCCTTGGCTGAAGTTGGTGGAGTTAGTGCAGGGAGGCCCCACCCAGTGAGAATGGATAGGTTAGAGTCCAGCCTGAAGAGGCAATCTAGCTGCAGTCTCCCACAGCCAGTGTGTTGGCCTGTGGGGAATATCTCTTAGGAACCAGCCCTCCAGCCTCCCTGGTTCCCTGGGAAAAGCATAGCCTGAAGCTATAGAGATGGCTGCCGTTTTACCCCTGCCATGGTCCCCTAGGAGCTTAGACTGTTAGGCTTCTAGCAGCCTCAGTGTTGGCTGCCACCCTTCCCCCAAAGAGCTCATCTAGCTTAGATGGCAGACAGCTGCAGCTGTTGTGATGACTGCCTTTCCCAGTCCCCTCCAAACTTGATAAACTTAGGCAGATTCTAGCTGAGTGGCTGTTGAGGATCTGCATGGCTCCAGGGTTGGGACCCTAGGCCTTGGTGACATGGGCTCACAAGTGGAATCTTCCAATCTGTGGATTGCACAGTTCTATGAGAAAGGTGTGGTGTTCAGGCCAGGTAGCACACTCACTCACTGCCTCCCTTGGCTAGAGGGTGGGGGCTCTGCTTCTCCATGTGACTCTCAGATGGGCCACCCTACTACACTACTTTTCCTTCCTCTCTGTGGGTCAGGCCAGCCACCTAGTCAGTCTTGATGACAGAACCTGGATACTTGATTGCTGGTGCAGGATTCACACATTGTTTTGGTTCTTTTCAATGGGAGCCTCTGATTGTCACTGCTTCTAGTCCGCCATCTTGGTCCTGCCCTGACTGCCTTACTTCAAGTAGCATGATGACTTCAAGGTTCATCCATGTTCACATATGTATGAATTTCCTTCCTTTTTCAGGATAAATAATATTCTATTGCATGTTGTGATGGTTAATATTGAGAGGTAATTTGATTGGATTGAAAGATGCAAAGTATTGTTTCTGGGTGTGTCTCTGAGGGTATTGCCAAAGGAGATTAACAAGTGAGTCAGTGGACTGGGAAAGGCAGCCTCACCCTCAATTTGGGTGGGTACAATCTAATCACATGCCATCATGGCCAGAATAAAAGCAGACAAAAGAACGTGGAAAGGCTAGACTGGTTTAGTCTTCTGGTCTACATCTTTCTCCTGTGCTGGATGCTCCTGCCCTGAACAGTGGACTCCAAGTTCTTAACCTTTGGGACTCAAACTGGCTTTATTGCTCCTCAGCTTGCAGATGGCCTGTTATGAGACCTCACATTGTGATTGTGTGAGTCAATATTTCTTAATAAACTCCCCTTACATAAAAATCTAATACACATGTGCACACTATGTTTTGTTTACCATTCTTCTTGAAAATCTGTTTGCTTCTACTTTTTGACTATTGTAAAATATGGCATTATGAACTTGAGCATACAAATATCTCTTCAGGCCTGTTTAAAAATAGTGTAGTGATTTCTAAAAAAATAAATAAATAAAAATAAAAATAGAATTATTATTATGGCCTAGCTGTTCCTCTTCTGAATATATACCCCATTGAGGTATATATAGTTACTGTACTATTTTTTTATTCTCATCAATAGCATACAAGGGTTCCACTTTCTCCACTTCCTCACCAATACTTCTTTTCTTTTCTTTTCGTTTCGTTAATTGTGACAATCCTAATTTGTGTGAAGTGATAAGTCATTGTGGTCTTGGTTTGCATTTCCCAAAGGATTGGTTATACTGAGAATATACTAATGTGTTTCTTGGCCATTTGTATATCTTCTTTAAAGAAACATCTATTCAAGTTCATTGCTCATTTTTAATTGGATTTTTTTGTTACTGTTATTGAATTTTAGGAGTTATTAGTATATTTTGAACAATAACCTGTTATCAGATATTTGATTTGCAAATATTTTCTCCCATTCAGTAAGTTGTTCTTCCACTCTGCTAATTTTGTCCTTCGATGCACAAAAGTTTCAAATTTTAATATAGTTCAATTTGCCTATTTTTACTTTTATTTTGGTACATTGGTGTTATATTTAAGAACTCATTGCTAAATACAGTATCATGAAGCTTTTTGCCCATGCTTTTTTCTAGTAATTTTGCCACATTAATTCTCATGTTTAAGTCTTTGATTCATTTTGAGTTAATTTTTGTATGTGGTAAGGTAAGAGTTCACCTCATGTGGATATCCAGTTTTTCCAATATCATTTGCTTAAAAGAGTATTCTTTTTCCTGTTGAATGGTCTTGGCACCTCTGTAGAAAACATTTGATCATATATATGAAGAATTAACTTCTGGGATATCTATACTTTTTCATTGATCTATATGTCTATCTTTATGCAGATACCATATTGCTTTTATTACTTTAGCTTTGTAACAAGTTTTGAAATTAGAAACTATGAGACTTCACACTTTGTTATTTCTTAATATTGTTTTGGTTATTTAGGGTACCTGACATTTTACAAATTTTAGAATCTATTTTCCTCTTCCTGAGTAGAAACAAAATTCAAATTTTTATAAAAATTGAATTAAATCTGTATATTGCTTTGAGTAGCATTGCCATCCTAAAAAATATTGTCTTCCAATCAATGAACGTGGAATATCTTTTCATTTATTATGTTTGTTGTTTAATTTTTTCAGCAACATTTTGTACTTTTGGGTGTATAAATCTTTCACTGCCTTGGTGCAACTTATTTTTTGGTATTTTAAGTTATTTTATTCTTTGATATGA
Organism: Saimiri boliviensis; assembly: GCF_048565385.1. Classification (NCBI taxonomy): domain Eukaryota; kingdom Metazoa; phylum Chordata; class Mammalia; order Primates; family Cebidae; genus Saimiri; species Saimiri boliviensis. The sequence continues at coordinate 53,878,181 of NC_133451.1, forward strand.
GACCAGGTAGGTATTGTAGTATAAAGTTTATCCTAGAATCATCTATGTTGCTAAAAGGGTCTTGTTGGAAATTCTGAGTCTACTCTGCTCATCAGAGGTCTTAAAATTTTAATCAACCTGGTCTCGTGGTGTCATGCTTATATAAGAATCACCCGCGTGGGTAAATGAGTGGTTCTGGGAATTTCCAGACGCACTTCTGTTCATCTGAGCTCTAGGAAGCTGCATTGGTAGTTCTCTCATGAACCCTCTGGAGTGCCAATTTTTGAGCCTGTTGGTGTATCTCTCCCTGGAAATTCACTTAAGTCAGTATATAATTATTAAGAACTTTTAATTGCAGAAATAGGTCAGAACCACAATTTAGAAGCAGTCTATTTGAGAAATGCAACATTTTTGACTTGAATGAAATGGGGTTTACATAATTTTCATAATTGTGGGCATTACTAATTATATAGGCAATGGAATTAACCTAAATGCTGGCATCTGACAAGTCTGGATTCAAAACCATCAGGCGGCACTCAGATCATTTATTCATTTATTTTTTTAAAAAAGTTAGTGCAAAAATACACAGTTTATTACATTGTCTCAATTTCCAAATGGCACAATATATATAAAGGGTCTGTGGTAGGCGGAGTTTCTGGGAATTCCCAAGATTCCATTTAATAATCAGCAGCACCTGTGAAAGTGATAAGTATGTTATCTTCTATGGCACAGTAGATTTTTAAAAAGGATAAGTTATCCAAATGAGCCTAACTAATCCCATGAACTCTGAAAAGAAAACTTTCCTTGCTTGATAACAGAACAGTTAAGGAGAAGAGGCAGACAGAGATTTGAAGCCTAAGGAGAATTCAACACCCTGTTGCAGCTTCAGACTTAGAGGAGGACACAAAAGAAAAAAAATTGCAGAGGGCCTCTAGGAACAGAGAATGATTCCTAGCTGACCAACAGCAAGACAAAAGGAACTTTAGATCTAAAACTGCAAAGAACTTCATTCAGCTGACATCTGAATGAGCTTAGAAGCAGGTTCTTCCTGTAGCCTACATATTAGTGACCAGTCTAGTCACCACTTTTCTTTCAGCCTTGTGATATCCTAAGAAAGCTCGCAGTCATCCCAGCTGGATTTCTGACCTACAGAATTGTGAGTTAGCAAGTGTGTGTGGGTTTTAGGCCACTAACTTTGTGGTAACTTGTTATACAGCAATAGAAACCTAATATACGGTCCCAAACAACATTTGCTCATTGAAAGTGTTCAATAAAGGTTAACTCTCTTATTTTTTCTGTAAACGGTAACATTTTTGTTTCCCACACAGACTAGTTTTACTTATATTTACCTAAAAGAACAAAATTCTTAGCACGCAAGCCATAACTGAAATCCATTTTCCTGAAGAATATTATGTGATCACTCCAGGGCCAAAGTATATATATTTCTCTTTGAACTATCATAAGTTTTGTTTCTATCTTTTCATCACATTAACTGTATTTTGATGTTTATTATAATTGTGTGTGGCTATCTTACTTCCAGAACTAGACTGCACATTATTTAAGAGCATGACTGAGCTTTATTTATCTTTATTTTTGATTTAATCACTTGGTACCACAACTTGTACACATTTGCATCTCTTCAAATATTTATTGGGCAAATATATATTTACTGATTCATTATTTAAGATAGTCTAAATCAAATACGTTCAATTAATCAAACGATGTCTTATAGATGAAAATATAATTTTCAGTGGTGTAATTACCTGATGAAAACTTATGGCATAAATATCTGCTCATAAATAAGAGGAAAAACTATATATAAAATAACCATTGTTAATTATTCTATTTTGAGTCCACCATTTCATTTGTAGCTGTTCTATTGATTTATTTTCTGTCTTTCAGGTGAACTGATTTTCTAGCTGCTCCAAGATAACAGGTGTCCCATAAATGTTAAACAAGAGAAAAAGCTTTGGTAAAGTATCTGAAACATTAAGATTAAAGCTTTGATGTGAAGAATTATCTACCCTTTGAAGAGGGCCAAAAGTCATCAATAATCATTATAGTACCTTAGAAGGGGAATGTAATTTAAAAACATTTGTCAAATGCTCTTTAAAAAATACTACGTTAATATTTGAAAGTTGAAAGAGTTTAGAATCTAAATGTTTTCCAATGCTTTATCTTGTCATTACTTCTCAGAAGCTTTTAGAAAGGTCATTGACTTATATGTAAGAATCTCAAAGTTTACATTTTTTTCTTTGATAGTTTTAAAACCTGAAAATAAACATCCAGGAATAAAGTTATGTTAGTTCTATTTATAAAATTTAGTGTTTAAAGGTAGATTTTTGGGTTAAACAAAATGATGAGAAGAAATAGCAAAGTCAGGATATTAAATAAAAAGTGAGAATTCCTGCTTAACACAGAATGAAATTATGTATTTAGAAAGGTCAAAATTCAAACTTTCAGAGGGAATTTACTATATATTTTAAATAAAGTAGTAAAGCAGTCATATTTTTATTTTGTTATTAAAATGAACCATTTATGACTGTAAATGACATTTTAAAACTTTAGATATTGCTTTATAAAAGATATGTAGATTAAAATACTTCTCACTTCTCAGTCCTACTTTTTTTTTTTTTTTTTAAAACAGAGTCTTGCTCTGTTGCCCAGGCTGGAGTGCAGTGGTATGATCTCAGCTCACTGCAACCACCGCCTCCTGGGTTCAAGTGATTCTCCTGACTTAGCCTTCCAAATAGCCTTCCAAATAATAAATTACAGGTGCCTGCCATTAAGCCCAGATATTTTTTCTTTTTCTTTTTTTTGTATTTTTAGTAGAAACAGGATTTCACCAGGTTGGCCAGGCTGGTTTGAAACTCCTGACCTTGAGTGATCCTCATGTCTCTGCTTCCCCAAGTGCTGAGATAACAGACATGAGCCACCACGCCTGGCCCAGTCCTACTTGTCTATATTCCTAAAAGTTTAATTTTGAGGGGAAGCTAAACATCAATTTTAAACCAATTGGTTATAATGTTTGACAATAAAAATATGGTTTAGTGTCACTTGGGATCAATTTAGCTATGGTAATTCTTTCAATTATAGCATTCCTTAAAATAAAAATAAATGATATACATGTATACATAAATTCATATTTTTATTTTAATCTTAATTAAAGTACAATCATATAAGAAAAAGAAGAAGACAGGTAAAATCTATAGTACTGTAACCAACCTAAATAATATTGGGTATTTTAACAGCCAAGGATGTTGTTGAGTTAAAGAAACAAAAAGAAAAAAAAAATACTTGTGTTAAAGCAAAGAATGTACTTAATGATTAAACAAAACACATAAAGATTGAAGAAAAGGTTTGGATAAAAGACTGAAAAAGAATAATTTATTTTTATCTGAGTATCCTGCAGTGATTTCTGCAAATGTAAACCACTTCATAAAATAGTGAATATTAATATTACTGCATGTTTAGGAGAAAAAGAAAAAAACAAAATGTAGGTGCAAAATCTCAGAGGAGGCATTGCGTGTAAATGAAAACACATCTGCAGAAAGTTACAATTAGCCTTTACAATTAGATTGTTACAATTAGCCTTTCTGAAAATTAATGAAAGGATAATAATAATAGTAACTAAATAAAACCAAAGTCTTTTTTAGTTTGTCTCTTTATAATTTGCAAAGGGTTTAGTAATTAAGATGACATTCACAGGTCACAATTTATTATTAGTACTATGTTGATAAAAATTATCCTTATCAACATATGCATAGAACTTTAAAGTCTACAGAAAATATGTGTACAAATATATATATATATATTTATATATAATAATAAATGTACAATAATTTCTCACTTAACTTTGTCAATAGGTCCTTGGAAACTGAAATGTTAAGGGAAATGACATAAACAGTTTTTTCTTATTAAGTTTGTAAGAAAACTACCCTGAAGGACACTATTAAAATACTCACTGTATATCATTTTCCTTAAAACAGGAGTTTCCAAGAACTTATTGATGATGTTATGTAAAGATTTACTATTCATAAATATAGATCTACAGTTTTTTTACATTTGGATTATTACCCTGACATTACAAATAAGAAAACATAGGTTCAGAGAGTCAAAGTGATTTGACTAATAATATATGTCTTAGTCTGTTTGGACTGTCATAACAAAAATATCCTAGACTGGATGCTTATACACAGTAGAAATTTATTTCTCACAGTTCTGGAAGCTGGGAAGTGCAAGATGAACAATTTGTCAGATTTGATGTCTGGCGACCACCTCATGATTCATAGGCAGCCATCTTTTTTCTGTGTCTTCACGTGGTGGAAGGGATGAGGGAGCTCTCTGGGGACACTTTTACAAATACTTTCTCTCAGTTAGCCAGAGCTACATTCCTTCAGGAGATTCTAGGGAAGAATCTGTTGTTTTACTTTTTCCAGCTTTTACAGGGTCTCTTCATTCTTGGCTCATAAGCTCTTTCTCTATGTTGAAAGCACATCACTTTGATTTCTACTTCTTTCTGCCTCCTTCGATCCCTTATAAGGATTCATGTGATTACACTGGGCCTAAGAATCAGCCTGCCTAAGGTTCACTACTGCCACCAGTAGTATCCATGTACCCAGCCCACAGGCCCAAAGATTGGCCTGCTTGCTGTCTGCTCATAGCACATCTGGGGTCCTCCAGCACCAGCACTGGTATCTACATATGCTGCCCAAGGGCCCAAGGACTGGCCAGCCAGAGCAACCACTGGCACTGACTACCACCCCTCCTCCTCCAGTGGCAGGGCTTCTCCATGTCTTTATACACTGCCAAGGGCACAAGGCCCAGCCTGTCCAGTGTCTCCTTTCCTAGTAAAGTCACTCCATAGTCTTCACAAACAAACATGGACTAAAGCATTGAGGAACTAGCAAATATTGGTAACATTGACTATAGCTGAAAAAATTATACAGAACTACAGTAATAAATCCACTATAGAATCAAGGACTAACACTATAGGATCAAAGACTAACACTGTAAGAAAAAGTATTACCCTTACAAATCTACTCCATAAAATTGGAAGAGGTGACTGTTAAACCAGATGCACAGATAACAATGCAGGGACACACACACACACACACACACACACACACACACACACACCAAAGAAAGGAAAGCAACATGACAATCTCAAAGGAATAAAATAATTCTCCAGAAATAGACTCCAAAGAACAAGTAAACATATGTAATTCCTAAAAAATCATTCAAAATAATGATCTTAAAGAAACTCAGTGAGATACTGGAGAACACAGACAGACAACACAAAGAAAACAGAACGAGAAATTCAACAAAGAAACAGCACAAATTCTTAAACTGAATCATAAAAAAAATGAAAATAAAATTGAGAAATTCAACAAGATATTATATCAAAAAAAGAATAGTTTTTTTTTTAAACTTGAAGACAAGTCTTTTGAAATAACTCAACCAGACAAAAAACAAAAGAAAAAGAAGAAAAAAAAAATACTAAAGTTTAAAAAACCCACTTGACATATGGGACATTATTTAAAGAATAAATATTAACATTTTGAGATATCAGAAAAAGATATGGAAAAAGGTATAGGGCTACTTACTGAAATAGTAGCTGAAAACTTCTCAAGTCTTGGGAAAGAAATAGAAATCTAGAGAGGGAGTTCAAAAATTCCCAAATACATTCAATTCAAAAAGGTCCTCTCTGAGGCACATTTTAACCAAACTATCAAAAGGCAAATGCAAAGAGAGAATTGAGAAAGAGAGAATTCTAAAATCAGCCAGAGAAAAGCATCAAGTCACATATATGAAAATACCCATCAGACTACCAAGAGATTTCTCAGCAGAAATCTTTGACTTAAGGAGAGAATGGGATGATATATTCAAAGTGTTAAAAAAAAATAACTACTAAACAAAAGCACTATACACACAAAGCTATCCTTCAGAGATGAAGCAGAAATGAAGTCTTTCTCAGACAAGCAAATATTGAGGAAATTCATTACCTCTAGAACAGCTCTGAAAGAAATAACTAAGGGAATCCAAATCTGGAAGTTAAAGGACATTATCTACCTTTATGAAAACACACCAAGCAGAAAACACACAGGAGTATAAAACATGCGATATAACAGATATATAAATGCAAAAGAGAAGGAAATCAAATGTTATCACTACAGAAAATTACCAAACCACAAATATAAATGATAAGAGAAGAAGAATGGAACAAAGAATTTATGAAAAAATCAGAACACAATTAACAAAAGGACAGGAATAAATTCTCAACTGTCAATAACAAACTTAAATGTAAATAATAGAAATTCCTCAATTAAAAGGTGTAGACTGAGTAAATGGGTAAACAAGACCCAACTACAGAGGTGAACTCACTTTACCTGTAAAGACACAGATAGACTAAAACGAATAGTTGAAAGACTTTTCACACAAACAGAAACCAAAATTGTGAAAAAGTAGCTATACTTATATCAGACAAAATAGACAGTAAGTCAAAAAACATAAAAGGAAAAAAAGATGCGGATTGCATAATAATAAAGGGATTGGTACAAAAAAAAGGGATATAGCAATCATATATTTAAATGCACCCAATAACAGAGTGCTCATATATAAAGCAAATATTATTAGATCTAAAGAGATAAATTATCCCAATATGATAATAGTTGAAGACTTCAACACTCCACTTAACAAACTGAACAGATCATCTAGCCAGAAAATCAATGAAGACTTAAACTGCAAATTAGGCAAAATAGACCTAACTGACATTTTATAGAGCATATTATTCAACAGCTAGAGAACAAACATTCTTCTCCTCAGCACATGAAATATTTTTCGGGATAGATAGACCATATGTTAGGCCACAAAACAAGTCTCAACAAATAAAAAAAAATGTGTTGAAACAATATGGCAACAGGTATGTGAAAAGGTGCTCAACATCATCCATCATGAAAGAAATGCAAATTGAAACTACAATGAGATAGTTTCTCAACCTAGTTAAAATGGCTTTTCTCCAAAAGACAAGTGATAACAAATTCTGGCAAGAATGTGGAGAAAAAAAAGAGTTCTTATATACTCTCGGTAGTAATGTAAATTAGTATAGTCACTATGAAAATAGCATGGAGGTTCCAAAAAACTAAAAATAAAACTACCATATGATCTAGCACTACTGAGAATTTATCCAAAAGAAAGAAAAACAGTGCACTGAAGAGATATATGAGCCCCTATGTCTATTGCACCACTATTTACAGTAGCCAAAATACAAAACAGACCTAAGTTTCCCTCAACAGATAAATGAGTAAAGGCAATGTGGAATGCACACACAATAGCATACTATTTAGCCATACAAAATAATGGAATCCTATCATTTGTGTCAACATGGCTGAACCCAGAGGACATCATGTTAAATGAAATAAGTTAGGTGCAAAAATATTTATGCTGCATGTTTTCATTCTCACTTTTTATGTGAGAGCTAAAAAAAAAAAAGATTTATAGAAGTAGAGAATAGAATTATGGTTATTAGAGGCTGTGAATCCTAGGGAGGAAGGGAGGTTAGGGATAGAATTGTTAATAGGGGAAATAAATTCTAGTTTTCCATAGCATCGTGGGGGTAGATATAGTTAACAATAATTTCCTGCCTTTTTTCAGGAAGCTGGAAGAGAGAATCATTAATATCCTCAACACAAAGAAATGGCAAATGTTTTAGATGATGGATATGACAATTATCCTAATTTGATTATTACACATTATATAGATGTATCAAAATATCAGTCTCACCCTGCAAATATGCACAATTATTATGTGTCAACTAGAAATAAATGGAAAATAGTACATGATTTTGTATATCAACTATACCTCAAGTGTTTAGTATACAATAACTATGGGGAGTATGATGTATCATTTTTTCCTTGATATAAAAGTGTCAAGTGCACTTAGATATTTGAATTGTTCTAATATAATTCAAATTTTAATTAACTATAAAATTATTATTGTCTCAGTTTTTAAGTTTTAGTTATTTTCCCCCTTATTATCAATCTTCCTCTGTTCCCTTTATTATATTTAGTAAATGTACACTAGTTAATGAAAACTCTAAAATTACAGGTGTTTTAAACCCTGAGAAGAAAATTTCATTAAAAATAAAATTTCTCAATTAACACAATACAATAATGTTCTCCCTGTTCTTAATAATTTAGGCATAGTGCTATAGCACATATTTGCTATTTGATCATAGCTTTGAGAGTTAGAAATAGAATTGAACACTATCAAGTAACTAAGCATATGTAACCTTTTTTTTTTCCATGTATGCTTCTCCATTTCTTTCTATTTCTCTTCCTTTTTCCTACCTTTCTTCTCCCTACTTCTGCTTCTGTTAAAAGTTAATAATCGTTAACACAGGCAAGTGCTATAGCTATATAGAAACACTTTGTACTGAGTTATATCCAATTTCTCCAGACTGTTTTTCAGCTTCAGAAATAAATCAGCATTTACATTTAATGAAATCACTATCAGAATTTGAAAATATCTTTTACATTCTGTGGGGAAGCATTAGAAATAGCAGTTTAGCAGTGACACTGTCTCAGCACTTCCATTTTCCTTCCACAGAAACAGCTTAAGGGTTTTCTGGTAAAGCAAAACACTTTTTACCTCTGACTTAAGTTTCCAACTGCCCTGAAGCTAAGGTTAAACTAGGAAGAAGAGTATTGATTCACATTTCATATGGGAGCTATCTTTGGACTGCCCTTGGCTATGTATCTGAACCATTTAATGACAGTTCCCACCAGATCTTAAATGAACCTAGAGACCTAGTTAAGTAGATGTCATACTCAAAGCTTCTGGGTCTTTGTTTTAACCTAGAATATACAAAAGATGACCCATGTTGGCAATTTGTCAGAGTCATTCTTGAATGTCAGTTTCTTGTATCAATGTTGCATCATGTCTACAAGATAAAATGGGACGCGCTGAGACCACTGAAACAAGTGACAATTTCTCCATATTGTGAGCAAAGAGTATTTACAGTGTTTATTTGCATGGGTCAACTTGGCTAGGCTATGATATTCAATCAAACAGTAGTTTACATATAATGGTGGAGGTATTTTGTAGATGTGATTAATATCTAAAATCAATTAAGTTAAAGAGGTGACCCTTGATAATTTGATTGGGCCTTATGCAACTAGTTGAAGACCTTAAGAGCAATACTGAAGTTTCCCCAAGGAACAAAGAATCTGGTCTCAAGATTATAGTATCAGCTCCTGCCTGAAAGTTTCTAGCTTATTCACCTTGTCCTGCCAATTCTGGACTTGCCACACCCACAATTACATTAGTCAATTTCTTGAAATAAAACTCTTTATTTCATAGATATAGATATAAATGTAGAGAAGATGATATACATATTATTGGTTTTGTTTCTTTGGAGAGCACTAACTAATACAGTATTAGTGACACAACACTCAGCAAAAGCAGTTCTCTGCTGGAAAGGAAGATTTTAAACTGATATGCAAAGCATCATCTAGCTTGTGTTTTTTTTTTTTTATTTCGAATGTAATCTTATTAAAACAACGCACTCGCAAAATAGGGCTGACATTTGGCTTCAAGTTTTTTTGTTTTTTTGTTTTTTTCTCATGATACTGGGATTACATGATATGATTTTGACCAAAATATATTATGATTCACAGGAAAATAATGGGACTCTTGGGTATTTTATTCCACTTTCATTGATTTTTAGTGTCCTGTAGTTCTCTTTTACTCCGCAACTCCTTAATTTTTGTATTCATAACATTTTCCCTTAGTTTCTTTGATCATATTCCTACTATTTATATTTGACCTATAGTTCTTAAACTATTATTTTACTTTCAACAGAAATAAGAAATTAGTTTTGTTTCATCTGTAAAATGTAATAGTTTTATAGTACTATCTAGAAGGCCATGTTAAGAAGGATTATATTGTCTGTGTCTCTGATCAGTAGGAACAACTGATGATTTTGATAGTTGCCAATGATGTGTAAAAGACAGGACAAGAGGAAATGCAGTGACTCTGGAACATCATAATCTATACAAAGATGCTAGAAAAATCTTTTTTCACTAGCCCTGACCAATCTATTGAGCTCCAAACCTAGATCCAATTACTTATACATTTTTTATGAAAATGGTACTATCACCATTCTACTCTTCTATGAATTCAAATTTTCTAGATTCCACATATGAATGAAATCATGTGATATTTATCTTTCTGTGCTTGACTTATTCTACTTAACATAATGTCCTCTATTTTATCCATGTTCTTTTTAAGAGGCTAAATAGCATTCCACTATTTTAGTATACACTAAAATAGTATATTTACCACATTTTAAACTCATTCGTTTCTTATAAATGTATTAAAATATCACAGTGCATCTCATCAATATATACAATATTTTCAGTCAATTAAAAATTAAATAAAACAATCCACCACATAAACAGAACCAAAGACCAAAACCACATCATCATCTCAATAGATGCAGAGAAGGCCATAGACAAATTTCAATAGCCCTTTATGCTAAAAACCCTCAATAAACTAAGTATTGATGGAATGTATCTCAAAATATTAAAAGCTATTTATAACAAACCCAGAGTCAATATCACACGGAATGGGCAAAAAATAGAAGCATTCCCTGTGAAATCTGGCACTAGACAAGGATGCCCTCTCCCACCACTCCTATTCAATATAGTAACAGAAGTTCTAGCTGGAGCAATCAGGCAGGAAAAAGAAACAAAGGGTCTTCAATTACGAAAGGAAGAAGTCAAATGGTCTCTATTTGCAAACCACATCATTGTATATTTAGAAGACCCCATTGTCTCAACCCAGAATCTCCTGAAACTGATAAGAAACTTCAGCAAGGTCTCAGGACACAAAATCAATGTGCAGACATCACAAGCATTCCTATATACCATAATAGACAAAGAGTGAATTCATGAATGAACTCCCATTCACAGTTGCTACAAAGAGAATAAAATACCTAGGCGTACAACTAACAAAGGATGTAAAGGACCTCTTCAAGGAGAACTACAAACTACTGCTCAAGGAAATAGGAGAGGATACAAACAGATAGAGAAACATCCCATGCTCATGGTTAGGAAGAATCACTATTGTGAAAATGGCCATACTGCCCAAAGTAATTTATAGATTCAACACTATCCCCATCAATCTACCTATAATCCTCCTCACAGAACTACAAAAAATCACCTTAAACTTCATATGGAACCAAAAGAGAGCCTGCATAGCCCAGACAATTCTAAGCAAAAAGAACAAAGCTGGAGACATCATGCTACCTGACTTCAAACTATACTACAAGCCTACAGTAATCAAAACAGCATGGTCCTGGTACCAAAACAGAGATACTGACCAATGCAACAGAACAGAGGCCTCAGAGGCAAAGCCACACATCTACAACCATCTGAATTTTGACAAACCTGTCAAAAACAAACAAAGTGAAAAAGATTCCCTGTTTAATAAATTATGTTGGGAAAACTGGCTAGCCATGTGCTTTCTGTGAAGCATTCTGCTTCCAGAAAGCAGAAACTGGACCCCTTCCTAACACCTTACACTAAAATTAACTCCAGATGTATTAAAGACTTAAGCATAACACCATAAAAACCGTAGAAGAAAACCTAGGCAGAACCATTCAGGACATAGCCATAGTCAAGGACTTCATGACTAAAACACCAAAAGCATTGGCAACAAAAGCTAAAACAGACAAATGGGATCTAATTAAACCCCAGAACTTCTGTTCAGCAAAAGAAACAATGAATAGCATGAACTGGCAACCAACAGAATGGGAAAAAAAAAAGTTGCAATCTACCCATCTGACAAAGGGCTAATATCCAGAATCTACAAAGAACTAAAACAGATTTACAGCAAAAAAACAAACAAACCCATCCAAAAGTGGGAGAAGGACATGAACAGACATTTTTTTCAAAAGAAGACATATATGAGGCCAACAAACATATGAAAAAATGCTCATCACTGGTCGCTAGAGAAATGCAAATCAAAACCACATTGAGATACCATCTCATGCCAGTTAGAATGGTTATCATTAAAAAATCAGGAGATAACACATGCTGGAGAGGATGTGGAGAAACAGGAACACTTTTACATTGTTGATGGGAGTGTAAGTTAGTTCAACCATTGTGAAAGACAGTGTGGCAATTCCTGAAGGACCTAGAAATAGAAATTCCATTTGACCTAGCAATCCCATTACTGGGGATATAGCCAGGGGATTATAAATAGTTCTATTATAAAGACAAATGCACGTGTATGTGCATTGTGGCACTGTTTACAATAGCCAAGACCTAGAACCAACCCCAATGCCCATCAATGATAGACTGGCCAAGGAAAATATGGCACATATACACCATGGAATACTATGCAGCCATAAAAAATGATGAGTTCATGTTCTTTGTAGGGACGTGGATGAATCTGGAAACCATGATTCTCAACAAACTGACACAAGAACAGAAAATCAAACACTGCATGTTCTCACTCATAGGCTGATGTTGAACAATGAGAACACATGGACACAGGCAGGGGAGCATCCCACACTGGGGTCTGCTGGTGGAGGCCCAGGGGAGGAGCAGTGAGGGGTCAGGAGGTGGTTGGGGAGGAAAAATGTGGGGAGAAATGCCAGATATATGTGACAGGGGATTCAGGCAGCAAACCACATTGCCATGTATGTACCTGTGCAACAATCCTACATGATCTGCCCATGTACCCCAGAATCTAATGTACAATAAAAAACAGAAAAAAAAATTAAATAAATGTGTAAATTGTTCCACTTTCATTTAGTCGTGCAAATCAGTAAAGATAGTCATTTAAGCTCTTCTTTTTATATACCCTTTATTCTTGCTAACACTAAGCCTTGATAATTCTGCCTTCTCAATATTTATCTATCCACTCCTCATATGAAACGTTGTATATATTCCTATCATAAAACTTAATTAAAGGATACTTATTTTTAAACTCTCCCACTAAACACTCTCTTAAGAACAGACATTCAGATAAGTCTTTGCATATCATAGTGGCTAAAATAATGTATGACATTGAAAAAGTTATCAAAACATATTTGCTAAATATGTGGACATCCTTTGTAACTGCTTTTCCACCCCCCCCCCAAGATTAGATGTAACTGAATCCCCACTCTCTCCATGTTCTCAATTTCTTTGAAATACTTCCTAAAAGGTACTAGATAACTTGTTTGCATTTATTTGTAATCACTATTATCGCATACTCGTACATGTTAAATTATGCATACAAATCACATCACAAATCGTTCCTGCATCACTTGCACTCAGGGCAATTTCTGATTTTTATTGTCTCAAGAAAGGCTTTGTTATAGGAAAAGTGAATAAGAACTCTTTGAGGAAAAGAGGAATCTGGAAAGGTGCTTGTGGTGTGGAGTTCAGATCGTTTTCCAGGTACAGAGAATGGGCATTGCATTTGTTTTTTGTTGTTGTTATTTTCAGACACAGTCTCACTCTGTCGCTAAGACTGGAGTGCAGTGGTGTGATCATGACTCACTACAACCTCTGCCTCCTGGGTTCAACAGATTCCTGTGCCTCAGCCTTCTGAGTAGCTGAGACTAGAGGTGTGCACCACCATACCCGTCTAATTTTGTATTTTTAGTAGAGACAATATTTTCACTATATTGACCAGACTGGTCTCCAACTCCTGATCTCAAGCTATCTGCCCACCTTGGCCTCCCAAAGTGCTGGGATTACAGGTGTGAGCCACTGAGTCCAGCCCACAGTGTGTTTTTTATATTCAATTTTATAACTTTTAATCAGAATACACATATAGGTGTTCTCAGTCAGATATAAATTTGTTATAATTATTTAAATGATAATAACTTTGCCCGGTTTTCACCCAAGTTAATGCAATAAAAGCTGGATGAAAAACTCAAGTGTATGTGTGACAAGACACTCCAAAGGTGAGGAATGGAGATAATGAAATTTCTCTGCTTATATTCGAGAGTAGAAGGAAGCTGGCTGCCCTTTTCCTCTCAAAAGGAGGCACAAAATTCAATGCCTCTTCTAGACTTGTTGAAAAGGATTGTAGACACGAGGAGAGCATCACACACTGGGGTCTGTCAGGGGGAAATGGGGGAGGGACAGCGGGGGGGTGGGGAGTTGGGGAGAGATAGCATGGGGAGAAATGTCAGATATAGGTGAAGGGTAGGAAAGCAGCAAATCATGCTGCCATGTGTGTACCTATGCAACCATCTTGCATGTTCTTCACATGTACCCCAAAACCTAAAATACAATAAAAAAATAAAAAATAAAGAAAAGCATCCTAGATTTTCTAACCATTTGGAATGTGAATGTATTTTTCTAAGAGCCAGATACACCCCTCTGTTCCTGAATTTTAATATCTAGAGATATCACCAAGACCCTGGGCATCATTTTCCCCTGAAATAGAAATACATATGTCTGGAGCTAGGTAAATCTCTTTGGAGTTCTTATAGTAGCCAAGCAAGTGAATGTTAACCTCTTAAGGCCTGCTTTTAGCCCAGGGGCTCATGTTTTTGTGAAATTTATTCAGAAAGCTCCAACTCTTCAAGAACACAAAATATTTTGTATATGCTGCTGTCTGGCTATAATCCCTCAAGATACAGTCACCCAAGTAAAGTGTGTTTCGAGGAAGCATAGTTGAATATGGGGATGTGAACTAAAACAAAAGTGTTAGAGCTTGAAGGCCTTTGGAGGTAGTTGGAACACAATAAAAATCTCTGCTGAGTAGAAAGGTATCTGGGCAACTTTACAAAGGTTGCTTAAATAATTAATGTAAGTGAGAAGAAAACTACATGATTAGAATGAATTAAAAATAATTCTAATAACAGAATATCGTAAAGCTTACACCCCAACACACTCTTTAAAATTAGTTCTAACAGATGAAAATTCTTAAATAAAAGCATTAGTAAATCAAATCTGGTGCTACATCAAAAGAATGATGAATGCTTACTTAGAATGTTTTATTCCTGTAATGAATAAAAGACAGTTTAAAATTATTAAATCTATATAATTGAACACAACAATAATTCAGAGTTGAAAATAACTTCTATTACTACTAGGAACCAATACATTAGTTTAATGAACCAATTATAAAGTCTCAGAAATGGAAAACTACATATGACTTTGGTACCAAAATAGAAAAGCGGATCTGTGGGATCAATTAGAAACCTCAGAAATAAATGTGTGTGGGGGGTGGGGAGAAGGGGTGTGTGCATGTGCATGTTTGTATGTATTTAGTATAGATATACAAAAAGCTAGATCACTTAATACATAATTTAGGGCCATTAATTACCTCTGAAGAAAATAAACTGAAAGTCTTACAGTAGATTATATGTAACAAAATTGCAGAAGGAATAAATAATTGAATATCAAATAATTTAAATTATTAAAAAACAAGAATAAATTGTGGGTTAATATTTATCCTGCTTGACTTTTCCTAATAAGACATCAAAAATCGAAGATAAAAAAACAAAATAAAACATTATTAGCATAGGCCAAGAACAGGTTGAGAAGGACATTTGCAATATATGTGACAAGAGAATATCAAATGACCATAATATTTAAACTGTATAGATATGTCAAAGAGAAAAACTGAAAAACAGTTATAAGAAAATTGAGAAAAGAGCATGAACAAACTTTTCAGAAGTAAAGAAATTTATGTTCTACATAGAGTGTATGTAAATACGAATTAAATACGCTTCTCCTCTAATGTAGTTATATTATCATTACTACATTTACATTAGAGGAATCACATCATCACCATTATCATTGTCATCGTTGAAATTACCCACCTTTGCAATTGTTTGAAAGTAAAGACTTTTCTTAATGTTGATGAGAAGAGAAATAGAAATAAATATTCTACAGGGTAATTTCCAAATATATATAAAAAGCTTGGAAAGTGGACATTCTTTACTTCCAGAGAAGCATTCTTTGTACATTACCAAAGATTTCAACAAAGACATAAGTTAAATATCTGGCAATGATTATATATAATTGTATATGTGTGTGTGTGTGTGTGTGTGTGTGTGTGTGTATACACAGTGCAATACCATAAAGCCATTAATAATCCCATGTTTGAGGACACTTAACCTTCATGAATAAAAGAGTAAAAATAAAAACCGTTTAAAAGTAATGGATATACATTTTAATGGACAATAAGAATATCTTTTATAAAGAGTTAGAACAAAATGTAGTTATTTGTGGATAGGAGATTAATGGTTATTTCAGTTTTCTTCTCTTTCCCCTTCTTCTCTTTCTTCTCCCTTTCTTCAATACCCAGGCCTCAAACTGTTCTCTCCTCTCTTCCCTTCCTCTCCTCCTTCCTTCCTTCCTCCTCTTCCCTCCTTTCTCCCCTTCCCTCCTTCCTTCCTTCCTTCCTTTCTCTTTCCCTTCCCTTCCTTCCATCCATCCTTCTTTTCTTCCTTCCTTTTCCCTTCCTTCCTCCCCCTTTCTCTTCCTTTTGTTCTGTTTTATACTTCACATATTTTTTTCAGTAAAATTAATTAATTTTTTTCACAAACAATTTTTAATATCAAATCATGTTTAAAATATTATTGGGAAAGATAACATGGGGCATTTGAAAGAGAATAATATATTTTTGAACAAGCATCTTCCTGTAGCAGTAATCACGTCCTTAAAAGCCTTCCAACCTAAGGTAAAATAACTTTAAAAACCTATAGTAACCTGGAAACCATCATTCTCAGCAAACTGACACAAGAGCAGAAAATCAAACACCGTATATTCTCGCTCATAGGCGGGTGTTGAATAATGAGAACACATGGACACAGGGAGGGGAGCACTACACACTGGGGTCCGTTGGGGGGAAATGGGGGAGGGGCGGGGGGGTGGGGAGGTGGGAAGAGATAGCATGGGGAGAAATGACAGATACAGGTGAGGGGACAGAAGGCAGCAAAGCACACTGCCATGTGTGTACCTATGCAACAATCTTGCATGTTCATCACATGTACCCCAAAACCTAAAATGTAATTAAAAAAAAGTAAAAAAAAATATATAAAAAAAACCTATAGTAACTTCATCTTTATTCATGTAGTGTCTAGATTTTGTTTCTATTTATTCACAGTGGAAAAATATTATTTGTGAGCTGAGTTGAAGGTATGTGATAGGCTATAGTAGATAAGGTAAGAAGAATCCTTCTCATAGGCTTTGATATTTAACAAAGAAGATCATATTTTAAAAAATAGACAGATGCCACAACCTACATATTAATACACATGCATACACACATACATATATAGAGAGAGTTGCATATTTGTGTGTGTATATATGTGCTCAGACACCCACATGCACGTAGATCACATTCATGACCTCATTGAGTTAGTATCTCACAGAACCATTTGAGGAGATGCATAGCAATTAGACACAGGTAAGCGACACTATATTTGTATTAATCTAATGCAAAAATTTAAGTGCAGTTTAATGTTTGTAGCACAAAATCCTTAAGCTTTCAATTGCTTCATCAATCTCCAGAACTTAACTTGGTTAATAACCATAACATGAAAATGTAGAAAAATAAATTGATGTGCTTGCAGAAGAAGATGAGTTTACAGAAATACAGTTTTTTTTTTTTTTTAAAAAAAAACAAACTAATGTTTAACAATAAAAAAAAGTGAGAGAATATTCTCGGCTTTCACAGCTTCACTCCTTGTCTGCTTTCGTTATTCATACTCCCTTACTTGCTTCTCAGTTTCTCTTTGTAAATCAGCACTGCAAAAGAGTATTTCTTAATCACTTCACTTTTTTTTTTGAAAAAATGTTAACATATTTAGTTATGAGATTCAATTAAAATATTTTTACCTAGTAAATACAAGTGCTAAGTAATTTTACCTTCATCATTATTGGTGAACTATCATCATTTGCTAGTAATACTTAGATTACATACGAATATTTAACATCACATATTATAGTGTAATAGTACACTATTATATACACATGAAATATTTATACCTCACATACTCTTTACTCTCTTGAGTGAAATTTCCAATGTAGAATATTAAGATATGTCAGCAATTCTATAATTCCTAATATTATACTACACAGCACATATACACAGACATGTCCAAATGCCTATCTGGACAGCAGAGCTGATATACTGACCATGCAGGCAAACACTCGAAGCTGTTTTCTTCATTTTAGAATGACCATCACATCTTTGATGTGCACAAAGTCCTTAAAAAAATAAGTTGCTGAATCGACAGCTTGTTCTCAAATATAGGCTTAAAAGAAATTTATTCTATTGTTATATATAAGTGGAACATTATAGAAAGTCATGGAATGGTAACTCCTAGTAGAGCCTCTAGGGCACACAGTAAAGGAGTCTTTTCATCCTTTTCTACAGACACCCTTGAGATGATGTCAAGGTATAATTCAGTTTAAAAATGAAGTTTAAATTCACATTTGTTTGATATAATTTCAACTGTTGAGACACTGCTCCTCAGACTTTTCCACTGATACATCATTATTAATGAAAAAGAGAAGTCCTGAGAATGTGCGCTATTGCCTAAAGAAAGATCTGCATATACAAAATGCATTTTCATGAATTTTTGCATTCAATGCCATAGAAATCTGGCATATGCTTTGGGTAAGCCACCATCCATGCTATTTATCACAGTTTTGGAGAATTTTTAAGATATATTTTCTGATAATAACCTGGCAATCACATGTCACACTTTATTTTCTCTGTTCCCCAAATGGTACACACACAGTAAAAAACAGGAACACCCATATTCATTGTTGTATAGGGAAAAAAAATAAACTCTGATTTTACAGATGAGGAATATAATAGTGAAGAAATTATGTCTCTTTAAAACACTAACATGTCTAACAAGTGATGATTTAGGGGGAAAAATGTCCTCTGCAACTCCAGCCACTCATCATCCTACAACACAAGCAAACAAAATTCCACAGGGGTTATCTAAGGAGATGAATAAATGAGAGCATTTGAGCTGAAATTCAAAATACTAACAGAATCACAACTATATTTCACAGAGAAGAGGAGGCAAAACATGTCGGGCAGAAGTAAAATACATCAATGCCATTGAATGAAATATTGAAAACACTGTCCAAATGCTCTTGTACCCAAATTTCTCTTCAGCAAATGAAGGAAACTAGAACTCCACTTCTTGTTAGACCTACATGTAAAGCACCAAGAGTACACAGTAGTATTCTAGAAGTTATGCAAACCACAGCATATTCCAAAATATTAACTTTATTCAAAGATCTGGAGAAGTGCATGATTACAGGCATGAGCCATCATGCCTGGTCTCATTTCTGTACTCATGTATCCAAAATATATTTGTTTATCAATTAATATATGCTGATATGGTTTGACTCTGTGTTCTTACCCAAATCTCATCTGAAATTGTAATACCCACACGTTGGTGAGGTACCTGATACAAGTAATTGAATTATGGGGGCAATTTCCTCCATGGTGTTCTCATGACAGTGAGAGTGAGTTCTCACAAGATCTGATGGTTTAAAAGTGTTAAGTAGTTCCCCACCAGCTCTCTCTCTCTCCCGCCGCTTTGCGAAGAAAGTGCTTGCTTCTTCTTCACCTTCCATCATGATTGTAAGTTTCCTGAGACCTCTCAAGGTATGTAGAACTTTGAGTCAATCAAACCTCTTTTGTTTATAAATTACCCTGTCTCAGGTAATATCATTATAGTAATGTGAAAACAAACTACTACATATGCCAAGAATGGTGCTACATCCTTGAGGCTAGAAAAGTGAACAAAATTAAGTCTTTCTCTTTATTGAGCTTTTGCTCATGTGTACGTTTGTGTCTACATATATATATTTGATGGTGCACATAAATATGCTCTCTATTGGAGTTGGGAGGAGAATCTAAAAATAAGTAATTTTGAATTAGAAAGGGAAGAATCCTACATTTTTATATACTAGGTCTCACTACTAAGAAAGTGTGAAAAATTGAGTAAGTGTATGACATGATAATTTATATGCCATAGAAAGATAATTCTATAAAAAGATAATTCTATAAAATCTATAATATAGTTAAAAATAAAGAGAATAAAAAATGAAAGATACATTAAAGCTTGGTCAACTAATTGTTAACTATTATAGAAGTATAAAGAAGTAAAAAGGATAAGATCTGAGATTGAAAGGGCAAGCTTAACACGTCAGGCAGCAGAGTTGCCAAGAGCCAGAGGGAACATTTGATGTTACTTTGCCAGAATCTAGACATCAAGAGCAGTGTAGATAAGGAAATTAACTCGGTTTACTACTAGCTACTTTACTTTTGGCAAATTCCTGGGTGGGCTGATGTGGTCCTCTATTTCCTGAAAGATATATACTCACGGAAACTAAGGTAGAAAAAAAATCCTCAAGAAGGTCAACTAGGTCATATATTCCTGAAAGACCAAGTCAGATATATATTAAGACTGCTAGACTTAAAAGCTCTACTATTACCAATGACCTCTAAAGGCGAACTTTTAATAGAATAATAAAATATGCTCTCTAAAACAAAGATCTTTTTTTCTACTTCCAAACCTTGTGAGTATTCCATCAGTCTTCTAATCATCATGATTTGGGGACATAGTATAAATGACTGTTTAATAAATGGAATAATGATCCAATAGAAAAGGGTTAAGAATTAGATTAGATGTAAAAAAATAAGAGAAATGATATAGTATAGAATTTCCAGCATAAGACAGCAAATACAGGTATTATTAACTAAACAGTATAGATAAGTCTAAAATTACAATTAAGTCTTATTTAGCGATAAGTAAGTCGGTGAATCTAGACTTAGTTATAAGTAATTAAGTAAGTAACCCAGTTATAAGCAAGTCTAGACTTATCTACACCTATCTTACGGATTATCCTGAGTTGAGGAAAGGTTTTGGGGACTAGGAAAACTTTACTATAAACACAGCCAGAAAAGAAAAATCAATTAGAAAGGAATTTGGGAGAGATAGAATACAAAAGAAAGGACCAAAGAGAGGCAGAGGATGCAAGTGGAGACCATCTTAAGAAATAGAAAACTCTCTCATTTCTATTTCCAGTGTTGTATTGAGTATAGAGGATTGAATAAGAAACCTAAGCTTTCCAAAGGCTTTTTGATATTTTTAACATTATTAAGTTTTTTGTCAAGCATCAGACATAATTTCAAGGTAATCAGGCCAATCAAACCTTAGAGCCATGTGCCCAGGGAGATCAGTAAATTTCTCTTAAGGGAAATTTTTAATGACAAGACAGATAGCCATCTGATAGACTCCATTTGTTTCGATTGCTTCTGCACCGTTGGAAAAGGTGACTTTGAGATTGCTTCCAGCTCTACATTTTATGATTCAATTATTCATTTAAACCATCAGAACTAACTGTAGAATAATAACTCAAGCAAATCATAAAACTATGGTCCCTAGGTTGTAATCAATTTATGTGGGGTCTAATGTTTCAAACAAATAGCTTTTATTACAATTATGAACATACACATTATGAAACTAGATATGACTTATACTTTATTTGAACCCAAAAATTACATTGTAAAATTCTCATTTTGTGAGACTTACAATTTCTTATTATTTTCTCACCCTGTCAGAGCTCTCAAATTAGTATACATCATTTATATTTCTAGTATATGTTAAAAGGTTAGAAATGAAATTATTAAACAGCACATTATTTGACATAGGTATTTCAATTTCATGTAACACCTGTTGCACCCAGTGCTTGTTTTTTGTTTGTTTGTTTGTTTGTTTTGTTTTGTTTTGTTTTGTTTTAACAGCTTTTTAATCGAAATGTGTAGGTAGTGATTTTTAAAAGTATATAGAAGCTGCCCTAATTTATCATTTTTTAGCTATTGGATCTCCCATGGATTAATTTTGCTAGCGATTTTAAAGAGTGAAACAGTAATTACTTGTATAATCTTATGGTACCTTTTAAAATCATTAATGGAAAAGGCCAATATTTAATCAATTATCCATTAATTACTTTAGGTTAACTGATACAACTAAGTACAAACGTAAGGTAGTAGACAATTTATCTTATGTTTTAACAAAAATCTACAACAACATTCTCTTTAATAATTTTAATATAGATTTGAAGGAAAAAGAACCTGATAATTATTGGTATATTTTACATATATATTTTTAAAATTCATGTATTTTATGTTTAGCAAAATATCCTGAAGTGCCATTGACAATAAGAATGTTTAATTTTTTTTCAGTTTGTTCAAATATATTGGTGCCTAAAACTTATATTATGCAGACAGGTTATACCACATCATATTTCATGTTGGGGACAGATATAAGTGATTTATTAAAATGGCACAACCTAAGTCCTTGTTTCAAATTGAAATATCCCCTGGCCAATCATTGAATAAACTATATAGAACTATTTGATGATTATTGATATCTATTTTTTTTTCTTTGCTAGTCAGATTTCAACACTGGGACATTCAGGGTTCATTTCTTACTTGTGCAAATCCCTAGAACCTACCTTGCCTCATTTCTAACTTACAATTCTGATATCTGAAATTTTGTCTCTATTGAATTCAGTTTCATAATCTGCATATGTGGCATGACCACGAGCCATCATTAATTGCATGTCAGGTGAGTATCAATTTTAAATAGCCTATGAGCACCTTTGTTTCACTAATAGCTTTTTGACTCACTAACAAAAGCAACATTAGTTCTTATGGATAAGGTTGGTAAAACATATTTTCATGACAAGAATAACACATAATGTTAAAAAATCAAACACAACAAAGAGATAAAATTTAAAAATGAAAGATAGTTCACTACTTTATTGAATACTCCTGAAGTGACAATTTTTGCTCATTGGGAGTTTTAATTCTACACTGACTAATATTAAAAGTAATATCCTTTTCACTTCAATCAATTTTAGGCAATATCTATGGACTCTGCTTTAAAAGATGAAGATGACTTTATTTCTCATCCCTAGTTTTTAGTAGATACTCTGGTAGTGGGAGGAACTGCAATACAGAAAATCTGGATAACTAAGAAAGCATTATTTTAAATAGGACTTGATTTTCTACACATTAAGGAAAATATTCAATACTCAATAATGAAGAAGGTGCACTGCTTAAGCCATGGAAAGTAGTAGGATAATACAGTTCACTTTCTAACTAGAACAAAGTATAAAATCTACAGAATTATAAATATTTTAACGCCCAGAGGGCTTTGTTCACTAAGTAATGTAATAACAAAACTGCAAGAAGAGACAAACTCTTTGTAGGAGGGACAGACACCACATTGCAACACCTTTGCCAAATCCATGGAAAGAAGAGGAAACCACCATACACTCAAGTCACAAGTGCTAACCTGACTTTGTAATATTAATGCTTAAGCCCCAAGGAGTAACGGGGCTTATCATTTCAAATCCCTGTGAACCCTAGAAACAAGGGAAGTATGTATTTATCACTTACTTTTTTTCCTGGACTTTTCTTGAATGGTGAGGGGAAATTTGGAGGAGGGTAAGTCAGGAAAACAGAGGAAATGCAACCTCAGCATTCCAGGCACATGGCTCCAGCGTTAAGTCTGAGGGTAGAAATAAAAACTGAAAAAAACATGTTCATACCATAGACTTTACACTGGAAGCAATAAAGCAGTTGTAAAGCACAACTGAGGGTGACGGGAACATCAAAAGTACACTCTTTTAAAGAGATAGAGGGGCATAGGGCCTATTTAAGTCTGGAGGCAAAATAAGAACATAGAGAATAACCCTCTCTGTACTCCAGGCCTTAGACGAAGTGCCAGAAAAATTTACCTATTGCTGCTCAAAGACTAGGGGAGCTGACAGAGACTTACCAACTAGAGCACAAGTGAGTAGAGTCTGACTACTCTGTGCACAGGGCTCTACCTATTACTAAAGGGAGGACCCCAGCACCTTTCTCAAGTTTGAAGGCCAAGCAAAAGAATTAAAAGACTGCATGACTACTGAATGCTACTAGAATAAGTTAATATCAAAGTCCAAACCAGCCAAGCAACAATCCAGATTGATTGAATTCTCCTCACATGAATTGCCTGACAGATGCAAAGTCTCCTGCTTTCTGGATGTAAAAAATATGTAAGTCACTGCTATTCCTGCACACACAATGTTTGACATTCAATAAAAAATAAGATATACTAAACAAAGTAAACATGATACGTTGGCAATAGACAAAAAAGTCACTAAAACCAAACACAGATACTTTGTTCCAAATGTTTGAATACCAAACAGGGCCATGAAACCAGTGATAATAAATGTGCTAAAACATTTAAGCAAAAAGTAAACAATATGGCTGAAGAGATCAAGAATTTTAGCAGCTACCCATACCACATTAAAAAATCCAAATTGAAATAACAGAAATAAAACACATGACATTAAAGATTAAGAATTATTTAGCAAGCTTAATAAGAGAATAAATATACAGAATCATCATTTTATTTGACAACAAGTCAATAGAAATTATTCAAACAGAAACATAAAGATTATTTTTAAGTAATAAAAAGGAACAGAGTAAGAACAGTTTGACAATATTAAACTACCTAACATAGGCATAACAGAGTCCAAAAAGAAAATAGAAAAAAAAATGACAATAAAATATTCAAAATTGAGAATTTCTAGGTTAAATAAAAGATCTATTTAAATAAATTCAGAGAATTCCAAGGAGGATAAATAAAAGAAAAACAAGACTGGGCAATCACAGCCAAATGATATTTGCTGAAAATTAACAATAAAGAGAAAATCTTAAAAATTATAACAAGAAACAGTAAGAATTACAAACTGCTTTTTATGAAAAACAATGGATACCAGAAGACAATTACTGGCAATTTTTGAGGCTGTCAACCTAGAGTGTTACATTGACAAAAATATCCTCCAAGAATAAATGTAAAATCAAGACCTTTTTGACAGCAAAATATTAGAGAATTCATTTTCAACATATACAAAAAGTACATTTTTATAAAGGTATATGTTAACAAATTTTACTACATAAAAACCTGCTTAAAATTTTGCTCATTTGCTGTTTTAATTTAAAAAAAGTTACACCAACAAATACACATAATTACTAAAAAAAGATATTTAAAATACAAATAACTGAAAATGGTTAGTATTATATGGAGAAATTCCACACATGAATAAGAAAAGGGCCAGCAATGCAAGAACTAAAAGATTTTAGATTTGAAGTACCAAAATAAAATCATCTTATTTATTTGATTATTTTATTTTCATTTTGTTTGTATGTGTGAAATTTCCATGGAGAGATTTTATGACCTATATGTTACATTTAAAAACTTTTCTGTAATTTTCTTTTTTGCTGTTTGACCTATACTCTGGAAGATGTCTTAGTTTTTATCACTTTAAACATACATTTGTTATTTAGGTCTGGTTATTTCATTTATTCAGGCCTTAATTTTCTTTTATTTCAAAAACAATGTTCCAATTTAATAAAACCTCTTTTGCTCTTTGTGATTGCTCTTCAGAGTCACCTCTTCTATTTAATAAAATCAACAAATTACATATTTAGTAAACCTTAAATTTTCTTTAAGACAAATCAACTTTCCTCATAGTCATCTGAGCCACTAATATAGTTGGTTTTCCACAATTTAATTTTTACTAATAGGAATATCCTTAATACATTGTTTATCTGCTGAATATCCTACTCACATTTTTCAGTACTCATTTTTGTAACTACATTAATAGTGCTTATGTTCTCCAAAATACTCTATCTAAATTTGCATGAATTGTTGAAACCACACTTCTTCCTGAAAAAGTTGTTTCTATAATTGTCATATATGAGACAGTTTTTGATAAATGAAATATTTGTTTTTCCTTTTGAAATTCCATCCTTTTACTTTTTTACTTTTGTTATAATATTTACCTACTTAAAATCATTCCGTGATATGTGCCATTACCTAAAAAAAGTAGCAAAAGCAAGATTAACGTTAGTTTTTCATTTATGTAACAATTATTCATTGACCACATGCTGTGTTCAAAGTACTATAGCAGACACTGGGTATACAGAAGTGAACAAAGGAAGACATAGCTAGTCCGTTAATGTGTATATATACTCTAATTGGAATACAAACATCAAACAAGAACACAAACAAATACATACAACTAATTTCTAAGCAAAGATATCAAAAAATAAAATAATAGAAAAAATTCTCTTTCTCACCCACAATATAACCCAATATTTTTTCATAATGCAGTTAACATGTTGAAAATATCTGACCATATTAATTAGCTCACAATTGTGTTTTTGATAATTACTGAAGAACTCTTGACAATTTTTTTAATTTGATAACATATCTTTGAGTGTTCAAAAATATGTCAAAAAACTTCATTTTTAGGGATAAACATGATTTATCTATGTGACCCAGTACAATATAAAGCTTATCCAACAAAAAGAGGTACTGTAATAAATTCTATTAGAAACTAACTTTAAATATAAATCTATGGAGAGGTTAAAAGTAGAAAAAGATCTTGGCCAGTCACAGGTGGCTCATGCCTGTAATTCCAGCACTTGAGAAGCTGAGGTGGGCAGACCGTATGAGCCCAGTAGTTTGAGACCTGCCTTAACAACACGTCAAAACCCTAGCTCCACAAAAGTACAAAAACAAGTGGAGTGTGGTGGTGCACACCTGTAGTTCCAGCTACTCTGGAGGTAGAAGTGGGAGGCTAACTTAAGCCTGGGAAGCAGAGGTTGCTGTGAGCCGAGATCATGCTACTGCACTCCAGCCTGGGCAACACCGTGAGACACTGTTAAAAAAAAAGGTAAAAAAATTAGAAGTTTTAACTGTATATGAATTAGTCCATTTCCACACTGCTAATAAAGGCATATTCAAGATTGGGAAGAAAAAGAAGTTTAATGGACTAACAGTTCCATGTGGCAGAGGCAGCTTCATGATCATGGTAGAAGGCAAAGAGGAGTAAGTCATGTCTTACATGGATGACAACAGGCAAACAGAGACAATTTGTGCAGGAGACTCCCATTTTTAAAACCATCAGATCTCGTGAGACTTACTCACTATCATTACAACAGCACTGGAAAGACCTGATCCGATGATTCAATTACCTCCCACTAGGTCACTCCCACAACATGTGGGAATTCAAGATGAGATTTTGGTGGAGACACAGCCAAACCATATCAATATAAAAACAAACATTAAAAAACATATAGCTAAGCTTAAAATAATTGAAGTGATTATATTAATATCAGAAAAGTAGACTTCAGGAATATTATAAGGATAAACAATACATTTTATAACATGAAGAGGAAAATCCACCCAAAATATATATTTGAAATGTCTACAAAATTTTTAACAGAATATCAAAATACAGAAAGTAAAAAGTAACAGAATGAAAACAGGAAATATACAAATCCACAATTACAGTTGGATGTTTAAAATCACCTATCTTAGTAACTGCTAAAATAAATAGAAAATTAAGAATTTAGAAGCCTTTAATAATATTATTAACCAAATCAAATTCTCTAAGCCATCACTTTGTGAGAATAAGGCAAACCTAATGTAGAAAGAATGTATGTAGAATTGAAAAATGTCAAAAGAGTGAAATAATATAAGAGCAGACATCAATGACATTGAAAATAGACAATAGAGAAAATAAATAAAACCAAAAATTTGTTATTTAAGTAACTGACTCACTCTGGCTAGATTGATCATTAAGAAAAATAAACACAAACTCAAAAACTTGCGTTTGACAATTAAACAGGGGACATCAGCACTGACCCTACAGGAAGTAAAACATTTATAAGTACAAATTATGTGCAATTTTATCTAAAATAACACAACTTAGATAAAATGAACACATTATTTGAAAGCTGTTGTAGTAGGCAGAATTGTTTTCCAAATGTATCTATGCTTTAATCTCTGAAATCTGTAAATATGTTATGTTGCTAAAGGGACTTTGCAGATATAAGTAATAGTATTAACCATAAGGGAGAGTATCCAGATCACTGTGCTTCAATCTAACCATACGAGCCCTTAAAAGCAGAGCATATTCTCATGCTGGGGTTATGGAAAGACGGTACAAGAGGAGCTCTGAGAGACTGGAAGCATGAGGGACTCAGCCTTCTATTGCTGTTGAAGGTAGAGGGTTGCCAAGTGAAAAGAATGAGAAGGAATGCAACAACCTCTAGGACTTATGAGCAGTCAACAGTCAAGTGACAGCAAGGAAACATGGAATTAAACTTTACAATAGCAAGGAGCTGAATTTGGCCAGAAACTCTATTGAACTTGTAGTATATTCACCTTTAGAGACTCTAAAAAAAAGACTCAAAAGAACATGTTAATTTTGACCTTGTGGGTTATTAAGCAAATGTACCCGATTGAATTATACTGAACCAGTACTTCTGACATACTGAACTGTGAGATTAAAATGTGTTGCTTGATGCCACTAAATTTATGACACTTTTAAAAAACAGTAACATAAAACAAACACAGCCACAAATGCCAAAAGTAACTCAAGGTATTTGAGAAGACCTACCCCAACTAAATAAATTTAATTCACAGAATAAAACCTTTTCACAATGAAAAAGTTATCTTCAAATAGCAATACTGGTAGATTTTCTTAAGCTTTTAAGATAAAATATATTTCTCCAAATAAGAATAAAATGTGATGGAATGTCTTTAACAAAATAGGAAAAAAATAAATAAAATAAAATAAAATAAAAAAGATAAAATAATAATACCAATGCAAAGCTTTTTCAGAAAGGAAGAAGGATAGCACAATCATTTCATGAGACCATCATTACCCTATACTAAACTAAACCATAATGAAATTGATTATAGTTTTAAAATGTATTACATAATATCTTGCATGATCATTGATGCAAACATCTTTAGCAATATAATAATATATTGATTCAAATGATACCTAAAAGTGAATTACGCTATGATCAAATTTTTTACTTAGAAATGCAAGACTAATATTAACATTTAACAATAAATGAATGCATTTTCTCACATTAAAAGAATAAAGAACAAAATCTTTATTATATTTTCAATAGTCTCTAAAAACACTTAATAAAATTTGCATCTATTTATGAGTTCAGAAATCAATGTGCTAAAAAAAGAAAAGAACTTTCACAACTTGATGTAAACTGTACACTAAAAACCTATAGTTAATACTGACCTAAGATCAGAAAGAGGACAAAAGCTGTTGTCTACTCTTAACTATTTCTATTCAACATTGTACCAGATATTTTTTTATTTTAACTTTTATTTTAGGTTTTACGGTACATGTGAAGATTTGTTACATAGGTAAACGAGTGTCAAGGAGGTTTGCTATACTGATTATTTCATTACCCAGGTACTAAACGCAGGTACATAGTTTGTAACTACCCAGTAGTTAACTTTTTTGCTCCTCTTTCTCCTCCAACACTCCACCCTCAAAAACACCCCAGTGCCTGTCGCTTCCTTCATTGTCTTCATAAGTTCTCATCAGTTGGCTCCCTCTTTTAAGAGAGAACATGTTGTATTTGGTTTTCTGTTCCTGCACTAGTTTGCTAAGGATAATACCATCTAACTCCATCTATGTTCCTGTAAGACATGAACTTCTTCTTTTTCTATGGCTGCATAGTATCCCATGATGCATATGTACCACATTTTATCTAGCCAATCTGTCACTGATGGGCATTTAGGTTGACTCCATGTCTTTGCTGTTGTGAATAGTGCTGCAATGAACATTTGTGTGCATGTGTCTTTATGTTAGAATGATTTATATTCCTCTGAGTATATACCTAGTAATGGAATTGCTGGGTCAAATGGTAGTTCTGCTTTTAGCTCTTTGAGGAATCACCATACTGCTTTGCACAATGGTTGAACTAATTTACACCCCAATGAGAGTGTATTAGTATTTCCCTTTCTCCACAACCTCACCAGCATCTGTTATTTTTTGACTTTTTCATTACAGCCATTCTTACTAGTATGAGATGGCATCTCATTGTGGTTTTGATTTACATTTCTCTAATGATCAGTAATGAGTTTTTTTATACGCTTGTTTATTGCCTGTGTGTGTTTTATTTCAAAAAGTGTGTGTTCATGTACTTTGCCCACTTCTTAATGGGATTGTTTGTTTTACTCTTATAAATTTAAGTTCCTTACAGATGCTGGATAGATTTTTGTTGGGTGCATAGTTGGTAAAAATTTTCTCTCATTTTGTATATTGTCTGTTTACTCTTGACAGTTTCTTTCTCTGTGGAGAATCCTAGAAAGCCTGGGTATCTAAGGTAGGTTCTCAGCCACCCTGGTCCTCACGTGTGGCTGAGAACCTACTCTGCTGAGACTCCATGGATATTGTGTCAGACTGAAGGCCATGGTGGAATGGGCTTATGAGGGAATCTCCTGACCCAAAGATCACAAAGATCCATGGGAGAAGCATGGGTTCCTGGGGTCACACATTTACTCAGTGCTTCCTTGATGGGGGAGGCTCTGTGCACTACCAGCTGGGCAATTACACTGCTTTGCTTTTCTCTGTTCTCTGTGGGTTGAGTTGTTTCTTTGATTATTCCCAGTGTGAGTACCCAGATGTTTCAGTTGAAGGTACTCTATTTATTCACCTTTTCTGTTCCTGTCTTTGAGAGCCACGCACACTAGCTGCTTCTAGTCAGCCATCTTGGCAACCTCTTCTGAGATTTTAGCTAGTGCAACAAGTTATGAAAATAACTAAAAGACATACAAACTTAATAAAAAAGAAGTGACAGTT
This sequence comes from Saimiri boliviensis, assembly GCF_048565385.1. Taxonomy (NCBI): domain Eukaryota; kingdom Metazoa; phylum Chordata; class Mammalia; order Primates; family Cebidae; genus Saimiri; species Saimiri boliviensis. The sequence continues at coordinate 53,908,903 of NC_133451.1, forward strand.
AACTAGGGAGACAATATGATCCTGTGGATAGACATTTTAATAAATTTACAAAAAATCTACTTGAATTAATAAACAAATTTAGAAATGTTTGGAGTATAAGAATCCATATACCAATGTCAACTGTGTTATACTAGCAACAAACTATTAGAAAATTAAATTAAAGAAGCAATGCCTATTATAATAGTATCAATACATAGGATTGAATACTTAGCAATAAGTGTAACTAAGGGATCAAGATGTATACTAAATATTAAATAAAATTTTTTTAAAAAATTAAATAACTTAGAGATATATGTTGTTCCTGGACTAGAAGACTCAATATTATTAGTTTGTTTATTTATTTATTTTAAAATATTGTTCTATAGATTCATTGAATCTCAAAAGTCTTATAAGCTTTTATCCAAAAAAAAAATTGACAATCTGTTTCTGACATTTATATGAGTATGTAGAAGTACTAAAATATACAAAACAATTTTCTTTGTCTAGACCCCAAGATTATCAACCATAAATACTTAGTGCAATTGGAAATCATCAAAATTAAGAACATCTACTCTTTGAAAGGATTCATTAACAACAACAACAAAAAGTCACAGATTAAAAAAATTTGCAGTACACATGTCAGATGAAAGACTAGTATATAGAATATATAAAGAACTCTCACAGGACAAAATAAGACAAATTCTATAACAGAAAAATAGGTTAATGATTTATACACACACTTCAATAAAGATATATAAGTGACCAATAAAGACATAAAAATATTAATGAATATCAGAGAAATGCAAATCCAGAAAGAAACAAATACTGCCAACATTTTTATCTTAGCCTTAGATTTAAAAAAAGGTCAGATTTCTAATTCATAGAATCATAAGATGATAAATTTGTGCTGTTTTAAGCAATTAAGTCTGTATTAATTAGTTACAGCTGCACTTTAAAACAAGTGCATATACCATCCCCCTAAAATAACTAAGCATGAAAAGTCTGACAATAGAAATGTTGAAGCTATTGGAACTCTCATCTATAATTGGAATACAAAATGGTACAGCTCCTTTAGAAACTAGTTTGATAATTCTTACAAAGTTAAATATATACTTACCATATGAAGCAGCATTTCTACATCTTGAAACTTACCCCAAAGAAATATAAATATACCCCCACACAATAATTTATAGATGGATGTTTACAGCAGTTTTATTTTTAATAACCCCAAATGGAAAGTGACCCATGTCCATTAAGAAGTGAATTGATTAAAAAAAGTGATATATCTAAATAATTATATATATATATATATATATATATATATATTACTCCTTAATTCTATTGATGCACATTACAAAAAATACGGAGGAATCTCTAAAACATGCTGAGGAGAAGAACCTAGCCACCAAAGAGTACATTCTATATAATGTATACCTCTGAATCTCTAGGGAAATGAAATAAGTTTTTTTAGTGATAGAAAGCAGATAATTGGTTGCCCGAAACTGGGGTATAGAATATGAACTGAGTGGAAACAAATAATGGAAATACACTGTATCCTAAAATTACTTAGAATTACATAGGTATACATACTGTACCCTTAAAAGGTAGGTGTTTTGCTGTGTGTAAATTGTCGTTTGATAAAATGCTTCTAATAATTCTAGCTAATCATACTTTGTTAAATCTGACAATGTAACAATATTTATCTCATAATAGTAAGTGCATTATTAATAATAATTTGCTATTTTGAAATATTTTAGCCTTAAAATTTGAGACATTTCTTATAAATTGTGTTAATTCCAACAAATTGTTTGATTGACTCATAAACTTTTATACTACAAGGTAAATGAAAATTGTAAAATAGATGCCTGAACTTACTCAAGTTCCTGAATAATAATTATAATAGAATTGCAAATGCTTTTCTTTCTTCTGGAAGACAGAAAAATTATAATATAGCAAAAATGTAAGTTTTTATTAATGGAAATTCAAATAACTCACATTTTTATCTATCATTCTTTATCTCCTTATCCAAACAAAACACACTTGCTCCCTGAAGATCAACCATGTTCAATACTTTCTCACGGGTAAAATAAACTCCTTTTGGGTTCTGGTCAAAGGATTCAGGTTTCCCTGTTACTTTTCCTACTACTTCATGCTTTGAGTGATCCACAGAAACTATCCTAGAAGAACCATGCTTACTTATTTTTTTAATTTTTTTAATTTTTGTGGGTACATAGTAGGTATATATATTTATGAGGTGCATGAGATGTTTTAGAAGCAAGCCTACATTTTAAGTAGAAAACTGGCTGAAGAAAAATGTAGATGTTTATATGACACTTTGCCACATCCTACTGAAATGGAGTTACTAACAAATATTAAATGAGTAATTTAAGTCTTATTTTATTATGTTATGTTATTTTATTTTATTCTATTTTATTTGAGATGGAGTCTCACTCTCTTACCCAGGCTGGAGTGCAATGGTGCGATCTCAGCTCACTGCAACTTCTGCCTTTCAGGCTCAAGTGCCTCAGCCTCCGGAGTAGCTGGAACCACAACCAGCTAATTTTTTTCTGTTTTTTGTAGAGATCAGATTTTACCATGTTGTCCAGGCCAGTCTCAAACTACTGGACTTATGCAATCCACCCACCTTGGCTTCCCTAAGTGCTGAGATTACAGGTGGGAACCACCGTGCCTGGCTGCGTAATTCAATTCAGTGAAAGAAAATACTTCCTTTTATGTGAAACCACTACTTCATTAATTACTGTCCACTTTTCTCATTCTAACACAGAGATGATTCTTTCCAATATCAGTATCATTATCTCCTCCTTAAATTGCTATAAATCACTCATTGAATTTGTGGCATTTTCGGTCCTGTTTTCTAAGCTCCCATCTGTCATGGGCCACTGTTAGGTTTGCTATGGGATATGCTGCAGGTTTCAGACTCAGTCACCCTCATCACAATGCTTTCATGCACTCAGAGAACCAGGACACATTGGAGGTAAATGTGGAGCAGGTCTCCTTCCCCTCAGCCCCTTATCTCATCCTTTTTTGCAACACAGCACAATCACACAGTGTTGTATATATGTCAGAATTTACTGAAGGGCTGTAGAAATGGAGAAATAATTAAAGCAAAAGAGGATAGTCAAAATTGTGCAGTATTTTATTCTTAAGTTTTGAAACAAAATAGTAAAGAATAAAATAAATTTTAATCGTAGTCACATCTTTTATCCTAAATCCCCTTTCCTCAGCGCATTCTTCTATCTTAACCTATTTTTTTCAAACCTCCACCTTATAAAATCTCCCCTAACCTATTGGGAATCTCTGTTCACACTCAAAAGGATTGATCTCTCCCCAAGATCACATCCCTCAGCCTCCAGCAGTACACTTTCTCAAATCCGAGTTATTTAATTTACTACAAAAATGCCTCAGGTCTCCAAGCAGTCTTGTAAAGTTTTTAGCACCTCAAGACTCATAGAATTCAAGACAGACACAAATCCTCTCAACTGAGTACCCATTTTAAGTAATTCCCCATCAAGAATTGGCAAATATGCCCCTTGACTTTTCCATGTGCCACTTGTGGATCACTTTTAGATTTGAGGCAAGTTGTCCAGTACTAGGCATTCTCTTTCTCTCTCTAATACACACACACACACACACACACACACACACACACACACACCCCATTCAACCATTTGTCAAGGACAAAATTATTTCTCTGACAATTTTTTTTCCAGAACAGTATCAGCTTGTGAAGAAGTTTGCATGAAAGCTAATGTCAATTGCGTTGGTTCATCTTCTACAACCTTGGCAGAAAAATGTAAACAATTTCTTCCATTTATAACTATCTGGAAAATGTGATCTTTCCTGAATAACCTCGTCTGAATAATAGCGACATCATGAAATCATTTATAAACTTGAAGTTATCCTTTATGTCTTTCCTTCACACCTCCTACTAAATCCCTCCACAAGTGCTGTTCATTCTATCTTCGAATTATATTTCGAAGCAAGCCACTTCTGACTAAACCTCCAAGACAACATTGTTGTCTAATATACTATCACCTCTCACCAAGACTACTGCAATAGCCTACCAAGGAATCATCTTTCAGCTTTCATTTCTGTCCATTCCATACACAATCTAATGATATTTTAGAATAGAAATAGAAATCTTGTCCTATGCCTACTTAAACCTCTAATGAATTTTCACTGCATTCTGAGAAAGAAAAGTCCGAGGTCATAGTGGTATAAAAGCACAGCCTTATTTGGCCTCTTTTTCTTATTTTGGACTCCATTTCTGCCTGCCTACTCCACTCACGTAGCACTGTCTTTATTCAACACTTTTTAAACATGCCAACCAGAGAGTTCCCTAGGGACTTGGCGATTCCATCAATCTGGAATGCTATTTCTTAAGACAAATGCATGACTTAATCCCTCACTTGATATAGCTCTGTTCTAATATGGCATCAGCTCAGGAACATTTTCTAACCATTCAATCCATAAAATCCTTCTCTGACTTTCTCCCCCACATATTACTTTTGTTGTTGTAATATTTGTCATAATACATCAACATATTTATTTAACTATTTGTGTCTTTATTCTATTGCCTTCCTTTTCTCTGCAAGCACAGGCATTTCTTTCTTTTTTTATTGTTAAAAAAGAATTTGTTTTTATACTTTTAAAGCACCTTTTTCATTCCGAGTCAGATACTTTCACATATAATAGTTATCAACTTTCCTTCTGTATCAATAGGGATTTATTTTGGTGTATGGTATGAAGTAAGAAGCTAAATTATTTTTTTCTCTGTATCATCAATTATCTCTTACAATGTTAAATAAACAATTCTTTTCCTTCTGCTTTCCACACCCATTTAATCTAGCCCATTATTGACATCATCAGTGAACACTTTTCATCGGAAAGTCTGAACAGCACTATTATACTGTATCAATCCAGCTTAAATTATGCATGAGTGTTAACGATGGCTAGAAGGTACAGTCAAATGGAGTGAAAGTAAAATGAATTATCATCAATATATTTAATGTCAAAAATTTAGGTATAACTGAAAATTTTCAGTAATTTAAATATTTCAAAATTTAAATAATAAAATATTTGATCTATTCAATTGGAAATTTGGTTGAGATCAGCTGAGTTTTTTTTTTTTTTGGCTTTGCCTATTTTCTTTCTTTTTTTTTTTATTGCATTTTAGGTTGGGGGTACATGTGAAGAACATGCAAGATTGTTGCATAGGTACACACATGGCAATGTGGTTTGCTGCCTTCCTCCCCTTCACTCATATCTGGCATTTCTCCTCATGCTATCTCTCCCCACCTCCTCACCCCCTTGTCCCTCCCCCATTTCCCCCCAACGGACCCCAGTATGTAGTGCTCCCCTCCCTGTGTCTATGTGTTCTCATTGTTCAACACCCACCTATGAGTGAGAACATGTGGTGTTTGATTTTCTGCTCTTGTGTCAGTTTGCTGAGAATGATGGTTTCCAGGTTCATCCATGTCCCTACAAATGACACGAACTCATCATTTTTGATGGCTACATAATATTCCATGGTGCACAGGGATTTCACTTGCATTATTCACATTTTTCAGTACTCATAAGAGTGCTTGGTACAAACTGTATAATAAATATATTTTCAGAAAATAACAAAAAGAATGAATTAATAAAATAACAGTTATTCTCTCTTAGTAATTTCCTATATTTTCTGTTTTAAATCATTTATCAACTTCTGGTATTTTGAAAATTTGTGTGATATAGATGGATAATGCCTTAGTATCTAAAAGCCCAAAAAATATATATGCCTAAAGGAGGTCATTTATGTGAAACAAAACTTTGGAGTCTTAAAAGAATATAAATTATGCCATACAACATTTAAAACCCAGTAGTAATGTATTTTAAAAAAAGAGTGGATACAAAAGATTTTTAAAAATAATTTTATTTTAAAGGATTCAGGGAGTTTATGTGTGGGTTTGTTACACAAGTGTATTGCATGATGCTGAAGTTGGGGGTACAATTAATCCCATCATGCAGATAGTAAGCAGAATATTACCCAATAGTTTGGCTTGCAACACATTCCCCCTTCCAACCTCCCACCTCTGGTCATCCCCAGTGTCTATTTGTAGCTATCTCTATGTCCCTTAGTACTCAGTATTTAGCTGCCACTTACAGGTGAGACCATGTGGTGTTTGGTTTTCTGTCCCTGAGTTAACCTGCTTACAATAATAGCCTCCAGCTTCATCCATGCTGCAGGGAACACAATTTTCTTCTTTCTTAAAGCTGCATAGGACACAGAAGATTTTTAGGACAGTAAAAGTATTCTGCCTGATACTACACTATGATAATCCACTATAATTAAAAATAGTTCATTTTTTATTTTCCTGATAATTCAGTGTAGCTGATGGTTAAACATTGACATATAATGCTTGAAGTTTAACAAAAAATATTCTGCAAGAGCTTAATATTTTATGTCAATCATTTGTGTTCTTTGAAGTGAGAAGGCATATTCATTTCGTCCTTTACTTAAGATTACTAATTTAGTTATTCTAAAATTAATTTTTAATGTTATTATGGAATAGACACTTAGATAAATAATTTGGTAGTCCTTATTTCAAGTAGCATAAGCATTATTTCACATTCATCTGTTCATAAAGATAAGCCATTATTTGCCTTAGCCAATAATAAAGTCTACTGCAGGGATTGATATACTAGTATCTGCCAATGGACCACATAAGACTTTCTTATTTCGGTAAAAGCTATAGAAATAATATTTATAAGTATGTATTCAAAGAACATATGTCATAAAACACTAGAAATGATCTAAAAAATATAAAAAAACTTATATGGGACATAAGGAATTATCTCTTGTGAACTGTAATCCAAAGAAAGAATTAATCCATAATGAAAGGATGGTTATCAGCATCAACTTTATGTTTTATTTTTATGATTCCAAAATTACAGATTTAATGTAGGTTCTATAAGGTTTCATCTGAAATTCTAACAACCGAAGTGCTGAAAATCTTTGTGTGCATGTTTAAAATAACTCATCTGGCAGTAAAATCTGATTTGGCTTAAACTCCTTTCGAGGACACTTGACCCAAATTGAAAGGAGGTACAGTTTTTATTTGTCCCTTCTTCTGTGACTATTTCTGTGTTTCACTGCCGATGATATGCTCAATTTTAAAATGCTACCCTTGATCCTACACTGAAACTGCATATACATTATACTACTCTGATAATTTCTGAAATGTACAATCCTCTGCTTCAGGGGATTTGGATAAGACATTATCAAACTGGATATCCTTATTAAAATAAATCTTAAACAATATGGAAATGTGTTCTTTGAAAAGTAATGAGTTTAAATCAATGCTGGGCATGATTTGTGCTAAATAACTGCTAGCTAATACTGTTCATGTGAATCATTGATCTTTCAACTATGATTGAAAAGTGTTTGTCAACTAAAAGTCCAACAAGACATCTCAAACAACACATATCTAAAAAAGATTGAATCCACTCTCACTAGCAAAACAAAAACTGCTTACAAGGCATCCTTTCCTACTCCCCCAACTGAGTTATTGTGAATCTAGTTTATCGGTTACTCAGATCCAAAACCTTGGTACCATTGTTGATGCGCTGTTACTGTTCTTTCTAGCATACACCACATGCAAATAAATTAAAAATTTTCTGTTGGAATCAGTTGTCTCTAAGTAAAAAATACATCCAGAGCCCAATCACATTTAATCACTTCCACTGCTAATTCTCTGTTTTGAACAATAGATTTCTCTCTTCTGGATCACTGCAATATCTCCTAACAGTTTTGTCTGATTCTGATTCTCCTTCACCCCTAACCCATTCCAACTTCCAATCTATTCTTAACAAGGCAGTTTATTCAAATCATGTCACTTCTCTACCTAAATTATTGAAATTCCTGCCACTTTTACTCAGAATGAAATCTAAAGTCCACGACAATCTACTACCTACAATCTAGAACTGGCATGATCTGTTACTATTTTATCTCTCAATTCACCCGCTAATATTCTTCCACTCATTAGTTCATTCCAGGATCACAGGCCTTCATGTTCTTTCAACACACCAGGCCAATGCTCAGCTTTGGGCCTTTGTCCTGGCTGTTTCTTCCTTCTATAGCTGTCTTTCAACAGATGTTTGCATTGCTAAACTCCTGAACTCCCTCCAGGATTTTCTCAAAGGACAGCTATATTCTTCAAGTGGCCTATTCTGTGTACCCTATTTAGAATAACAACTTTATCTCCTCCAAATCTGATACTCTGGAATTACCTTACCCTGCTGTACAATTTTTTATAGCACTTACCAGCTTCTAACATAACATATTATTAATTCATTTTTAAATTAAACTTTTTTATTTTTATTTTTTTAGAGAAAGGGTCTGGCTTTGTCACCAAGGCTGGAGTGCAGTGGTGTGATGATAGCTCACTATAGCCCTCAACTCCAGGACTCAAGCAATCCTCCTGTCTCAGCCTCCTGAGTAGCTGGGACTACAGGCACATGCCACCTCATCTGGTGAATTTTTTTAAAAGTTGTTTTGTAAGACAGGGTCTCATTATGTGTCCCACACTGGTCTCAAACTCCTAGCTTCAAATGATCTTCCCAATTCAGCCTCTCAAACTGCTGGGATTACAGGCATGAGCCAACAGTTCCAGCCTATTAATTAATTCCTAAATTTAATATATTACTGTGTAACTTCCTCCACAAGAATGTAAATCAGCAAAGACAAGGCTTATTATGATTGTATTGAAAATCCCTAAAAAAAAGATGAATATATATATATATATATATATATATATGTAGATATTTACTAATCTCCAAGAAAAGATCTCATCTTCACTGTCAAAGAATTCTTTTTTGCCTTAATCAATTTTAATTTTCTGTACTTTACTTAAGTCTAGTATAACCCTTCAAAAAGTGAGAGAAGTTATGGACAAGCAGGTGCAAATGCAAACAGTGCACTACACATCACCTAACATACAGTATAGGAAGAAGCTAAAGAATGGCCAGTCATTTCTTTAGACCTCTCTAGTGTTTGCTGTCCGAATTTAAATTTAAATTTTTTTTGTTTGTTTTTTGTTTTTGTTTTTTGTTTTTTGAGATGGAGTCTTGCTCTTGTCGCCCAGTCTGGAGTGTAGTGGCACTACCTGGGCTCACTGCAACGTCCTCCTCCCAGGTTCAAGCAATTCTCCTGCCTCAGCCTCCCGACTAGCTGGAATTACAGGCATGCGCCACTACGTCCAGCTACAAAGTATTTTTAATTCAGACACACGTGGTTAATAAATATGAAATAGAACTGAAAGGATGTTGGTCATGTTGGGAGAGGAAAGAGTTTTTATGGAGCATCAGATCAATTGCTTGAACACCTTTAGTAGAATACAGAAACTAAAATGATGAAAATCATAATCACTTAAAACCTCAGCAATTGGACTGAGTCAAAACTACAATTCTAGAGGCAAACCTAAAAAAAAAATGTTTTTTTTTTAATTGTCTAGTTAATTTTGTTTGCTAATATAAAGTATAATCTTAAGAAAAAGTAAGTTTATATGCCTGTGCTAGCCAAATAAAAGTTATATTATGACAACTATTCATACCAAGTTCTAATAAAACTTGTAATACAAAGTAGCATAATTAATAAAATAGGAAAATTTTTATTTCCTATATGGTTAAAAACAATCATTTTTATTTTTCCAAGTAATTTAAATATTTTCATTTTATAGGCTAAACTGCACTAAGAATATAGTAAATGCTTATTGGCTGAATTGATGTAGTTTATGAAACTTTACATATATAATAATAGTATGTACATAAATAAGAAACATTAACATTTTATATACTTTTTTCTCTTTTGATGAATAACTGGCACTATAAGAACATTTGTTATTTCAGAACTTTTTTTAATAAGAAAAGGAAAATCTGAAGCTAATAAACTATTTTTTCTGCTTTTATTCAAGTAGATTTATATATACATTAAAATACATACATATATACAAATATACATTTATTAGGTTATTATTAAAAGTAATGACAAAAACTGCAGTTACTTTTGCATCAACCTAATATGTGTTATATACATACAATACATGTCATAAACATATATCCGTATGAGTGTGTGTACCTGTATGTGAGTATGTATATTTGTTGTTGTTCTTTGAATGTGTTAATCCTTTACCTCCAAGGCTCGTTAATTTTATATCACATGCCTCTTAGTCTAATTACCATGCTTATCATATCAATGACTTTTTTGGATCCACTTTGCTTATAAAGAGTGAGCTTGTATTTTTTAACCATTTACTCATTTATCATTCATTTATATATATATATATATATATATATATATATATATATATATATATATATATTTTGTTTTTGATTTTGTTTTTGATGGAGTCACTCTGTGTTCCAGGCCGGAGTGCAGTGCTACCATCACAGCTCACTGCAAACTCTACCTCCCAGGTTCAAGTGATTCTCCTGCCTCAGCCTCCCAAGTCTCTGGGATTTCAGGGATGCACAACCATACCTGGTTAATTTTTGGATTTTTAGTAGAGAAGGGATTTCACCATGTTAGCCAGGTTGGTTTCAAACTCCTGACCTTGAGTCATCCACAAACCTCTGCCTCCCAAATTGCTAGGATTACAAGCATGAGCCACCATGCCCAGTTATATATTTATAATTTTCAATACACAAGGTATGAAGACACAAGTTACTTTGGGTACCTGGTGACTATCTTTTGTGCTTCTATCAATACTCCAGCTTTTGTTTGCATATCCACTTATCCTTATCAATTATTTTCTTCTTATCACTATCCCATAAACACTTCCCATCCCTTAGGCCAGAGTTCAGGGCACAAGATAATATAGACCAAATTGATGCAGGGAGGCTTGTGTTGGGAGAGTCTGGAAGTTTTCATCTGTTTCTCAAAGCACTACTAGGAAAGGCCCTCTTTTTGTTGAATATGGACAAGGAGATAAGTACCCTGGTAGCTGCTTGCAATTGCCTAACACCCTTGCAGGAAGCAATCCTTGAGATTGATGGACTCTGTGGAAGACTTAGAGGAGAGAGAAAAATGAAAAGATAAACTGCATTTTATTATGTCAGTGGGTTAAGCCTCCCTTTTACCAATGAACTATCAAGTTTTTAGGTTATGAATTTATAAATTTTAAAAAATTTTAATGTAATTTCCATCAGATCTTAAGTCACTGAAAGCTTCAAGAGGTTTTACTGATAAAAATTGTTGCACATAAAAATTTATTCAGGCAGGACCTTGGAAACATTCTTTCATTAGTTACTGTAAAAACAATGTTGTTTCTTAGTTAAATATAAAAACATACACATTTCATTAAAGTCTTTTTACTTTTAATTGCTTTCTTTCTCTCTGCCTCATCCTTCCAGGGCTGAAATCTGACCTTCACCTTCCTTTTCTCTTTTATTCAATAATCTGAATTGTCTTTTTATTAATAAACAATTTTCATGGGATATACAGTTCTTCCTAGATTTTGGAAGACATTTTTAATCTTCTTTACTACTGCTTTCCCTTGCCTGGTTGAAAAAAATTTATGGCCAAGTAGGTAAATATGAATTATTTAAACCTTATATTTTATGTTTCCCTTCCAACCATAGGAAGCTGACATACTTTGTGAAATCATAATTGTAAATTTCCCTTATTGCATTTGTCTTCCCCATAATTAGTACTAATAAGTAAAGTTTTATGATACATTAAACTGTAATAAAAATAATATTTATTCAACCTACTATGCACTAAATACTATAGACTGAGTTTTGCATATCTCATTTACCTTCACATCAATTTTATGAGAAAAATTATACCTCCATGTTATAGGTGATAAAATTTAATCTTACAGCACGAATGTAAAGTCTTTTGCTTTTTCTACAATGTTACTTGCATTAAAAATTAGGTTAATAAATTCATATATGTATATATAAGTATTTTATATTTTACAATAAGACCCTTTCCATTTGATGACATATTTATTCATTTATTGATATCTTATCCATAAATCTTTAAAGTTTCTATAATAAACTAAATATTCCAATATGCCAATAAGAAGGGGCATTATTAAGAAAAGGTAGCTTAATGTATAGAGCATTACAGTTATCTATACCTTCATCTGTCTATTCTAGGTCCTAAATGATGGATCTTCAATTCTTTCTTTGGAAAGCATGAGCATCTTGAAAGGATCCACATATGTTCTTCAGCTGATTCAAATTTTTACATTTCATCTACCCTACTTCATAGACTATATGTTACTTAGAATTGGGAAGCCCAAATATGATCTAAAAATAGTAAAGTATGAATTATCTAGTTTCAATGAACTTCTTTTCCATTTCTTCCACTTCCTTTTCCTCCCCCTTCCCACATTTTCCTCTTCTTCTTCTACCCCTCCTCTTCATTTGTCTTTTCAAAAAGAGCAAGTAATGCCACATGAAGCTTTTCTTCACAGAGCTGCAAGGTTCAATTCATGTTCTTCTCATGTTCTTAATGCTTTAAACAGCTAATGCATAGTAGAATTTGATCTTGACTAGCAGGGAAAAAATACAGGATGAGCACAGTTGTTGCACTTCATGAGTTCTCTGTTCATATGCCAAAGTTAATTCAATTCTAGAGTACTTCATACATAAAGCTATACTTGAGAGGAAGTCAGGCTTCTCTGTTTCCAGCCAAACTACCAAGGGCACATCTATCTATCCCATACAACTCTGGAGTGGCCAAGGTATTCTCACTATTCAGGCAATTAAAACATTAAAATAAGATAGTGGTACTTGCCAATTAATTGGGTATGTGAGTGTCAAATATAATTTATCAGTTTCTTCAACCAATAGTTATTGTGTGTTTGCTCTATCATGTTAACTTGGGTTTTTATAGCTAATAGGGTAGACCTGGTCTCAAGCAAAATGAAGCTCACAGCCTAGTGAAGGATGAAAATGCAAAACAGATATCAGATAACTAAGTAAAACTTAAAAATGAGAATCTTGAAAGAGAATATTTGCTGACAGAAAAGACTGGTATTTTAAAAAGAGCAGATACAGGTGAGGGGAAGGAAGGCAGCAAACCACACTGCCATGTGTGTACCTATGCAACAATCTTGCATGTTCTTCACATGTACCCCCAAACCTAAAATGCAATAAAAAAAAGAGCTGACTCAATAAACTTTTTAAAGAGATAAAATTTAAACTGTAACAAAAATAAATTAAAAGATACTAGCTATTTGAAGGTGAAGAACATCTCCAACATGGTGCACACCATTTGCAAAGGTCTTAAGGTTGAACGTAACTTGCCTTGTTTCACAAATTCAGACCATTTAGGTGCCTAAAGTACAGTGCATGAGAAATGAGTGCAATCGCAGGTAAAATTTGAAGGGGAGACAGAAGCCAGAATATGCAGTTATTTTCAGACCAGAGTAGATGCATTTGATTTTGATTTTAACTATCGTGGGAAGTTACTGAAAGACTTTATCTGCAGATAAATATGATTAAATTTATATTTTAAGGCCTCTTTTGTAGGTAGGTGAAACATGGATCCGGATGTAAGATAAAGAGTTGGAGAAAATATGGAGGCTACTGGTAGAACCTAAGCGAACGATGACAGGGATGTGAACTAAAATTATGAATGTCAGGTGAATAACAGAGGGTGGATGGAAGACATATTTTGTGTATAAGATCAACAGAAGTATGATTAATTGCTTTGGAGACATCATAGGGGCATGCAAAGAAAAACTCAAGGGAAGGATTCTGAGATGGATGAATAAATTAGGTAAATATAGGCAGAGAGGCAGTCTTTAAACCCGTGGGAAGGTATGACATCATCGTTAGTAAGAATGTTCAGAGACCAAAGAGGATAACTCAAATTGGTATCCTGAAGGGTCCAGATATCTGGAAAATTTTTACAGAAGGAGAGGTTAGCAAATGAGGCCAGGAGAAATCGAGAGAATAAAAGGAAAAGAAAGAACAGTAGTGTAAGTGATATTGCCCCTCCTCTTCAGACCCCACCCTCAAACATTTTTTTAATTAATTTTTAAAGATATTAATTAACTATCATAATTTCTGAAAGACTGGGTGAGCTGAAATAGGCAAATGTCCACAGAATTTGACAAGTCTTTTACATTGACTGTAGTGGAGAAAGAAGCCAGACAATGATGAATTGAATGGGGGTGGTGGTGGTGATGAAATTGGATCAAGGAAAGAATTTGTTTGTTTTTGTTCTATTCTTAGGTGCTGATTTTAGTAAACTCTGAGCCCAAGATCTTATCCTCAGGTACAGGGTCAGGGAGTGATGTGGAATGGTAGTAGATTATAGTTTAAAGCTGAAAAAAATAATCCAGAAACGGTTTAGAGATAACACAGAAAGAATTTTAAAAGACTTTGAAAATGAGCTAAGGGATGGAATCTGAGCAAAAGTGGAAGTATTCTTTGATAGAAAAAGTAAGGTTTTACTATTGTTCAAGAGTAGGTAAAGGGAGAAAACGGAGTTCACATATAGATAGGTTTGTAAAACTCACTGCATCACTGCCTAAACTGAACATCATATGCATTCGGGCATATATGTTAGCTATAGAAAATGTTTTTCTACTATTTTAGGTCTGATTTGATGAGATTGGATATCATTATAAAGTGACTTTCTTTTGCCTAAAAAATTATGATCTGCCAATAATCCCATTTTGTGCAAAAGTAAAGTTTCCAATGCTTAAATTAATATGTAAGCAAAAATGTTCTTTTATTAAGCTATTTTACATTGTGTATTTCATTCTATAGTACAAGTTGTATTACCAGAAATAAATAATTTATTTTAAATTTTGATGACTTGTAGTTTTCATAAAATTCTGCATTAAAAATATTAACTAAAATATTTATCTAAATATTTGAAAAACAGATTCCAAGCAAGAAAATCTAACTTGCTGTAACTGAAGAATAAATTATTCTTTTCTAATATTAAGTGTTATTGTAATGATTAGTACTAAAAATTTAACTGATGAAATCACTTTTTCTATTCAGAAGTCAATATGTTCAATGAAAGGAATTGGAAGTCACTGGAATCTAGGTTGCTCTGAGAAATTTTGAAATAGCTTTTATAATGTGTATTAGATGTAGGTAACTGCTATTTTAGAATTAAGTTTAAAGATGTATACCTGTCATAACGTAAAGATATATACCTTTCATAAGTTGAAGATATATACCTTTCACTGCAGAGGTGCAATGCTTGCCACTATTGATATTTACCTCTTCATTTCCTTCTTTTATAAAGATATATTACAAACATATTGACAGACGATATAAAATATATACAAATGATTTTTGACCACATAAACAACACTTTACTTTTTTTTCACATGATGTAACAAATAATTTAAATTATGGAATGTTTAGTCCTTTTTGTTAATTTTTGTATTTCTTTCTTGAATCAAAGGGATGTAAAGTTCCCCATGGATGGATCCATGCTGTTAAGCCCATTTTAAATTTTTCTTTGAAGACATCTTAGACTATCACTACCACATGGTGTTTAAATAATGATACATTGTGATAGAATTTCAATGAGATACAGAAAACAATTGTTCAGGGTACATGATATGTATGTTTAATCATCTTATTTTTTTTTTACATATGTGTCATGAAGCCAGGGCTGGCCTAAACTGTAATAGATGAAAGGTTTCTCTTATTTAATCACACTATTAAATGTATTTTCTCAATCACCAGGTTGTTTAAAATACATTTGAGCTTCCAAAAAGCTTAGTAGGTGAACAAATTAAAATCACTCAGGCTTAGCATATTTAAGATATGATATATAACCCAGTTTATTTCTAAGCACTTTCTCTCTATATTTCCTTATGAATCTGAAATAAGTTAAAAAATTGTAGCATTACTGCAAGTGTTTAACACAGGCTTGGTTCAATAATTAGACCTTGGACTGATGAAGAACAGAACATTCATTAATTTATGTCTGCCAAGTTTTTTGTTGAATAATTGTTTCTAGTAAGTAAGTTTATATTGAATGTTACAGGGACTATCTTGCATATTAAAATTAAAAAAAAAAAACACTGGGGTCTGTTGGGGGAAAATAGGGGAGGGACAGCAGGGGGTGGGGAGTTGGGGAGAGATAGCATGGGGAGAAATGCCAGATATAGGTGACGGGGAGGAAGGCAGCAAATCACACTGCCACGTGTGTACCTATGCAACAATCTTGCATGTTCTTCACATGTACCCCCAAACCTAAAATGCAATAAAATAAATTTTTTAAAAAGATTATTGATACCAAAAAAAAATCATCAAATACAAACTTCTTCATTCTTGAATGCTTGCTTTTATACAGATTATTGTATAAAATTAATTAAGACCAACTGGAATATGTAACTTCCTAAATGTATAAACAGAAATTCTTCATATTAAACAAAATGTATGTAGAGAATTTTGGACTAACTGAATTTATGAAGCAGCATGCACTTCTAATAATCTGCTGGAGCCAGTTCATGTATTCCTGTGAGTCCAATAGCACTCAGCACTCAGCACAGGCTAAGCCTCAGACACATTGGTGTCAATTACAGCTTATTGCCTGAGCTCCACAGCTTAATTTTGCTCATGTTCTGTTTCTTGGTGTTTTGTTTTTTTTTTTTTTTTTAATTTTTTATTCCCAAGAATTCTTACCCTAATATCCCCCACCCCCACCGCCTTTTGTTGTTGTTGTTGTTTTTCCTGGTTCTTCTCCTCAGTGTTGAGTCACAATATTCACTTTTTTGGGTTGCTTCCAGGGTCTCCAAGTTGATGCCACATCTAGTAAAGTCTGAGCCCAAGATCTTATCCTCAGGTACAGACCCTTCTGGCATCTCCATAGAACCTCCACTGGAACATGGAAGACACGCTGTGACCTTTAAATCCTGTGGATGACACTGATTTCTCACAGGCCCAGGAAAAATCTGAAAGATTCTTCTTTTTCATCGTATTGCAGCATCATCATTGTGCTAAACCAAAATTTAATAATTTTTGTTTATTTTATATAGTCATAAAAGTATAAACAATTTATAAGTATAAACAAGTTTATATGTAATTTGTAAATGTATATTAAAATAGATATAGCTTATACATTATATATGTAGTATATATGGATCATAAACTGGGTACTGAGGCATTATTCAGATGATATTTATTTCTTCTGAAAAAAGTTGTATGCAACATTGTTCAGTACTTGAAGTTTTAAATTCGAGTTCAAAGTGTGGAGTCCTGAAATGAAGTTTTTAGAAGGACTGGAAAAAGATGCTTTGTTTCTATCTTTTCAGATAAAGGAATGCACATTACAGATCTTTTATCATGTGTTGTCAGGCATGTGTCCCCAGAAAGATTAGGTAAGATTCTCAGCCACTGAGTAGGAGGTTGTTTGAAACCTTTGTCTCTAGCCTGGGTAGACCTGAACAGTACCATGACTTTTGGAGTCACTCAATTACCATACAACTAACAGCTGACAAAGGATTTAACTGAGAACAATAGCAGAAGTAGAAAACATAATAGATAAAGACAAAAAGTGTATGCATATGTAGAAATGAAAAATTATTAGTACAGGCTCACATAGTTTTGCAATATACATATCTCTTTTTTTTAAAAAGTTATATGAGGCCGGGCGCGGTGGCTCAAGCCTGTAATCTCAGCACTTTGGGAGGCCAAGGCGGGTGGATCACGAGGTCAAGAGATCGAGATCATCCTGGTCAACATGGTGAAATCCCGTCTCTACTAAAAATACAAAAATTAGCTGGGCATGGTGGCGTGTGCCTGTAATCCGAGCTACTCAGGAGGCTGAGGCAGGAGAATTGCCTGAACCCAGGAGGCGGAGGTTGCAGTGAGCCGAGATTGCGCCATTGCACTCCAGCCTGGGTAACAAGAGTGAAACTCCTCCTCAAAAAAAAAAAAAAAAAAAAAAGTTATATGATATATAACACTTTAATGGAAATAAATAAAATAAGAAACTCAGAGATATTTTAAATATTCCTTCTCTATATACCCCATTTGGCATTCAGAATTTTTAAAATCATACACAGTAGCTGATTTCTAATCCAGAAGTTGTTTTAAAAAAATCTTTTCAGAGGCACTGACTCTTTAAATTTGATTTTAGCTTTCTTCCTAAAAGTAAAAGCACATATTTATAGAACCACAATATTTCATACATAATTTCAATGCAATGTGGTATGACTGAAGTTTACCTTCAGATTAAGAAACTTTGCCCTGAGGAAAGCTGGTAAGTTTCTCTCTCCTCAGCATGTACACCTCAAGGCTCTCCTAAAGAGAACGGATTTTCTGAAGGTAAAAGGCAACAAAGTTTTCAAAAACACAAAATAAACCGGGTCAGTATGGTTGGGTCCTATTAATGGCCTCACTTCACAGGTGAGAAAATACTTTTGACTTCTTTCTTTGGGGCTTAGAGATGTCTTCTGTTTGGAGACAAGATTTCCACAGACCATGTGGAGCTCAACTTAACAAGGTGGGCTCAGCTTAGCAACAACATATGACTTGCCTCTCTTTGGTTTTCATCACCAAGGATGAAGAATACGTAGGGAATTGGGGTTAATATGCTCACCAGAGAGAATGCATTTGACTGAACTGTCAATTTTTGGGATCGTGGCAGAAGGAGTGACAGCCATTCAAGGCAGGGATCATGACCCTGACCATTTCATTTTTTGACAGTGACCAACTGTAGGCGTTGCTCATTGGGCTCTGGCTTTTCCTCTTTCCCAAAGATAGGATCTCCTATCTCTGTTTCTGGCTGGGATCCTGTTTCATCATGGTTAGATTATTTTTACAGTAGGTAGATACTATACACTCTACTAGCTGCATAAACAGAAATGCTTATTTCAATATCATATCTTCCACATCAAACATTATAGATACTGAAATTTCATAGCAGATTTATATTTACTACAAATATTTGAAAGTTGTGGTATTTCCTGCTGATTTGCTAGGGCTGAAATCGTATGTTTCTGTATTATTTCAAGATGTCTGAAAATTTGTCTTCTTAGATTTTGGAGATCAAAAACATTATAAGCATTATGAGTACTATTTTGTGCACAACTTGTACTTCTAAAACCAAGAAGTAGATCATTTTTATAATAGATTGCTTTGTAAAGATTCCTGCTTTCTTCCTTTGACTTTGTCAAATCCTTGGATTCAGAAAGGAATCCTGCTAAGATGACTAACGGAGGTCATGGGTAGAGTTTGGTATGTGAGGCCACACTGGGATGTAAATCAACACCTTAGCTATATTGTTGTAGTACTTATGTCAAACAGCATGTAATTGACGTAAGTACTACACCAACATAGCCAAGGTATACTTGGTGTGTGTGTGTATATATATATATATATATATATATATATATATATATATATAAAATGTAATATGTATATTACATATTGGTATTATATAATATTTTATTATCTATTGTATTAAATATATAATATATATTATATAATATATATTATATAATAATAAATAATATCTAGTATATATAATACCTTGGTGTGTGTGTATATATATATTTATTTATTTTTATTTACTATATATACCCTTGATATATAGATCATATATATAATATATGTATACCATTATACACATACATATACATTTATTATATATACACTTGATATATATATATCATATATATAATATATGCATAACATTGTATCATGTCAATGATATAACAAGGCATTAGCTATTAAGCTTTTTAATTGCCAGAAAGTTTTATATAGACGTTAAAACCAACTGCAAATGGGAACAATAGAAACAATCACTTAAAATTTTGCTTTATTGTCAATTTTACTAAATCCTTAGTCACTATAATAAAGATCATGACGTACAGTTAAAGGCTAACTTTTTAACAAAAACTGTATTATTAGAAGTTATTCTTAAATAGTATAAAATTATGTAAGATTAAAAAATTTGTTTTAGATACAGAATTTCCTCCCCTTTATTTCTATTTCAGAGATCTTTAATACCCATTATTTAAAACTTTTCATTTACACCACATAATTTTTAGTAACTTATTTCTATAATAATAACCAGGAAAAAACCTAGATGATCTTCTTTCCCTGGAACACTCTCATAATTTCATAAACTTTCTAAAACTTTAATTATAAAAGTTTGATTGTTTTGCCTGCCTATCTCTGCTACCTAAAAAGAACATGTGACTTCCATTAATATTACAGGGTTTAAGAGTCTTATAAATGGTAAAATTATCCTTTGTTATTTTTCTTATATTAAACTCTACTGCTAAAATGGATTTTGGAAATATTGAATAGTGTTTTTATATTTATAATATCAGTTAATTTATAAATTTATAATATTAGTTAATCCGTTTTATAATTTATAATATCAGTTAATGATTATTCCAAGAGACTACTGTCAGGCAATCATTATTTCCTGTTGTGGTACCCAAGTATTAATTTCAAGAGTTTGTAAATACTTACAATGATAATATAGAAAGAGCTTGTAATTTACTATCACAGCACAATAGAAATGAAGAAACAGTAACAAGTATGCAAAACTGCAAAATGGATCAAAGTTCAACAGTAATGGCATATGGATCTTACACCTCTTCGAGATGCCAGAAGATTATTAAGATCAGGCTTGTGAGTCCCAAAGTTATCACCTTACTGTTTGTTAGTATTTGATGGTTAACACGAGATACTCTGGTAGAAGTTACTTCTGAAAAATATTTCCTCCATAGTGAGTGCTAATGAATATCTTTTCTGTTTCAGCTACTTTTAAGAATAAATTGGCCGGGTGCGGTGGCTCAAGCCTGTAATCCCAGCACTTTGGGAGGCCGAGGCGGGTGGATCACGAGGTCGAGAGATCGAGACCATCCTGGTCAACATGGTGAAACCCCGTCTCTACTAAAAATACAAAAAATTAGCTGGGCATGGTGGCACGTGCCTGTAATCCCAGCTACTCAGGAGGCTGAGGCAGGAGAATTGCCTGAACCCAGGAGGCAGAGGTTGCAGTGAGCCAAGATCGCGCCATTGCACTCCAGCCTGGGTAACAAGAGGGAAACTCCGTCTCAAAAAAAAAAAAAAAAAAAAAAAAGAATAAATTGTGTCAGAAAGATACTAGGTATAACCAAATATAAACTTTGACAATTACTAGTTGCATGACTTAAGACAAGTTACTTAATCTTTCTAATTTCCAACTTACAGTTCTGGCAACTTGTTTCAATGAGTTCAAGGGGATTTGTTAGAAATACATAGGATCACACAGATAAAACTATTAGTACATCATTTGGCATTGGACTTGTTCAATAAACATTGTTCTTAGTTCTATTCTTGTAGCTAGTCTAATTTTTGGTGTTTAGATCATAAATTTTTAGTAAACCTAAATTTATCAGGAATGAATACATATATATATATGTGTGTGTGTGTGTATATATATATATATATATATATCATAACACATTATTCATGTACTTATGAGTATACACACACACACACACACACACACACACACTCTTAACGTTTAGAGACAAAAACACAAATTTACATTTTATAGGTGTGTGTGTTATGTTAATCATGGATCAGGTGGAAGGAAAGTAACAGATGTGATTTTGTTAATTTGCTGATAGTTCTTTCATGGACTAAATAGATCTCACAGTTTCCTTACTCAAAAAAAAATGGGAATCACTTTTTTCTTTTTTTAAGACAGAGTTTTACTTTGTGACACAGGTTACAGTTCCTGCTCACTGCAGCCTTGATCTTCTAAGGCTCAAGCAATCTTTCCATCTCAGCCTCACTAGTAGCTGAGACTACAGGTGTGCAACATCACACCTGGCTAATTTTTGTATGTTTTGAAGCTACATGGTTTCACCATGTTGCCCAGACTGTTCTTGAACTCCTGGGCTCATGTAGTCTACCTGCTTCAGCCTCAGAAATAACATTTAATATTTAGAAATTAATTAAAGAGAGATGGGAACTAAACATTGGGGAATTTATTTAGATACATTTCCTCTTTACATTTATTATTCTTAATAACCTTATCTCACTTAAGTATATAAAGCACAACAATTTATTTACAAGAGTTCAGTGTCCAAAATAGACTCTAAATATGATATATAACCCAAACCAAGAAAGCATTTTTTTCAGAGCTATAAATATCCCTCTGAAATCTTTACATGCTTTAATGAAAATTGAATTTATTTGATGTTACATTTCAAATCCAGAGATATGGAATTTACAGCAATGAATTCATTATCCATATATATCTAGATATATACTTTATATATCTGGCTATTTCTAGCTATATATTCTGAAGTAATTTAATCATTTTTTTCTCAATGTCTGCTTCTTAAAATAGGCTACTATTATTATCATTAATGATGCTACAGTTTCCACCACCATGACTATTACTTCTCAAGGCTAGTGTAAAATAACAATAATACTTAAAGAATATTTAAAATTAGCATAATCAAATCATGATGCATATCTTAAACCCAGGAGACGCACTAAGATATTTGTTTATAGACATGCATGTTACATGTTTATGATACCAGAGAGTTCCCTGATCCCCCTGGCAGGACGTGCAACAGGACTGTGGCTTGCTCGTTCAGTTCCTGCCTCTGCTCAAACCCCTGATGGGAGTGGGGAGCCCGAAAATGGGTGTATCTAAGAGCTGAGTGAATGCTTCGGGCTTCAGCCCCATAATAGTGTCTAGGGGTGGGAGCCTGCAGCCCCAGTGTTACAATGCACTCTTAACCTTGTCATCCACAGACAGCTTAAGTGTCAGCCAACTCAATGCATCTTCTGCCTTTTCACAAGGGCAGAGGGCCAGTGTGACAGCTTTTTGTATCCCAGGCTCTTGCTCAGAGTCCTGGAAGAATTGAGTCACACAATGGCTTGAAGGATGAATGCAGGGTAGAGGTGGCTCTCAGCAAGATGGATGGGGAGGAAGGAGGGGGTTGGAGTGGGAAGATAATCGACTTCTGGAGTTTGCCCATCCAGTGTCTGATCTCCCTTCCATCCATCCCCAGCTGAATTCTTGTCTGTGTTCAGACGTTCCTTCCCTTCTCTCTTTCTTTGCTATGCTATTATGTCATTCTTCTGCTTGTGTCCTTGTCTGCCCAACACTCGTCTGCGTCTAGACCCTGGGGTTCGGGGACTAGAGGGGTACAGGATAGGGGAGTGGCAGGCCAATAGGCAACGTTTTGGGTGAGAAACAGAAATGCCTGTTCCCCACTCGGCCTCGGTTCTCCAGGCTTGAAGGTGAGGCCTTTGTTAGGGAATTGCCCTCTTTTACACAGTATCTACTTGTTTCCTGTCTGTATCATTAACATATACGAGAAGGTCTGTATAACCATTATTACTCCTTCTGAAACTGAATGCAAATCCTCAGAGCTATCCCCAACACTTTTCAGTACCAACATAACATCTGCTACCTCCTTCTGAGTCCCTATTCAGCTATTCAGCATTTGTGAACAAGAACCTACCATTGACTTCACAGAAAATGAATTTCCATTCAGATGTGTGGTTAATCATATTATTTTGTAATATTTTCTCTTGGTTTTTCTTTCCATCAAAAATTACTTACTATAACTTGGAAGTGACTGTTCACAAAATCACAACTATACATGTTGCTCTTTCAAATGCAGAAAATTCTATCATTTTATCTGAAACTGGTAAGTATTCCATATGTATTATTTCCTTTTGAAAACATCATCCAAGAGATTTGAAATTCTACTAGAATTATCAGTTCAGGTTATAGGACTTTGAAAGTGGTATGGAGGGAAATGAAATAAAAAGGTTTATTTCTTAATAATAAGTGTGAGTTTTATTCAGGAATTTTGGTGGAAATGACAAATCAAGAAAGAAAGATACCAGTTTGGGCCAAGATACTGAAAGATTGAATAATTCCGAGAGCTATAATTACTTAAGGTACAATTACTATATTTTGAAATGGGGAAAGGGGTGCAGAAAAAGATGAAAGAGGTAACTATTCTTCATTAAACATCTATGATATGTTAGTCTATTACAGATACAATGTGTAATCAGGAAGATGGTGTTCAAATCCAGACTCTTCAGCCCTAGTTGGTAACCTTTACTGAGTTATTTACCATCCCTGTATACTTCAGTTTTTCTTAACCATTAAATGAAGATAGTAATAATACCTACCTCATAAAATTTCTATGTGAATTAAATTTAAAGGTATAAAATACCTAGAGCAGGCGTTCCCAAACTTTTTACACAGGGGGCCAGTTCACTGTCCCTCAGACTGTTGGAGGGCCGCCACATACTGTGCTCCTCTCACTCCACCAATGAAAGAGGTGCCCCTTCCTGAAGTGCGGAGGGGGCCCGGATAAATGGCCTCAGGGGGCCGCATGCGGCCCACGGGCCATAGTTTGGGGACACCTGACCTAGAGCATACCATAGGTATATTTCTACTTTTGCAGAATAGGAAATGAAAATCTGTGAAAGTTAAGAACTTCGCAAGGTCACTGCAGTCAGTAAGATGGATCAGAACTGGGATCCATCTGCTTTTTAAGTCAATGCTCTTTCTGCTGTGCTAAAATGAGACTAGGATAATAATAGCTAGTGAAAATATCAATAGTAGGATCAAAATACAAATGAACTGTGCCTAGATAAAATTTAAGGAAAGGGGAATGACATGAAAAACAGATGGTAGTTTTATTGTAATTACAAGAACTTGAATGTATGTCAACATAGAATTCAATAAATGTAAGACTGAGCTCAAGATTTTCTGGAAGATTTTGTGGCTCACTGTGGGGTGTTTGATATTCTGTGTCTTGTTTCCCTCTGAGGGTGTATTCAGAACCCTCTTTACTTTTCTTGTCATTAAGCAACATTCAGTCATTTTTTAGGTCACACTGCCCCAGATCGAGATTGCAAAATTTAAAAAGATTTTAGAGAAAACATAATAGTCTTACAACAAAATCTTGTGTCGCCATAGTCAAAGCCATAGTCATTTCTCTTCTGGACGAGTATAAAGGCCTCATTATTCATGCTTCCTCTGTGTATTTCTTATAGGTCAGACAGCAAGAGTTTTTATACAAAATAAATCAATATCTCCTTACCCCCACCTAAAGCCAGACAAAGCCTTCCAATATTACTTTCAACGAGACTTATATGACTTATCATGGTCTCCAAGATCAAACATAATTTGGCTGCTGCATACCCTATCATATTACCAATCTCACTTACTCAGACCCAACTACACTGGATTTTCTTCTTTCTGTCTTTTGACCACCAAAACCTTAATTCCCCTTGCTATTCCTTTGCCCTGGAATGGTCTATTTCAAGGTCCAGTCTCACCACTGATTTCTTTTGTAAATTATTTTCTACCTTAATTTTCTACTTTATCTTCCTCCTCCCCATTCACATGTAAAATAGAATAGAAGCTCCATGAGACCAGGGATTTATCATGGTCAATCCCATCACTTATGTTTAAGTGATAAGTAAATAAATAACCTGTTGTCTTTTACATGTGGAGACAAATCATCAGTATCCATAATTTGGATGATTTCCCTATTTTGCTTTTGAATTTGCACTAATATATGTCCTTTTCTGTGTCATTTATTGTGTAACTGAGAGGGATTATAGGTGTTTCCCGTGATCAGATACCTACATGAGAATAGAAAGAACTAAAAATTAAACCCATATGTTTCTAAGGGATGTAGCTGATTTTCTGAGGCAATCCATTGAGTGGTTACAATGGGCTCTTAAATAATTGCATTTTCTTGAATCGGTATGCTGTGACTAAGGTACCTGTGATAACAGAGGATTGATTTCCCTCTTATACTTTCCATCCAAGTTCAAACCCTACCTTAAGAAGAAACAATTAGATTGCCTCTAAATGCGATGTTACTGATGAGCTTGTTCCATGGTCAATGGTGGAAATCAATTTTCATTTAAGAACCTACAGTACTTAGCCTTTTTCCTTTTAGTAGTCTTTATTGATTGTTCTTTCTGCTATCCATTCTACTGTAGCCAGGCACTGTTTCCGAGGTTCCATAATAATGGAGTAAAAGTTCTCAGAGAACTTTCCTAGACTGGCAACATGCCCATTTTTTAATACATAGATGAAGGCCATTCTATCTATCACGGAGCATGGGAGAAGACTTTCATTCAAAAGAGATAGAAACATTATTATGAAAAGCCTCAAAATAAACTGTTCTCTGGCTTGTCCAGAGATTGTAGGGGCAAGGAAAAATTAAAAGAATACTTGGATGGATTACAAATTATTATTTTAATTATATGGCCACCAATTTCCTCAGGTCAAAGAACAGTTTGAAATGATTTCCTCTGTCCGTTCCAAGCTCAGAGCTAAGGGTTTTTTTGTTTATAGGGGTTGTTCAATTTTTTTTTTTTTTTTTTTTTTTTTTTTTTTTTTGCCAAAAGGATAACATAATTCAGCAGTAATTTTTATATTAGAGTTATACACCATGTGGCTTCTAGATTTGTAATACAGAAGAATCTGACTTCTGAGGAATGATTCCTGGTTTCTCAGCAAAGTTGTGTTCTGGAAGGTGCCTTCTCAGATCAGGCCGTCCTCCCTTCTTTGTTTACAATGAAGGTTACTATGAATATCATGAGAGGTAAAAAGCGTAGATTTCACATTTAGTTTTCATAGATTTGTTTGCTCTGAGATGAGTTTTTTGATAAACACTTAGTGAACTGCCCTTCATTTAGAATTGCTCTTCTGTGTATTCTGTAATGGGGGATAGTGTCTATGATCCTTCTAGTTTTCTTTTAAATGCATGACTTAGGGAAAAAATAAATATTTTTTATTGTAAATAAAAATTTACAATAAAATATATTGTATAAATATATTGTAGAAATATAAATATAAATAAAATATATTGTATAAATATAAATATATAAAATATAAATAAAAATTTACAATAAAATATAGTTTTTCTGATATTTTTAATGTACAACTAATAGTAGATAATCATACCCAGGCTAATATAATAAAAACAGGGGAAATGCTGCTTTTAGGAGCTAAATGAAAGAATCAGAAATATAACAAGTTTTTGACTTCAACACTTTGATATTATACTATACTAACAAAATTGTGTCTTAATTTAACATTTTTCATTTTTTACAAAGTGAAACTCAAATAAAATTAAATAGCCATATGTACTTTTCATGCCCTTTTTATGAGTTATTTCTATTAGTTATTCCTTCTCAGTTGAAAAAGAAACTTTTATTATCTAAATTTTGTTAGGAAATGTTCTTTATTATAAAATTTAAACTTGGCAATAAAATGAGAAAATTACTATTTTTTACATTATGCTTATTAATACATGTTAATTTACCCAACTTTTAAAAATAACAACAACAAAAACCTTTTTAAATTCTAGTAGCTAAAAACTTCCAAAATGAGTCTGCCTTCAGTTCGGTTTTTTTTTTAGTTTTCTTATTAATTAGTGTTTGTGATGTTTTAGTCCTGTTTATTAAAAATAGGATATCAGAACAGAATGTATGATCAAAATTATCTTTCCTTCATATTTGTTTTATTATTTTAATTGTCTATGAGTTTTTCTCCTTTTTTAAAAATAATTCTTTTGAGACATTTTACATATCATATAGTTTATCATTTCAAGTGTACAATGTAATAATATTTGGTGCATTTAAGAAGTTGCATAATCATTTCCATAAATTAGATTTTGAATATTTTCATCCACCCAATAAGATATGTCTCACACATTAACTGTTAAGCCCCACTCCTAGCCCCAGGAAACCATTAGTTTACTTTCTGTTTCTATAAATTTACCACCTCTGGACATGCCACGTAAGTGGAATCATAGGATGTGTAATCTTTTATGACTGAATGCTTCATTTTTTTTTTTTACTCTCAGAATGTTTCTGAATTGTTTTCTGTACCACTGCTTTAATTTTTTGTAGCTTCAAATTGTGCTCAACTACTTCCAATATGGATTTTGATTCCAATATCACACTTTCACTTCCTTGAAATTTTTTTGGAAAGCCCTCACACACATATACCCACACACATCTACTCTGCCATACAAATGTACATCATAATCTCATTCTTTTACAATTTTATCTCCAGAAGTTAAACTGTTTGCTAGATATTAGGAGGCTAGAATTATATTCCTGTGAAAAATGACATTTATGGAATAAAGAAAAACTTCCTACTATTTTTTCTGGAGGTGGGGATCTTGAGAATGTAGCATTTCCAGACATTACAAACTGCCTTTAATTTTTGAGGAGGGTTGCAGACGTAGCTTGAGAAATCTGAGACTAATTATTCCATATGGTAATCATGCATCTTGTCATTTATTATGACTGTAACCAAGTGCTTTAAATAATAAATAAAAGACTAAATCAAAGGTGTATCACCTAAGAGAGAAACACAAATCATTGACGTTAAAGAGGTGAGAAGAAAGTAACACTTTGCCTGGGCCAATGGCCACTAACTCAAAGTGAGTAAGTGGTTGGATGGGTGGGTGAGCTTTCAAAAAATTTAATTATGTCCTAAAGCTTGATGTGTAACTTTCTTTTTTCTGAAGATTATTTGAATGACCTTCTTAAATGGAATAAACCTCAGTAACCTAAATTTTAAGAATTTCCGTCAAGTCTTAAATTAATATCTTAAATAATGGCAGTGCCATTGGGGCATATAATTGTTCATATCTGTTTGCTTTTTACTCTCCTGTTATATTGTCTAGCAACTTCTGAACAAAAGCAACATTTCTAGTTAGTGTAAAAAGCATCAGAATTTAAAAGCAAAAATATAGTTATTGAATACAAAGCAATTAAACTGACCAATATCCTCCCTTTAAATTATCGGGTGGCTTAAATGTATGTTGATGTAATTACAACATATTGTAAAAATAATTCTTTCAATTGTCTTTTATAATCAGATTTTTGAATGAGGACAGAAGCTGAATGCTATATAAAATAACCGTTAGTGCATATAGAATAAGCAAATCTTAACAATGGCCTTGATTTCGAGAGTAAAGGTACAAAGTTCACTGAGCAAAATACTGGTAATTAGCTCTGATTTTACCTTCCTTCGTTGAAAAATTGTAATTATTTAATGAATTTTGAAATGCTTAATTAAGTTTCTTGCCTTCAATTAAAAAATTATATATATGAGTAATCAACATATTTTTATTTGACCATTGATGGAAAGAAAATTTAAAAAAAAATTCTCTTAATAACTTCCTTAGTCAAAATTTTAAGAGACATGTCTTTTATAATGCCCTACTCCTATGTTCTTAGATGAATTGAAATGTTATCAATTTTAAAAAGTTAAAAATTTTCTTTAAGGACTATGCAACATACATTTACGGCAAGGCACAGTGGATTACTCCTGTAATCTCAGCACTGTGGGAGGCCGAGGCAGGCAGATCACCTGAGGGGAGGGGTTCAAGATGAGCCTGACCAACATGACAAAACCCTGTCTCTACTAAAAATACAAAAAAGTTAGCCAAGTATGGTGGCGTGTACCTGCAATCCCAGCAACTCGAGAGACTGAGGTGGGAGAATTGGTTGAACCCGGGAGGCAGAGGTTGCAGTGAGCCGAGATTGTGCCACTGCACTCCAGCCTGGGCGACAGAGACTCTGTATCAAAGGAAAAATTAAAAAATAAAATGTAAAAAACCCGTACAATTAGGTTCTTTTGGATGATCTATGAATCTGTAACTTTTTTCATCAGAAATATAAACAGGCACTAACATTCAATAAAATTAAGTTAGATGATGTAGCAGTTACAAAATATGGTTGAAACAAATTAATATCTATTGAATGAATTTATGGTGACAATGCACAGTAGTACAGAACAATATTAACTTGAGTAATTTGAATTCTGGCAAAGTTGGGGACTGTTGGAATTGTGGCTCTGTGATAGAGTATCTTATCTAATGAATGGGAGACATTAACATAGAGTAAGAATCATGTATATTCAGCACCATGAAGCAAAAATCAATTAATTAATTCAAAACAAGAAAACAAAACTCCTACAGTATAAAGATACATAACACCAACATTTTTATTTCCAAATGCTTACCCCTGTTCTTGTCTATGTTCTCTGACACATGCTGAGAACATGCAAAGATATCATGGAAGCCATCAACGTCCATTTTTTTTTTTTTTCAATGTGAGTGACGTAAACAAATTTTGGCCTGATGTTATAAAAGCTGTGTCCAAAAAGAAGGCTGAGAAGCAAAGAAAGCTTAAAGTACCAGATTTGTTTTGTTTTGTTTACTTCTCAGTGGTTTGTTTCAGGTTTAGATGGTTTGTGTCTATAAAGACATTGCTAAGGTGCATTGCTTTTACTTCCTTGGATCAAAATGCTGGGAAATATTAGCACTTTATTATAGGAAAAGAAATATTAACTGCCTTTACCTCACATTTCCACCAAGAAAGAGAATATATCTGCTTAAATTTCCATCATCTTTCCAACTGGAGAGTGGGAGCTGAGGGATGAGGTGAGAAATGAAAGACAATTTTCACTCTCTTACTATCTCCTTTCAAGGGGCATTGCTGTTATTCTAATGAGTTAGGCACTGGGAATTTAACTTTCTTTAAAAGGTACTGAAAGATATTCCATGCTCCTGGAACAAGCTTTTTCTTTTCTTTTTTCCTTTTTCTTTAAGTCAGCCTAGTGAAAATACGATTATCAGAGTCTGCTCCTGGCAGTTCCAGGGTTAAGATTTTACTCTCCTGGCAATGGAGCATTGCATGCATTGTTGCTGCATGGAGCAGAAGACTCTTCTGTTATCCCCCTAGTTTCCCTGAACATGAGTTCTGCACCTGGCTAGTAGCCGTCCGTAAAAATACAAAAATTAGATCAGGCACAGTGGCTCATGCCTGTAATCCCAGCACTTCGAGAGGCAGAGGTGGGTGGATCATCTGAGGTAAGGAGTTTGAGACCAACCTAGCCAATGTAGTGAAATCCCATCTCTACTAAAAATACAAAACTTTGCCAGGCGTGATGGTGGGAGCCTGTAATCTCAGCTACTTGGGAGACTGAGGCAAGAGAATCCCTTAAAACCAGGAGGCGGAGGTTGCATTGAGCCAAGATTGCTCCACTGCACTCCAGCCTGGGCAACAGAGCAAGACACCATCTCAAAAAAAAAGAAAATAATTTTCTTTTTTCCACCGTTATCATGTTGAACTCTTCCTCATTCTCTCTATACAGGAAGTATTTTATCCAATTCTATGGTTTCCTTACTGGTTAGCTAGGCAACATCTCAAAACCACCAATCAATATTAGACTAACTTGGAATTGATTAGGAAGAGAGCAACATCAGGTGGTGAGAGGCTATTAGCAGCCATATGCAAACTAAATAAAACCCTCAAGGAAACTTAAGCAGTCTGAGTTAGCAAGCAATAAGACTACTTGAATAAGAGAAGAAAGTGAAAGGAAGAAGAAAATAAGACAAGATGTTAATGAAGATCATCTTATAGGCTACATCTGGAGAATCAATTATCAGAAGCCAATACTAACTTCTTCAACACTAATGGTCATCCAACAAGTTTTTGTGTGTTATCTTTATTAATTTTATACATAAGTTGAAGTTTATAAGAATAAACTAATCCAATTGTTATGTTTATTTCTTTAACAAAACAAATAAAAATTTTATTAATAATTTTAAAATTTAAAAACCTTGTTAAGAGGTAGAAGAACAGTATGTATAAAATAAATTAATATTGTATGTTTTTAAAATAGAAACCTTACATGTTGTCCTATATATATATGTACATAATAATTTTAAAATTTAAAAACCTTGTTAAGAGGTAGAAGAACAGTATGTATAAAATAAATTAATATTGTATGTTTTTAAAATAGAAACCTTACATGTTGTCCTATATATATATGTACATAATAATTTTAAAATTTAAAAACCTTGTTAAGAGGTAGAAGAACAGTATGTATAAAATAAATTAATATTGTATGTTTTTAAAATAGAAACCTTACATGTTGTCCTATATATATATGTACATATATATATATATATATATATATATATATATATATGTTAATAAAATTAGGAGATAAACCAGATTATTTTAGCTAGGTGGATTTTTCATTCAGTAGCTAATATACTATATAACACATGTTGTAACCCTTTCAATTAAATACGAAAAACTTATTTTATATGAATAAAAAGTTATAATTGCTTTTGAAACTGAAAGGCTTTGTCTGAGTCTAATTTTAGAATTAGAAAATAGGTTTGTTAAAATTTTTCATTTTGAAATATTTTATGCATTGTCTTGTCCTGTTCTTTATTAAAATTTATTCTTCATATCAAATTGCATGTCTAATACATATGTCATACTTTTACAATAAAAGGAAACTGTTGTAAGTTAACAGTTAAAATTGGTTGGGCCTGTTTAAAAGACTCGTTAACAATGAAACTCCTGAATCACTTATAATATTTTATTTTACTTTTTCACATCTTCCACATATGTGAGAAAGATTCATTTTATGTTTGAACTTTAGTCTATTTGAATAAAATTGTATTTCATTTCTCCACCTGCAACTTTATGATTGCTTGCTAAAAGATAACCTTTCATTCAAGCATGTGACTTTTCTTCTATTATATGCCAATGAATAATGAAATTCATGCATTCAAAGTAGGACAGTTTCTAAATGTTATTCTGGAAGGTAGAACCTCAGTGACAGTATTCCGTTCAGACCTTCCTTTCATTTTCATCAGTGCTCCCATTCAGTAAAGCTCTGAATGGGAGGCCATTGATGAGAAAACGCTATCTGGACAGGCAGATTGTAAGGTGGCTCCCATGATCCCCATGTGTTCATGTCCATGCATTCATATAAGCAGGACCTGTGGCTCACTTCAAAACTATGCAATTCCACAACAGTGACAGAATTTTATTCCTATTATTTTATTATATAAGACTTTTGCTAACTGACACAGTCTGGAGACTCTGTCTCTCCACTTTTAGTCTTTTAAGAAGCAAGCTGGCAGGAATCTTCCAGACACAAAGAACTGAATGAAGCCATCAGCCATGTGAGTAGGGAAGTGGATGCTTCCCTAGTGGAGCCTCTAGATGAGAACCCAACCCTGGCTGATGCTTTACAGCTTTGTAAAACATTGAGCAGAAGAACCAGCTAATCTGTGCCTGAACTTCAGGCCCTCAGAAAGTATAAGATGATACATGTGTGCTGTTTTCAGTGGCCAAGTTTGTGGTGAACATTATGTGCAAGAGACAATAGGGCTACTATACAGGACTTGGTCGCTCAAAAAGTTGCTGTTTTATTTTTTGGTATCATGATAACCATCCAAACATATATATTGAGTATTTTAAGAGGCTTTGAAAATTGAGTGGAGAACAAGTAAAGTTCAATTAATAGCACATTACTAGCACACAGTTCTGGTGGAATGAGTTCTAGGATGATAATTATATTCTGAAAACAATAAGTAATTCCATATGTTTTATAAAGAGTGATGATTTTATCTTCCAAATTTTCTTCTACATTTTTCCGTGGTCCTTCCATTGGCTCTCACACAACTTCAAGTTGAGTATGGTAATTAATTGATAATGAAACCATCATTCATTTTAGTGACAACAAATTATTTTTTCAACTTGGTCTGTAAATGTGTGGTTTGCTAATTTTCTAATGTATTTTTATATTAGACCAAATTTTAAATATTTTATGAGACAGTATCTTACGGTAAAACAAAGTGGTTTATAAAATTTATATACGTAAAGCTAAGACATTAGCAAATATTTCATTCTGAAAATTTATATTATAAGGACATGTACATTTCCTATTGCTATGAAAATCAATAATAAGTTGTTTTGTATTAGTCCAGCCCCCCACATTTCTTTTGTGAAAATAGCACAGTCTTTCTAGATTAGCGTTTTTCTCCTGTGCTTGCAGTGAAAAAAAAATCACTTTAATTAATTAAAACATGAAAATTGTAATCATATATGCACAATTATTTTATTATTTCTGTTAGGAAGTTACTGGTGTTTGTGTTTTGAGAAGAGCAATATTTTTGTTCTTGTAGAGAATTAGTCATTAACATTGCTTTGTAGTACATCAAATTGATTCTCTGTAATACTAGTATGTGCTCAACTATAAAAATAGACTTGTAATTTGAAAAGCACGATTTTAACTGAACTTCAAGGCTTTGAAAAAAGTGCTTTTAACAATGTTTTGTTTCTTGTTTCCAGTCTAAGGACTGAAACTGAATGCCATATGACATAGCCATTGATGCCTGTAGAATAAGCAAATGCAAACAATGACCTTAATTTCAAGAATAAGTATGCAAGGTTCACTGTGCAGAGATACTGGTCAATTATCTCTGATTTTACTGTTGTTGAAAACATTAATTATTTAATGAGTTTTGAAGTGCTTAAGTGTTTGCTTCTGACTTAAAAATTATGTACTCTTCAGTAATCAATAGTCAGTCTTAGTTGAATGAAAGAGAAAGAAAATGATTTGTCAAAACTGTATTGACAAATATAGTTGTACCTTCTGAAAAGACAGAAGTGGAGAAAAGAAAAATCATTCAAGTCACAGATCCTGGTATTTGGGCTGAAAAAAACAATAGGACAAGTAAGAATGGTGAGATCTTTCAAAAAGGTTTGTCTTTGGCAGACTAAGTACCATGTTACGCCCATGGTTTTTAAAAATGAAATAGAAAATCAAAGCCAATCATTTCCTACTTTAGAAAACAAATATGAAGGTATTCTATATCAAGGTGATAATTCTTGGAAAAATTCTCTGCTCTATATGAAGTACATTTAAAGAAGCTGCCTCATCTGAATAGCAGAGGGTCCCGAAGACAGAGTGCATAAGCAAGGTAGCATACTTCTTAATAAAAACCTTATAAGATAAAATGGTGGCAAATTGAAAACCATCCTTGAGTATGTTCTTTCTTTACTTAAAATTCTTTAATATCAGGAAGACATCTGGGTCTGAGTATTACAAACTACTGCAGCACATTACAAAATAAACCTACATCATAATCACAGGTTAATAATAACTATTTTACATTCCCAAAAAGGAAAAATGTTTACATTTCAAAGAAAGGAATAAAAAGAATCATTCAACCATGATGTTTTAGCTTACAAGAAGATAATATTGCTAACTATCACTTAGAATTTTGTGAAATAAAAGAATATTGTGAAATAAAATAATTCACCCACCCGCTCGCCCTTCTACCGCACACAAAGGAAAGCTCTATTATGGACTAGAAAGACCAAGAGTGAAATAAAATATAGGTAAAGTTTAAAAAAAAAAGTCAGTTGAAGTGAGTTCAAATGTTAGAGTTATAGAGCGTAATTTTAAAAAGGGTTCTGCATAGGAGATCATTCAACCTCACTTGGAATGGCAAGAGATCATCTCTCTGACATAACTATGGTTCTTTGCAAAATAGTCATTTTTAAAAAAACACAAAAAAGCTTTCCTCTTAAAATAAAAGCCAAAAGCAAGCAGGACTGAAAAATATTAAATCACAGAAATATAAATGAGTTGGAATGAAATAATGTACTGAAAGCCCCAAATAACCTTTCTTCCTTTTAAAATGATTTATCAATAATGTGTAATAAAAGTCAAACATTTTACAGTACCTTGGTCTATGTTTGTATGACCTTATCAAGGAGTTGATTTTGGAAACTCCATTTATCTACAATTATCAGGAAGACAATGTTGGCTGCAAATATCATCTCATTCATAATCTTTTTATGCCAATATAAATTTTTTAAATTGAATTTCCAAAGTAAAGATGTTTTCAAGGAGCAAAAACTATAAATGATTATATTATCACTTCAGTATCCTGTGTATTTCCTGAAAACTTCTAAGACAATGAATCTTCCTTTTTTATAATCTCAGCAAAATCTTTACCAGGTTCAATTTTATCCTATTTCTGATCAAATAAGTTCAAAATCCATTAGAAAAGGAACATCATTATAATGAATGGTACATTACACTGAAAGCATTTTACTTTCAAAAGCATCCTAGGTAATGGCCAAGAATAACACTACCTTTAAAAAATCTATTTAGAATGAAAATCATTGTCACAAGTTATTCAGTACAGTAAACGCTTTCCTTTCCCAGCCTTATTCGTATCTTTCTAAAGTTAAAAATAAAAAGACAGCCAAATTTTGACTGAGTGTCTTAGCACAAATACAAGGAGGACATAACCCCAACTAGTTATCACTAGAATGGGATGTGACCTGTAAGTGTTCTAAATTTTCTCTTCTCACAGGGAGTCGTATTCTATAGACTGAGAAGAGAGAATATTTGCTTCATGTTCCACTCCTATACATTCTAAACAAGATCTGAACTCCTTCCAAAAGCAAGTCATTTTTGTCCCAGTTACAATTGTACCTGCTATTCAGAGCTGGCACCTGGGAAAGGTGGGCAAGGCTGTGTGATACATTGCAACCTATGGATTATCACTTACTGAACTAAATATAGTTGGAGAGCAGGTTCTTCATGTGACACCTTTCAAATCAGCCCTTGTTTCCTCCATGCCGAGGCCGACTTGTGCTTTAACTTTGCCAAATTTCAAAAGTGTCTTAAGGTCTTATGTTGTCTCAGTCGTCTGTGTACTTTCACAAACGCTCTTCTGACAGTGTCTGCTAATGTTAATACCCCAGCGATGCTACACACCTCTTCTCTCTGTCCCTCTATCTCTCTGTCTTTCTGTCTCTTTGTCTTTCTCAGAACTTTCTGCCTATAAGACTTACATAAAACATTACTTTTAATAAAATTATAGCATTTAATCCAGAGAAATGTAATTCTATTTGTTTAAGCATTGTACTAATGAACTATCATTAGTAAGACATGTATACCAGAGTTTTGTTATCCAGCAGCAGTGATGCTTTTCCTCTAATCCACACATACTGCAATCAATTAACTTTAGAAAGAAAACAATAAAACAGATTCAAATGACCCTCAAATACTGTAATTTTAGCCTAAGGTCATAAAACATAAAAAATGCTTAATTTCTTTCTTTTCCCTACACACTGTGCTCTCATCAAATAAATTCCTCTGCCATACTATATGAACCTATTCAAGGAAATCTAAGAAATTTCATCAAAAATACTTATTTGACATATTTCAAGACTGTTATTGAGAGGACTTGCAGAGAGGAATTGCAGAGAAAAGCAGCCTTTTGTGTAGGAGATTTGCATCTGGAGGAAAAAAAAAGTAAATTAGTGAAATAAGCAACCAGGTGTTCTTTGAGCCCCCTACCCCTTTTCAAAACTTAGGAAAGATGGATTTACCACAAGCTTCCAGTTCTCTCTGAGGGCAACTCCAAGATTATCTGATATATTTTCATCTGTATTACAAGGGAGTGTTTGCTTGACTTGCTTTCTCTCTTCACTCTCCCATAAGTGTGATGTCACCTCCCACAGAGCCCAGAGATACTTGTTCTTAGGCCGTGGTTATTTATACTCACTCATTTCCCCTGAAAATTATTATTGCCCCTCAAAAGAATTGTCTATATTCCGCATCTTTGCCCTGCACTACCAAGAAGGGTAAAGAAGCTCTTGGACTGCACTGGATTATTGGGTAATCATTCTCCTGTTATTGCCCCATGCTGTGCATATTAAAACATATTTTGTATGCCTTTTCTTCTATTAATCTTTGTCAGCTGATTTTGTTGAACTCAGAGGGTGAAGGAAAGGATTTCCCTCAGCCCCTATACTACTTATTCAGGAAATTGGAAGCTCAAATAAAAAATAAATTACTAATATGAAGATGCTGGTTGCATGAATATGATTTATAATAGTTGCTTAATTTCCTAAGCCTTAATTTATGAGCTAGATAATTCTAATCTTGAAATTAACTCTTGAAATTCATTCTAATCTTGAAAATTAATTTTCTCTTGGGCAACATTTTTATAAACAAATAATCATTCATGTTTATTTGAATGAGTTCAATTAAAATATTGAATTCTTACCATTTAAAGTATTTTGTGTTTTAAAAATCAATGAAAAGTCTTGCTTTTTCCTAAAGTTTCCAAATTTTTATATATTCATAGAAATATAAGAAAAACATCTCTTTGATATGATCTTGTGCAATCAATAAGGAATTCTTATTTCTAACGAGAAATTTATTTTCTAACTTTGATTTGAATTGTAGAGAACAACAAATACATATAACAAGATCTGAAGCTCTTCACTGCTGTGTGGTGATGATTAAAGCTGACACATTGTAGCACTGACCTGAAAACCTAATATTTGTGGATCATAAACAATGATAATTGCATGGAAAATGTCTTTCTAGTATTCATTTGAATTAATCATCGTACCTACACAAGTCTTTCTGTCATCTTTAGTTGCTTAATACATACACTGATTTTGCCTTAATCTACACCTGCTTGGTATAATATATATCTTTTTGAATGAAAACCGAATACTGTAAAATTAAAAACAATCATCATAGATTTCTAATGGTGTATATGAAAAAGCACAGAATCAGTGAAAATCTTTATTGACAAATGGGCGCAAATTATATGGATGCTTCTTTGAATTTGAATTGGGTGGGAAGGTAACAGCAGTAATATTTATTAAGAATGGTGTGAAGAGAGCATCCATATTTGCACTCTTTCCCTGTGTGACTAAGAAACCATCAAATTTTGTTTGAAATGTGGCTGCAAATAAAGAAGATATTTTTAGTCATAATCTATTTATTTTTATTCACCAACTTACAACCGAAACATCCATTTGCTGTCACTCTTACATAGTTCTTCTTCCAATTTCAGCCTCCATCGAATTTCCACAAGCCCACTAAACACAATCAGTGATATATTTTTCCTTTCTTCCTTGTAGCATTGATTTAATTTTATTTCAAATGTTCTTGATTTTAATGTACTCGATTTTTAGATTACTTTTAGGTCTACAGCAAAATTGAATTGAAAGTACAGAAATTTCTCATGTACCCCCTTGTCTTTCCACTTTCACAACTTTCCCCATTATCAACATTTCCCACAGAGCGGGACATAAATATCATCATCTACAGTCAAGTGTCCTTTACATTTGAGTTCACTTTTGAGACTGTACATTCTCTGGATTTGGACAACTGTATGACATGTATCCACCATTATGATATTATGAAGAGTAGTTCAAACACTCTAAAAATCCTCTGTGTTCTCCCCATTTATCTCCCCCTCCCCCATTAAACCCTAGCAAACACTGATCTTTTTACTGTATCCATAATTTTGTCTTATCTAGAATGTTAAATAGTTAAAATCCACAATAGGTAGGCTTTCAGATTGGCTTCTTTTAGTTAGTACACATTTAAATTTTCATCGTGTCTTTTTAGGGCTTGATAATTCATTTCTTTTTAGTACTGAATAATATTCCATTATCTAGATGTATCATTTATTCATTCACCTATTGAAGGACATTTTTATAATGTATATTTATTTTTATGCATTGTTGTATTCAATTTGCTAATATTGTGCTGAGAATTTCTATTTATTGTTATGAAAGATACTGATATGTGTTTTTTTTTGTTGTTGTTGTTGTTAGTGTTGTCTTTTCTGGTTTTGGTATTAGAGTGATGCTGGCCAAACTGAATGAATTCAGAAGTATACCCTCTGCTTCTTTATTCTGGAAGAAACTTAGAGGATTAAGATCACTTTTTCATAAATTTTGGTAGATATCACGAATGAACATTTCTGGGACCACTGCTTTCTGTTTTGGAGAAATATATTTTTTAATTTCAGTAATTGATAAATCCCTATTCAGATTGTCTATTTCAGCTTATGTAAGTTTTGGCACATACACATTAAAGATTGTTATGTATTCCTGAAAAACTGACACCTTCATCATTTTGTAATGCTCCTGTTTACCCCTGATAAATTTTCTTGTTCTGAAGTCCACCTTGTCTAAAATTAATATAGACTTCTACTTTCTTTTGATTCATGTTACCATAGTATATATATCTTCATCTATGTACTAAAGTGAGTTTAGTACATATTATTAAAGTGAATTTCTTGTAGACAACTTATAGATGGGTTTAGCTTTTGGTCCATTCTGATGACATTTGTCTTAATTGATGCATTTAGATCATTGATGTCCAAAATAATTCTTGATCTACATAATACTTGTTTTTTTTTCTGCTTGTCACTCTTGTTATTTTTTTCCTATTTTACCTTCCAAAACATAGACCTGTTTTTTGCTTATTGAAGTTTTAATTGAGCATTTTCTATGTGATTTTTCTGTCTTTTTTAGCGTAGTATACATTTTTAAAACATTTATTTAGTGATTGCCCTAGATAGATTTGCAATATACATTTAAAACATAACCAAGTCCACTTTCACACAATACTATATTGCTTCATGTGTCATGTGTGTACCTTAAAATAATAAAATAATAATCCTAATTCCCTTCTCCTGTCCCTTGTATCATTACTATGACATTTTTTGTAACACTCACACACACACACACACACACACACACACACACTACATATAAAATGTAAATGGAATTCAATGTATTCATTATTTTGAACAAACTGTTATTTGTTTTATCAATTAAAAATAAGAAAAATTAAAGTGTTCACTTTACCTTCACTTATTTTTTCTCTTTTGTCTTTTCTTTCTTCTTTTAGATTTGAGTTTTTTACCTGTGTCATCTACTCTCTAAAAGAAATTTCTTTTAATATTTTTAGCAAGGCAGGTCTATTGGCAACAAATTTTCTCAATTTATGTTTGTCTGAGAAATTCTATTTCTCCTACACTTTTGAAGGGTAATTTTGCAAGGTATAAAATTTTAGGAGGATGGGGTTTTTCTCTCAACTTTTTTTCCATGATTTCTTAGAGTGTAATCTTGTTTGTGCTCCATTATAGGTAATGTATTTTCTCCTACAGGATTCTTTCAGAATTTTTTTTTTTTTTTTAGTTTTTGATTTTCTGTAGTTTGACAATGATATACATAGCTGTAACTTCTTTTGGCATTTATCCTCATTGGTGTCCTCTGAGTCTCTTGGATCTGTGGTTTGGTGTCTGATATTAGTTTGGGAAAATGTTTAGTCATTATTGCTTCAAATATTTCTTCTCTTGTCTTTTTCTTCTCTTTCTGGTATTCTTATTATGCATATGCTACATCTTTTATAGCTTTCTTACAATTTTTAGATATTCTGTGCATTTTTTCCAGTCTTTTTTCTTTTTGTTTTTCAAACTTTGTAAGTTTCTAGTGAGATATCCTCAAGCTCAGATTCTTTTCTTAGCCATGTTTCCAAATAAATAATCAAAGCCTCTTCATTTCTGCTGCAGTGTTTTTTTACTTCTGTCATTTCTTTCTGTTTTTTCCTTTGGATTGCCTTCTCTCTGCTTTACTTTTTTCATTAGTTGTTACATGCTGTCTACTTTATCCACTAGAATCCTTAGCATCTTAATCATAATTGTCTTAAATTCTTCGTCTGATAATTCTAACATTCTTGCCATATAAACTTCTGATGCTTGCTTTGTCTCTTCAAACTGGTTTTTTTTTTTTTTTTTTTTTTTTTTTTTTTGCCTTTTAGTATGTCTTCTGTTTTTTTAATTTTTTGAGAACCAGACATGATTTACTGAGAAAAAGTAACTATTATCAATAGGCCTTGAGTAAGGTTGTAGTACGATATGGGAGATGGGGTAGTACTATGATTAAGTCTCAGTCTTTTGGAGATCCTGTACCTTTAGGCTATGAACTTCACAAGTGTTTATTAATACCATCAATCCCCCACCTCTTATGTCAGGATGGGTAGAGTGAGTTGGAGTTTGATATTTCACTTCTCCAGGTCAGGGAATCTCTGATAAAACCCCAGCAAATTAGGCTCTGATTAATTACTTTATCTAAGGGCATATCATGTTAAGAAGAACAGGATGACTTGTATTCAAAATGGTTCCTTTACCCCTTTTACCTGATGGAAACTCAAAGAGATTTTTCTCTGGACATTCATAATGAGAACCTAGTAGAGCTCCAAGAGTTAAAATCAACTCAAGTATGGAACCATTCAATGAGTAGTCTTCTTGGCATTTTTAATTTTCAGTGTTGTCCACATTGAACCTCCAGCAATTCATCTGATAATTTGATTTTCCTATTCTGGCACTGGTTTTCATGAGCATTTCTGCTCCTGTAAGTTTTGATTCTCTGTACTCACCCATAGGTCTCTCCAATTTTGAGGGCAATGGTTTGTCTTGTGATTTTATTTTTCTGACAGATTTAAGAAGAGGTGTTAATTTTTCCATTTGCTCAGCATTTTACTTGTTGTTTACTTGTTGACAGAGTGACAACTTCAAACTTTCTGACATACTGGACTGAAAATCAAGTCAATAAGTCACATGTTAACCTTTTTTTAATCTTGACTATTTATAAAGTGTGAATATTTAAAGTGTTTTTATTCACAATTAGTAAATAGTCTGTTGTTGCCTGATCAAGTTTAGGTACCTCTCCTCTCTTAGGCAATAAAATACCCATTCTTCTGTATAAAAAGGGCAAGTTAAGATATCGTAGTTATATTTGTTACATCTGAATGCTGAATGTACGTTTCTTAATACCTTGATTACTTATAAAATATTTTGCTATGCATCATGATATTCCCAATATGAGAATAAATTGGATTCTAGAAAATGTTTTCTTTTTGTTTGTTTTGTTTTCTTTGTTTGTTTTTGTTTTTTTAGGCTGGAGTCCAAGACAAAGGGAGAAACAGTTCCTAGGTAAGGGTAATTTTCTTTTATGTGTTATGTTTGTTCAGACGTTAGGTGCAGAAAACAGATTTAATTGATTGATGTAGTAGGATTCGGGGCAATTTATTTTGAAAGAAAGTCAATATGATAATTTCATAGTATTCTATATAGTTAATAAACAATTATATTTATGTGAAAAAATCAATATATAATTTTTCTCCAATTTTCTTTATTTAAAATATTTCTGAAAATTAAAGATAAAAGTACTTCTGTAGATGCCCTCATTATTATTTTTTGGTTAATCACATTGTTCAAATAAATTTTTATAGTTTTTTTGAATTTCTGTTATAGAGATTTGCAGAAGAAAAAAAAACAAAACCTGGTCCATTCTAGAACCTATGTGTTTCCTTAAATTCTTAGCATGAGTGACTCCATTTTGGTTTGATTTGATTTGATGGGGCCTAGTACATAAGCCTAGTCCAACACAATGTTCTCGCAGAATTTTGTTTAAAAAATTTCCCCTTTTTGATCAGGTTCTGTTATATAAGAGTGTGATCAAAACTTAAGGCCTTACTACTACTATCAGTTACCATCATTTTGGGTTCTCAGCATGTCATGTCTGCAAAAGGATGCTGCAGGCATTGAAGGGACTTGAAGTCTTCCTCAATTTCCTTCTCTTGAGCAGACATCAGGCTGAATATATTTTTCATCTGCCATGGTAAATAAATTCATTGAGGTGAGAAATTCTTCTGGGCCAGGCATGTAGGGCTATACCCA
This sequence comes from Saimiri boliviensis, assembly GCF_048565385.1. NCBI lineage: Eukaryota > Metazoa > Chordata > Mammalia > Primates > Cebidae > Saimiri > Saimiri boliviensis. The sequence continues at coordinate 53,952,297 of NC_133451.1, forward strand.
ATTTTACCATTAAGTCTCTCCCTAATAGTTTAGTTCTAACCAGGGATTAGTAGAAATTTAATGTAAGCAAATTCATTTCTGTATCTGACTTCTGTGTCTTCTAAACTTTTTGCTTTAAAATCTTCTACCTTTACCCCTGTGACAAATGGTTTTGTCTGAGGAGCAGAGGATGCTAGGAAGGAAACAAGCAGAGGAATGAGCTGCTCTAGAATCTATTAAAAAGGTAGCAACTTACATTGTTCTTGCTCCTGCTGGAGCTTTCCTAGGGGTGGCACACACTCGAGCATGTGGCTAAGGGGAGCATGGGACATTCATTAAGGATTATATGAGGGAGGAACTGAGTGAGGAGATTCCTGTATGCCCACTTGGGGTAGGGGATTTGGCAGAGGCAGGTGGTCCAGTGGGTCCCAGAAGTTAGTGGGCTGTTCAGAGGTAGAGACCTTACTCCTTTCAGAGGAGTTGGTTTCTGGCTTTCCTCCTATACCGTTTAGGGGCTAAAGGAGGAGGGGTCCCTGCTACCAACACAGGGTGTAATCTATTTCCTCCTGGGAGATGGAACTCTTGTCATTGACATACTGTATTAAAAGTTGAAAAATTCAATCCTCACTTGACTGAAACTTTTGCAGAAAATTGAGGGTTTGAGGATGGGTTCTTTGGTCTAAAGGAAACAACAATATTTTATCATTTGCTGTTTTTATTCTTGTGTTTAGTCCTTTCATTATCCCTCCAATAATTAACGATGAGGACTGTCAGGGGGAGTTTTACTATTCCTTTGGACTTTTTTTTGTCTCCTGCTTTACCTGGGATATTTCCTATTTTGAAGGCTGCTGAGACTCAATCCCTTGTATTAGGGATTTCTTGCTCTCTCCTCTCTAGAAGCTTGCTGAGGCTCAGTCCCTCATATTACAGATTTCTTTCTTCTCTTCTCTAGAGACTTAACCCACCTACTGGATGTCTCTTCATGTCCTGTCCAAGGAGCACTTCACCTTCCCTGTGGCTTGGTCTGGTCATGGTGATATCTATTTGTAGGCCTTTTCTTCCCACATTGCTGAGAGTTTGGATTTATTCATCACGCCAGGTGGGTCTCGATCTCTTACCCCTCAGGACCCCACAGTGAGGCAGTGGAATGCATCTCCTCACAAGAGATGATCAAAGACCCTTCACTGGAGGAGAATGGGTTCCTGGGTCTGCCCCCAAATTGTTAGAAATAAGGGCTCAGAGTTGTAAAGAAAATGAGCACTCAAACAAAAGATTTCTCAGCAAGGCAAATTTACTTCTGCAGAAGGGTGTTGTTCACATTCCTAGCCAAGGTGAGAAAACATCAAACAAAGGAAGGAAGGGGTTTTTATCCCTAACACAGTTAGTCTCTACTTCTGTGTCCTGTCCCCATTGGCTAGAGTCGGACCACACAATCTAAGCTGACCTGACTGGCTACTGTTTAAAACTGAATAGGGCTAACTAGGCAGGAAGGGAGAGGCTGCCCATTATAGTACAAGGCATGTCCAGGCAGATTAGGGCACAGAAAAGGTGAGGAGGTTAGTTCACCTGGAAGGAGCAGGTAGCTAAGGGTGATTAAGAGATTAGGATTGACAGGATAAGTTGTTTATGGGATGGGTAACTAGGAGTGGGAAAATACAAGGAAATTGACCTTAAGAACAAAGAACAAGGAAGTTAAAAATTAAACCTTTGAAGAGAATCTTACTGTATCTGACCTTTTCTGACACATTTTGTACACATAATTATGTGTTAACTAAAGTTTTTATTCTTAGTAACCTAAAACTTTAGTGAGACACTAAAAAGCAAGAAATTCTCAACTATTACATATGGGCATTTGTAGATAAGAATAATTCAAAAATTTTACAAATATGTTTCCGCATATTACAGCCTTTCCTAATTGGAAATGACCTATATATTAAATGAACATTAAAAATAACTTTAAGATTTTAATTTACAAATAGTTTATCTAAAGTGTTTATCTCATTCACTGTACTTAACTTTTACTTTTAATAAAGGAGATATAAGAAGTCTATCAATACATATAAAACAAACATTGGTGTGGTCCAGAAAGGCAGGACAATTCAAGGTGAGGAACGGGCTTAAGGCTTTTTAGATCACAGGTGGAAGATAAACTGCTGCATTCTTTTGAGTTTCTGATTAGCTTTTCCAGAGGAAGCAAACAGACATGCATTTATCTCAGTGAGACTTTGAATAGAATGGGAGGCAGGCTCTCCCCAGGTAACTCCCAGCTTGGGAATTAACATTAACATTTTAAAACATCTAGCAAAGACAAACATAAAATTTAAACAAAATATATGCTGACAGTTCTGAAGACATTTGTGTTTTTATTACATCAATCGTTTTAAAGCTAGCTTGTCTACTAAAGTTATGCTTTAAGTCAGGTGAACTTGAAAATTGCTTATACCCATTTACTCAATATATGAGTGCTCTTTTACTTATAAGCCAATTCAGTAGACACAGCTTATAACAACTATACATGCAAACAGACACATCTAGACATGTATACACACACATAAATGAAGATCCAATAGCTTGGAACTTTAGCCTGAGACAGCAATACAAGCTTGCTGGTTTCAGCTTGCCCCATTAGATTATACAAGGAAGGTTGTGAAACAAAGTTTCAGGTAAAGCAGTCTCCATGGCAGTTTGATTTTTAAAGGCTAAACCTCCCCAGACTTCAAGAAGCACTGGGGCCAAGCAGGGCATCACACATTAACCAGAACCCTGCTTTGAACAAAAGCCTGAATACATGCAACAGCATCCTACTTTCCAATTAGACGGTAAACTTTAAATTCCGAACAGTTTTGGCATCAAGCAGCTTTGCAACTACAAGAGAAAATTCTAAGGAGGTTTTAATACTAAACTTCAGAACTTCTGCCAAGAGCTTACTCTTTGGAGAGTTTGAGGTCTGCAGAACCCATGGAGTGCTCCCCTGTGGGATCCAATCTTAGAGCTCCAGATGTCTCTGGCCTTAGGGGTGTATACCACATGCGAGTTTCCCCTGCAAAGCATACTATGAGATCTATTAGAATAGCCATGAACTGTAATGAGAATTGGATGCCATGTGAGTCTGTTGTTCCTTAGCCAGTTGAGTACAATAAGGGAAGAATTTATCATACGAAAAGACTTAAGTTGCCTGAAACATGTGAGTTTGCTAGAAGCTGCACCACCTGCATGTAGGGATCAGGAACTACGTGAAGAAACGTTTTAAAAAATATCCTTACCCCTTCAGAGGAGGGCAATTATTTCCATTTGTTCCTTAGGCCTTCAGTCAATACTTGGGAGTGACTCCAGCCAATTGCCCTTAATGTCCAAGGAGATACTAGGAAACAGCCACTGTAAGACTGAAAAAGAAAGAGAGGGAAAAATAAAAATGAAAAATGATCCACATTCCTTAAGCGAATTGGGTGGTGCCAGTTAGGCTTCTCCACATGGTAACCCCTTAGTTTCATAGGCCATGGCCAGAAACCTGCAGTTGCTTCCATGTTTAGGCACTGTCCTCCAGGGGTCCCAAGGAAAGGAAGAGAGAGAGAGAGAGAGAGAGAGAGAGAGAGAGAGAGAGAGAGAGAGAGAGAGAATGGAGCAGAAAGGTAAGGGAGAGAAACGAATCCCAAACTTAGGGCTTACCTCTTCCTCCAGGCAGGCTCGCCAAAATATGTTAATGGTGGAGGGTGTCCAGGTTCCTGGCATCTTGAGCAAAGAATTGGACAAAACACACAAACAAAGCAATGAATGAATGAAGGGTTTTATTGAAAAAGAAAGTACACACAACAGTGTGAGAGTGGGCCTGAGCATAGGGGCTCAAAGGCCTTATAACAGAGTTTTTACGAGTTTAAATACCCTCTACTTGGGGTATGCCTTATATAAATAAAGAGAATGAAGTAAAGTTGCAAAGTCCTTTATGCCATACATCTTATGGAGAGAATATTTCCTATTGTAACTGAAGTGTGAATTGACTATATGTTTCCTGCCTCTAGATTCTATTTTCCTGACTCAGTGCCATACTTTCACATTTATAATGCCAGTGTTAATTTTAATTTGTCTGCTGGTATATGGGTTGCCTTTTTAAAATTTATGTATTCATTTACTTAGTTATTTAAGAGATAGGGTCTTGCTCTGTCACCCAAGCTGAAATACACTGGCGTGATAGTGGCTCAAAGAAGCCTCAGTCTCCAAACTCAAGTGATCCTTCCACATCAGCCTCCTGAATAGCTAGGATTATAGGTGCATGCCACCATCCTGACTAATTTTTTAATTTTTTTGTAAGACAGGGTCTCTTTGTCTCAGGCTGGTCTCAAACTCCTGGGTTCAAGGGATCCTCTTACCTCAGCCTCCCAAAGTGTTGGAATTACAAGCATGAGACACTGCATCCAGCTCTTTTACTTTAATATTGAGTTTATTGTACTCTGATGTGTAATACTGTAACGCAAAGTTGTAGCTTTGAAAGAATCATGTGTCATTTCTCCCATTGGATTCTCAAGAGTATCCTTGCCCTTTTTTGTCATAGTGATTTAACTCTGGAAGAAAAAGATATCTTACATTTATAAACTGTTTAATTTATTTAAATAATCTAACTGCTTTTACTAGGTTTTAAAATATTCAGTAGCAAAAAGAAAGTCTCTAAAGCATTGCATGCTTCAAAAATAAATAAAATTCTAACTGTTCACCACTTTAAAATCCACTGCTCTTGGTTGTAATACTCCAGTGGGTCTCTATTTCATTCTTGTTGTTTTATGGCAAATATGTCACCTTTATTTCTTGCTTCTTTAAACTTACCCTTACCATCTGAGGGGCTTTCTTTCTTTTTTTAACCTGTGATTTTATTAACAACATACCATTAGAAAAATGGAACACTCTGTTGATTTATTTTTATTTTGTACAATCAGATTTCGCACAGATTTTTAAAAATAAAAGATAAAATTTGAAGCAACAAAAAAATAGGCATTCCTTTGTGGTAATATTAATTGTTATTTTTTAAATGTATGTCTCCTAAAATAACATGGCATCCTTTTCAAAAATACTAAACATAGTCAAAGGAACAACCCATTGACTTACAGGATTGGAAGCATTTTCATTGGAATCTCCAAAGACAGAGTATCTCAGCCTATTTTTGCTATATATTTTTTTAAGTGGCACATTCGAAGAGGCTAGTATTAATAAGTTAAAAGCCAATGAAGAGTCTTGCCAGATGTTTAACTCTTGAGATAAAGGGTCAGGGAAGTCTTATATTCTCAAGTTAGCTGCTTTGCTTAAAGTAATATAGAGAAAATAGGCACAAAGCAAGGTTAATTCTACTTTAGGTAAATCATGATGAAGTAGATCATGCAAGTTCTGAGGATTGCTATAGACAAAATACAATCTCTTGTATATTCATTTTGGAAGTAGCACATGCAATTACACAAATTTCATAAAATCTTCTATGTGACTTTAACAGGCTCTTGTAAATGGTTGTCATTCCCATAAAAGGCTGATGGGGTTAACAGGTTGTGTCCTCAAGTCAAATAGCTATATCAGTCTGAAAAGGCCGAGTGATTCTGTCATGATAATGAAAATCCCAAACCTTAGCTGCTTAAACCAACAAAGCTTTGTTTCTTACTCACTCTATGTGTTATTCACTCTAAATTTTCATTGCAAGTTGGCAGTGGCATTTTTCGGTGTTGCCATTATCCTCACCATGGGACCCAGCCTGTTGGAGGAATTATAATCTGAAACATTTTCACTTGATCTGATAAATAGTAAATAGCACCCCAGAGTATGCTACAGAACCAATTAAATTCTCAACCCAGAAATGGCACAGTTCACTTTCTCCTCATAACTCATTGACTAGAGTGGTCATATGGTTCCCCTGAAGTACAGAGGCAGAGGGAGTGAAGTGCTACCAGGTGACAGGAAAATGTAAATATTTAGTAAACAGTAGTATTCATTCCACAATAGGCCAAGGTCTTTGTGTCTCTTATCATTATTTATTTTGTACAATGTGTACAAATCCTTGGTTAACAACACTTTTGGTGAGAAATTAAGTTCATACATTTTTATTTGAAATGGAGTTTTGCTCCTTGTCGGCAGGCTAGAGTGCAATGGTGTGATTTCGGCTCACTGCAACCTCTATCTCCTGGGTTCAAGTGCTTCTCCTGTCTCAGCCTCCTGAGTAACTGGGACTATAGGCGCCCGCCACAACACCTGGCTAATTTTGTATTTTCAGTAGAGATGGAGTTTCATCATGTTGGCCAGACTGGTCTCAAACTCCTGATTCTCAGACAATTCACCTGCCTCGGCCTCCAAAAGTGCTTGGATTACAGGCATGAGCCACCACACCTGACCTAGTTCATCTTTATGTTTTTATAAAATAAGTCTTAACAACAGTGTCTCAAATATTGAAAAAAATACATTTGAGTATTTTGATAGACTTAAATTTTTCTGCCTTGGATAAAGAATAAATGCTGTAAGTTCACTTTTTTCCTTAGAAAGTCATCCTATTCCCCCACACAAGTGAACTGTGTCAATTGTTGACTTTAGACAGTCAGATATTTGAAGAATTTCACCTACAGACAGAGGGCAGGAACAATGTGAGCAATATCTGGATACCACTTGACACTGCATTTGAAAAGGAATAAAAGAAGAAAAACCGTTTTAGATGTGTTCTGTCTCCTGTATTGGCATTTCTAGCTCCTTGAAAAATAAGCCTGAGCTTTGCAAAGAGGTGAAAAATGCTTGATTTTAATTGTGATGGTATCACATAGGAATTAAATGAAGACAATTACCTTTGTAATATAAAAAAAAAATTATGTACTAGCTGGATCCAACCGGTTATATGTCCTTAGATAATTATCTTTTCAGAGCAGAGGTTGGCAACTTATGTCTTGTGAGCCAAATTTAACTTTCTGCTTGTTTTTGAATGGTTCTCAAACTAAGATGAATTTTACATTTAATAATAATTATTATAAAAATCAAAAGAGTAATATTTCATGACCCATGCAAAACATACGAAATTTAAGTCTCAGTGAAACACAGCCATGTACATTCACTTACATATTGTCTATGGTTGTTTTCATGCTACATTGACAGAGCTAAATAATTGCAACAGAGGTGATGTCATTGCAAACTCTAAAATATTTACTATCTGGCCTGTAACAGACTTTTCCATCCCTTGTTTTAGAGTTTTACTTATCTATGCAAGAAGAATGACTCTTACTTCATAATATTGCAATATTTTGGAAAATTGACTTTTTTTTCTAATTTCATTCTATGATTTATTCTGGCTCTAATCAAAATTATTATTCAGTCACAAATGACAGATGATTTTTCCTCTGTTCATAAGAGTTGAATAACCATTGTGCTTTTTAAGTTTATGATTTGGATCATTAGGCTAAAAAAGGCACCCTATTCCAAACATACTTTTATGTGACTCTGCTCTATTTCCCACTTGGGAGACACTACTGCACCTCTTAATATAACTGATGCCTATGGGAGAAAAAAAAGAATGAAGATATCCAAGTCTTACGATTAAAGACAGTAGTTGTCTTTCCTATCTTAATTAAAATTCCTTACTCCTTCTACATCAAGTACCACATCTGACAATAGTGGCATCATAGTTTACATTTCTTGGAATTAAAGAAAGAGGGAAGAACACAAAATCTTATACCTCCTTAGAATAAAAGTATAGGTGTAACAAATCCATAAATGGGTCACTGTTGAGATCCAGTGTGATAATACACCATACTCAATGGTGTACATGAGCCACTGGTAGTGTGTAATAAATACTAAAGGAACTAACTGCTAGGTGAAGTGGTTAAACCTAATTTCCCAAAATGACAACCATAAAAATGTATTAATCCAGATTTTCATAAAAGACAAGAGAATAGATTAAAAATAATGAGAAATAACATATTTTTGGAAGGAAAATTAGCAAAAATAAATAAATAAAATAAAAATAAAAATAAAAAATAAAAAAATAAAAAACAGTAGTTAACACCCTAGAAGCACAGAGAAAATCAAACTAAACTCTTCAAACTTTCATATCAACAAGATATAAACAAAAGTTTCTTCTGAACCCTGAACATGTTTAGGAATTAATGGCACAAGCTACCATATATGGCTGAAGTAAGATATGAAGTTGAAAATGTACTTTTATACACTGGATTCTTCCCTTTTTCTTGAATGCACCAGTTTTCTGTATTTGTAACTCCTTTGTACATAATGCCTTTTCCACAAACTTCACATGGTTTTCTTTCTCAATATTTTTCAGGAGTTTATCCAATAATTATTGAGAGGATAAAAGAATAGACAAATCACTTTAATGTCACATCCATGATGCCTAATCACCAATAAAAATTACTAGACATACAATAGAACAAGAAAATATAATGAATAATAAAAAAACCAATAAGATGATCAGATATGAGAACTACTAGACAAAGGCAAAACAACTATAATAAATATAAGAAAATTCAAATAACAGATATTTATAATAAGTATATGAATGTAACTATTAGTAGAGAAGTTAAAATTATAAAAAAGAATCAAACAAAATATAACATTTATGGTTTTAATGATAAGCTGGAGATAGTAAAATAGGGAAATAAGTTTATGTGAAGTTATATCAATAGAAATTATCAGATTTGAAGAACAAAAGTGATATATATTGAAAACTGAAATAAGAGTTCAGCAACTTCTGAAAAAATATTGTTAAGTATAATGCATGTATAATTAGAATCCCAGAAGATGATGAGAGGACATTTAAATAACATTTGAAAATACAATTGCTGAAAACTTACCAAAGTTACTCTGTATCAACTTTTAATTAGGCAACCTCAACAACAGCTAAGCATCTCAAATCCAGAGAAAATAATGTCTAGACACACTTTATCTAAACTGCTGAAAAGCAAATGAAATTAGAAAATTATCGAAAGTGGCCAGAAAAAAAAGGGCACATTACATACAAGGAAATAACTGTACAAAAGATAGCAGACTGGTAGTAAATAGCATAATGTCAATGTTGTAATACTAACCAAATAATTATATTATAGTATATTAGAGAATGTCTTCGTTCTTAGGAAATACATACTGAAGCACATAAACAGTATAGTGTCTGTAATTTTTAAGTGACTGAAAAAAATATAGGTGTGAAAAAGTGTGTAGGTATGTTGCAACTGTACTGTAAGTACAAACTTTTATTTTAAAAAACAGCAAAAAATGTAACATACAACTATATGTGTATAAAAAAGTAAGTTAAAAAATTAATATGCAATGGTGGAAACTATGAAAACCTTAGAATAGGCAGCTTCTGCTGAGCTTGATTATTATTTTTTAATTCTTTATTTAAAAAATTTAAAAAAATTTAAATTGTATTTTAGATTCTGGGGTACACATGCTGATCATGCAGGATTGTTGCATAGGTACATACATGGCAAGGTGGTTTGCTGCCACCATACCCCCATTACCTATATCTGACATTTCTCCCAGTGTTATCCCTCCCCACCCCCAACTGTCTCTCCTCTAGCCGCCCCCCAACATACCCTAGTGTGTGATGCTCCCCTTCCTATGTCCGTTTGTTCTCATTCTTCAACATCTGCCTATGAGTGAGAATATTTGGTGTTTGATTTTCTTGTATCAGTTTGCTGAGAATGGTGGTTTCCAGATTTATCCATGTCCCTACAAAGCACACAAACTCATATTTTATGGTTGCATAGTATTCCACAGTGTATATGTGCCACATTTCTTTGTACAATGTATTGTTGATGGGCATTGGAGTTGGTTCCAGGTCTTTGCTATTGTAAACAGTGTCACACTGAACACACATATCTTTATAATAGAACAATTTATAATCCTTTGAATATATACCAGCATATATACCCAGTATATATATATACCCAGTGCACTGGGTCAAGTGCACTCTCTATTTCTAGGCCCTTGGGGAATCACCACACTGTCTTCCACAATGGTTGAACTAATTTGCACTCCTACCAACAGTGTAAAAGTGTTCCTATTTCTCCACATCTTCTCCAGCATCTGTTGTCTCCAGATATTTTAAAGATGCCATTCTAACTGGAGTGAGATGGTATCTCAACGTGGTTTTGATTTGCATTTCTCTAATGACCAGTGATGATGAATATTTTTTCATATGTTTATTGGCCTCATATATGTCCTCTTTTGAAAAGTGTCTGTTCATATCCTTCTCCCACTTTTAAATGAGTTTTTTTTTTTCTTCTTGTAATTCTGTTTTAGTTTTTTGTAGAATCTGGATATTAGCCCTTTGTCAGATGGGTGGATTGCAAAACTTATTTTTTCCATTCTGTTGGTTGCCAGTTCACTCTAATGATTTGTTGTTGTTGATGTTGTTGTTGTTGTTGTTGTACAGAAGCTCTGGAGTTTAATTAGATTTCATTTGTCTATTTTGGCTTTTGCTGCTAATGCTTTTTATGTTTTAGTCATGAAGTCCTTGCCTATGCCTATGTTCTGAATGATTTTGCCTAGGTCTACTTCTAGTGTTTTTATGGTGTTAGGTCTTAGGTTTGTCTTTAATCCATCTGAAGGGAGTCCAGTTTCTGCTTTCTGGACATGGCTAGCCAGTTTTCCCAAAACTATTTATTAATCAGGGCCTGCTTTCCCCATTGCTTGTTTTTGTCAGGTTTGTCAAACATCAGAGAGCTGTAGAGGTGTGGTATTGCTTCTGAGGCCTCTGTTCTATTTCATTGGTCTATATCTCTGTTTTGGTACCAGTACCATGCTGTCTTGATTATTGTAGCCTTGTAGAATAGTTTGAAGAAAGGCAGTGTGATATCTTCAGCTTTGTTCTTTTTGCTTATGGTTGTCTTGGCTAGGCCAGCTCTCTTTTGGTTCCATATGAAGTTTTAGGTGGGTTTTTCCAGTTCTGTGAAGAGAGTCAATGGTAGCTTGATGGGGATAGCATTGCATCTATAAATCACTTTAGGCAGTATGGCCGTTTTCACAATATTGATTACCTAACCATGAGGATGGAATGTTTTTTCATCTGTTTGTGTCCTCTCTTATTTCCTTGAGCAGTGGTTTGTAGTTCTTCTTGAAGAGGTCCTTCACATCCTTTGTTAGTTGTATTCCTAGGTATTTTATTCTCTTTATAGTAATTGTGAATGGGAGTTCGCTTTTGATTTGGCTCTCTGTTTGTCTGTTATTTGTGTATAGGAATGCTTGTGATTTCTGCACATTGATTTTGTACCCTGAGACTTTGCTGAAGTTGCTTATCAGCTTAAGGATATTTTGATTGAGAGGGTAGGATCTTCTAAATATACAATCATGTCATCTTCAAATAGAGACAATTTGACTTCCTCCTTTCCTAATTAAATACCCTTTATTTCTTCTTCTTGCCTGATTGCTCTGGCTAGACTTTCCAATACTATATTGTATAGGAGTGGTAAGAGAGGGCATCCTTGTCTAGTGCCAGATTTCAAAGGCAATGCTTCCAGTTTTTGTCTGTTTAGTATGATATTGGCTGTGGGTTTGTCATAAATATTTTTGTTATTTTGAGATACATTCCGTCGATACATTGTTTATTGAGAGTTTTTAGCAAAAAGGGCTGTTGAATTTTTGTCAAAGGCCTCCTCTGTATCTACTGAGATAATCATGTGGTTTTTGTCTTTGATTCTGTTTACGTGGTGGATTACACTTACATTTGTGTATGTTGAACTAGCCTTGCATCCCTGGGATGAAGCGTGCTTGATTGTGATGGATAAACCGTTTGATATGCTGTTACAATCAGTTTGCCAGTATTTTTTTTTTGAAGATTTTTTGCATCTATATTCATCCTGGATATTGGCCTAAAGATTTCTTTTTTATGTTGAGTCTCTCCCAGATTTTGATATTATGTGCCTTGGGGTTGCTCTTCTTGAGGAATATCTTTGTGGTGTTCTCTGTATTTCCTGGGCTTGAATGTAGGCCTGCCTCGCTAAGCTGGGGAAGTTCTCCTGGATAATATCCTGAAGAGCATTTTCCAGCTTGGATTCCGGCTCCTTGTCACATTCAGGTACAGCTATCAAACGTAGATTAGGTCTTTTCACATAATCCCGTATTTCTTGATGGCTTTGTTCTTTTCACTCTTTTTTTTTTTTTAATCTTGCCTTCTCATTTTATTTCATTGAGTTGGTCTTCAATCTCTGATATCCTTTCTTCTGCTTGGTTGATTTGGCTATTGAAACTTTTGTATGCTTCATGAAGTTCTCATGTTTTTCAGCTCCATTAAGTTGTTTTTCTTCTTCTCTAAGCTGGTTATTCTAGTTAGCATTTCATCTAATCTTTTTTTTCAGGTTCTTATTTTGTGAGCATTTTATTAGAACATGTTCTTTTAGCTCAGAGCAGTTTGTTATTATCCACCTTCTGAAGCCTGCTTCTGTCAATTCTTCAAACTCATTCTCCATCCAGCTTGGTTCCCTTGCTTGTGAGGAGTTGTGATCCCTTGCAGGAGGAGAGATGTTCTGGTTTTCAGTGTCTCATCCTTTTGGTGCTGGTTTCTTCCCATCTTCATGGATTTATCCACCTGTGGTCTTTGTAGTTTGTGGCTTTTGGATGGGATCTCTGAGTGGACATCCTTTTTGTTGCTGTTGAAGCTATTTCTTTCTGTTTTTAATTTTCCTAACAGGCCCCTCTGTGGCAGGACTGCTTGAGGTCCACTCCAGACCCTGCTTGCCTGGGAATCACCTGGAGAGGCTGCAGAACAGTAAGGGTTGCTACCAGTTTCGTTTTCTGTTGTCTTCATCCCAGAAGGATACTCACCAGATGGTAGCCAGAGCTCTCCTTTATGAGGTGCCTCTTTGGATATATGCAGGTCAGGTATCTGCTTAAGGAGACAGTCTGTCCCTTATCAGAGTTCAGAGCTGCTGGGCATGTACATTTAAGTCTACTGCAGTGGAACTCATAACTGCCTCTTTTCCCAGGGAAAAGTGGGGCATTATTTTGATGTGCTGCTGCCTTTTTTCAGAGATGCCCTGCCTAGCAAGGAGGTAGTCTAATCATAGTCTGCCAGCAGAGGTATTGCTGAGCTGCCATGGGCTCTGCCAAGCTGCTGCGTAAATTTCCTTGTGGTTTCCTTTAGAGAGTTACAGTTAGAACTGCCTTGGTAATGGCAGTCTGTGTCAGTAATGGCTGACTGCCTTGGTAATGGCAGACTGCTGCAGTAATGGTGGACTTCCTCGTTAGTGATGCCTTGGTAATGGTGGATGCCCTTTCCCCCACAGAAATTGACCGTTCCAGGTCCAGCTGCACTTGCTGCGAAACTTTCAAGCAAGAGTATTTCAGGTTGCTGGTCTTTGTGGGGGTGGGACCCACAGAGCCAGATCACCTGGCTCCCTGCTTTCAGCCTTCTCTTTTTCAGTTGAATGGGTGGTTCTGTCTCCCACGTGTTTCAGGCACCAGTTGAAATGACTGCCCAGCTTTGTGTGAGTTTTGGTGTAGAAACCAGTGGCGCTGGCTAAAATAGCCATGCTGGAGACTCGTGGCACTTTTTGGTCCAGGAATCTCCTAGCCTATGGGTGGTAAAAACTGCAGGAGAAGTGCAGTATCTGAATCAGAGCGCTGGAGTGGATGGAAGAGCCCCTGATGGCCTCTGTTGGGTGGGTGGGGTGGGGGGTCTTCCGGGGATTGCACTTCCTAGGGGAGGCTGCACCCTACCCTGCCTTGGATCACCCTTGGGCTACCTCCACCTTGCAATGAGTTCCATTGAGATGCACCTGGTACCTTACTTGGAAATGCAGAGATCACTCACCCTTTGCTTAGCTCTCACTGGTAACTGCACTCCAGAGCTGTTCCTATTTGGCCATCTTGGTTGTGTCTGAGCTTGATTATTGACATAGAGAAATACATGTTCATGATAGTTAGATCTTTTAATTTTTTATAGAGAAACTTGAAATTCACAATTGTATGTGAAATTTCATAATTTTATATTTCAGTACACAGTAAAAAAGTATACACTGAATATCTGATGCCATGATTGTTCATTAAAACAAATGCTTTATTTTGAAAACTTTCTATATTAACACATATCAGTAATTCTTGAATAACAATTGATATTTCTGATATTATCATTTTGGTTTCTTCTCAAAATGTAGTTCATATGCTTGGTATTGTCTGTGTTTAATAGGTAAGCTAGTAAAAAATTATGTCTAAGATTTTCTAAATTCCATATTAACCGTATACATTTTGTATATAATATTAACATTTTTGTATTTTGATTTTATAAACATGAATTTACAATCTAAGTTATCTATACCCCATATTTCTTCCATTATTTTCTTCATTTTAAGAGCAGTGAAGGTAGCAAGGATTAGGATGAGGAGGAAAGTGCTAGGGAGTGTGTCTAGGATTTTGAAGACAGTACTACACAGAAATTAAAGACTGAAACTAAATTTCAATAATTTCAGAGACTAAAGAGTCACATGGAGGCAAAATCAGTGTTATACATTGGTTTATTGAGTCTGGCTTATGGCCCAGAAAATAAGGCGATACACAAATATGGCAAGAAGAATTCAGTGTGTGCTACTGTTGCCATAGTTGTGAGTTAAGGGGACAATCAGGCCTTGAAGGAACAGGAAAATTCTGATCAGTCACAGAAACACCTGTTAGGTGCCCATGCTTTTGTTTAAAAATCTGGCATGGCGTGTGGTATATAGAAGAGTCAGTTTGACTTAGAAGGCCAGAGGTAAAACAGATACTCACACTAGAGATAACACAGCCAATAAAGTAAGTCAAATCTATTTACCCATATTAAACTTCAGAAACTCATCTGATAGCATTGATGTGATGGATGAATTCCCATTGTACTTTTATATGTAGGGCAGGTGCTGGCTCTGTGTAAGATGTGAGAACTGTGACTTGTACTATAATCTTAATAGCCTGATTGATGATACGACTGTCGACATTATGTTGCCATTTTGTGAACCTTGAGCCTATATTATATCAAACTCAAAATGACTGTATCAGTCCTAATATACTGTAAAGTGTGTAGCATCTGTCTTGTCTTTCTTATTAAAACATCTCTTACATCCTTACTTGCCCTAAGTCTACATGCAGAACCGCTAAGGCTCTTATTTCTTGGGGCACACAAAGGGTCTTTCCACTTTACTAAATATTGTCGACCTTCAAAATTCGTCTATTCTGCTTTCCCCATTTCCACATATTATCAGAGTGTTTCTCATTGCTAGAAAATAATTTACAAAAACTTAAATATATTAGTGCGATTAAGGGTTAAAGTGATTGATCTCTATAGTTAACAGTCATTTCTCTACTTACTAAGTGGTGTGAACATACCAAACTGTTGCTTAACAGTCATGTATTGCTAATGACTGGATATGTTCTGAGAAATGCAATGTTAGGTGACTTCATTATCATGAGAGCATTCATAGAGTGTAGTATACTTACACGAATCTAGGTGTTTAGCCTACTACACACCTAGGAAATATGGTATGGCCTATTTCTCCCAAGCTACAAACCTGAACAGCATATTACTGTGCTGAATATCGTTGGCAATAGTAAGTAACACAGTGGTCAGTATTTGTGAAATTAAACATATCTACACATAGAAAAGTGCAGAGAAAACACAATATAAAATAAAATAATTGTATACCTGTGTAGGGCACTTACCATGAATGGAGCTTACAAGACTGAAAGTTGCCCTGGATGAGTCAGTGTGTGAGTGGTGAATGAATGTGAAGGTCTATGACATTACTGTATATTACCATAGACTTAGACTACATTAATTTGTTGAAAAATATTTTTTCTGAAAATAAATTAACATTAGCTTCCTGTAACTTTTTACTTAATAAATGTTTTATAAACTTTAAATCATTCTACTATAAAGACACGTGGATATATATGTTTACTTCAGCACTATTTACATTAGCAAAGACTTGGAACCAACCCAAATGCCCATCAGTGATAGACTGGATAAAGAAAATGTGGCACATGTACACTATGGAATTCTATCTAGCCATAAAAAAGAATGAGTTCATGTTCTTTCAGGGACATGGATGAACTGGAAACCATCATTATCAGCAAACTAACACAGGAAGAGAAAAACCAAACACTGCATGTTCTCACACATAAGTGGGAATTGAACAATGAGAACACATGGATACAGGGAGGGGAACATCACACACTGGGACCTGTGGGTGGGGGAGAGGGAAAGGGGAGGGATAGCGTTAGAACAAATACCAAACACGTGTGGGGCTAAAAACCTAGATGATGGGTTGATAGGTGCAACAAACCACCATGGCACGTGTATACCTATGTAACAAACCTGCATGTTCTGCACATGTATCCCAGAACTTAAATTATAATAATAAAAATACTGTTTCAGTTTTTTGACTCTTGTAATAACATTTAGCTTAAAACACAAAGACATTTTCGTTTTTTTCTTTTTGAGATAGGGTCTTGCTCCTTCACCCAGGATGCAGGACAGTAGCACAATCACAGCTCCTGAAGCTTCAACATGCTGGGGGTTCAGGTGATCCTCCCACTCAGTCACCTGAGCATCTGGGACTAAAGTCGTGAACCACTACACCAGGCTAATTTTTTGTATTTTTTTATAGATGTGGTTTTGCCACGTTGCCCAGGTTCGTCTTGAACTATTGGCCCAAATGATCTGCCCACCTCAGCCTCCCGAATGCTAGGATTACTGGTGTGAGGCACTGCGGTTGACCTAAGATTTTCTTCAAATCCATAATCTGTGTGCTGTTTTCTATTTTTAATTTTATTAATTTTTACTTTTTTAAAAATTAAACTTTATTGTTAAAACTTAGGCAGAAGCACATACATTAGCCTATGCCTACACAGGGTCAAAGTCATCAATATCACCCTTCCATCTCCAAATCTTTTCTCACTGGAAGTTCTTCAGGAAAAATAACATGCATACAGCTGTCACCTTTTCAGTTAGGAATTTTCTGGACCTACCTGAGACTATCTTTTAGTTAACTTTTATTTTAATAAGTAAGTGTGTACTTTAAAATAACAGTAAAAACTGTAGTATAGTAAATACATAAGCCAGTAGCATAGTCATTTATTATCAAGTATTGTCCACTGTATATAAGTGTATGTGCTATATTTTTACACAATTGGAAGTGCAGTAAGTTTGATTACATTGGCAACGATGCAAACATGAGTAATGCATTGTGCTATGACATTAAGATGGCTATATCACTAAGTGATAGGAGATTTTTAGCTCCTTTATAATCATATGATACCACCATCTTACATATAGTTTGTCCTTGGCTGAAATGTTATGTGGCATGTCTGTATATATCAACATATTTATGTAAGTATATTTGTCTGTATGTCTGCATATATATATATATATATATATATATATATATATATACATATGCATGTAAAATAAAATCTGTATGTACAAACCTCTACAGTAATATCGGACTTCCATTCCAAGCCTCTGAGTCATTTTGAAATCTAAGGGTTTTTTCTATTTCTATCCCCTCCTCCTATTTTTTGAGACTGAATCTTTCTCTGTCACCTGGGCTGAAGTGCAGTGACACAATCATGGCTCACTGCAGGCTTGATGTCCCAGCTCAAGCCATCCTCCCATCCCAGCCTCCTGAGTAGCTGAACTACACGTGTGCACCACCACACCTAGCTAATTTCTTTTATTCTTCACAGAGATGAAGTCTTACTGTTTTGCCTAGGTTGGTCTTCAACTCCTGATTTCAGTTGATCCTCCTACCTTGGCCTCCCAAAGTGCTGAGATTACAGGTAAGCTACCTCACCCAGCTGAAATATAGGATATATACATATGTGTATGTGTGTGTGTATATATATATATATATATATATATATATATATATATATATAAAATCATTATGTATACATTATCAGTGTATAAATATATGCATTTAAAAATATAATTGGACAGGGCACGGTGCTGTAATTTCAGCATTTTGGAAGGCTGAGGTGGGAGGATCACTTGAAGCCATGAGTTCAAGACCAGCCTGGGCAGCAAAGCGATACCCTGTCCCTACAAAAAAAAATGAAAGAAAATTGGCTGAGCATTGTGGAATACAGCTGTAGCCACAGCTACATAGGAGACCGAGGCTGGAGAATTCTTTGAGCCCAGAAGTATGAGACTTCAGTGAGCTACGATCCTGCCACTGCACAACAGCCTGTGTGATGGAGCATAACCCCCATCTTAAACATTAAACACTAATTAAAAATAAAAATAAATACATGAATAAAATAAAAATATAATTAATCAACAAATTATATTATTCAGAGGACTTCTAATATTACTGTAATATGCAACAATAATATGAATGGTCTTTAATATGAATAAATTTTGATTCATTTATGTATATATATATAGACGTGTATACACATCTCATGTCTCGTATTGTTCTCTCCCAGACACACGTACACACAAGCACAAACATAGAGTCCTAGTTTTAATAGGGATTGAAAGTATATAAAGAATAGGATAGCAAGATCTTCTTTAGCTTTTTTTTGGGGGGGTGGGGGGACAGTCTCAGGTTGTCATCCAGGCTGGAGTCCAGTGGCTCACCACAACCTGTGCCTCCCGTTTAAAGTGATTTTCCTGCCTCTGCCGCCCAAGTAGCAGCAAGTCTGGCTAATTTTTGTATTTTATCAGAGATGGAGTTTCACTCTGTTGGCCAGGCTGGTCTCAAACTCCTGATTTCAAGTGATCTGCTCGAGTTGGCCTCCCAAAGTGCTGAGATTACAGGCATGAGCCACCACACCCTACCCATTTCTTAGTTCTTTATTTGGCAGGAGGTACGGGTAACTCCCTGGGTTATACATGTATCAGAGACTGCAATTCTAATGAAACCTAGCACAGGCTTGATGGAGTGGTTGTCGAAATAGGAGAGGTATCAGAAGAGCTGATTTTTCTATGCCTCGTAAGGCCATTAGAATTGTTATTGACCTAATTATTAAGTTAAATGGGACAGTTTAGAAAAAATTTAATTCTTTCACTTTCTGATTACTTCCTGTTACTCCCTGGCTCTTGGAAGGTTCTTGTTACATAGAGCAGATCGCTAAGGAGATTTCAGAATGGGCAAATACAAGAGGCACACAGCTGACACTCTTAACAGGACTGATATTGCTACTCTCTTATGGAAATTTTTCTTGGAAAAACAGTATTTGTCCACTCAACTCAACATAGAACTCTAATTCATTCTCAATCTAGGAGGGCTGAGAGCTCAAAACGCCATGTTACAAGACTTGATGTTTTTTGCTGTGTTTTGAGCCTTACAACTCCATTAATATAAAGTCTCTAAGAAAGAAATTCCTGATACACTCGACTGACAGAATATGCAAAATCAACCAAACAAAACAGCATACAAAAGACTAAGTTGCCAATCATGAGTGATTTAGATAGTTTAGAAAGAGCTGTCATAATTATATACTTTATTCCTTCTACAAAATAAACTGAATTCTAAGAATTTTATCTACCTCTATTTGCAAGATAGAAAGTGCCTGGTTGTTTCAGTGATTTGTGCAGGTAATTTTCTAACTATTTATTTAAACTTTGTATGCATAATGAATTTACGGCTAATTCTAACCATGATTATAAATTTAAATGAAGTATTGTAAATTATCATATAAAATACAAAACTAGAGAATAATACCTTACAACTAGTGCTAAATATAAGTAGCAAAAATGAATACTTACAAGTTGGTTAATTATTGAAACGATACCAATAAATATCCCTCTATTTGGGATGGGTTCCTGCTTCTGATTATCTAATGTTAAGTTGTTTCTCACTTTTAAGAACCTATTTAATTCAAATGAATGCTACAGTGTAGAAAAAATTATTTTAGATTAAAACATATTAATTTTATACCTGTTTTTAAAGGTAATGCTACACCAATACCATTCTAAATTGTGAAGAATTGAATTAAATATGTAGGCTAAATGAGACAGACATGTGGCACCCATACATAAAAATGTAACTAGAAAATCACAGAAAAAGTTTTCAAATTTGACCTAGATAAAAGACGAGGCCAAGTTAACCATGGAAACATATTATTTATAAATTTACACATTTCTTCAGGATTGCACACATGCACATAGACACACACACAAACCCATACTCACACGTTCAACAATTGCCCTTTGCCCACCATTGGCAGTTAGGACCACTTCACCGTATACCAGTTGATTTTTCTCATCCAAAGCCTGGGTCCTACTCCAACCTCAGCAAAGCCCAGCGTAAGTAGTTCTAGGTTAATAAGTGATTAAAAAGATAGTTAATTATATAGTAGCTCTTCAGTGTGTTATGATCAGATAACTGAAAATATAGTTAGCTTGTGAGAATTAGTCTTTTACAACTATGGGATTAGTGAGACAACTGGAAAGTATTTTATCATATAAAATACAAAACTAGAGAATATTGTACAGTGTATCTGAGAAAGGGGCATAATGTACGTCTGGTCCAGGTAATCAGAGAAAAAGAACACATCTTTAAAAAAAATACAAATTAGTACATTAATTAAAAGATTGCAAGAGGAGGGAAAACAAATGCAAAACATCCATTTGGTGGAGGAATTGGTGGAGGAATTTTAAGATCAGGTTCTGATGATATTTGATAAATAAATTGTTTTTCTTAAAATATAAGGAGGGAAATCCAACACTTTCCCATAAAGTTACTTGAGTAGAAAGTTTAAAAATCATATTTTTATAATGAACTTAGTCTATCCTTCCAATGCTAGCAAGGTTATATCTAATCATTTCTATGGAGACAAGTATGCATTATTTTTAGGATTCTCTTAGGTATCTTTTCAAAAAGATACAATCATTAGAATTTTAAAACTTACATGTGTGATGATGCCAGTATCCCTAGAATGACATGTATTTGAATGCACAATGACTTTCAAAAATCAAATAATAATAGTTCCTGTGTATCTAAATGTATTTCAGTCTTACCAGAGTTCTTAAATGCTTATTATTGGCGGTTTTAATACCATCTGGCCTATTAAATCCCTGCTATAGACCTTGCTTAATTTGTTTTTTGATTACAGATATAATACTAAGTAGATGAGAGTAATTGAGAACTGGTTCTGAATTCTTTTCATGAATGACAGAATTTACCTTTGGCATATCCATTTTACACAGTGAAAACTGATGGGAAGCACTGGGAAAAAAAATCCCAGGAGAGCTTGTGTTTTTTGTCAACTTCCCCAAGGGGTGACTATATCTTGATTAGTTTTGTTGCTGCCACATTTCTCTGGAGTTCATGGAATTACTGCCCCCTAGAAAGGGATATCTGAGATCAGTTAAGAGATTGGCTACAGGATTTTCAAAAGTAAAGGCTAAACTTTCTCATTTACTGAGTGCACAGGATTAGCACTTTTCTAAATATTTTGTAAGAAACAAGTCAAATGCATAAGCTATTATTTAAAGGCAACTTCACTATATAAAATTTAAAGCATCTGCTATTTATATTAGCAGACTTCTTATTGTTAAGGAGGTTTCATTTTCTTTAAGATTCTCTAACTACCTCTCAAATATATGTTAAACAGATTTGTATTGTTTCAGTATTACACACTTGCATGCCAAATACAGAAATCTATTAAATGTAACCCATATACTAGATAGTGGATTAGGAATTGTTACACCTATTAGTTCATTGAAAACATACACACACACAACACACACACATTAAAGATGAGGGATTGAAGCTCGGAAGTTAAATATTGTGCTCAAGGTCACAGAATCAGTGTGTTCAGAGAAGGCATTTGTGCTTTGGTCTTCTGGCTTAAAAGTCCTGTAGTATTTCTCCTATATCATATATATTTAGATCTTTTGATGATCTAAAATGGAATAAATACATTCACACTTAACATTTCAATATTATGTTAATCTCGCTCTTATTTTCAGTTATTATTTACCTACGTCCTGTCATGCCCTTGCAAACAGTATTCTTGCTTTACCTGGGGGAAAAGCAATTGTCAAAGTTAGTTGCTAATGATATCATTTCTTGCTTGTTCTACTTCTGAGTTATTTTTATCTTGTGGTTTATTTATTTTGGCACAGCAAGATTCACAGCTTCCTCCACAATTTCATAAAATGTTTCTTGCTTCATAACCTTGTTGGCTGCCCTAATTGCAATATTCCTTTAAAATAAAGTTAATTTGGACCTTTATTTAAGTACTTGTAAAGTTTGCTGTTGAATTTTGTATGCTTTAACCATATATAAAATAGAGCATATTTCTGAGTGTAATGCAGAATAATTTTCATGGAGACAACTATGTACTAAGGTTTTGGCTTCAGAGAATGCCTAGTACATATTTTTGATTAGTTTCTATATTGGATTGAAATAATTTATTTTTATAATTGCAGAAATATTTCACTTTATAAATTTCACTTTATAAATTTCAATTTTCTTGCCCCATTTTTGAAAATGCTAGTTGAGCAGAATTTATTAAACCAGCCATATGGTCATACATGACATACCTGTTTAACACTTAAAATATTTTATACAAGCGACTATCCACGTTTGGAGGGCACTGCTCTATCATCCATTCAGTAAATGTTTGTTGAGCGTCTGCAATAATGCAACTTTGTAGGTAGTTTTGGGGAAGAAAAGGTAAATAATAAAGATCTACCCTCTTGAGGCTTATGGTATAATGGTAAAGCTAGAAAGAATATTAAGTATTGCAATGTGATGCTAAGACAATTTCAGATGGTCATACGTGGTGTTTTGGTTTACAGAATAATTGAAAAGAACAACAAATTCAGGAGAAAATTGATGTGTAGAATGCCAGATGTATGGAATAGAATTTTAATGTCAGGAATCTGCCATTTCTTTTCACTGAAGTGAAAAGTTGTATGTGGGTAAATGGAGGAGACTTTAGTAGAGCTCCAGAAACTAAAGCCTGAAACTTAAATTTTAATAAAAGCTAGAAAAAGGTAAATATATTATCTGTGGGTTTACTTGAAAACTCTCTATTTATGGTAGAATGGCTGATTTCTCAGTATGGTTAGCTTTTTTATGATTAATCTATTATAAATATCTGAACTTTCCAATTCTCTCACTGTACACTGGCTACCTCTATTACTACATGGGCTCTATTGAGAAATACAAAATTTATTTTAATTTTAACTGCTGCAATTGGGATTTCAAATACAATTTGGGAGAATTGAGCTACAATATGGATTAAGGAAAGAAAATGTGTCAGCCACCATCTTGGGAATTTATACATATTTTTATTTCATTATTACCACTGTTCATGATACTGGCACTATTGTCTTCAGGGCGTGGATATGGAGATTTTCTCACACAATTAAATGTAAGTATTTTGACCAGGTTTGCAAAGTAATAGGTGAAAGAAGAGTCTTAGTCCAGGTGTACTTGCTTCAGAGTTTGCACTTTCTACCCCTCTTTTCTTCCATCCCCAGCAAGCCTAATTACTTTTGCAAAGTCATACATTTTATTATACCGGTAGTTCTTCAAAATGTGATCCATAGATCAGCATCATTTGGGTACATTTAGGCATACAAAACCCTGGGCCATATCTGAGACCTACAGAAAAACTCTGGAAGTGGAGTCTATCAATGAGAGTTTTACAAATCCCTCTAGCTTACTTTGAGTGCACGCTAAAATTTGAGAACTACTGTATCAGGGCTTTACATCATGTTCCTCAATGCTGACTATCCATTGGAATCACCTCAAAGGCCTGAAAAATACCAGTACCATGGCAACCTCCTCAGAGATTATGATTTATAATTATTCTGAAATGGGAAATGTGTGTGTGTGTGTGTGTGTGTGTGTGTATTTTTGTGTATAAACACACACATAATACAAATATACATACATACATTTTCCCAGATGATCTTAAATGTGTATTTAAAATTGAGGAACACTGGTATGCCAGTGCTTCTCAAGTTTACTGTGTATTTACAGCACCTGGGGATCTTGTTAAAATGCATATTCTGGTTCAGTGTGTCTGGCTGAAGCTGATATTCTGCAATTCTGATGCTGAAATTCTGCAATTCTAAAAACCTACCAAATAATGCTCATTCTGAACATACTGAATAGTAAAGTATTATATTTAACATGCCACTGTATCTGAAATATATGATTTCTGAAATCTTTCAATTCGTTGCCAAAAGGAGGCAATATTGCTTTGTCTATGAGTGTGGGCTATGTTGTTAAAATGAGTTTGAGATCTTGCTTCATTGGGGATTAGCTGTATGACCATCAGCAAATTTTTTATTCTCTCTATTCCTCCATTTCTTTATTTTTACTTTTCAAAATTAGTTTTTAATGATAATAATTCTAACTACTATATATAATTTTCTGAATATTTAATAAATGAATAAAATTATTATTACAGTGTCTGCCATTTCATAAGTGGTTAATAATTCATTATTATTTTTATTGATATTATTATTGTAAACTTTTCATTTCTAGTTTGACCTTGATAAGAGCAATTCGATACTGACATATGTTCTTATGATTTACATTAAGAACAAGATTATACTGAAAAACTATTAAAAAATAGAGAAAGCCACAAAGATATGTTTATTCTCAGCACCAAATTGTTAGACACTAAAGCAATAAGTAGAGCATTCAACAATGCATATTTTGCAAAACAATGTAATTTGCTATTGATACAGCATTTGAATCAACCTACTAGTGCTTTAGCAAATTTAAAATAACTCTTGTGACCGGTTTAGACATGTAATTTGTTTTGAAACTACTTGAGTCCTGAGACACATGGCTTTTAGCAGAACTATTCTTCGATCCAAGTGCTTCCCTATTAAATATAAAGGATTTATTAAGCATTTCTCCACAACCAGTGGTCCAACACAGCATTAATAAAAGTTGCTTGGATATAATAACTAATTAAATTCATAGTTTCTGATTTTAACAGACCCCAAATTGCTTTATATTTTCTATTAGAGAGTTTGACCTACTTAGTATATTAGAGAACTTTGTGATCTGAATGATATTCCTGCCTGACAGCAGGAATTCACATTCCTTGAGGACTTACCTTAAGTAGGACTCATTAGTCCTCTGTAGTCCAGTGCCCCAGCTGCCTATGCTGAAGACAAAAGGGTAGCCAATTTAATTAACCACAGCCTCGAGGAGCATAATTCATTATCAGTTTTTCCAAGTAATTTAAGACTATATCAATGCTCTCAATGAAAGGATAGATGGAGCCAAGTGGTCTAATAAAGAAAGAAATCCCTTAAATCTAATTGCTCTTTTGACTATTTAATTGAAGGTAAAATTAGAGGCCATGACAGGACCACAAAACTTATCATCAGAACAGAGAGACCAATATTTCTTTTACGTGATAAGAAGTCAATAAAGTACACAACCAAGCTTTGTGGGGAGAACTGTCTGTGACTCATTGTACAAAAATACTGTAGCCTTTCTACTACCCTTAGCTTATGTAACTAATTTCATACAAATGAACAACAGTTGAAACATTTATTTTCATGTTATTTACAATTGTGTGACACAAATCAATAGCTAGAAATAGGTTCTCAATGACTAATTTAATTCTCTTACTCAAATACTAAGTGCCTACCTTGTGGTTGTGCTAAACACAGAGAAAGCTAGGTGAAATAAAATATTTTTATTTTATTTTTGAAAGGCTGACACTTTCCTAAGTGATGAGAGATAAAATGGTATGTTTAGGCTAGGCACGGTGGCTCATGCCTATAATCCCAGCACTTTGGGAGGCCGAGGTGGGTGGATCACGACGTCAAGAGATCAAGACCATCCTGGTCAACATGGTGAAACCCCGTCTCTACTAAAAATACAAAAATTAGCTGGGCATGGTGGCACAAGCCTGTAGTCCCAGCTACTCGGGAGGCTGAGGTAGAATTGCTTGAACCCAGGAGGCGGAGGTTGCGGTGAGCCGAAATTGCGCAATCACACTCCAGCCTGGGTAACAAGAGCAAAACTCCGTCTCAAAAAAATAAATATATAAAATAAGAGAAATTATGAAGTTATAAGGATTGTGGGAATTTTAGGGGAGACAACTTACATAAAGTGAAACTTATTTGAGCTAGGTCTGAAATAAATATTTATAATTTATAAGGGAGACAATATGTAAAAGAGATGGCTGAACCCAGGGAATGTGATGCCCCTAACTTTTCTTGTTAGCATGGCTAGAGAATGAATAAGGTAGATAGAAAATTAGATTGTTGACACCAAGTACACCCTGATTTTATGGATCATGTGCTTGAATATGTTCTTTCCATAAATTAATTTATTCTATTTCTTCAACAAATATTAAGGTTTGCAATCTTATCTTCACCTTGATGAACTGATAATTAATTTGAGAAAGTATATGCAATGCCCAATGCCATTTTCTTCATCAATGGAATCCTATGGCTTAACTCACAGGACTTACTGCTTTAAGCCTGCAAATTTTTTTTATATACTATACTAGCAAGAACTTGTATGTCATATTAGGAGGAATGGAATTCATTCCATAGACTACTATTAATACATCTTAATTAGGAGATCCATGATTATACTTGATCTTAACCAACATACTAATACACACACACACACACACACACACACACACACACAAATGACAAAACCAGAAATCTAGCAGCAGATTTGATATTAAATGGAAAAGATTTTTAAAGGTATTTGATTTTTAAAAAGTACATTGCTCTTGTCATTATAAAACCAGCATCTAATAAGCAAGAGAGACATAAAGCAAAGAGATGCACTGATCAGTACATTTTCATATAAGTTTCATTGACTTCAGAGAGCAGTAACAATGACGTGCAGTGTGTTACTAAACTAGATTTAAGTAGAAGTGTAACCACAGCTTTTGCAAATTCAAGCACAATTTTCAAACACCTGAAAGGAATGTGCTAGGACTATATCAAAAGAAGGAATGAAGTTTTGCTGCTTGGTTTCAAATAAATAACAAACCCTATGATTTTCCTAAAGTAACTAGTAGGTAAGACTTGAGGGCCTATATTGATTTTCATCTACATTTCACTAACTCTTTGAAACTAGATGTGATTATTTCAAATTGCAGCATCCAATCTCAAAAATATCTGTGTGCATGGTTTGACAGAAATGTAATAATATAAATGATTAGGAAAAACTATTTTCAACAAGCTCCTCAACTCTTGAGAAGTTCCAGTTTATTTATACTGAGCTCTGCTTCCTCCTCAATCCATATGCCACTGAAATGTGTGTTATTTCTCTCAACTCTCCAATCTAATGTGCAAGCATCTGTTTCTATAATTACAAAAACTTAGCAGTAATCACAAAGAGTTGTATAGTCAATAATATTAAATTCTTGCTGTAATAACTTAAAGATTGATCAGATTATTGTATTATTGAATCTACAGTGGCTATGGCTTCATTAGATAAAAAGAGAAGAAAACATGGACTTAGAAGTATAAAAATAGAGGAAAATATTTAAATAACATAGTTGAGTGGTGAACACAAAACAAAGGTGGAAATTCTAAATATTTTTCAAGATGGAATCTGAATTTAAAGGGGCCTTAGTTATCTATGGTTGTATAGTAAATTACACCAAACGCAGCTGCTTAAATCAACACATCTTTATTGTCTCAGAGTTTCTGTGTGTCAGGAATCTGGGTACTGCTAACTTAGGTCCTCTAGCTCAGGGTCTCACACAGGCTGCCATCAGGTAGAGGCCAGGCCATAGTCATCTCAAGTTTCAAGTGGGAAGGGCTCTGCTTCCCAGTGCATGGGGGAGGATTAAGTTCCTCATAGATCTCTTCAACGTGGCAGCCTTCCTTACTAAAGCATGTCATCCATGAAGGCAATAAAGTCTCCAGCACTACAGAAGTCACAGATTCTTGTAATCTAACCATGAAAATGATGTCCTATTACTTTTGCTGTATTCCTTTGTTCAGAAGGAAGTCACTAGGTCTATCCTATGCTTAAGGTGTGAATGTAATTAAGGCAGGGATCCGGCTTACAGTCTACCTACTACAATGTCTTTGTGTATGCCTATGTTGTAAGAGTTGAGCTCTCTAGAGACTATAAATACCTACTGGTATAATTTTGATCTTGAAAAGTAGAAATACTATAAATTACCACTTAGCAATAAAAAAATTCAAATTGTCATTTGAACTTTTAAATGTAAAAATATTTGTGTGTATCTGTGTGTGTTACACACACACACAGAGACACACACACACAGATATATATATATATATAATCTGATACTAAGAAATTAGAGATTTTATTCTCAGTTTTGTAATTTTAACAGAAAGGAAAACATAGAATTACCATAAAGTTGTAGTTATTTGAAAATTGCAAGCCTGGGGTGCAGTGGCTCACACCTGTAATCTCAGCACTTTTGGAAGGCTGAGGTGGGCGGATCAGGAAGTCAGGAGTTTGAGACCAACCTGGCAAACATAACGAAACCCTGTCTCTACTAAAAATACAAAAATTAGCTGGGCATGGTGGTGCACACCTATAATTTCAATTACTCAGGAGGCTAAGGCAGGAGAATCACTGGAACCCAGGAGGTGGAGGTTATGTTGAGCTGAGATTGTACCACTGCACTCCAGCCCAGGCAACAAAGCAAGACCCCGTCTCAAAAAAATAAATAAATAAATAAATAAATAAATTGCAGAGATGGATATTTGTGATTATTTTATTAGGCCTTTTTGCATTGCTGTAAAAAAATACCTGAGACTGGATAATTTATAAAGAAAAGAGGTTTAATTGACTCAAGATTTCTGCAGGTTGTACAAGTATGGCACAAACCTCCCTTGGCTTCTGGGGAGGCCTCCGGGAGTTTTATTCATGGCAGAATGTGAAACGGGGCAAGCACATCACATGACAAGAGCAGCAACAAGAGAGAGAGAGAGAGTCCGGGTAGGAGGTCCCACACTCTCTTAGAGGACCGGATCTCACAAGAACTTATTTACAAAGACAGCACTAAGCTATGAGGCATCTGCCTCCATGATCCAAACACCTCCCACCAGGCCCCACTATCAGCACTGGGGATAATAATTCAACAGGAGATTTGGGCAGGGGCAGATATCCAAACTATATCATTTATCCACTGCAAATAGGATTTAATTTCTCGAAAATTTTATGCAAAGGTGAATTAATGTTACTTTAAAAATACATATACTTGTGAATGTGAGAAATATTCAGGGATGCATAAATGTTTGCATGTCTTAAACAGAAAATATATTGCCTATTACTATGTACCAGAAACTGTTTTATGGCTGTATCAGTAAATACAATAGAAAAAGTTCCTGTTCTCATTGTACTTGGATTCCAGAGTGGTAATAGGACACATAGTGAACAAGTAGAAAGTAAATTGTAGACAGTGATATGAAGAAAGTAAAATAATTGATGAGGATGAGAGCGGCGGGCAATGCTACTGAAGGAAGTCTGGGTATTGCAGGTCTATGGGGATAATGGCATTTGAATGGAAACCTGAATGATAGTGCTGTTAATATAACTGAAGACTGAGCTTTCTAGAGAGAGGGAAAAACAGGTCTAATGATTCTTAAAGCAGAAAAGCTACCAGCCTGCTAAGGATGTGAAAGAAGAGTCCTGTGACTGTACACAGTGATAAGTAAGGGATATGTAGTAGTCAAAATAAATTTGGAGATGCCCTAGGGTGTACTTTAAAGAGGTTATTGTAGGCTGTGTAAGTATTTTGAAATTTATTCTAATTCAAAGCGGAAGCTATTAGAAAGTTCTTATGAGAAGAATGGTAAGAACTGAAGACAGCCTTTTAGGAAAATCTTGCTAGCAGAGAACGTGTGTTTTGAAGAGCTGAGAAGTAAAGTAGGTATTTGCGAAGATAATAAAAATTCTAGAGAATTTTGTTTAATGATAGAAATGACCCAAGAGAAAAGGACATTCCAGAAGAGAGGTGGCCAGCTGCAATTTTGAAGGATGCAGAAAGTAATTTCATATTACAAGTGGACAAGTTGAGATTTAGAGAGCCTCAAGGTCAAATCAGTCATTGAAACAAGAAGACAAGTAGAGTGGAGGAGTGTGGATATGAGATATTGTTCTAAAATGTTAAAATGATAAAATAACTTCTCTTTTTTTAAGCAAGCAAGTGGAATATTAGATTTTCAGTAATATTTTCTTAGAGGCTGAGAGTCTATGATTCTCAGGTGAACATGTCTAATTATGCATTCCTTGCAATTCTATGACTTGTAAGATTAACAATCCATTTTGCTATACATTTTTAAGAGGGGAACAATCTAAACCAGCCATTTGCAAATGCTAGTATACAGCTGGATGCACAATGAGAAATATGAAAATACTCTTTGGTGAATTTTTTTATGCAGCAAATTTTTCATTTATTCTGGGATTATGCTGTTTTCACTACTTGTGTTTTAATGCCCTGTTCTTTATTAAATGATGATGAAAGACAGGAGATATGTTTAAATGTCATTAATTAGGAAAGGTTTAACAAAGCTGATGTTTATAGATAGAGGGCAAAGCTCTTCTTTCTCATTTCTAAGCATCAAACATTTTTTGCCATAGTGCTTTTTTATGTGGGTTTTA
The DNA here is from genome assembly GCF_048565385.1 of Saimiri boliviensis. Taxonomy (NCBI): domain Eukaryota; kingdom Metazoa; phylum Chordata; class Mammalia; order Primates; family Cebidae; genus Saimiri; species Saimiri boliviensis. The sequence goes on from NC_133451.1 coordinate 53,982,812, forward strand.
AAGAAAAATAAAATTAAATATTTAACTTGTTTTGTAGAAACTAAAACATTTTAAAAGATAATATAAATTAAAGAGAAAATAATTACTTCATAGGAGAACAAACGAACAGTAAAAAGTTTAGTTGCCTAATTTCAGTGCTTCTATTATAACTTGGCTTTTTAGAGAGGCCATTCTAGGTTCTCATTTTTAAGCATTTAAAGCAGCAAGCGTCCTTGAAGAAATCAGACAACTGGCACACTTGAGCTACCTTTTCAGCATATGAAATTTATCTTATTCTCTAAAATTCATTACTTGTCAATAATGTAATACATCTGTGTCTTTGTTTAAAAATCAATAAATGGAAACATGCTATCTTAAAAGGAAATGTTTTATTTTCCTTTTCTATGAAAAATAACAGGGTCAGGAAATACCCTAGAAATGCTTATTATGTGTCTATGTATATTAGAATAGAAAACTATCAATTCAGGGTCTCCTATTTATTTAAAACACCTCACTAAGAAAACAAGATGTATGTTTATTGTATAGTTTAGATTTTTGTTCCCTCCAAATGTCATGTGGAAATGAGATCCTCAGTGTTGGAAGTAGGGCCTAACGGCAGGTGTTCAGGTCAGGGGGCAGATCTCTCATGAATGGCGTGGTGCCTCGCTGTGGTAGTAAGTTCTGCTTCTATTAATTCACGTGAGAGGTGGTTATCTAAAAGAGCATGGACACCTCCCCTCTCTCTCTTGCTGCCTCCGTTCTCACCATGTGATCTCTGTTTCCTTCACCTTCCACCATGATTGGAAGCTCCCTGAAATGCTCGCCAAAAGCAGATGCTGATGTCATGCTTCTTGTACAACCTACAAAACTGTAAGCCAAACAATCCTCTTTTCTCTATAAATTACCTAGCCTCAGGTATTTCTGTACAGCAACACAAAACAGATGAAGGCATTATCTTTCTACTCATTTATCTATGCAGCTGGATACCTAATATGTGCTATGTCTGTATGCATGTGTAAATGTATCCTCTTTCTTTCTTATCCCACATAGGCCCGTCGGGGTGTGTGTGTGTGTGTGTGTGTGTGTGTGTGTGTGTGTATTATATTGTGTGTACTAGGCATCATTTTAAGCACTCTCCAAATAATAATTTTCCAAATATGTAAGTTGAAATATTTAAATACTTTTGCTGTAATATCTGAAATCATAATTAAAGAAATAACGATAGAAAAATGAAATGTAAAATAATTTTGATGTCATGCTTTCACTTATATTTTACACATCACTTTTAATGATTACTTTGAGTCAAATCTTTTATGAAGGGGAAACTAATGAGATTATTGAGTAATATCTTTAATGGTCTTCTAAACATAAACACTATTTTCTACAATTAAATCCAAGAATGTCCAACTACTCACTTGCATCTCAAGTCCAACCTATTTATTTACATAGTGATATCTTCAATTTTATTGCTGCTTCTCTATTTTTGTGAAAAGCATTACATTGTGACCAATCAATTAGGCTCAAGATGTCAGATTTACTTTAATTAATAATAGCTAAAATTTATTGGAAATCTATTATATCTCAGCCACTTTCTGTATCCATTATTTTAGTCAATCTTTACAACATCAAAGGTAATTACCATTATTTATTTGCTTTACACAATGAAGTAACTAAGCCTGCAGAAGTTCAGGGACTAGTTAGAGGCACAGGGCTACCCCACGAAGGAGTCAGGAGTTGAACTAGGTTCTTTTAGCTCTTAAGCGTCAAATGAATTTTAAAGTAAACTATTTCTGCAACTGAAGAGAAAATGGTTACTGGTATTTCAGAAACCAAATGTTTTATGTTATTCCCTCTTTTCAAAGTAAAAAAAAAAAAAAAAAAAAAAATTCTCCTAAACATCAGTCATTGGGAAAATATTATGGATGAAGACCCATGTCTTCCAAGCACTATTAAAAGGAACATTTCTAACCAGTTAACAAATATCCCTCAAAAACAACATATTTTTTCTTAATTTTTGTTACCTATCAGATGTTTCTCAGGCTTTCTTGAGATACATGCAGGAAGAGATTCAGATTTTTTTCTATATGACAAGGAAAATCGGGTAATCCATTTGAAAGCAGATACTGTAAAAATTATCCCAGCCATTCATAAACTTCTACTTTTTAATTTCTTTTTTAAAATTATGGATAATTATTCCATTCCAGATTTATATATTTTAAGTTTGATTTTCAAAGATCATGACTAGATGACATTAAAACTAAAAAAATATTATTTATCTCTAAAATATCAGGAAATCGTTTGCTCTGCCACATTTGTTTTACTAGTACTTCATTATTTAATACTGACTAAGTTTCCTTTTACTATTTTCCATTCTAACAGTGTTTCTTTCAAACTCTGTCATTTTCTTTCTTCTATTTCCTTGCCTTCCTTTTTGTTCTGTCCTCTTTCTTTCTTTCTTTCTTTCTTTCTTTCTTTCTTTCTCTTTCTTTCTTTCTTTCTTTCTCTCTTTCTTTTTTTTTCTTTCTTTTTCTTTCACTGTGAGCATTACCATAAATATATGTTTTGCTTCCACATTTCACATTGAATTTCTTAACCTTTTCCAGCAGAGAAGGTGGGCACATGGACAATAGAAAGACACCATACTGAAAACCAAATTATCTAGGTTATACACTTGTCTTAAATGAACAGTGCAAATTAAATTATATTACTTAATACCTTGGCCTCTATTTGCTCATTTCCTCAATGAAATAGTAATCTGTCCTTCTTATTTCTGGGATGATAAGGTTGAAATTATATAAATAAAAGAGAGGTGGCATTTGTAAAATGTGGGAAGTGCATATATTTTAGAGGCATTATTAAGAAAACATTTCCTATTTCTGAAATTATTCCATCTACTTGGATTACTCTATAGAAAATGGTGTTATAACTACAGATACTAAATTCCTCCTTGTCCTTGATTTCCTTCATAGAATACACCTCTCTTCCACTAAAGGAAGTTACTTAGAAACTATATTTTTTTGTCCTGGTTTTACTCAAAATCTCTTTTCAATAATGTTATACACTTAACATTTAAAATTCTCGTGGTATGTGGCTTTAGAAATGTACAGGTTCTAGTGATTCTGGAATAAATACCACAAATTGCAGTAGTTCTGGGATATAATTCTTCCCTTTGAAGACAGATATTAACATTTCTTTTAAAAATAGTGGTTTTATTCAACAATGCAAGAAGTTTTTTGTTTTTTGTTTTTCTTCTTTTCTAAGAAGAAAAGAAAGAAAAGTGGTAGATAAGCATAGTCCAATTTTATGGCATAATGACACAGAACATTACTGCCAATTTCTGTGCTTAGATATTAGACCTATACTGATCTAAAAAGTAAAATCACCTAATAAAAAATTAAAGGAATGCATTTTATAGGTTTTCTTACTACTTTCATTAAGGTTTTAATATATTCATATCAATAATTGAATTTAAGCAGTTTGCATAAGATAGCATATTATTGTTTTCATTTTTTATATTTCGGTTTGGTTTGGTAAATAAATATTTAATTGTAATAAAATTAATAGCATTCTTTCTCTCTGGAATAAATTAGATTCGGGCAATTTTTCATCAACGTTATTAATCAAGTTTTGTATACAAAGAACTGATTTAGATGATTGAGATAAATCGGTGAACAAAACAGACAGATTTCTGTATTTGTGGAACATACATTGGTCAGGGGAAACAGAAAATGAAAACAAACATCAAACAATATAGATGTTAGGACCTGGCAGGCACTGTTGATAAAAGGTTGTTTAGAGCAAGGTAAGGAGATCAGGGATACCTGAAAAGGGTGGAAAGGTGAAGATTTACACTGGGTTAAATTTCCTAGGCAATCTGGCTGCTGGTAAATCAGTATAACCTCTATCTATATTAGCTATGGTAACAATAGTTACATTAACAGAAACATCTCAAATATCAATGACAATATTAGCATAATTAGATTTAATTTTTACTTATGCAAATTTAAAATTATTATTTCTTAATAAATAAGAGCTTCTCTTCCAGGCAGTAATTCATTCCAAGCTTCTGCCATCTTGTGCTCTGACATCTTCAAGCCTGTGGCTTCTTAGGTTGTGAATTCCTCTACATCAAGTCAGAAGCAACATATGCGTATTCCCAAGTGAGAACATTGAGGGCTACTTTGGAAGTACACATATCACTCCGACTAAATTCCATTGGCTCGAACTCCCTGAAAAATGACTTCTATAGAGGCTTAAAAACTGCCCTATATTCCTAGAAAAGAAGAGGGAAACAGCTGGGTAATCAGGTTGCCCTGTTTAAAATGATTATCACCTATCAGCCCCTCCCCCTTACTTTAGCCATACTAACTTTATTGATTTTAGCATACTCAGATGCATTCCTGCAAGAACTTTGCACTGACAAATCTGAATGGCAGACGACTTTTCTGTAAATATGCAGAAAAGTGGCTCCCTCCCTTGCTTCATTTTTGCTATTGCTCAAGGGCTACCTTACCACGGAGATCTTTCCTTTCACATTATCATTTTTCTCTCTCCTTTCTCTATTTTGCTGTTTTCCAAATATATTATATATTTGGAAACATATATATATATATATATATGTACATATATCTACACACACATATACATATATACATATACACACAATACATAAATTATATCATGCATATATAATACATAATTAACATATAGTATTTGTTTTACATAAATAATGTGTCTCTGTTTTAATTTCTATCCAGTAAATTCATTTTGGAAAGTTAAATATTAGATTGAGAGGTTATATTCTGCTTACTTTGCCTGAATATGTGTATCTTCCTAGAATATTTGTTTATTGTCTGTGTCCTTTACTAAAGCCAAAAGCTATATGAGTATAGATGTTTACATTCGTTCATCACACTATCCCCAGCATAAAAAAAAAGTCTGTTCCACATCATAGGTGCTCAGTATGTGTTGAATGAGTGAATATGTGAATATCTCTATAATAAAATTTATTTTATGTTTTTATAACTGTATCTTTCAATAGGCTTCCTGAAGGCAAAAAATTATCCAATTATTTTTTTCCTATACTTCCAGAATACAGCTGTTTTTCTAATATGTGGAAGGTGGATGATAAACATGAGATGAAACGTGGAGGAATTTTTTAAAAATCACACAAGGAAAGTGATGCTGGGAGAGCTGAATACATTTTCCATTATAGCAATATGTGGAAACCATGTCTTTACTCATGTTGGTCTCACTTTAAAACTCATATATTCTTTTCTCTGTGAGATTGTTTTTATGCATTTACAAGTGTCTTATCTTTGTGTTGCTAAATGCAATAAGGCTTCACTCCTTATCAGTACAATAATCACAATTTGACATTCTTACTTTATGTATAATACATTCCATCATACAGTATGTATTGAGTTACAAAGTTTGGGTGTGACATATATTCTAAATGAGAATTCGAATGAAACTAGAATATCATTATCTTTGTAAAGAAAATATATTCATGTATACTAGTAAGTTACTATTTTTAGCCAATACAAGAGAATGTGCTTATGTTTTATGATATTCAAAGATGTGCTAGCATTTCTTATGCAGTCTCATTATTTCTTTTTGTGATAAGATATTCCAATTTCATTTATTTTATTAGGATACTTTAAATTATTGTATAACATGCCTTAGCACACTTGCAATATAAGTAGAATAGGTAAATTTGAATATCACTGTTTTGGACTAGATTTTCTGGAAAATTGCAAAAATATCTGTCTTGATTTTTATCTCTAATTTATATCATTTTGCCCTTCACTTTCAATATCATCTTATTTTTTCTAAGTTACAAAATGCTGTTACCTTTTATTACAAAAGAAAAACATACAGTAACTTATTTGAAATGAAATAGAGAACCACAGTTTGTTAAACTCAATATCAAGAGAGCACATATGACTCATTCAGGGCATAACAAGTTTAAATTGCCCTAAGAACAGGAACCATAGTATAATAATACTAATGATGAAGATATGATTGTGAATGGCTTTTAGAATAATTCAGGATACATTTAGTGCAGGTTATTGAAAATGAACATGCACTTTCTATCTTTAGAAAAATTTGTCCTTAAAAATCTGATGTCTTAATTTTCTAAAATTAAAAAAAGAAAAATTAAATACAACCTGGAAATAACCAAGGCAGCAGACAGTCTCTTAAGCTTTGTGGATTTGATATCCTTATTTGTGTAACCTACATTATTTTATCAACTTTATACAATTGTTCTGAGACTAGTTTAATATAGCCCTGTGTGCTGGCTAATTTTATGTGTCAACTTGGCTGGGCTGTGGTGCCTACATATATGGTTATTCTGTATGCTTGTGAGTGTTTTTGGGTAATATTTACATTTAAATCAGGGGACTTTTGAGTAAAGTGAATTGCCTTCCGTAGCATGGGTTGGTATTAAGTCAGCTGGAGGCTTGAATAGAACAAAAGTCTGACCTATCCTGAGGGAGAGGGAATTCTACTAGCAGACCACTTTGGACTTTACCTGCAATATTGGCTTTTTCTGGTTGACTATTGGTCTGTATATGGGTCTGTAGAATTGAGCTGTCAACTCTATATTCCCCAGCCTGCCAGTCCCCTTCTCCCATCAGATTTTGCATTTACTAAGCCTTCATGATTGTGTGACTCCATTCCTTAGAACAAATCTCTTTATGTATTTACACACACTATATTGATTTTGTTTCTTTTAAGAAACCTTACAAATATAACACATAAACTATTAATTTTGAAATTTGTTAACTTATAATCTTTTCTCAATATTTACTGTTTGAAAACACTTTAAATATATCAAACTCATCTGATGGACTCAAGCCAGGAATGAGTGTTGGTTCATGCTTGTAATACCAGTACTTTGGGAGACTGAGGCAAGAGGATTAATTGAGGCCAGGAGTTCAAAACCAGCTTGGGCAATATAGCAAGACACCACCTCTATAAAAAAATAAAATTAACCGGCCGGGCGCGGTGGCTCAAGCCTGTAATCCCAGCACTTTGGGAGGCCAAGGCGGGCGGATCACGAGGTCGCCAGATCGAGACCATCCTGGTCAACATGGTGAAACCCCGTCTCTACTAAAAATACAAAAAAACTAGCTGGGCGTGGTGGCGCATACCTGTAATCCCAGCTACTTAGGAGGCTGAGGCAGGAGAATTGCCTGAGCCCAGGAGGCGGAGGTTGCGGTGAGCCGAGATCGCGCCATTGCACTCCAGCCTGGGTAACGAGTGAAACTCCATCTCAAAAAAAAATAAATAAATAAATAAAAAATAAATAAATAAATAAATAAATAAATAAATATAAAATAAATAAATAAAATTAAAATTAAGAGGGTATCATGGTTTGAACTGTAGTTCCATTTACTAGGGAAGTTGAGGTGAGAAGATTGCTTGAGCCCAGAAGTTAGAGGCTGTAGTGAGCTTACGATGATGCCACTGTACTCCAGCCTTGGGGACAGATCAAGACTCTTTCTTAAATATACACATACATATATTATACATACATGGCTATAAAAATTACTCTCTGTAATCCAGAAATTAAAAATTTCTCAAATTTTAATTCTTTTTTATTGTTAGTAGTTAAGAGGAAATATATTGTTTACTTACATTGTGCGAGAAAAAATTATATCCACATCTACTCTCGTTTTTATCTTACATTCTCATTTCCCCTCATAGGTAACCTCTTTAAAAGACAGTAGTGGGCCGGGCGCGGTGGCTCAAGCCTGTAATCCCAGCACTTTGGGAGGCCGAGGCGGGTGGATCATGAAGTCAAGAGATCGAGACCATCCTGGTCAACATGGTGAAACCCCGTCTCTACTAAAAATACAAAAAATTAGCTGGGCGTGGTGGTGCGTGCCTGTAATCCCAGCTACTCAGGAGGCTGAGGCAGGAGAATTGCCTGAACCCAGGAGGCGGAGGTTGCAGTGAGCCGAGATCGCGCCATTGCACTCCAGCCTGGGCAACAAGAGTGAAATTCCGTCTCAAAAAAAAAAAAAAAAAAAAAAAAAAAAGACAGTAGTGTGTTTAGTTGTTTAAAAACTGCTGACCGTACTGCCACTAAAATGATTTTGTAAAAACACCTTAACACCTTCTTCATACTTACAAGTTGAGGCTTAACATTTGCATTGTGTATTCAGTTAACGACAAAGGGTGTACTTCCCATTCAATTTTAAATGTTAATATTTTTAAATAATTATATGCATTGTTTAACATATTTTACAGATTTAATTACAATTAGTAATTATTATGTTTTGGGCTATTTTTTCTATACTTAGAATTTTATTCTAATGTAGTAAATTGTGTGCTTCCGTATATATATTTTCTCCAGCAAATACATTTTTTCTTATTATAAGCATCTCTGTGTTAAAATTTACCCTTTTTGGATTGAGTTAATATTATTTTAATTGTTAGTATATTATTTATCATTACTACATAAAACTAGTTAATACAAATAATAATATGAATGTACTTATTAGAATATGTATTTCATTTTATGAAATTTTTCTTCTATTAATGTATCATGCTAGAATTATAAAGATTTCACTGTGAATTATTTTACTTTATTTTTAAAAATGCTATCCATGTTAGTATTAAAAGCTTTGTCTACATCATAAAAGTTGGAATTTGGAAAAAAAAGGTTACAGTAATGTAAGTCAATTATTTTTGTCACCATCTGAATTATATATCAAAAACAACAGTGTTCTATCACAAAAATTATTTTGTGAATTTTTTAACTAAAAAGTTTGATTTTTTCCTTCAATTTTCTTGAAAGGAAAAAGTTGGAAACCTCATGCTTTATAAAATGATTTGTTACTCACTCATTAAAGTCATTAAAAGCTTATATTTTTGGCACTCCTGATTGTTTTGCACCCTGGATAAATTCAAAATTAGGGAATGCATTAGAGACATATCTTCCTTTTAGAATGCAGGAAAAGAAAATTTGTGACAGTGAGATGAGCAAGGACACAATCACAGATGTTTTCTCAGGAGAATTAGTTTTAGAAGAGAGTAGCTGTGGAAGTGGATATCTCAAAAGCAATACCTATAAGACTGTGTATGCATGAGTGTCTCTTGGAAAATTATTACATATACCTAGTGGAACACTTACCCTGTCGTGGACCGTCCAGGACGGGTAGGCACATCTGCCCGGGGGTCTCTCGACCTGCAAGAGGGTCCCAATACCTGGAAGAGGGAGTGCGCCTGGAAAATTAATAAAGACAGAGAGAGAGAGAAAGCAAGACGTCTGGAGGCCTGATAGGCTGTGCCTAAACAGCAAATTTTATTTTTCAAAGGCTAGGAATAAATACACTTTCTTGGCTCTGGTTTACGTCATAGCAAGAGGAAATGCAAATGTATACCTTACATGGCCTATACAAGAGAGAAGTCAGATATGCAATCAGTGGTTGTAAAAAGTAACAATTTCCTGTAATCACAAAGCTTGTTTACATCCAATCATTATTCCTCCTGGCTGCAGATATCTCTGGTTTGATCTTGTTTTAGAACTGAGATGTGAAAAGGTTTTCTGGTTTTGCTCATCAGAATATCTTTTAACCAGATTCTCCTTTGTCTACTCCTAACTCAACTCAACTTCCCCATTCAGGAATCTCTGAGTCAGGAATCAAAGCCATCCCTTATGGTGGCATTTACTTTGCAAATATCAACAGTTAAACCATTAGGCAGTCAGGTAAGTAAAGAAAAGGTTAAAACTTATTCTTAAAGAGAGAGTCATAAAAAGGTTAAAAGCAGGAACCGGTTGCCGGCAGGGGGTCACTAGGTCTAGCAGTACTGCATAGTTTTAGGCCCAAATGATATTGTGGTTGATATTAGAAACTGATCATTCATCTTTAAGTTCCTATATTTCCGGATAGCTCGACTGCCTCCAGTAGGAAACTGTGTTTGAGATCAAACTCACCGTATAGTGAGACTCACGCCTTTTAGGGGTCTCACACGGGAGTGTTCCCCACATCACCCCATGCTGAAGATGGGAGCTTGTTGACTGGAGTACCCAACACATCTTAACACTGCTTGTCACTGTTCAATTTGAGAAAATAATGTGTAAATAATAAATAAATGAAATACAAATGAATACATGAACAAAAAACCTCTTGGAGATTGGTATTATGTTTATTCTTATATTTCCAAAGAGGAAAATTAAATTGAAGTTGAGAATTCATCCCATTTATTACTGTAGATTGACTGCTCTAAAATGTTTTGCCATTGTTGTACAAAACATACTTGATTACACATAAATGATGGTTCCCCTGGGAACTCATGAAAGTGATGCCTGCTCTGGAGCTATTCATATAGAATCAACTTCCAATTGATTTAGATAATTAAGTTTACTAGAGGAAATTTCCAATTATAAAAAAGTGGTTATTCCTGCACCCCCCAGCGCACTTGGTGTGAAGCTATGATTTATACAGGGTAACTAGATAGGCAGAAATCTGTACATTGTTCCGTATGTATTTTTCAGGTGTGCATACACACAAATAAAAAAAAATTGTTTTCTTTACTATTAAACATCATGAATACTCATTTCTCACACATATATGATTACTGATGTTTATATATCTCAAAATAACTTTGAATACTATGCAATCATTATGTAATATATACACTAGAAAGTGTTATTTGAGCCGTTTTCTCTAGAATGTTACATATTATTACCATCTACTTTTTCTTCGAAAACAAAATTCTGGAAGAGATCCTACAATCTTCTTCCCATGAGCTTCTTTACTACTTATAGTGATTATGAAACAGTTAGTTTGTTATTGTTTAGAGAGTGAGTCATTATCCTGGATCTTTTCTGTTTCCATATAAATTATAGAATTATTTTTTCTATTTCTATGAAGAATGCGTTGGTATTTTGATAGGAATTGCATTGAATCTGTAGTATTTGTATAATTGCTTTGGATAGTATGGACTGTTTTTTTTTTTTTTTTTTTTTTTTGTTTTTGTTTTGTGTGTGTGTGTGTGTTTTTTTTTTTTTTTTTTTTTTTGAGAGAGAGAGTCTCACTCTGTTGCCCAAGCTGGAGTGCAATGGCACAATCTTGGCTCACTGCAACCTCTGCCTCCTGAGTTCAAGCAATTCTCCTACTTCAGCTACTTGAGTAACTGGGATTATGGGCACCCTCATTTATGCTCGGCTAATTTTTGTACTTTTGTAGAGATGGGGTTTTATCATGTTGGCCAGGCTAGTCTTGAACTCCTGACCTCAGGTGATCCACCCACCTTGACTTCCCAAAGTGCTGGGATTACAGTTATGAGCCACCATGCCTAACCAATATTGACATTTTAACAATATCAAACATTCAATCTATCAACATGGAATATCTTGCAATTTTTCTGTGTCCTCTTCGATTGCTTTCATCAGTGCTTTGGAATTTTCACTGGAGAAATCTCACTTCTGGCTGGGTGTGGTGGCTGATGCCTGTAATCCCAGCACTTTGGGAAGCTGAGGTGAGCAGATCACAAGGTCAGGAGTTCAAGACCAGCCTGCCAACATGGTGAAACACCATCTCTACTAAAAATACAAAAATTAGCCAGGTATGGTGGTAGGCATTTGTGATCACAGCTATTCAGGAGACTGAGGCAGGAGAATTGCTTGAATCTGGGGGAGGTAGAGGTTGCAGTGAGCCAAGATCATACCATTGCACTCCAGCCTGGGCAAGAGAGTGAGACTCCATCTCAAAAAAAAAAAAAGAAAAAGAAAAAGAAAAAAAAAGAACTCTCTCTTCTTTGATTATTTCTTAGGTGCTTATTTTACTTTTGGCTAATGTAAATGAGATTACTTTTTAAATTTATATTTTAGATTGTTCGCTGTTGGCATATAGAAATGCTACCAATTTTTGTATGTTAATTTTGTATCTTGCAACTTTGCTGAATTTATTTAACACTTATAATAGTTTCTCTGAGGAATTTGCAGGTTTTTCCAAATATAGATCCCATCTTCTGCAAAGAAGGATAATTTTTCTTCCTTTCCAATTTTGGTGCCCTTTATTTCTCTTGTCTGACTGCTGTAGCAAAAACTCCTAGTACTATGTTGAATGACAGTGGTGACAGTGAGCATCCTGCCTTGTTCCAGATCTTAGAGGAAAGATTTTCAGATTTTCCCCCATTCATTAGAATACTAGCTGTGGGTTTATCATATATGGTGTTTATTATGTTGATGTATGTTACTTCTCTCACAGTTTTTATTATTATTATTATTATGAAGATGTTGAATTTTATCAAATGCTTTTCCAGCATCAATTGAAATAATCATGTGGTTTTTGTCCTTCATTCTGTTAATATGTATCACATTGGTTGATTTTTATAAGTTGAATCATCCTTGAATTCCTGGGATAAATGTTAGTTGGTCATGATGAATGATCTTTTTAATGCATTGTTGAATTTGATTTGCTAATATTTTGTTGAGGATTTTTGCATTCATATTTATCAGAGATATTAGCATGTATTTTTTTTTCTTTTTGTCAGAAGTATCTTTTTGTTGTTTTGACATCAGGATAATACTGGCCTCATGAATCTGGAAGTATTTCTTCCTCGTGTTCTTTGAACACTTTGAGTAGGATTGGGATTAGTTCTTCATTCAATATTTGGTTGAATTCAGCAGTGAAGCTATCAGGTCCTGGGCTTTTCTTTACTGGGAGACGTTTTATTCTACCTTGGATCTGGTTACCCGTTTACTGAACTCTTCAGGTTTTGGTTTACTTCATGGTTCAATTTTGATTGGCTGTGTGTTTCTAGGAATTTGCCCACTTATTCTAGATTTTCCAATGTATTGACTTGTAGTTGCTCAGAGTAGCCACTAATGATCCTTTTAATTTCTGTGGTATCAGTTGTAATGTCACTTTTTTAACCTCTGATTTTGCAGGTTCCCTTTTGGGTGTGTCTAGAAATGACATCTGAGAGCTAGGGCCTGGAATGGGGGCCTGATGATTCTAATCAGTGCTCTATCCTACTTTGAGTGAACTGGTATCCAAGCTGCAAAACAAAGTCCTCTTTATTCTTCACTGTCATCTCTTTTAGGATAAGAAAGGAACCACATTTGTTGCTGCAAGTTGCATTGCCTGAGGGAAAGTATGGCTAACACACTTCCTTCCACACCTCAGCTGGTACCTCCCTAGGTTATGTTCCACCCTAGTTTACTGACCCTAAGCATAGCCTAGCACTAGGAGTTACTCAGGAATTACAGTCCTTGTGTCATAGACTGCCTTTGAGATTCACCTAGGACACTGCAGCACTTCAGCCCATGGTGATGTGGCTTACTGAGAAACTCAAGTTCTGTCTACTAAGAAGGGCAATTCCTCTCTGGCTAGGGCTGCTCCAAATGCTCCCTCATGGATGGATGCTGGGTGATCCCAGCAGAGCTTTTCTCTGCACTGTGATAGGGCAGCATAGAGTTCAATGTAAATTTCCTCAGTTGCTGCACTCTCCCTTCCAAAAGTGTGCAGATTACCTCTTTGCATCACTCAGCTGCTGCTATGAGGATGGAGGAGGGGTGGCATCAGTGATTAAAGACTTTCTCTTCTGCCCTCCTCAATACCTCTTTCAGTGATGTAAAGTTAAAACCTGGTACTGTGATTGCTCACCTGATTCTTGGTTCCTGTGACAGTGCTTTTCTGTGTGCAGACAGTGGTTAAAATTTGGTGTTCCAGCAGGTGAGAGGAAAAGTGTAGGCTTCTATTTCACCATCTTGCTCTGCCTCAAAAAATGTATGTGTAAAAGAGTAAATACATGTATCTAACTTACAGTGCTTCCTGTCTTATTTCCATTGAAATGAAAAATTCAAACGTAATTTTATGAATATTGGAGAGTAGGCATTACAGCTCTTGACTAAGTAGAGTTTCTTTGTAGACATTAAGTTTAGATAAATGTTGCAAAATGTAAGATAATATAGCCCATTAATAACACAAAAGGAAAAAATTATCTGGCCATGTATCTAACTGCCTGTACAAGTACCTATGTATACTTGCATTTATATAGGTATAAATGCTTCATATGAAAATAAGCTAAGAAGCTGATCTGAGTAATTTTGTTGATAGAAGTGAACTGCTATAGTCTATAAAGCATTCTATAAATACCCCTCAGGTCAAATTGATTGATAGTGCTGTTCAGGTAATCTATATATCCTTACTAATATTCTCCCTGCTTGATCTATTGATTACTGAGAGATCGGTGTCAAAATATCCATCTATAATTGTTGATTTGCCTATTCTTAAATTTCTATTAGTTTTTGCCTCAAATATTTTGATACTCTGTTTTTCACTGTATACAGGTTTAGGATTACTATACCTTCTTAGAGAATTGACCTACTTATCATTAATGACCCACTTTATCTCTAATTATCTTCCTTGTCCTGGAGTCTGCCTTGTCCAAAATTAATACAGTTAACTTGAGCTTTTTAAATTAGTATTTACATAGTTTATCATCCTTCATTTTTTTTCTTTGAACTTATCAAAATCCTTATAGTTAAAGTTAATTTATTTTTTTGATAGTGTATATTATCAAAATATACACTTGTTTTTTTGTATGCAATCTGATGGTATTTTTTAACTGGTATGTTTAGAGCAATTCCATTTAAAGTGAGTATTAATATTGCTGAATTATAAATCTACCGTCTTTCTGTTTGTTCTTCATTACATTTGTCCTGTTTTCTTCTCTTCCCATTTTCTGCCTTCTCTTTTTTATCATTTATACCTTATAATTTTTAAAAAGGTTTTTGCTTAGATTTGTCTTCTATGACTGCCATAACCAACTACCACAGACTGCGTGGCTTATAACAACAAAAATTTATTCTCTCACAATTCTGGAGGCTAGAAGTCAAGATGTTGGCAGGATCACTCTCAGAACTCTCTAGATAACAATGCTTGTAGCTTCTGGTGGTTGCTGGCTCTCCTTGACTTTTATCTGCGTAACTATAATCTCTAACTTAAACCTCACATGATTTCCTGCCCTGTACACCTGTATCTTAATTTCTCTTTTCTTAAAAGGTCACCAGTAATATTGGATTTAGGACCCATAATAATCAAGCATGACCTAATCTTAACTTGATTACATTTGTAACTATCTTACTTTTAGATAAAGTCACATTCATAGACAATAGGTAGACATGAATATTAAGGCAGTCACTAGTCAGCCCAGTAAATGGTCCTAGAATTTACAATATACATTTTGTAACAATATAAAATCATATACAAATAATACACTACTACTCCATGTGTATTGAAGTTACATTGTAACAGAATATTTGTCTTTGCTCCTTCCTGTCCATTTGACTTGTTTTCATTTATATACATTGACATTTTCTAAAAATATACAATATTGAAATTATTTCTTAAAACAATCAGTTATTTGTTAGAGCCATTAAAATAAGGAAAAGAAGCTTTTAATGCTTCCCTTTTATTCATTCCTTTCTGACACATTTTTCTCTATTATGTAGATTCAGCTTTCTAAACTACAATATTTTTCTTCTGGTTGAAGAATATGTATTAATATTTATTGTAGGATAGATCCACTGACAATGAAATAATTTTTCCAATTTTTGTTTGTATGTTTATTTATGCTTTACTTTTGAAGGATATTTGTTGAATATAGAATTCTGACTTGGCAAAACTCTTTTATTCATCTCAGTACTGTAAAGATCTTACTCTACTGTATTTTTGCTTTCATGGCTTCTGTATTAGTCAGGGTTCTCTAAAGGGACAGGACTAATAGGATAGGTGTATATATGAAAAGGATTTTATTAAAGAATATTGACTCACAGGATCACAAAGTCAAGTTCTGCAAACTAAGTCTGCAAACTGAGGAGGAGCAAGGAAGCCAGTCCAAGTTCCTAAACCTAAAAAGAGGGGAAGCCAACAGTGCAGCCTTCAGTCTGTGGCCAAAGGCCCGAGAATCCCTGGTAGACCACTCATGTAGGTCTGAGAGTCCCTGGCAGACCACTGGTGTATGTCCGAGAGTCCCTGGCAAACCACTGACGTAGGTCCGAGAGTCCAAAAGCTGAAGAACCTGGAGTCAGATGTTTGAGGACAGGAAGTATCCTGATGGAAGAAAGATGGTTAGAAGGAAGAGAGAAGGCTTAGCCAGTCTAGCCCTTCCACACCCCTCTGCCTGTTTTTATTCTAGTCATGTTGGCAGCTGATTAGATGGTGCCCACCCAGGTTGAGGGTGAACCTGCCTTTCCCAGTCCATTGGCTCAAATGTTAATCTCTTTTGGCAATGCACTCGAAGACACACCCAGGAACTTTGCATCCTTCTATCCAATCAAGTTGACACTCTACTTTAACCACCACAGCTTCTGATAAGAAAAGTACATTTCTTATCTTTCTTACTATCTAGGTAAAGTGTCCCCCCATCACCTATTCTGGGTGCCTGAAAGATACTCTCTTTGTGTTTTATTTTGCTTAGTTTGACTATAATATGATGAGCTGAAGGCTTTTTTTGTTTGTTTTGTTTTAATATTTATCCCCCATGGTGTTCTGAACTTTTTGCATCTATGTTTTGGTATTTGTTAGTATTTTTGGAAAAAAATAGAGGACATTATTTCTTTTAATCTTATGTTTTCCTTGTTGTTTTATTTATTTTCCTTTTGATATTCTAATTAAATGTATGTTATGCTGTTTTGTATTATTCCATAGTTCTTGAACATTCTGTTCTTTTATTTTTTTGTCTGTATTTTAGTTTGAATAATTTCCATTCATTTATATTCAAGTTTAATTCGTTCTTTCTCATTCATGCTAAATTTATTAATGAGCTCAACAAAGGTATTCTTCATTTCCCCACTTTTTATTTACAGCAATTTCTTTTGATTTCAATATTATCTATCTGGTTTTGTTAGGTTTTCTGTTATTTCAACTAAAGGCTTAACATATTAATTGTATTTATTCTACTTGACCTAAAGGAAGAGTCCAAGGCATAAAATATAATTTTAAAGAGTTTACTTGTGCCAAAGTGAAGACAGCCGTCAGGATACACTTCCAGGTTGCTTTGGGTAGTGCTCTCTTTAGCCTTTGTTGTAAGCATGATTTTAAAAGCAAAAGGAAACCAGGAGTGGTCTGATACAAAGTTGTTTAACAGTCATTCTCATTGGCTTACAGAGAGGATATTGATTAGTGATTGCTATAGCCTGTTTTACTATAAGGTATGAGTTACGGTGTCTAGCACATGGTATTTTATGACTGCTTGGTATCAGTCTAGAGCCCTCAAAGCAAGTGGCTTCAAGAGATAATTAGCTCAAGGTGGGAGTAAGACATGACCGCTGTCACATTTCAATGTTTCTCTGGGCTGAATAATTTAAAGGGGCATGCTTTCTCCAGATCAAAAGTAGTCTTGCTTTCTCATTCTGACCTCCTTGGTATATTCCAATGTATGTGTCATGTCTGAATCTGGTTGGGTTTATTGCTTTGTTTCTTCAGACTGTTTGGTTTTTACTTTTTGGTATGCTTTGTGTGTTTCTTTCATTGGAAGTCAGGTGTGTTGTAGATAATGAAATTAATAGGACTTTAATATGAGGAAATATGCTCATCTGGCTGAGAATTGTGTTGTGTTTGGTCTTGTAACAATGAGAACAAGTGGCTTCAAATTCCTCTTGCTATTTTGTCTTCCTTTGTATTATTTACTTTGGGGTTTCCATATGAGCTGTATCTCAGGAGAAGTGTCTTACAACTCTGTTTTCACTAAAATTCACTATTACTGTAAGTAGAGTTCTATTAACGTGGTGGTATGGTGTGAGAGAGGGTTTTTCTCTAATCTTTGAATTGTATGGCAATCCTTAGTGCACAATGGCCTCACATGTTGAGAGTTTGGCCTTTTTTTTTTTTTTTAGTTTATTTATTACTTTAAGTTCTGGGGTACATGTGCAGAACGTGTAGCTTTGTTACATAGGTATACACATGCCATAATGGTTTGTTGCATTCATCACTCTCATCTATATTAGGTATTTCTCCTAATGTTATCCCTCCCTAATATACCCACCCCCTGCTATCCCTCCCCTAGCCCCCCACCCCCTGACAGACCCTGGTGTGTGATGTTCCTCTCCCTGTATCCATGTGTTCTCACTGTTCAACTCCTGCTTATGAATGAGAACATGCAGTGTTAGTTTTCTATTCTTGTGTCAGTTTGCTGACAATGATGATTTCCAGCTTCATTAATTTCCCTGCAAAGGACATGAACTCATCCTTTTTTTTATGACTGCATAGTATTCCATGGTGTATATGTGCCACATTTTCTTTATCCAGTCTATCACTGATGGCCATTTGGGTTGGTTCCAAGTCTTTGCTATTGTGAACAGTGCTGCAATAAGCATACATGTGCATATGTCTTTATAATAGAATGATTTATAATCCTTTGGGTATATACCCAGTAATGAGATTGTTGGGTCAACTGGTATTTCTATTTCTAGATCCTTGAGGAATTGCCATAGAGTATGGCCTTTTGAAGTCTTCTGACCCTCATTCCAGGTTGAGCTTTATTTCCCTGCTCTTTGGTCTCTTCCCAAGCTGCAGTGGGTATGCTCCAGCATCCCTAGCCTATGTTAGTAAAGCCCTGTTTCTTATATATTAATATTTTCCTCTCTAGATGAGATAAAATTGGAAGTGGGAAAAGTAAAGTTGTTTTTCTACAGTTGAGATAAGTTTCTACTACTGTCCTCTAGGGGTGCCTGAACCCAGAAATTTAGTCTTCTGTTACATAAGAGAGAAAATCTTGCGAATTTTCACAATTGATACACTTTCCTTCCTCTTGCCAGGATCATGACAGGGAGGGAAGTTAGGCTTTCTCCATCCTCTTCCCAATCATCCATGCGAGAGCCTGGCGGAATTCCTATTTTAAAAAATTAACTGTAAAATGGTGTCCCGTGTCCCACTGCCCTGTGACTGTAGCCCCAGACTTTTACTCTCACTCTAGACCACACTTTTCCTCCAGCAGTTAGTTAAAATATATATTTTAATGTTTCCACTGGCTTATATGACTTCTGGCTTCTTCCCTCAATGTAAGGAATAGCCCAGATCTTGGGTTTCCTGAAGATATTTGCCTCACCAGATGTCAGGATGATGATTTTCTCTGTGACTTCACTTCTCTAAAGAAAGTCATTGCTTTTCCCTTTGTCTATCTTCTTCTTCTTGTAAGGAGGGGAATGATGACGGCCAGGTTTTTCCCTCTCTACACTGAAACCTCAGCCTCTGCATGATATTTCAATTAAACACCACCAACAAATGGATAACAATGAACGATTTGGACATTATCATCAAAAAAGGGGTAATTCTACCATATAACGTAACGACTTTTCACTTTAGTTAATGGAACAAGAAGTAGTATTATTTTCTTCTTTCTACTATTCTATTATTTCTCAATTTCCCATGACAAGCAGGTAATTTATTTGTAATTAATTTCATACAGAACATTTGAAAGCATATTTAACAAAATTTCAAAATCTTGTTAAAAATATAGCATAAAAACTATCTAGATATTTATTTGACCCAAAAATGAAGAAATAAAGAAACTTACATAGGCATTCAAAGTAAAATTGCCAGCCTAATTAATGAAACTGAAGTTTGTATTTGTCTCTAAACTTCTGGAAGGCAAGAAAATAACAAGTGAGGTAAACATGATCAATTGTCTAGTGTTCTTCAGAAAGTCTTCAGGGAAATAAAAACTTCTCAGTGCTAAATTACACAAGTTTCTCCGTTGTAAATATATTTTGTAAGAAAGATGATAAAATAAATAATGTCCTCAATAATGTGACAATAAAGTTTACAGTTCTATTAATTTTTAAAACCTTAGAGAAATGTCAAAAGCCAAATATAAATGATACTCATAGTCATAGACAACAGTGAAGAGAGCACCAAGTAAACTAATATGGGCCAAGTATATAGCATTCTCATTATTCATTTTGATCATGGAATAGAATTTATAAAATCCACAGAAGGAAGTATTGCATATTGAATGTTGTAGCAGCCCAATTCCAAGATAACTCCCAAAGATCCCCTGCTTTTGATATGTACAACACCATGTAGTCCTCTTTCACATTGTATTAGGTTTGGTCCATATGATCCATAGAATATGGCAGAAGTGTTGGTATGTGGCTTCTGAGACTCCAGTATAAAAGACCTTGTGATTTTTTTTATGTTCTCTTTTGGATAATTTTTCTCTGAGCGAAGCCAGCTGTCACATCATAGGGCATTCAAGCATTCTTATGTAGAGTGCCACATGGCAAAGAACTGGGGACTTCTGGCAACAACCTCTCTTGGAAGAGACTCTTTTAGCCCCAAATAACTGTTCAGATGACTTTCGTAGCAGCCAGCATCTTGACAACAACCTCATTAGATTATCTGAGACAGAACCACCCAACTACGGCCAAATCCCAGACCCACAAAAGCAGTGTTGTTTTCAGCTAAGTTTTGCAGTAATCAGTTATACAGTGATTGATAACAACTTATCTTCCTTTAAGTATTTCCTAAATTTCACTTGTTTCATCTTGATTTGGAACAGGCACTGAAGAACAGCATATGGTAGGATTCTGAAAAACTGCTTTTTGGTGTTGTTTTTATTCTAAAATGTTGGTTAAATGCAGTATATTTTGCTTTCAAAACAGGATCTTATAACAGTTTAAAAACTTCACTAACTCTTACTGAAACTAAAGATTATTCAAGCAACCACACAAAGATGAATTATATTCATTAATTTAAAAAGCATTTATTTATAGCCTGCTCTTTCCAGGCATTGTGTAGTTCCTATGGGCGTACAGATATCCCTTCCTCTGGTGTGGAATAGATCTGTGCCCGTTGCACCTTACATGAGGTTCTCAGTTGGGTAATTGGAGGCATTACTTCAAAAATATGGACAATGAAATATTGGACTTAGAAATTTTTAGTTGCCTTTACAACACTGGAAAAACAAAATCAATACACTTCTCATGGATTCTCTGATTTTAAACACCTAGGTTTCTTAGTGCTCCTGTCAGGATTAATTATGAGAAAACTGTTTCTCTTTATATCTGAATTAATTGACTTGTTATGAAGTAATTTGATATAAACCTGCTGATCTTAAATAATTACCCATAAAAACCAATGATGTTTACATAAGAATAAAAGTTCATTGATTAAGTCCCTATTGCTGGTCATGTAATTCATATAAAAATTACAATTCAAAAAAATGAGGAGGAAAAGAAAATTTGTTTGGAGAGTTTCTAATAAACAAAGGTAGATATGTTCTGATTTTCAAAAATAGTTTATGCAATGAAAATGTGCAGTGGTAGTGTAGAGACAGGGTTTCACCATGTTGACCAGGATGGTCTCAATCTCTTGACCTCGCGATCCACCCGCCTTGGCCTCCCAAAGTGCTGGGATTACAGGCGTGAGCCACCGCGCCCGGCTGCAGTGGTAGTTTCTGATAGCCTCTATTATTCTTCAGGCAGAAGACAGTACCTAATGGATGGAAATAATTCATTATTTGTTTTGAAAATCCATGTCAAATATGCAAACTCACACATTTTCAAAATTAAACACTGAAATTTCTGATACAATCATCACTCTGTCACTGTGTCCATTTGATTGCATCCACACACTCCTCTGCCCTAGCACCATCTCTAATGTCTAAAGCTGACTGAAAATTATTCATAATTACTCTGCCAAATCGGCCATAATTCACCCAGATAGAAGATAGCTACTGAAAAGAGGAACAGCATCAATGCAGAAAAAACTGAAAAGCACTTCAATAATTTGCCATTACTGGGGCATATAATGTTTCACATAAGCAAAATTTTTCTGATTATGGAAAATTGGCTTGTTTAATACTGAAAAAGCTACCACTATTTTTTTTTTCCTTTGGAGGAGAACAGGGAAAAAGTGAAAATGGAGGCTCCCAAACGACTAAATAAAATATATTCTATTCTTTGCCCTGGGAGTCAACTTGATAATTACAATTTGAAACAAAAATATAATTTATAATTTTCTATCATTGAAAATTGACAGAGTAACAAAGACTACTGAAGGTTATTATTGCATATGTCTTGAGGGTTCAGTTAATAGTTCAGTAATGTTTTAGTGAAAACTGAAGACACATGTTTAAGGAAATATGCCATATTTATCTTATAAAATGTACTTTCCTTGGTTTTAGTTTGCCAAAGTTGCTAATAATGTTTTTATACTCATTTTTAAGTCTTGACACATTTTATTTATTTTGATTTTTAGAAATTTTGCTCTGTTGAGGCAACAGTAATCAGAATTACTTTTAAAATTTCTAAACCATTTATATATTCATGGAAGTAAGACATTGATTGTAACATTGTACAATCAATGTTAACTATTACAATGTAGTTGCATAAATTACATTTTAAAAAATTACAGACAATAATGCTGTCAACTGTGAACATCTCAAAAAACTATCATATTGTTGGCTTAATAAACAAAGCTTAGATTATTAGAGCAATGAAATAAAGGAGAATATCACCTTGACTGAATCTTTGTATGTCTCAGAGTGTTTAAAAATATGTATTTATACATATGTGAAAATATAAATACATATTTTATCAAATACATATTTACATATTTTGTGTAATACATATTTATATGGGCATATGTATAAATACATATTTATATGAACATGTGTGTGTGTATATATATATATATAGAGAGAGAGAGAGAGAGAGAGAGTGAGAGAGAGAGAGAAAAGGAGACAGGGAGAAAGGGAGAGACAGAGAAAGAGAAAGACAGAGAATTGAGGGCTGAACTCAACAGTGTAGAGAAAGTCCATTAGGAAACTGATCCTGAATTAGTCTGCTTTGTGGCATGATAGTTTCATATTGGTGGACACTGCAATGTCATAAGAGTAAACGGTCTGTCTCAAAAATAGTTTGAACAGCAAAATTATTTACTTACAGTCTTATCCTGTGAAAGAACATATTAGAATAAATGATTACATGGTGTTGCCATAGATGGTTGTTGGTGTCATTACAAAATGATTCAATGTAATTATATAGGTGACTATCACATAGATCATAAAGTTTACCTTTGTTTAAAGAAAAATCTAAATTTGTATACTAGTTCTTCAGTTATACTCTTAAGTTTTATTGCTAAGTTTTTACAGTGAAAACTAATTTCTAGGATAAAAGTACTGTAGAGAGTAATTTTGTTATTATTTTTACATGAATCTTCCTCTTCATGCAGATTATTTTATTTACTTGTTTTAGTGTTCTTATGAATTAAAATATCACTTTTGTTGCATATATATTATGTGCAGTTTTCATAATTAAGAGAAATAATCTTTAAATGTTTTAAAATTATGTTTTAATCATTTTAAAGTTAAATAGCACTTACAATGGCTCACAATTTTTTAAACAAACCATGTGAGTAGAAAGCAAGAGTGTATACCAAACAACTATAAACAGAGATTAAATTAATTTCATGTTTTGGCCAAATACCACATTCATGATTAGCTCTTTGAGGATTTTCTGTGGGATTTGAATGGGATTCTCCTCTCAATTCGTCTCATGCATCTTATATTTAGTCTAATTGAAGCCTAATTTCTTTAACATAATTTAGATAGAACTATCATAATGTTTCCAAGATTGATCATTATGTCAGGTTCAGTGCATGTTTTTTCAAGATGTCTCACTTTTATACACATAGATGCAAGCTGAAATAAAAAATTGCAGTCTCTAAATAGTAAAGAATTTTATCAATAACTACAGTGAAGTATGAAAAAGTACTCTAGATTTTTTAGCAAACTTTGATGATTATTGTTTTGTTGTTTCTGTTTTTCCTAGAACAACTGCACAATAACTTTTATAAGCTTACTCTCAGAAAACTTTTGTATTAATTTCAAAATTTAAGCATTCCTTGTTTCAGTTCTTCACTTGAGTCAAAATGTAAACATTTTTAAACCTTTTTTCAAATTTCCTTTTAATAGTTTAAAATGTTTAAAATAAATATTTGTTGTTCAATAGGATTTTAACCTGATGTTATCTAATTAAAGTGAATAATATTATGTTTAAATTTTTATGTTTGACTATTATCTTAGTATATGGACTGGTAAGTTAATAGCATCATTTTGACTTCAGCCTAGAAAATAATCATATTATAATTTTCATATTCATTACATCTTTTCATTTATTCTAATATGAATTTCAAAATCATTTTAAGTAAATCTAATTTGTCTATTGTTTTTGTATATGTATATTGCTTCCAGTAACACCAAAATATAAATATAAAAGAAAGCATATATTAAAATAAAGTTACAATTATAATATATATGGGTACCACTTTGTCTTTGAGAAATTTAATTAATGGTTTGGAGTTTACATTAGTATTTTTTCAAACCTACAATTTCATGACTGCTTATTTGTGTATAAGCAACATCTCATAAACAACAACTAAAGCTTATATAATCTATAGTTATAGAAACTATATCTGACCTGATTAAATTGTGAATTTGATGAGAATAGTTTTCTTGCTAATTTTCTTCGTTTTGATTCATAATTCAATCTTCATTAAATCAAGGATTTATAACATCTTGATTGCAAATTTTATGTGAGTGATGTTGAAGAGAAATCTCACTTTCATTGTCTACAGGCTTTAATATGTAAGCATACTGTGTTTCAAAGTTTCCTTTTTTTAGCTTTGTGGTTTTCAAAAATAAAGTAAATTTTTATCTTTCATTCCTTGTAACTTAATAATCACTCTGAATAACAATCTAAAGTAAAAAATTTAAAAAAAATTGTATTCAGAGTACATAAAATTTAAATATCCACTCATCACTAATACAGTGCAAAGTTAAATAGTAAAATCATTTTTCATATATTTCTAAAGCAATTTATTTCTTTTCTAAAATGTTAAAAATTTTTAAGATATTCAAATTTATACAAATTATAATCAATATCAAAACATTACATAAAACAAATAAATCAGAAAATTTTAATTTATGTAATTAAAAAAACTAATCCAAAATGTATTATCTTTATTAAATAAAATGATTGGCTTAATCTGCCACTAAATAGTACTTCATGAACTAAAACGTATATGTAGCGCATTCTATGTGTTATATCTAGCCTTCTATTATAAAATTTAAAAGAAATATTAGTTATTTATTAGAAAATGTTTCTTAGCTCGTATGTTCATCTAATGTCAGTGTGGTATGAATTCATGATTACCTCTCTTACGTCGAATTGGAATACAAAAAGAAGCAAGAAAGTGAACACAGCACCACTGACAAAGGACTCTTCCTTGTGCAAAAATCCATTGCACTAACACCGATCTGAGAAAAACGATTTGATGAAGAATTGTCTATAAATAAGTGCTTGCATTGCTCAAGTCCTCTGCACTTTAAGCGGTGCTGTCTCCAGCATGGGTAGTGGGTAGTGGCACTGCACTCAGACTTCCACTCTCAGTTGCTTTCAGTCCTAGCGGAGTTGAAGGAAACAAGCCTTTTCCCTAAGGCTTGAACCTTGCTAATCACGAAAGTGAATGTCTACGTTTGGGGCTACACATTGTCAGTGTCGAGACAGATGTCAAGGGACAGAAGTGCCAGAAGTTCCATAAAGGATTTTGTAGTAAGTCACATCGGAATGTGTAAAACCTGGGCCCAGAGTGAGGGCTATCCTGATTGAATCAAACTGTGTCCTGCTACAAAAACTGCATTCAATTTTCAGTAATATACGCATTTTTCATGGGAAAATATTTTAGAATATTTACTATAAAAATTCTGATTGAGACACTTTTTTTAAATGCATGAAGCCTGGCTATGTATAAACCAGCTGAAATGAGTAAATTAATATATTTTTCTTTAATATAAGATATATTAAGTGCAGAGAGGCACTGTGTTATAATAAAACAAAAATTGAGAACCTAACATTAGATTTGTTTGAGTTTATGTTCCCATGCCAGCATTTCAGGATACGTCTGTACTGTTCCCTTCAAATAGACTCTCATGCTGGGCACACACCCGACGGCCTCACTGGGTTGCCTGTGGCGTTCTTCTCTTCTTCTCTCACTGACCTAAACTCTTGGATTTTTGGTCCTCTTCTTTTTTCCCCCAGGAATCCTTTCCTTCATCTTGGCTTCTGGTTCAAGTTGTCAGACAACAGATTTAATCTAATGTTTTTTTCAAGGAACCTGGTGTATAGGAACAGGAGATGCAGGAAAACCTCTTTTGGTTTAGCTCCACAGTGAAACAAATCTTGGCTGCTTATTTTCATTGTACTAAAGCAATAAATGTTACTTCAAATATCTATTATTATTTGTAAAGAGTTGCATTATAGCCGGGCGCAGTGGCTCAAGCCTGTAATCCCAGCACTTTGGGAGGCCGAGGCGGGTGGATCACGAGGTCGAGAGATCGAGACCATCCTGGTCAACATGGTGAAACCCCGTCTCTACTAAAAGTGCAAAAAATTAGTTGGGCATGGTGGCGCACGCATGCCTGTAATCCCAGCTACTCAGGAGGCTGAGGCAGGAGAATTGCCTGAGCCCAGGAGGCGGAGGTTGCGGTGAGCCGAGATCGCGCCATTGCACTCCAGCCTGGGTAACAAGGGCGAAACTCCGTCTCAAAAAAAAAAAAAAAAAAAAAAAAAAAAAAAAAAAAAAAAAAAAAAAAGAGTTGCATTATAAAGACCTTGTAAAGAGTCTTTAATTTTTCTGCGATATCAAAGAATCTTTCCTGATATCTTGGCTGATTTTAGACCAGAGTCCCTAGAAAGTAGTGGAGAAACACCATACCTCAGAAAGGAGTTTGGGCTGGGGGAAAAATTTATTTATTTAAATACACTCCCCCATTACACACACACACACACACACACACACACACATATAGAGAGAGTTTGGTTACACTGACATTGCAGAGGT
The DNA here is from genome assembly GCF_048565385.1 of Saimiri boliviensis. Classification (NCBI taxonomy): domain Eukaryota; kingdom Metazoa; phylum Chordata; class Mammalia; order Primates; family Cebidae; genus Saimiri; species Saimiri boliviensis. Next base: position 54,009,661 of record NC_133451.1, read on the forward strand.
GTTGAGAACAATATAAACAATGCTTCAAAACACCTGGCATAAGGTAGGTATTTAACGTTTTGTGGCTATGATTCTACATGAAGTAAAGTTTTACTTTAAGAAGCAGAATTGGGCCTGGCGCGGTGGCTCACGCCTATAATCCCAGCACTTTGGGAGGCCGAGGTGGACGGATCACGAGGTCAAGAGATCCATACCATCCTGGCCAACATGGTGAAACCCTGTCTCTACTAAAAATATAAAAATTATCTGGGTGTGGTGGCATGAGCCTGTAGTCTCAGCCACTTGGGAGGCTGAGGCAGGAGAATTGCTTGAACACAGGAGGCAGAGGTTGCAGTGAGCCAAGACTGTGCCACTGTACTCCAGCGTGGCACCTGGTGACAGAGCGAGACTCTGTCTCTAAAAACAACAACAACAGCAACAACAAAGAAGAATCATACTGACGAACATGCATTATTATGTTGTAGTACCTTAAGGTCTAGGTTTACTTTTGCAAAATAATATTTACAAAATACTGTGCCTAATTTGATACGTTCCTTGCTTCTGCTGCCAATGATCAATTTCATTTTGCTAGCTTCCAATCTGTATTTTTTATGTGATTAAAATTGAAATAAATAAAATCAAAATTGTACTTTGTATAACACTTATTTAAATTGAGCTTTAAAGAAAATATCAGGTCCAGACAATTAATTTCATGTGTTAAGCTAACATTGATGACAGCAATCTTGAAAGCTGATGAGGAGATTTGTGATTGTATATACGTTTAGACTGAGAGTGTGACAAGGGATTCACATGTTCACCTCAGGCTTGGAGAAAGAAAATTTTAGCAAAGTTGCACTTGTCAGGTATATAATCTACATTTGCAACCCTGTGGGCTTCATGATTTATATTTTGTACTTTGTAGCAATCACAAATCTCAATGACTAAAAGCAGTGCATTGTTTTTTGCTTCGATACATGAGAATTGTGAGTTGGTGAGGTGCCATGGCCGTCTCTCCACAAGTTTGATTAGGAACTGATGTCTCCATGGCTGGGGTAATAGTATATCATCATGTGCTTTCTCTGAAAGACTTCTACCCAAAAATGATACTTCATTTTTTCCCTCATACTTTGTTGATTCAACTGATAGGGATTAACTTGAAGGAGTTGGGGAGCTCATCATATGCCAAGGGAGAGGAGAAAGGAGAGTATGGGCAAATGACTTCTAATATCTACATTATGACATAATGGCATTCTGACATCATTATGGCTTTTCAAATAAAGTTTGTTTTTGAACTTTTATCAGATAGCTGTGGTTATCAGACATTTGCTATTTAGATCAGTGAACCATTTTTTAGATTTTATTGTTAAGTAAAAGTATTAAAAATTAAAGTAAAATTTTAGATTGATTTTTCCTTTTTCAAACTTTTAAAAAGTCAGACGTATGAAATTAGTGAATCTATTTTCAGCATTTCAGCAAGTATAGAAAAATAATACTTTCATATCTAGAAAATATCTATTAGTATTAGTGTATTTTTTTCAAATTGCCACTTCTTGTATACCATGTTTTAATACCAACATTCTATTTCAATTTTTTTTGTCTCTTAGATTAAAATTGGAAGTGCCAGAAAGATAGTCAGATAGATTCATCTTACAAAGGAAAAAATAAAATAATGTTCAGAATTCATAGCAGTAGAAGAAAAGACATTCTGTTCTTACATAGCTGTACATAGTGTATTATTTCTCCAATCAACTTAAAGAGAAAATCAAAGATATAGTAACTTATAAATATATAATCTAATATAATGTTTTAAAGAATATTTAATTTTATAAATTTGAAGATTTCTTTTCTCCTTTGAAACCAGAAAGAAGGGAGTTAATAACATATTAAATGTACACAGGAAACAGTACTTCTAGTAGATACAGATAGGTCACAGAACTAAAAATTACTTTCATATTTGACTTTTTGCTGTTTTGAATTTCAGTGTGACTTTCTGTGTGTGAGTAGGGGGATGAGGAACCTGGAAAGATAGATTTATCATCAAAAACAAGATTTCTTAATAATTCTATACTTTGCATATTACCATAGTAAATAACAGATTGATTTGGGCATTTCAATTATTGAATATTACCAACTTTTGAATGCTGCATATATCATTAGATAATGATATGTTTCTAGACCCTTTCTTGGTGATTGGTAAATAAGGTGAAGGTGACTATAATGAGCTATTCAGGGTTTTCGACCTGTCCAGATCCAGATCCATTGTAATTGTGAATTAACAGCAATTATGCAAACAAAAGTATTTTGAAACATTGGTGTGATAGATGTTTTTTTCCTTTCTTAGAAAAACAGAAATATTTAGATGAAATGTCTTTCATCTTCTGACAGTATGAGCTGGATACTTGGTGAATCATGATATAGAAAACCAGAAGTAATGCAGATTGAGATTAAACCAACAACTATTTTCTGAATGTCTGTGTGCCCCCAAAATTCATATATTGAAACCTAGTTCTCAATGTGGTGTTATCACAAGGTGTGCCTTTAGAAGGTCATGAGGGTGGGGAGCTCATTAATAAAATTTGTTTTTATACAAGGTGCTGAAGAGACAGGGTTTCTTCCCTTTAATCACACAGAGAACACAGAGAAAAGGTGACCATCTATGAACCAGGAAACAGGTGCAGTGCTCACCAGACACGAAATCTGCTGTTACCTTGGTCTTGGACTTCCCAGACTCCAGAATTATGAGAAATAAATTTCTGTTTTTCATAAGCTACCCACTTTGTGGTATTTTGTTATAGTAGTACAAGTAAACTAAGACACTAACCAAATATGAATCAACCTGTAGGCATCTCTGCTGTATAATAACAAAATTATTAAGATATACTGGAGTCATTTTTGGCATTGCTTACTTATTAAGATACACTGGGACCACTTTTGGCATTACCTAGTTGCATATAAAATTTTGTCTTCTTCTCATTTGATAACTATACAGTGCCATTAAACATCTTTGCTTTAGGTAAAAATTAGTAGCTTTTATGTGCAGAGTTCTTTATATTGTCACATCATTTACTCTTCATTGGAAATGTCCCTGCAAAAGTTGTCAATATACCTAATTATAATGGTGAATAGTAAATTACTAAGAGAGCTTACATGGCTTTCTTAGAACCCCCAAGCTGTCTAGCTAGTCATCATGGATTTAGATTAAATTATTGGACTCCAAAACATGTGCTCTTTCTATTACATTATACTGAATATTTGGTAGATTAAAATAAAGACCAACAAATTAAATAATTAAAAAAAATTCTTTTCTTGTTACTGTGAGTAAATATAATGTATTTCTTATTTTAACATTGTGATCATGGATATATTTCTATTTTATTATAATTATTCAGACAGATTTTATATTTCAATAATGTCATAATAAACTCTATCCCATGTGCACTTTTACCAACATGACTTAAACACTTTTCTCATTGAGAGCTAGGGTCTAGCTTTCCTCCTGTCAAATAAGGTGAAGGTAGGGTTGGGTTGTGACTTTGAAAAGTGATGCTACGTCATTTCCACATTTAAGTCCGAAAAGGCAACGTAGCTTCCACTTGATTCTCATTAGATGCTTGCTCTTGGAATCGGACCACTAAGCACTTTCTGAGTGAGTAAGCCCAGCCATGAGGAGGAGCCGGGTCCCACAATACCTGCTAAGCTCCCAACTGAAAGCCAGCTCCAGCTTGCCAGCCACCTCAAGGAGCTACTTTGGAAGTGAGTCCTCCAGCCTCTAGCTTAGACACAATGACTAGCACCTTGTAGGGAAGAGATAATTGTCAATTTTGAACTCTGCTGGTATTGCATATTTGTGAGAAGAATAAATTATTATTGTTTCAGACACTAAGCTGTGCGGTGATTTGTTATACAGCCATAGATACGAAGTTATCTAAGGTACAATTTTCTCTAAGGAAGGTTTAAAATTTTTCTTTATTTGGGGTAAAACAACATAATTATGTAATGGATATTTATAAGAGTTTTTTTTTTATTTGCTTGCACTCATAACTATTCGTCTAGGATGGAGCTGCCTTTTGTCTCAACTACTGTAAAACAAAATATATTGAACAATAAATCATTACCTCATTACCTCATTAAAAGCAGCTTTCTTATTGAAGAAGAATACATTTTAAAAGACAACATTTTCATAAAAGAAATGTTTTTAAATCTCTGGTTTGGCAGGAAAATTCAAAGCTTAAAAGCATTGGTTGTATTTGTGAAGCACTTTTTATATTAATTGTTAGAGAATGCCAAAGTCCCTTGTGGTACACAAGGCAAAACAAGCTGATTAAGAGGCTTAGTATTATTTTTAAATTACTTAATTGCCATTTAATGAAATAGGGAGCTCCAACTTCCATGCTACCTAATAAAATGGTTACTCTGCAAAGAATGAATTGCTGGTTGCATTGACCTTGCAGAGCAAGCTGGGTTTAAAAAAGCCACATAATACATTTCTGCAATGATGGTATAGGGACTGAAAGCAACATTACTGAAAATGTGCATGTTAGCATTTATATCCCTTTTATAATTGCTGAAATAATGGCCAACATACATTAAGAAATGTCTGGGTATTCCACTGGGTGCCCTGATTACAGTCAAACCACACATATGAACACCTCTTAATTGCCAAAGTAATTTCTAAGGAACTAAAAACACAGTTCATTTGCCTTTCCACCTTGCCCTTGGGAACCTGCAATTTTGTTTCATTACAGCCACTCAACCTTTAGCCCTCATCCACTTCAAAAGGTTTGCAGTGTTTTATGTACAATAAAAACCAGCATCCTTATGCAGCCATGCACAATCCCATTATGTTTGTTAGCATCCCTGTTTTTAAGTTTGCATGTATAGAAGATGTGCCTACTTGCAATATGTTTGTCCCCTTTCCCTTAGCATGAACAGTTCCATATTTGCAGAAGAAGATTAAGTTACCATCTGTTTTGTTTACTGCTTCATTTAATGACAACAATTAGCTGGATAGGAAAAAGGAGTTTGAGGAATGCACACTGTATATCTGATTTCCTATCACTACTCCCAAACACTAAGTTGTATTTATTTACTTATCTGTATCCATATCTACACACACACAGATGTACACCATCATGTATATATGTAGCTATGTATGAACATACACACACATATACACAAACCATTATTAGTGTGCGCATATATATTCATCATATATATATAACATATATATACAAATCTTTTGCTTGGGATCAGTTTTTATATCCTTTACTATGTTCATTTTATATTTACTTTCTTTCTTCACTTTTCTCACATTATTCAGATTATTTACTTTTCACTTTTATCCTGTAGACTAGTCTCTGACACTGTCTAAGCCACCTCCTTCCTGTACATATTCTGTGTCTTACCTGTTGGTGACTGGTCTAAATTAACTCCCCTATTCTCAGACACCAGTACCCAGAGTTTCTTGTCTTTATCCACAATTAGTTCATGAACTTCAAGTGAAGGTGACAGTCTCTACAGTTGTTTTCCCACTTGAGTTTATTCATTGCAATCCATTGTCATGACTACTGTGATTGCCTGGGGTTGGGTTTTTAACATACGGTTGGCCAATGAAAAGAATCTGGAAAATCTTGTAGCTCTTCTGGGAAAGATATATTCACCTTCTATGAGTTCGTTAATCTGGTTGTATCTTAGTCTTGAATAACTGTGGTCATTTTTCTCATTGCCTGAGATTAGCACTACTAAGAATAAATATAAAGAGAGATATGAAAACAGATTTTTAATAGTATACTTAAACATTTGGATCCAACATGCTTTAGGTTATAGATGTTTCAGTTATATAAGGTAACTGTACCCCTAGCCGCCTCTACCGCATAAATGGATTCTTTTTGTCATTATTAATCAGTTGGATTTTTCTTCCTTGCAATGAAAACTAAATTCTAAATACAAAATTCTTGATTATTTTCTGTTTCTACGTTTATGTCCCTTTGGATTTTTATTTGTTGTCTAAAGTATCCTTCTTCAACCAATGTTCCATTTTATTTTGTTCAGGCTACTTCACTTTTTCTCTCTTTTTTTTTTTTTTTTTCAATTTTATGTTGCATTGCCTCCCTCATTTTCTTTAATCTTCAATCTGTTACTTTGCTACTAGCTCTATTTTTTTTTTTTTTGCCTCTATAGCAGGATCTGATGAAAATAGTTTCTTCTCTAAGATATATTTTCTGACTTAGGAGCAGGGTATGCTGCTTTAGTCAACTTGGCATGTTTAGAGAAATTCTAGTCACAAAATGGAGAAACTGTTTTCCTTAAACTATTCAAGGGTAACAGCAGCCACTGCTTTCTATCTCCCGTGACATTTTGCTTCAGTATCATTATCTCTTGATTTTAGCAACTAGCTCATTTCAGAAGTAGTAAAGTCCAGACTCTCTGGAACCAACAAATTATTCTCAAATATATATGTAAATTCAATATAATTAGCAGTTTATTAAGTATATCATAATAATTCATAATAAGCAAAGAATACAATTATATTTCATGGATTACATACATGAAATGTAGAGGACCAACAGTAACAATATATAATGTGTGGTATTTCTTACATTAGATTTTATCTGTTCACATTCAAAACTCTGTGGGGGGTGGGGAGTTGGGGAGGGATAACATGGGGAGAAATGCCAGATGTAGGTGATGGGGAGGAAGGTAACAAACCACATTGCCCTGTATGTACCTATGCCACACTCTTACATGTTCTTCACATGTACCCCCAAATCTAAAACACAATTATATATATATATATATACACACACACACATACATATTTCCTTCAAAATGTCAATGAAAGTGAACTGTATTTATAAGATTACATGAAGTCTAAAAGAATGGTAGATAAATGGCAATAGACACGTCCTCATGTCTATCATTGTCTATGACAATCAAAATTCATTATCTTTCAGATGGGAATTGACCTTTTCTCTTGATTTCTGGCCCCAAAACTCATTTATATTTGAAGGGTGCTTACAAACAAATAAGTAATTATGGCTGATACTGAAAAGTTTCAGAGATCTGTGTGATATCCAAAATTCCATATGATGTTTGAGGGTTATCCAACTGCAACTGATCAAGAAAGTTCAACTTGACAGACCTTTCAGTGGTTCTTGTTATCATGTGGGAAGTAAATGTTGAATATGACATAATGCTATTCCTTAGCTAGAGTCTATTGAGGGAGAAGATTAATTCACATATTGGCATGTAATGAGATTGGCAAAAGTTACTTTGGGAAGACAAGACTCAGGATATCTCACTATTTCTTGGGAAGTTAATGAAAGTTGCCACAGAAAGGAATTATATTTGAATAAGAGTAAGAGGATATATCAAATACTGGGTGAAGGTAAAGAATCTATTTCAAGTACATGAACAAGAATAATCAATAAATGAAAATCTAAGGACATATTGACAAAGTCTCTCTCTTTGACAAAACTTAGAAAGGCTCCTCTAAACCCTCTTTTCAACCAGGCATAAAATAAATAAATAAGTTGTGGTATTATCAAGAATAAAATATTATTTAGCATGAAATGAATGAATCTTGGGTACATTATCCTGAGCAAAGAAAAGCCAATACCAAATGATACACATTGTGTGATTCCACTTATATAAGTTCAAAAATGTTACAAACTATTTTATAGTGATAGCAATCAGAATACAGTTCATGTGGAGTGAGCATGGACTGGAAGTGGGCTATAGGAAGTGTCCTAGACTGACGAAAATATTCTGCATTTACATAAAAATTTAACCAAAAAGTAGATGCAATCAGAATCATGCAAAATGTTATAAACAATCAGATATTTACAAAGTGTGAGAAAAATAAAGACATTTTAACATCTGCAAGATGTCAAAAATGTATTTCCATTCACATTTTTTTATAAAGCTTCTTGAAGTTGTGCTCTATCAAATTAAGGGAACATTTCAATATGTACTAAGACACAGAATACAGAAAACAGAGATTACAATTCAGATATTAGGTTTACCAAATCCCCAAGACTACGATAAAAAAGATTCCAGGTCAAAAGTGTGTATCAATTTTAGAGGAAAAGTAGTTCAAATTGGTTGGGTTTGCAGTCTTCTAGAAAAATTTCTTCAGGTAAGGGAAATGATAACATGCCAATAGGATAGCCAGGAGACTACAACTACAGAAAATGCAATTGACCAAAGGTCCCAGCAACAGCTTTCAGAAATCTATAACTGGATTCACAATGGGACCCCCACAAGACATTACTTGTTTTTGATACCTTTAAAAAGTATACAGCAGAAATGTGTACTAATTATAACTATATCACTCAGTAATCACAAAGTGAAATAACCCCTTATTGATAACACAGCCAAATGCCCAGCCCCTGTACAATCCCACTGTTCCCTCTCCTCTCAAAGTTAACCATTTAATATCTAACACCATAGAATGACTTTTTTACTGTCTTTGAATGTCATATAAATGGAATATAACATTATATTCTGTTTGGCTATGCTGGCTGCATTAATAGCATTCAGAAGTATTGTATCTTTCTATTCTCTTGAAGAATGTAAGACACTCATCTTTTACTTCCTTCAATGTAGAGAAGTGAGCGGAGAAGACATCTGGTTCGCAGCAGGATTAGGTTCTAAGTAACCAGGAAGCTTGCCTGATCAAGCAGATCAAGTATCTTTTATTTCCTCTTTTCTTTTTCCTGTTTCACTTCCCCACTCTCTAAAGAGCCTTTTCTGGGATCATCATTCAAATTAACTCTTCACACTGGAGACCTCAACTCAGTTGGTTTTTACGGGAACACACGCCAAGGCGATTTTAGTGGATGTCGTTGGTTCTACATTCAGACTTTTTTTCATTCCTTTCCCTGGTTCTTTGCTTTCCTCCTCTAGCTATTATGTGTTTTTTGTTTGTTTCTGTGTCTACATCTGTTGCTCTCCTCAGGGGCCTTCTGTGGGCTATTAAGCATGTTTTTCTGGAAGTGCCTTAATAAATCACTTACATAGAAATCTCCTCTCACTGCTTGCTTGTAGGCCTAAGACAACAATCTTCTCTCTATTTCCCCTAACACAATCATATTTTCCACTCTTTATTATACCTATTTCTTGTCTGTTTTTAACCAATTATTGCAAGTTATATAATTTATCTGATAATTTAGGCAAATAATAATCTATACAATTTTTATCCAGGATAAATTTTGTTGGTTATTTTCCATATTGATATGGGCCATTCAGTCTTTACTTTTGTAGTATTTCTGCATAAAACGTATTTTAATTCCTTCCTATTCAATAGTCATTTATAAAGAGCTCCAATTGTAGATTAATTTATAATATATAAGGTTGGAAAGTTTCTAAGAAAATGAAATGGGCAGTTAACCACTCCGGTTTACATGTTTGACTTAGAAAATGTCATTCCTAAATCAGGTAGTCATCTTTGAAATGCTTTTATGTGGCTTAACATTAGGATTTAAATAGTCATTTTTTGACTTGCAGAAATATTCTGTAGGCAAGACATTCTCTTTGTTCATATGTTTTCACATCTGTTGTCAAAACCTGCAAAACTGATTTCTTTTCCTCCTCTCATTTTTCTTGTTTTTCAGAGTATATAAGATGTTTTCTTACCTGAGATTAATATTTTTAAAATAATTCAATATGAGAGTAGCATTATCTCTATTTAAAGAATAATAATTTAAATTCCATTTACCCCTATGTAAATTCAACCATTGTGGAAGACAGTGTGGTGATTCCTCAAGGATCTAGAAATAGAAATCCCATTTGACCCAGCAATCCCATTACTGGGTATATATCCAAAGGATTATAAATCATTCTACTACAAGGACACGTGCACACGAATGTTCATTGCAGCACTGTTTACAATAGCAAAGACCTGGAACCAACGCAAATGCCCAACGATGATAGACTGGATAGGGAAAATGTGGTACATATACACCATGGAATATTATGCAGCCATCAAAAACGATGAGTTCACGTCCTTTGTAGGGACATGGATGAACCTGGAAACCATCATTCTCAGCAAACTGACACAAGAGCAGAAAATCAAACACCGCATATTCTCGCTCATAGGCGGGTGTTGAACAATGAGAACACATGGACACAGGGAGGGGAGCACTACACACTGGGGTCCGTTGGGGGGAAATGGGGGAGGGGCGGGGGGGGTGGGGAGGTGGGAAGAGATAGCATGGGGAGAAATGACAGATACAGGTGAGGGGACGGAAGGCAGCAAAGCACACTGCCATGTGTGTACCTATGCAACAATCTTGCATGTTTGTCACATGTACCCCAAAACCTAAAATGCAATAAAATATATATATATATATATATAAAAAGAATCATAAAGTAATTCTTAGTGTTCCCCATTTTTCATATTTCTCTGATTTATCTAAAATTTTAAAACGAAACCTTACTTTAGTCATCAGATCAAACTGGAGTATCATTCTTTGCTTTAAAAAAAAAAGATAGGGTAATTTTTAGGTCTCTCTCTTTATGATTTCTGAAATTCAACTTTGTAAAAATATGTTAGTGAAGCAAGAACTAAATTAGAGCTATGAAGCTTCTCTAATTTTATGAAGTCACAGTTTAAAAATTAAAGAAATGCAAGTTTTAAAAGAAATTTTGTGAGAAGGACAAGGTTTAGGTAATTATGAATTTCTGAGTGTTTGGAAAAAAATGTTATTTCCACTAACCTACTTAAATGTACTCCATGGAAGTTTATTAAAATGGGAAATTCAGATAAATATGTTACACAATGACATAGCTTGAAGTGACTTCGAATAATGAAAATGGAATTAGTAACATTAAACTCTGTGATAGCAAAGCAGTGATAGTTCTAAGGTAGTCAATTTAATTCTAAATGCCACTTTTTAAACTCCCAACTTCTATAAGAATTTTTTTAAAGATAGACTTAGATTTTTGTGATTTATGCAGTTAGACAAAGGAAATAATGAAATCATTTATTGAGTTATTCACATGTGCCTAACATTCTACTGGGTCCTTAGATGTGATAATTATTTTCATCTTCTCAATGAATGAATTGGATTGGAACAATTATCATTTCCATTGTAAATATGAGGAAAAGCAGCATATCTATTAAGTGATGTATGCAGGCTTTATATTCTGGAGTTTGCCTCCACCTCTTTCAGAGAGGTCTTTGCCACGTACTAGAAACTCTGACTCCTGATGTAGAGATATTTTTATGGAACCATGGTCATCAACTCTTCCTGCCTACTCTAGTTATTGTTTTTGCCTAAGAAATATTCCCAAAGTTTATTTCTTAAAAAATTAAATTATTCATTAAATTATTTACATATCCTTGCTTGAGTAAATATTTGTGGCCTAAATGTCGCTATCAACAGAGGCTCATTGTTTCTTCTTAAAATCATTCTACAAGTGATTGCACAAATCTTCTGCAAGTTAAGACTTCAGTCTTTTTGTGTAACTTTGTTAGAGATGAATTTAATAAAATGTTTTGACATGTTAGGTTATGAACTCTTACTTGGAAATGCTTACATTGATTTTTACATTATCTCTATTTCATAGACTAGAGGAGACTGATAGTATTGAAATATATATATATGTATAAATACATATAGTATTGATTTATCTTTATTGGATTCCATCAAAATATATTTAACAAGAATTTTTGTAAAGTAAATTAGGTTTCCAAATGAATTTCATTATAAAATTGGAGACACAGTTCTTTTGGAATAATGTTTCCAAAAGAGCAAGTGAAAAATAGTTATTGCAAAAAGTAATTTTTGTTAGAGCCATTTCATGGCATAATCACACCTACTGAGGATGTATTAGTATCCTTTGAGACATGAAGGGCTCAGAGAACAGAAGACTCTGAGCTCCCGGAACATGCCTTTCTTTTCCTTCTGTCTGTTCATTTTGGTAGAGCCTGACACTGATGAATACCAGTTAATCCCCTGTAGACGATATGCTTTCCTAATAATAACCTGAAATTATGTCTGAGATAAAGGTAAATGTTAGTAGGGAAATATATGTAGAGGAGATAAAAAGGTTTAGTGTCCATGTATTTGCTGAAAATGATAAAGGAAATATTTTAGTTTATATCTTCAGATATGCACACACATTTTAATAGTTCCCTTATCTCTAGTGTTAAAGGGAAAGAAGCTATTAACACATGTGGATTTTTGAGATATTTGAAATGTAATTTATAGTACTATGTAATAAACCCAGATAAGAAATACAGTAACAGGATTAGGAGAGTTAATATAGCTCTAGTGTGCTAAATTAAGATTACATCCATTTTATTTTGTGCATTCAAAGGATTACATTTTATAGAAATTTTTGGAGATAAGAGCTTATCAAAGTGATAATGTTTGCAGTGAGAAAAAATCTGAAAACCATTCACATTTTAAGAATCACTAAAAAAAGAGAAAATACTTTTATCTGTTTTTGAATAAGTGAATGTCCATCATGTAAGACAAATGAATAAGAAAGACAGTAAAAGTTGAACAAGTCCTACGAGTTGAAAATATAGTAGATACTCGGTCAGTATAAGAAGCAATTTTCTAATGATTATAATTGTTTTAAATGAATCCTTTTGTTACAAATTTGTTTAACCGGAGAATAAAAAAACATATTTTTTATTACAGACAATTTTCCTTCAGAGAAATTCTATACTACTTTTTTATAAATTTTGTTTTTAAGTAAGGATATATATTGGAGAAAATTTAGAAAGCACTGAAGTTGAAATAATATGTAAATTTAACATGAGTTCCAGGACACAAATAATAAAGAAATCTTTATTTATACCCAGAGTTGAAGATGATGATGATTGAAATGGCTCAAAATAGTAAAAAAAAATAAATAAAAAAAAATAAAAAATAAAAAACTTGGTTGGTTGGAGAAGATTCTGGAAGTATGATGTATAAGGAAGTGATGAATATACCAACAACAGCTGAGAGATTGTGCAAGGCAGAAGAGGCAGAATAAGTAAAGACATGTGAGCTAAACACATGGAGAACTGAGGGAGTGCATAGTATGAGAAAGATTGAAATGTGAGACAAATGCAAAAGTTAAAAGATTTGGTTCCCGGCTAAATTAAGTACTTATGGATGGTTTTTCACACTCAACCAATGGCAATTAAAAAGGCCTTATCTGGCGGGCCTGATGGGAAAAGCTGCCCTCTCCACACCTGACTTGTGGCATAGCCAGTATGTCACAGTCTCTGAAGTGAGTTTGCAGTCAAGGTTTCAGGTTGGACCTGGCACAGTGGCTCACACTTATAATCACAGCACTTTGGGAGACTGAGGTGGGAAGATCACTTGAAGCCAGGAGTTTGAGACCAGCTTAAGGAACATAGTGAGACCCTGCCTACAAAAAAAAAAAAAAGTAAATATATAAAAATTAGCCATGTGCTGTGTGGCACATGCCTCCCAGCTATTTGGGAAGTGCTGAGTAACTGTAGGTTATTATAACACAGTAATATTTGTGTATCTAAAAGTATCCAAACATAGAAAAGGTACAGTAAAAATATAATATAAAAGATAAAAAATAGTACACAGGTACAGAGCACTCACCATGAATGGAACTTTCAGGACTAGAAGTTGTTCTGGGTGAGTCAGTGAGTGGAGAATTTGAAGGCCTAACACATTACAATACACTACTGCAGACTTTATCAATACTGTATTCTTAGGTTCCTCTTTATGTATTAAAAATATTCTTTCTTCAATAAAAAATTAATCTTAGCTGACTATACCATGTTTACTTTATAAACTTTTACATTTGTTTAAGCTTTCTGAGTCATTTGTAATAACTCAGCTTAAAACACAAACACATCGTACTGCAGCACAAAAGTATTCTTTCTTCACATTCTTATTCTATAACTTTTTTCTATCTTTAAAAGTTTTAGTTTTGTTTTTACTTTTTAAACTGTTTAGTTAAAAATAAAGACAGAAACACACACATTAACTTAGGCCAACACAGTGTCAGGATCACCAATTGTCTTCCCCCTCCATATCTTGACCACTGGAGGGTCTCCAGGAGCAATAACTCATGTGGAGCTGTCATCTCCTGTGATAACAATGCCTTCTTCTAGAATATCCATGAAAGACCAGCCTGAGGCTGTTTTATGGTAACTTTTTTCTTTTCTAAGTAGAAGTACAACCCTAAAAATAACAATTAAAATCATAACATAGTAAATACATAAGCTAAGACATAGTCATTTATTATCATTATCAGATATCATAATTGTGTGTACTATATTTTCATATGATGTGCGGTAGATTTGTTTACACCAGTATCACCAGGAACATGAGCAACGTGTTGTGCTAAAATTTTATGACAGCGAGAATGTCACTAGGTGATAAGAATTTTTAAGGTTTATTATAATCTTATAAGACCACCATCGTGTATGTGGTTTGTCATTTACCAAAATGTCATTATGTGGTGCATGACTGTACTATCACATCACAGTCAGTAACTGAAATCTTGACTGATACTTTCAGTTTGCCTTGTTATCTTGATTGCCTCCTATGACAACTGGCAGCTCAGCTCTCTCCAGCTGAGCTTGTCAGCTCCTGACAAAAGGAAGAAACTTGTGACAGTTAATTTTAGGTGTCAGGTGGACTGGATTACAGGATATAAACATAGTTGATAAAGCATTATTTCTGAGTATGCCTGTGAGGGTGTCAGTGGCCTAAATAAGGTAGATCAGCCCTCACCCAATAAGGGCCAGTATCTTCCAATCGGCTGAGGGCCTGGATACAATATAAAGGCAGAGGAAATGTGAAAATAGTTTGCTCTCTGTCTGCTGAAGCTAGGATATCATTTTTCTCTGCCTTTGAATATTAGAACTCAAGGTTCTCCAGACTTTGGATTCTAGAACTTGCACCAGCAATGCCAAAGGTCCTTAGGCCTCCAATCTCATACTGAGAGTTACTCTGCAGGCTCCCTTGGTTCTGATGCCTTTGGACTTTGATTAAGAGTTACACCACAAGTTTCACTGCAAAGTTTCTCCAGCTTGCAGGTGGTCTACTGTGGAACTTCTCAGCCTTTTTCATCAGATGAGTCAATTCCCCTAACAAATCTCCTCTTTATCTGTCTGTTTTTCTATCTAGCTGTCTATCTAGCTGTCTGTCTATCGATCTATCTTCTATCTATCTATACATCTATTATTTCTATCTCTTTCTGGAGAACACTGATTAATACAGAATTGATAAATCAGAATCTAGGAAGTGTGGCATTCTGACTGAAAACAATTCCTGTGAGCAATAATGGGTGCCATAGTCTAAGCTCAGGCAGAGATTATGGAATGCCAGATGGATTTGGTAGCCGTCTAGGAGGTAGATTCTCTAAGATTTGTCCACTGATGATGTGAGAGCATGATAGGCCATGAAGAATAGTCAAGATTGAAGTTTTGATTTATTTCTTGGGAGATTGGATGGCTTTTGTTTTTCACTCACATAGTAAGTACCAGAGATGAATGAGAAAGAGGGGAGAAAGAGAGAGATAGGTTTAGGGGAAGAAAAATAGGCTAGCTATTTAGAATAATCACGGGATTTTAAAAGTAATTTCAATATCTGTGGTAATTAAATTATGGCAGTGTTGAATTCAAGGAAAAATGTGTGAAAAGACAAGAGAAGCAAGAAAATAATTCTGGACATACCAATATGTCCAGAATTATCGGCCTAGAGTGTACAGCTGGTGAAGTACGAGAAAGGTGAAGTGGTATAAGGAACATTTATTAATTGATTTTTGCCACACGTAGTTTTAGTCTCATCATAGAGGTCTTTCAAATTCCCCAAGTTCCTTCCTACTTCAGAGCTTGTGAAGAAGTTTATTTCTCTACTTAGGAAACTTTTACTTACCTCTTATGTTTCTCTACGTCTGCTCTGCTATCTGCTACTCACTCACTGGCTTGAATATAAAAATTTCTTTCTTCCTAAGATGAGCAGAAAAAAATCAGGAGGGTGGAACTAGACAAGCCATGTTCAAATACTAGCTCTCTAAAATAATAACTTCATGAATCAGAAATCTCTTAACTTCTCTGAACTTCAGCCTCCTCATATGTAAAATACATAATGACGTTTAAATACTGAGAGCACACAGAACAGTGCTGACCCAGAGTAAGTGTTCAATCAGCATTAGCAACTGTTATGTTACTGTGTTCTCTCAGCATCCGGTCCCTTTTCTACAGGAGCTTTGAAAGCTTACAGGAAGGATTCTGCCTGTCTTCTCACTTCTGTGTCTCCAGGGCTTGCTGTATAGTGGGCACATAGTAAAAGAGGTCCTTCGAGTATTTTTTTTTCTTTAGTTTACACTTCTGTAGGAATCTTCATCATCATTGAAAATGTCAGTTGCTCAAATAATACAGCCCATGAATCTGGTTATACCTTGTTTCATCTGATTAACTCCTTAACTTGAAAAGGATTATAACACCTATCTCCAAGTTTAGTTATTTTTCTAATGGTTTCCAAGCCCAGAATTTCCCTTATTTTTATACTGCAACATTTCTTCTGATTCATTGGCAGTGCTTTCTCCTTTTAGAATTAGTATAATTTAACTGAATCTCCTACTGTTCTATATTATTGATGTGTATTACATTCCTGGCTTAAGGATTTTTTTTTTTTTTTTTTGACATGGAGAGGAATATTTTTTAATAGTGACTTCCAACTTATTATTTAACTTCTTCAGAGGCAAATCTTATTTTTATTTTTTCTGTGATGCACTTAATGCTGTTGCATTTGTGTATATAAGTATTTATTTAATTTGCTAGTTTTCATACTATTTTTCCCTAATAGCTGTCAGATATATTGTTATTATGACCTTCGTTATCCTTGCCTTTTTGTTTTATTTACAGAGACAATGTCCTCTTGGATCTCACTTAGGACTATTATGCAGATACTGCATAAGTTCTTTTTTTTTTTAATCTTTTTTAATTGAGTAAGTTACATGTAAACTAAAAACTTTTCTCACTTGATGCAAGACTAGTTATTTCCTTTCTTTTTTCTTTTTTCCTTCCTTCCTTTTTGTTTTGCCTATTTTTTCTTGATTGAAGATTGACTTATCCAAACCTACATGACAAATCATGATCTACCTTTATATCTGTTTAAGATTTCACATATGTCACCATTTTTTCTCATTAAGTTCTAAACTCAGAAAACACTCTGAGACACTTGGATAGTTTCTAGATAAAGCTATTGTTCAATGAGTGCCACTTTTTTTTTTTTTTTTTTTTTTTTTTTTTTTTTTTTGAGACGGAGTTTCACTCTTGTTACCCAGGCTGGAGTGCAATGGCGCGATCTTGGCTCACCGCAACCTCCGCCTCCTGGGTTCAGGCAATTCTCCTGCCTCAGCCTCCTGAGTAGCTGGGATTACAGGCACGCGCCACCATGCCCAGCTAATTTTTTGTATCTTTAGTAGAGACGGGGTTTCACCAGGTTGATCGGATGGTCTCGATCTCTCGACCTCGTGATCCACCCGCCTCAGCCTCCCAAAGTGCTGGGATTACAGGCTTGAGCCACCGCGCCCGGCCGAGTGCCACTTTTAAAATTCAAAATATATTCTAATTTTTGCAGTAGGTCAAAGGAATAATCAGTATGGGGCCAGGGGCACTTTGTATGGAGTATTGACTAAGAGAATAAGAATGAAATTGAAAGGAGGAGAAGCTATCAGTTAATATACACTTTCTTGGGTCCAAACCTCTCTAGCTATATGGATGCAAGCAAAATCTTTGGCCAAGGTAACTTTCTTCTCTTCCTCCTACACTCTAGAGACTTGTAGTTCTCTCACAGGCCATTTATGTTCTCAATAATTGTTTCCTTTAAGGTGCTATCTCCCTAGCCATATATCTTGATGGCAGACAGGTCCAAGTAACCTGTTAAATTACAGATAGCAGCCTAGTCAATGAATGGCCTAGACCCCAAAATTTATTTACCATGCCTACAATAAAACGACTGATAAATACAAATAAGTAAGCCTGAAACTTTCTTATGACACAAGAGGGAAGTACCAGTTGAAGTACATAATCTGCTGGATGACAGCCAAAACTACATGGTTCACAGGATAGATGATCACAAATTGGGGGGAAAAGTAAATTAAATACGTATTTCATTAAAGAAAATCACTACAAATATGTATATTTGTTTACATAATGTGAAGATATAACTTTATGACAACGCACATTTATTAACCTAAAATTTAGGATTTCATGACCAATAATGCACTAAAATTTTAAAATTAAAAATAAAACCTTTGATCAAATGTATAAATTAACTCCATACAATAATAAAACAAAGAGCAGAATCAGTCACTAAACAACTATGCAATTTAGAATGTCAACTAAATGGAGATGTGGGAAATAAATAATGACCCTGCAACTGAGAACTTTATTTTTATTTTATTATTTTCCTGCATGACTCCTAAAACTCTTGTTAATTTTTATCATCCTTGAGTCTAAAGCTAATTCACTTCACCTGAATAACCCCAATTTATTACACATTTAAAACCTAGAAAGCAAGACTGCTTTAATATGTAGTATAGATTAAAAACATAATAACATGCTATTAATATTTTGATTTTAATAATTATGCTGCAGCTATGGAAATAGAATTCGGTTTTTCTTAGTAACTTAATACTGGAGTACTTAAGATAAAGAAGTATGATATCATAATTTACTCTCAAATGGCTCAACAATAAAATTATGTATATTTGTATATCTACCTGTGCCTCTATGTCTCTATGTCTCTATTTATCTATCTATCTATCTATCTAAAAAAGAAGGCACAAAAAAGAGAGGAGGAATGATGATACAGTGAATAGGCTAAATTACAACAATGCATGAGTATTAATGGTATATAATATTTCTTTATAATATTATTATAATTCTGCAAATTTGAAATTATATGTTTAAAAAAATTTATATTTTTAAATATTTGTTATATTTAATTGATATTTAATCTATATTTAGCTTTTTAAAAAGTATATACTATATAAATTAAAAATTAAAATACATGTAATATTAAAAGATGAAACAGAGACTGAAAAAAACTCTAAAAGTAAACTCTAAGTATTGTGATGACAGGTAGTTATTTATGTTTTTTACCTTAAGTTTATATATTTTCTATGATATGCACACATACATGCCAAATTGCAAGATAAAGACCATGTAATGTAGATGTGTTACTAGACTCATATTAACATATGTGATACTTTTTCTCTTAAAGCTTCAAAAATAAAGTTACACTTTTATTTATAACGCAACTATATATTGATAAGTTTTTAAAGTGAAAAATAATTATTTGAATTATGTTAGCTTTATTATTTTACCAGAAACATGTAAAACTTTGGGTATCTTGAGTAATTTAAAAAATTTTACTTAGAAGGAAAACACTGTATTTCATAGTAAATTAATTAAGGAAACTAAATATTTGAAAATAGTGAAAATACAAAATGCTGTTTTTAAAATTATATTACATATTATTTAAAAATTTTCTGGGTACCTTGCATTTTATTTAGAAATCAATTTTATGTGAGTAAAAAAATAGAGTTAAAAAGGACATCATGGAAGAAGAATACATGAGTATGTATTTTCAAGGAAAAAGAGTGGATAAAATTTTGTTAGAAGAAATATTTTAGTTAATTTTTAAACAGTTATATGAGAAATTTCCAAATATTATAATTTTCCTAGCAAATACCAAGATTACTTTTCAAATGTTTTTGTTAGTATAATGTAAAATGTGAAAATGTTGTCATTAGATCATTTCTGTTTGTCCTGAATCGTGGATTGGAATATATGTAGTATCAATAATCCTGAACTAGCTACTTCAAGTTGGCTAAATTTTAGTTACTGGAGCTATTAAACTCATTTCAAATTTATATACCCTATTATTTGAGTAAGAGTAGAGATTGCACTTGAAATTGCACCAAAGTCTAAAAGGCAATGTCATTTTTACACTTCTGAGTTTTTAGTGTCATTCTAGAAATAAAAGCCCTGGCATTATGTTGTCTGCCAAGTAAATACTTATAGACAAGTGTGCTTATTAAAGCTAGATTGCCAAAAATCAACAATTCCATTCTTACTGGGGCCTGTGTAATGCAATGAAAATTATTATAAATGATAAAATTTAAATTAAAATTATCCTCTAATATGGGATCTATATTATATTATGTGATTGTGGCTGAAACAATTGACACTGGAAAAAAATTAGTTAAATTAAGTTGTTCAACTCACAGACATATCTGAAAAAAATAAACTAAAGAAAATATTTGAAAACTCCACTTTTCCTCACTCTTTAATTCATTCATTGCTCATTAACAAATATGTGCTGGTTTTTACCAGAAATTGTAATAGGCTAAATGAAGGCACTTTATGAACAAATCTTTCCTAGAATGAACATTAATCTATGACAATTTTAAATGCTCAAAATTTACGAATATATACATGAATGATTTGATGTGAATGGATAGATATGTCCTGGAATACTAAAATAATGTGTTAATTACGAAGGTAGACTTTTAGTGTATTTCTATATGGTGCATGAGACAGAGCATGCATCAGTAATGACTGAAATTGGCTTTACAATTCTGAGTACAATATGAGAAGGATGACACTCAGTATTAGAGTTAAATTTTAGATTTAGCAAAAATGTAGTAGCTCATGAATTTCAATAAACCTTCAATGATCACAGTACTTTAGAAAATAATCTGCCACCTCACAACTTTAAGATTCACCAGATGACAAGTATAAACAAAATAATGTTTTGTCTAAAAATGCATTTTTATGTTAAATGGTCTTTGATGATTTTTAAAATTTTAGATCAGCTTACTTTGTTCTACTGCTATTTCATTCTTTCAGTGCATAAGTATATTTTAGAAAAACCATATCACTGTTCATTTCAAATTTCAGACCTTCTGTATCTAAACATGTCACCAAGATATCCTTAATGCTTATATGATATATTTACAGATTCTATTATATATACTTCCGTGTCTTCCTTTTGGAAACAACAACAACAACAACAAAGCATAGAGCAATAGAAAATGTATCTTGTGGCACCAAATATTTGTATAATATGCAGAAATAAATAAAAAGATAATTTTGAATATTGATGCACAAGGTGATGAAAAGTATCTAACTTAACAAACTGTAGAAAACCATAAATATGAATATGCTATTATTTCCTAACAAGAAAAATGTTGAGTATCTATAGCTGCTTTTTCTTCTCTCTCTGTCCTCTTCCTGACTCTGTCAAAGAAAATACTCTTTTCTTATATACACAGTCCCCATTTATCATGAATGTTAGCTGTATTTTACATCTTTTATTCTGCTGACAGGAAAAAAAAATGAAAATAAAACTTCTATTTATCTGCAGGCTAGCATTACTGATCGTACTTAATAATGATCAGTTTACTGCTTCATAAGACTGAAAATAATTAACTTTTAAAAGTATAGAATGGACAGATGACTCCAGGCAAAATTAAAATGATTTGTGCCTATATGGCATATTAAATTACTTCATAAAATATTTAACCATAATTTGTTTAAAAAACGAAAGAAACTTCAAGGCCAATGACTTAGTTTGTGTTTCATCCGCGAAGCAAATCCTGAGACCAGTGCTAGCATGCAGATGGTTTATTTTGGAACATGACGGTAAAGGAAATGAATGATGGGTATAAAAGAGGGAAGGAGAGGAATGTAATAAAGGCTGTACAACTAAGGTGATCTCCACTGTGAACATTTGGCACTGGATCCTGCTGGAACCCCCTGGGTTGCTGTACCGAAAGAACATCAGAATTGTCCTCTGAAGGGAAGAAAGAAGTGACCATTTTCCCCCCACAGCCCGTTTCCCAGTGGGCAAGAGCTGCCCTAGAGCGATCTAACGCTTTCACTTCCAGGTTGTCTAATTCTCCCATGCATCCTGCGTATGTTCGTTTGAAAAGCCTTGTAGAAAAAGTGAGGCAATTGAGGTCCGTGTGCTAGGTTATATCTATATGGATCTGGTTGACAGAGAAATGGCTGCAGGTGACATGAGAATATGTTAGGCAGGTACACAACTACAAAAAGAGAATTGAAGTGTTGCATTCCTAAATTAAGACTTTGGACTTTAATTAAATATAGAGAAACGGCTATATAATTTTAGCCAAGTTCTTTGTTCCTGCCGTGATATTTGACTTGTCATATAGTCTCCTGTGGAAAACAAAGTGAATGAAATCTTTCAGTGTCTACACTGCCGTATGGCATATGGTTTTGTTTTCTCTAACACGCTTGTTTTTGGTTGAACAGAATCAGATTGGATTTCTGAAATATATAATCCCCAGTAAATGAAGATATTTTTTCATAGTCTGGAATGACATACAAAGGATTCCTAAGTGGCTATGATATATGGCTAAGTGACTTTTGGCATTTACATCCATGAAAATTCATTTACAGGCAAACCTCACAGGTATTGCAGTTTGGGTGCCAGATCACTGCAATAAAGTGAATATTGCAATAAAACGTGTCACATTATTTTTTTGGTTCCCCAGTGCATATAAAAATGATGTTATACTATAATGTCATCTATTAGGTGTGCAATAGTATCATATCTTAAAATTTGATGTATACTTTAAAAATATTGCTACAATTTGTAACAAAGTGAGCACATACTTTCAGAAAAATGGCTACAATAGACTTGCTTGATGCAGGATTGTCACAAACCTTCAATGTATAAAAGCCACATTATCTGCAAAGGGCAATAAACCAAAACTCAATAAAATAAGCTATATCTGTACTCACAAATAAGTTAGCATTGTTACACTATTGAAAAACGCAAGTCTTTAAGTACACCTTCATATAAATTTTTTTATGTGTTCCAATCTTTACTCCATAACTTAGATCAATAAAGTCATTTGCAAATACAAAGGGAAGGTCTTGTCTGTATGATCACAATTTTATCTAAATTCTACATGGTCCATATCCAGTCTACTTCTCTTGGGACAGTCAACAAGCGCAGTCGACTCTCTCTGTCTGTGTATTCCACATCTGCAGATTCAACCAACTTCGGTTTGAAAACAAGTTTAAAAATACAATAAAAATCACAATACACCATTAAAACTAATATAAATTTTAAATCAACACACTATAGCAATGATTTACATAGCATTTACATTTGATTAGAAATTATAAGTAATCTAGAGATGACTTAAGGTAAGTGGCAGAAGGTGTATGAGCCATATGCAAATACTATCCTATTTTAAATAAGGACTTTACCATCAGGGGATTTTGGTATCCACAGGGGTTCTGGAACTAATAGCTAGTTGATACTAAGGGACAACTGTAATATTAAATTGTTACTTACTTTTCTTGATGTAAGAGTTATCTCTTTGACAAGATTAATATTTCCTCAAAAATAGGCATTTTAAAAATTCTTCGTATATCTAACACCCAAAATGCTCTCTATGAATAGTAAATGACCAATAAATGTCTTTTACTTTTACTTCAGATTTAGCTTTACTTGTTATCAAGGAAAGACTTTTAGGTTGTAAGTTTTATGGTTATGTTCTTCACATACATTGTGTTATGAAATTTTAAGTATAACCCTCTGTGATTGGGATTTTATTTCAAATTGAAAGATCCTAGGTGAGGAAATGATTGAAAATTGTCAAACAAGTGGTTATCTATCCAGTTATGTAAACTCCAAATACAGATTTTTTAACTGGATCAATATGCCTTTATCATGATGTAATAATGATATATTTTACATAATAGTGTGTTAGAGTGATCTCTTATGAAAGCCCTGTATGTCAAAGGTGGATACACAGTTACAGTCGAAATGAACATCTGTTTCATCAACCATACATTTAACCTAAAGAAATACTCATACAGCTATTTTAGAAGAATTACATTTTTACATTTTTTATCCAAGGGAATTATTGTTACGGTGCCAGAGAAACAAGAACTTATATCTACAGTATGAGAAAAACTAGTCTACAGCTTTCCGTTTTGTGAATCAAAGGATGTGAGTAGACAATTTTCAAAAGAAGATATACAAATGACCAAGAAAACCATATGGAAAAATGCTCAGCATCACTAATTATCAGGGAAATGCAAATTAAAGTCACAATGAGATACCACATTACTCCTGCAAGTATGACTGTAATCAAAAAATCAAAAAAAAATAATAGTCATTGGCATGGATATGGTACAAATGGAAGATTCTACACTGTTAGTGGGAATGTAAATTAGTGTAACCAGTATGGTTATGCTGTGTGTTAGAAAAAAATATGAAGATAGTTTAAATAAATAAAAATAGGCTGGGCATGGTGGTTCATGCCTGTAAATCCAAGCACTTTGGGAGGCCTAGGTGGGTAGTTCTTGAGGTCAGGAGATCGAGGCCATCCTGGCTAACACGATGAAACCCCATCTCTACCAAAAATACAAAAATTATCTAGGCATAGTGGCACAAACTTGTAGTCCTAGTTACTCAGAAGCTGAGGCAGGAGAATAGCTTGAACCCAGGATGTGGAGGTTGCAGTGAGCTGATATTGCACAATTGCATTTCAGCCTTAGCAACAGAACAAGATTCGGTCTCAAAAAAAAAGAAAGAAAGAAAAAAAGGAAAAGAAAGAGAAAGAGTAGAAAGAAAGAAAAATAGAACTATCATTTGTTCCAGCGATCCCACTACTGGGTATATACCTAGAGGAAAGAAGCCATTATATGAAAAAGACATTTGCACACAAGACAATTCACAATCAAGAAAATATGGAGCCAACCTAAATGGTCATCAACCAACTAGTGGATAAAGAAAGTGTGGTATATATCCACCATGGAATACTACTCAGCCATAAAAAGGAATGAAATAATGCCATTTGCAATAAACTGGAGTCAGTTAGAGTCCATTATTCTAAGTGAGGTAACTCAGTAATGGAAAACTATCATGTGTTCTCACTTGTAAGTGGGAGCTAAGCTATGAGGACACAAAGATATAAGAATGATACAATGGACTTTGGGGATTGGGAGAAGTGTGGGAGGGAGTTAGGAATAAAATACTACACGTGAAGTACAGTGCACACTGCTCAGGTGACAGGTGCACTAAAATCTCAGATATCACTGATAAAGAACTTATTTTTGTAACCCAAAACCACCAGTTCCCAAAAAACTATTGAAATGAAAAAAAATCATGATTTTAATAAAATCATACATTATCCTGCAGTTTCAATGAGTTGAATGTATATGATTATTCCAACATATGTATACATTTATTCTAGCATATATACACTCATATCTATAATTATTACTTTATCACTCCATATATCAACGTATTAAAATATGCATGAGTCCAAGATATCTTCTCTAAAGGTGTACCACAGGTATTCTAATATCCTCCTTTGCTGATTTGTAACATTTTTCTCTGACAGTAAAAATTTTGACTCCCATTATCTGAAATATATTTTTTATTTGTACAGCTATAGGATACATGTAAAACAGTTTCAGAATAGTTAACTTGTACCTCTGTGAGAAATTTAATTACTAAGTAGACTACAGTGTTTATGTACAGCCTTTTTGTTGTTTTAGCTTACAGTAACTGGTCAAAATACTGTTTAAAGTGACATAGATCAGTTACCATTTTCCTCACTGCTTCCATAAGTAGTTAGATTGATTTTTCACAGCCTTCCTCCTATCCCTGACCTTAAGTGATGAATTTTTTAAGGGTTTTTATTTATCTTCTCTACTGGCTTATGTGTCAGTCAGAGTTCAACCAGAGAAGCAAGACTAGTTTGATGGATAGGTAACAGGGAATTGGATTAAACTATCATGGCGGCTGAAAAGTAGCTGCAAGGCTGTCTTTGAGTCTAATGCTGGGGCTCAAGCTAAATCCATGGACAATCAGGAATGAAAGATCAGGAGTAACCTGGAACCCCACAAGCTGGAACACCTAAGAATGGACAGAAGCACAAGTCCTTGTTTATTCTTTTTGCCTATAACCTTGGGGACATGATTGTCCTGCAGAAGCCAGGTTTTTCATCAAAGAATTCAAAACACATCTGGTCTATGAGTCAGAGAAACTGAAAGAGGATAGAGGGCAAGGTAGAGCAATTGCATGTGGCTGCTTCTTCAAACCAATGAGGTGAGTCAGCACAGAGTTTATGTGTGTGTGTGTGTGTGTGCTACAAATGGCTATTGCTTCCTTTGCACTATCCTGTGAGAATCTTCTTCATAGTCCACCCTAACCAGCTACACAGAAACATATTTGTCAAGTATAGTTCAGCCTGGCCAAACTGACACAAATCCACTGTAGTTTATTTGTTATATGTCTGTTATTGTTTTTCAGTTGTTACTTAAGGGAGTAAAATGTGTACATTTAATTTAGCAGTATTTACCTGCATTTCTGTTATACGAAATTTCACATTTATGAAGTTTTCATGTACTTTCTTTTAAATATTCTATAAACTATGTAACTGTTTGCTGGAGTCAGTTGCCTTTTACAAAAACGTTTTTAAATAATATTTTATATTCTATTCCCATATTTACCATTCTCTATTCTTCATTGCTTTTTGTAGAGCTAAAGCTTTTAGCTAGTGCCATATTTTTCAACCTGAAAATGAATAAAACAACCAAACCCTTGTTTTGCAGATTTTCAAACTGAATCTTTCTTTTTTTTTTAATTCTTCCTTTATTTTTCTGTCTTTGAAAATATCTCTTTTTTATGGATATTGAAATTTTTATGATCTTGTGAAATGTCAGCTTCCCTTTATTCAGCTCCTTTTCAGATTTTCTCCTTATTTTGTTTTCAGCAATTTAAGCATTGTGTGTTGGTTTTATACTGATTTATTGTTTGGGTTTATTAATTTTATTGAATCTCTGATTTAATTTTTTTTATGAAATAAACAGTTGTAATACTTATATAAATATTTTATATTCACTTCTCTCTTTATCTAGGTTCCAATGATATATCTTGTCTTCCAAAGAAAATTTTGATTTTTAAAGACATAATTACTTATTTTCTTTATATACTACATACTGTACATTCAGAGTTTATAATATTAAAAAAACTATTTCATTTCTAATAGTAAAACTAATTCAGTTAAATAATTTTTTACAGCCAATGCTTCTTCATATATGTTCCACTACATATATGAATACTACACAAATGCAGGATTTTAAAATTATTTGAAATCCTATTTTGAGCCACAGTTTATAACATAAACTCTATACAGTTAGGTTGATTTGGGTCTTTACACTTTTGATGTTTAGAGGCTGTTGCTATGGTGTAAATATGTCCCCCGAAATTCATACTTTTTGCTCTCCTCTGTTGCCTTTTACTTATCAATCCATCATCTAGGTTTTAAGCCTCACATGCATTAGGTATTTGTCCTAATGTTCTTCCTACCCTTACTCACAAAAATGTTTTATATAATATTTTGTATCTGGTATCATATTTACCATTTCTGCATTTATATGTTGAAACTTAATTGCCAAAGTGATGTTATTAAGAGCTGATGCCATTAGAAGGTGATTAAGTCAAGAGGGTGGATCCTAAATGAATGGCTTAGTGACCTTGTAAAAGAGGTGCAAGGGAGCAGCTGTTCACCCTTTTTTGACCTTTTGCTCCTCTGGATTTCTGCTATGTGATGATCCAGCATTCAAAGCACTTTCTTGGAAGCAGAGATACTCCTTTATTAGACACGGAACCTGCCTACGCATTGTTCTTGGATTACATAGTCTTTAGAACTGTGAGAAACGAGTTTCTATTTCTTATAAATCACCTAGTTTCACACATTTTGTTATAGTAATGTAAGCAAACTAGGTCAGTTTTTATTTTTGGTATTTAAATTTTGATTGTGTATTAATGAATATATTCCAAAGTAAAAATCTATAAAATAGCATACATTCAAAAAAATATAATTTTAATTTTTGTCTCCTCTCCTGGTTCATTCCTTCTCTTATTGTAGCTTTATACATTTTTGGTTAACTTTCTGTTATAGCTTTGTGTTGCTCTCTGTGTTTCTGCATACTTTTATTTCCATTCCCTTTCACATACAAAATATTGCATGTTATAAATCACAGAATCTGCTTTTATTCTGAACAATATATTCTAGAAGACCTCTGCATTACAGTTATTGATTACTGTGCAACAAACCACTTCTAAATCTTACTGATTTTAAAAAGTATCTTTTAAAAATTACTCATCACAATTTGGTCAACATTTGCTCTGGTAATGCTTCTTTTCTAGGTAGCACTTATAGAGACCACTCAGTGATATTAATATACTACATGAGGTGCTCTACATGAGACGAGATGATTTTCCTGTCACCTGGAGGCTTATCTGAGATGGTTCAAAACTGGGCCTGCCTAGGACTTTCTGCATGTGCCTGTTTGAGCATAGTATTTCTGCATAATGAGTCACTCGAGGTTTTAAGAGCAACTGTGCAAATGACCAAAGGTGATGTTGTGTGGCCTTGTATAACCTACTCTGAGAAATCACGCAATGACTCTTGAAGCATCCTCCATTAATTAGAGCAGTTACAACTACTAGATTCAAATAGAGAAGACATATAACCATCTCTTAGTATGAGCTATGTTACAGTATTTGTAGCCATTTTTTAAAACTGCCCCATTTCCCTAGAGTATTCATTTAAGATAGCTAGATCAGTGGATTAGTAAATTGGTAAATAACAACACTAATAATAATGTCTTATTACTATGTGTTTTATTTCAATTTATATTGTTATAGTATACAAATGGAACAACAGTAAGTGCTATCAAGAAAATGCAAAGTGAGGTCCTACCCGGGCATATTTTTTAGAAAGAAGGTGATTGAAACTTTGTTTAGTTGAGAAAGCCTTCTCTGAGGAGAGGACTTTTGAACTGAAACCTAAATGGTATGAGAGTCAGGGGAAACAGTTTTAGCTCAAGAAAGGACCATGAGAAAGCAATTAGGGTGGCATAGTCTTTGAAGGGATAAATAGCCAATAAATAAATAAATAAATGAAAGAAAGAAAGCAAGGAACCCTGTCCTTGAAGCATATTGCACAGCTAGGGAAGGTATAAGTGAGGTCTCAGAGTTAAGGAACAGGTAATTTTGAGTTGGTCAATGGTGATAAAGCAGAATATATTTCAAATTGATAAGAAGCCATTGGTTAATATATATGATCAGGTGTATTATTATAAAATATTACTGGAGCTGTATTCGTCAATTTTTGCACTTCTATAAAGACATACCTGAGACTGAGTGATTTATGGAGAAAAGAGGATTAATCGACTTAGAATTGCACAGTCTGTATGGGAGACATGGCTAGAGAGTCCTCAGGAAACTTACAATCAGACAGAAGGCAAAGGGAAAGCAGGCACAATCTTCACATGGTGGCCGGAGAGAGAGAGTGAAGGGGGAGGTGCTACACACTTTTAAGCAACCAGAGCTCATGAGAACTCACTCACTGTTACAAGAATAACAAGGGGGAAATCCCCCCGTCCCATGATCTAATCATCTTCTATCAGGTCCCTC
Source organism: Saimiri boliviensis (assembly GCF_048565385.1). Classification (NCBI taxonomy): domain Eukaryota; kingdom Metazoa; phylum Chordata; class Mammalia; order Primates; family Cebidae; genus Saimiri; species Saimiri boliviensis. Next base: position 54,039,126 of record NC_133451.1, read on the forward strand.
ACTCAACACTGAGAATTACAATTTGACATGAGATTTACATGTGGACACTAAATGAAACTATATCAGTAGCTACTATAGAATCAATTTTAGCATAAGAGTGGTAGCAAGGAGACCAGTTAAACATTTTTTTAGTAGTCTAGGTAGATAATGTTATTTGAGCTAATATTTTAACAAAAGAGAGAAATTTGTAATTCAGTTTGAAGAAGGATTATCAAGAGCTTGCTGATATATTGGCTATTAGTAATAGAAATAGAAGAACTTGGGTAGATACCAAATAATTCAGGGGCTGATAGTGTTCTATATCAAGATACGAGACACAGATTGGAAAGAACAGTTTAATTGAGAGAAACCAAGAGTTCTACTCTAACAATCTTAAATATGAAATTCTGGTAAGAGAAAACAGGCAACTATTAAGTAGGCTACGGAATATGAGTCTGAAGGTTGGTTATGGTTCAAGATGGAAGAGATAAAGTCAGGAGTCATTAAGACATAAATTTTATTTAAGCCAGGTGTCTTAGTCTGCTCTGACTGCTATGGAAAAATCATGAGTGGCTTAAACAGCAGCCATTTATTTCTCACAGTTCTGAAGGCTAGCAAGTCTGAAATCAGGTGCCAGCATTGTCAAGTTCTGGTGCAGGGCCTTTCCCTAGTTTGTAGATGGCTACCTTCTTGCTGTATCCTCACATGGTAGAGACAGGATGCTCTGGTATCTCTTTCTCTTTTTAAAAGTGTAATATTCCATTATGAGGGCCCTACACTCACGACCTTATCTGAATCTAATGACCTCCAAAGGCTCTACTTCCTAATAGCAATACATTGGGGGTTAAGGCTTCAGCATATGAGTTTTAGGGGTACATAAGCATTCAGTCCATACAGGACGTAAATGAATGAAGCAACTAGGGTGAGGAAGAAAACCCAGAAGATTGAGAACCTAACAATATTTTCTATTTCATAATTGTCATATTTCAACCAACATTTTTATTAGGATGCCAGATACCTGCCATAAATTTGCCTTGTCTTTAATTTATCACAGTCAAGTTTTGTATATATATATAAGGCCAGATAAATAAGTTAACATTATGAATTGCTTTAGAGAACATAGAAAGACACAACTGCTGTTTTAGATGTAGAACTACCTTAAATACAGAGCACGATGTCACTGCTCACCTGTATCAGTCAGTAGAGACCATTATTTCAAGCTTTATTTGTGATAGGTTAGATACAAAATCATTACAAGGAAAGTTTAATAAATAATTGAAGAGTTATTCCTGTTGTATAAGACTTTATTTTTGGAGTATGTTGTGATTTTCTGATTTTGTGATCTTGAAAATTTATATTTCCTACTTTCGTTTTTGTTGAGATTTTCTTAATTCCTTTTGTACTCACTATCATTCTTCTGCTTGCAATGTCAGGACATGTGACATTTGTGCAATATACTTATCCTGTTAAGGAGCTACTGTTGTATTCTATGGCATGCAATGCTAATTCTCACAAAGTAATTATATGTTAAAAAATATAGTGATTTATGTGTAGTAGACACTCCATTAAAGGCTGGTCACAGTTTCATTCGTTTATTTTTCAAATCAGCCCTAATGTAGTGATTTTATCACCTACCTTTATAAATAAAGAAGCTGTAAAAACTAAGAATAAAAGCTAAGAAACTGTATTAGTTTCTTAGCTGCCCTAAGAAAGTAACAAAAACTAAGTGGCTTTAAAAAGCAACTAAGTAGTCTTGTACAGCAGTCTGCAGTCAAGGTATTAGCATGGCTTTTCTCCCTCTGGAGTTCCCAGGGATGGAATCTTCCTGTCTCTTTCTGCTTCTGGTGGATTTGGAATTCTTTGGCCTCCTTAGTTAGTGGCTTACTTATTCCAACCTCTGCTTTTGTCATTATATCATCTGCTCCTCAGTGTGCCTCTTCCTCTTCTCTCTTATCCAAGGACACTTGTCATTGGATTTAGGACCTATCAAGCAATCAAGTATGATCTTACCTCAAGTCCCTTAACTTAATCTGCAAAGATTCTTTTTAAAGAAAATATGTTGCATATATACCATAGAATACTATGCAACCATAAAAAGGAATTAGAACATGTCTTTTGCTGGGACATGGATGAAGCTGGAAGCCATCATTCTCAGCAAACTAACACAGGAACAGAAAACCAAGAACCGCATGGACTCACTCATAAGTGGGAGTTGAACAATGAGAACACATGGACACAGGGAGGGGAACAACACACACCGGATCCTGTCGGGGGTTGGCAGGGTGAGAGGAGAAAGAGCATCAGAACAAACAGCTAATGCTTGCCAGACTTAAAACCTGGATAATGGGTTGATAGGTGCAGCAAACCACCATGGCACATGTACACCTATATAATAAACTTGCATGTTCTGCATGTGCATCTTGGAACTAAAAGAAAAGAAAAAGTAACATTCACATTCCCACGTGTTTGGATATAGGCATATCATCTTGGGGGCCACCATACAAGCCTCCACAAGGACTAATCCTAGGTTCCGTAATTTGGAAGAGTCAGTGCCTTTCTATGGTAAAGCTTTAGCAAACGAGAAAGAAAAGGAAATATTTTTAACTGGCTAAAAACATTTACAAAATATCTTCCTTATCTCTTGTTGTAAGCATCATTCCCTCTAAAATCAGGTATAATATTAGAATCAGTGTTTTCAACACTCCTAGTCAACTTTGGATTGAGGAGTATAAAGATCAGAAAGGAAAAAATACGTTTTACATTATTAGCAAATAATGTGTAGAAAAACTAACAGGAATCTATAGTCAAAAATGTTAAACATAAAAACAACAAGGCTGATTCAAATAAGATTAAAACACTAAAGTAAGTCATAAACCAAGAACCGCATGGTTTAAATAGTTTATATATATATACATAAACTATTTAAAAGCGAAATATGTCAAATATTCCATCACAACAAAACTTTAATATAGCAAAAACTATAAAGCACATGGATACGTACAACCTTTATAATTAAAACTGTCCCCAAACAAAAGAAATAGTAAAAATACTGAACAAATTCAGAGATGTGTCATATCTATGAAATAAAATATTAAAAAGTTAATAGTAAATAAAGTTAATTGATCTGTAGATTAATTTTCTTTTATTCAAAATACTTGCAGGCTTTTTTTTTTAAGTCAAAACTTGACTCCTTGACACATTGGAAAGAGAAAAAAATGTCCATTTTTAATTTTTTAAGAATGGAAGGAGGAGGAATAAAAAGAAGATAATGAAGGTGAAGAAGAGAAAGAAGAAGTAAAAGAAGGAGGAAAAGAATGAGTGGAAGTTGGAAGAGTTGATGAAAGGAATAAGAAGCCCACTTTCTCAGATATCGAGTGCTAGAGTTCAACCTGTAAGAATGAAAATGGTCTTACATGGAGCTAGCAAAGACAAACAATAGCTAAGAACCAACAACCTCTCCATAAATGCATGAAATCTTGCTCTATGATAGAGTGAAATTACAAATCAATAGACCAGAAATGGACCAGTTAAAATAGAGTGCAGGAACTATGGAATATTTACATTAAAAATTAATTAGACCCCAATGTATAAAAATCAAATATCCAAATATAAGAAAAAAAGGTGTAATACATTTAAAAGTAAAAATAAGAAGGATTTTTAGTATATTAGATTATGAAAAGATTGCTTGAATAAAATTCAATGGTTATTATAGATCATAAAAGAGCACGTTGATAAATTTGAATATATTCAATTAAAAGAAATTTGTATAAAACAATGTAACTCATCACAGTTAAAAGACAATCTACTAAATGAGAAAATACATTTGCAACGCATATGAGCAACTTTGTTTCCTGAATATATAATACACTTCTAAAGCATCCCATTAGGAAAACTGGGGATAGTATATAAATAGAGCTTTTATTAACAAGAAAACAAGAAGGATTAATAATGTGAAAAGATGCTCAATCTGATTAACAGAAAATACATGACAATGTCATGCTATTTCACACCCACTGGCTTTATATCTGAGAGAGTATCATGTTTAGAAAGATGGACAGAAACAGGTACTCTTAAGGAACTTCTAGTGGGAATATAAATATTTCTTGCCTAAAAAAAAATCTATATTTATACAATAAAGTTGAAGATACATATAATTAGCAAAGGCTCACCAATGCACACCACAAAATATATATGCATGTATACATATACACCTTAGATGAACTTGGCCACATAGGCAAATGTAACATGCGATGAAATTTTTGAAATGTGTTACAGCAAATGTTTGAAAACAGAAAAAATGATAAAGTATGGTATAAGAACACAATGATCTAAAATAAAAATTAGTCAACTAAAACTTGATGTATAAAAAGTACTAATTTCACAAATATAACATTGAGTATAAAGGAAAGTTGCAAGAGAGTTTGTAGGCCTAAGCACATTTGTGTTTATTTTTACTATTCAAAAATTTTCCACAAAATAACACATATACCTATCAAAATATATTAAAAATATGTATTCATGCCAACTTTAAGATTCTTTCTGTCTAAGTTGAGCAGGAGAAAAATAGAATAGAGGAATAAGGGAGTTTCATTGATAGTTATAAGTATTTTATTGAAATACAAAAAACAAATCGAGTATAATAAAATGTTAACAGCTTAGAACAATTTAACTTCTGCACCAGATCTGGGAAGGATGAGAACAAGACTTTCAGACAGGGAGGTGATCTCATTGGTGAGAACAAGAGTGTTGATGGGAATGAAGAACCTGGCAGAAAATTATAGATGTTGATTGTGGGACACCTTGGTCAATTTTCAAAATCCTTGTACTCTTAGCATGTATAATTGTGGTCTTCGATATTTTTTGGAACACTTATTTCAATTATATGTTCTGACCAACAAAATAGACATTACTTTCAGTGATTCCCAACTATAGAATTTAACAATAGAAAATTAGTATGGTGTTGCCATGATAGATTTTTAAAGTAGGAATGATTTTCACTTGATTGCTTTAAAAGGATTTTAATTATAAAGAAGTATCTTAAAGTGTAAAACTAATTATCATTTTGAACATTTCTACACTTAAGAAAACATTATCATGAAGATCAGTGAAGAAAACATTATCATGAAGATCAGCGACATGTATCTCGGACATTGTGTTTGCTTCCCCTCAACAAATACATTTGCTGTATTGAAGAGTAATATGTATACTGGTTTATAGAGTGCTTTGAAATATACTCTTAGGTTTCTACACTGGCTCTGATATTTGCTGGTTCTGTAGAATTAGTAGTTATTTCAAAAAGTCATTTTTGAAATATTAAAATAGATAATGCACATATACCACTTAGCAAATCACTAAATGAAGGTAACTACTATTATCATTATCTGTAATTCCTTTAATTTCAGAAACATTTTATATTCCTGAAATTAGAACATTAGCACTATTATGTTGTTAATGTTATATATATATATAACTATACATAAGTAAAATTTACATATTAACATAGAATTTGTAAAGAGTTCTCCAATTCTTTTCTAATGTTACTGTCTTTCACAAGATAGTGAAAGAAAAAATAATACAATCATCCAAAACCACATTCTTTAGCTTTGTCAATTTACAGGAAGGTTTCTATAACTAGATAGGTTAGCAGATAGTAGAGAGAGAGAAAAAAAGAGAAAGATAAAAAGAAGAAAGACAGAAAGAGTGAAAACAGGAGAAAAGGAGAAGCGACTTGTCTATTAAATTGTAGTTTGAATAGCCCTAACCCCAGTTCTTAAGGTCGGCATTTCCAGTGTGAGTTAGAGGAAAATTTAGTTCATTATCATTTTGCACTTTTCTCTTAGGAAGTAAATGGCTCACATTTGGACAGAATATCCATAAGATTTTGTTAGTTTCTCTTCCATTTTTGTTGGATCACTTTGACAGAGGCAGATTTTTGATCAAGCACACAGTAAGTTGTATGTTTATTTCCTGAACATCCTTGAGCTAACTGAGAAGAAAATAAATGACACCCAAAAAATGCATAGGCAAGCACCTAGCTATTTTTAAAAAAATTATTCGTTGGATTGAGTTAGAAAAATTCCAGAAATTGCACTATTTTATAAAGTAAAATGGATGTATGTCTTGGAAGCAGAAATCACATGCAGCCAAACACTACATACAATTCTTACGTCAGGAAAACAGGGAGAAGGTTTGTATTTATTTTGATATGTGTAACTCCAAAATTATTAAAGTGTTCAGAATATTCTGATGATAAACCTCAATGAAAAGTAGGTAATTTTTCAACCTTTTAAGTGTCAACATAAAACTTCTGCTGAGAAAAATTATCTTGGCAGCTTCAGAACAATTATCATCTCATAACCTTCATTTATGACAATATAAATACATCTTTGATTTCTTTTTCAGTCAATAACCTCTTTAGGAAAATTCCCAAATTCCCTTCCACATCTTGCTTGTGTCAAGTTGTATCTATCAAGCAAAAAATTTCTATAAAAAAATTTGTGATGAGTTGTAAGGGCAAAAATATAGCCAGACTTTGTCTCCTGTCCCTCATGTTACTCTGATGCCACTGGGATAGCAGCTGGTAGGTCACAGGAATGAAGATGAAGATAGGAAAGTTATTAAGCCTACAAACCTGTTTAGACTTTATTGAGAAATTCTAGAACAGCCAGTTAAGAAAGATATAGTTAGTCAGTGGGATTAAAAAGGATAGAATATCTTTATAAAGCATGGTAGTAACACAGAAGTAAAAGAGATAGCATTTTGTTAGTGCTATAGGAAAAAAGTAAATTGCTACTCCTATCTTTTAAAAGGCAAACTTAACAATTATACTGTGTTTTGTTATGATGATTGATTTGTTTCCAGCTTTTAATATTTGATAAGCTTTTCTTATCTGGATAATATGTTTTTATGTTTACCTATGTATGTTTACATATATATCACTTTATGTTTACATATGCATACATATAGATATATAACTTGAAATCTACAATTACCCATATGGAGATTAGGAAAAGTAGGTACTCCGCATGACCAACACTACCTTAGTTAATAACAGCCCAGATTGTAAACATTTTCTTTGCTTTTTTATTCATCTGTGTGTAGTTAATGTGCATTTTAAACTTCTTCATGATAAATCTCTATATGACAAAATGGCAAATTCCAAACTTTAACATCAGGACTCAACCTCGAATATATTACATAGATTTTAATTTTATTTACTGTGGCTGTCAATATAGTCTTATTACTCTATTTCATTTTTGATCTTTAATGAAGTACCTGTGAGTTACGATGTGGAAAAATGTCAGGATGGGAAAATGATGATCTCCATTTTTTTTCCAGCCATGACATTTCAGTATTATGAGCTGTATCTCACAAGGTCAGGACTGTGTGACCTACTTTCCTGTACTCATTATCTACTAATCCCAAGACAGAGGCCAAGAGAAAGTAGAGAATATATTTTGTGAGGATTTCCTGACATGGTTTTGTGTGATGTGTTGCCTGGAAGGACAACATGGGGGGATATCATTGCTGGCTTTTTAAGGTGAAAATAATTCAAGTTGTGTCATAAAGAAATTAACTCATGCCCTACCTTAAAGAAACATCAATTAGTTTATGTTTCCACCACCTTTTACCACCTATGGACATGACAGAGAGGAAGGAAGTCACTTTTTTTCACGAAACAATATTTTTTTGGACTCTTGAACAACATTTGTGAGAACAATAGTTGAAGAAGTGCAATTTTGAAGTGTGAAAAAGTTGCCATTGGTTTCTTTTTTCTTTTTGCAATGAGTCTGTAGTGTTCATGTGAAACAACAATAACATAGGCTCAAAGCTGTAAACAACTTAGCTATATCCACAGTCACCTAGTAGGATACACATCTGAATTTTGACAGAAGAAAATATAATACCAACCTGGAACCATATTTCCCCATAATCTTTGAAAAAGTGAGAAAATTATTCATCCTTGATATTTGTTATCTAAAATATAGTTACTATTTTTATCTCTAAAGAAAGTCCATATTTAATTCCAAAAGGAAAATCTAGGACCTAATTCAAACACAAGTAGAGAAATATCAAACCAAACTAGCAGCCCAGATACATAATCACAATGTAGTATGTAGTTTCCTGGCCTAATCACCTAAACTGGCTTAACTGGAGCATACCTGGACATGCAGAAACATGAAAGCAACCACTATTTAAAAAAATTAGCCACTGAGTTTTGGGGTCATTTTTTATGAGCATTACTTTGGCTGTAGCTGGCTAATACAAGTATTAAGAACACTAACCTTCAATTTAAATTACATTTACCAGGAGAAATTATTTAACTTTTCTGTGATCAATTTTATAATCTTGAAATATAGATATTTACTTAGATTTTCTCAGAAAAATAGAAAGGTTATCAATTAAGAATGTAGATAAGGGAAAAGGTGTCAAATCAAGGAGACTGTGAATGTGAATGTACTTGGAAATATAAAAATACTGGGGGATAATACTGTATGTCTTAAAGGTGGATTATAGAAGTTCAGGCACCAAAAGCAGTTAATTAGAAAGATGCAAGTTGGTGGTTACAGAGTGCATACATAGAATGGGGTAAATCTGAGATGACGGAGGGTTTAAAGTTACTGGTAATAACAAAATCTAAGAAATGACCATACTGATAAATTTCTAGGGTGAGGATGGTATTATAACAAGATTATTGGAGAAGAGAATTCAATGAATTGAGAGAGATCAGAACATTGCAAATATCCATAATTTCTTTATTGTAATAATCCAAAATTAAGTGGTGGAGAGAGTGGGAGTTAACCAGGAGCTGAAAATATCTAAGAAATGACAAGTTTTATAGATTATGGTGACAGTGAGAGATCTTGATACTTATGTACTGATACTGACTGATACATATATGCTGATAAAGAAAATCTATTTGTTTTAAGTGGGAGGCACTGAAAATGTTCTTGAATGAGAAAAGACAGGCATACAGAATACCTAGCTTACCTGCAGGTGCAGTTTTATGAAAACAGTCACCATTGGCAATACAGTTTTGATACTGACTACTATAGCTAGCACAAATTTTACAGGATGAGGGCACAATCACCCACAATGCTCGTCATCCTTGCTGACACTGGCCACAAGTTCAGGACTTCCCTGGTTACCCACACTTCTGACAAATAGCTACAAATATGGAAGTTCAATTATTCAGTAGAGCAACTTACAGAACTCAAGAAATGCTATCTAAATTACAGTTTTATTACAAGGATACAAATCAAGAACTATTCAATAGAGAACCATTGAGTAAGTATCAGAAGGTCCCAATACAGCTTTTTTGTGTCTTCTCTAATTGAATTAGAAAAATCAAATACATCACTATCCTGGTACATCAGGATGTTCACTAACCAGGAGCTCTGATATCCAGAATTTTATAGAAACTTCATTAGATAGGCATGATTAATTGAATCATTAGCCACATAAGAGAACTCAATCTTCAGTTTTTTTCTCCTCTTCAGAGGTTGAGGTAATATCTGGATCAAAGCTTCAATCCTCTCATCATATTGTTAGTCTTTTTGGCAAGGCCAGGTCCAATTGTACAACTTTCTAAGGACCCACCATGAGTCACCACCCTAGGATAAACTCAGGTATGGTCCCAGGGACTCACTATTAATAAATAAACAAGAATTTATTTTTTTCTTGGGAAAAATCCAAGGGTTTAGAAGCTCAGGCCCAAGAACTAAGGACAAAGACCAGACCCTTTTTTTTTTTTTTTTTTTTCAAGTTATACAACACTATTTACGAGAGCTCCAGGAACATCTGTCCTTAAGAGAGAGCCGGTTTCCCTTAGAGCAAGAAGGTGAAGGGTTTAGGACAGGCAGGATTCCGCTGATGAATCACCATCAGAAGATACAGTGAAAATTCAAGAGTTAGTAAAGAGTGGTAGATATCAGAAAATGGACTGTTCAGAAGCGGACTTTGTAAGTTTTATCAGAATTTGAGCAGAGAAGATGAAGAGTCAGCTGAGACAACTAAACTTTATACCAATTCGAATTCCTACAAAAATAATGAGATTAATGCTGATAGTTTACCATGAAAATTGATATAAGGACTGTGAATATTAACAAGAAGCATTGAGAATTCATAGTCTCTTTTTTAACTTGTGCCAAAGGAGTTGTGGAGGCTAGAAGAGACTTGGATATCACAAAGAGCTACTGGTAAACCAGTCAGCATAAAACGTTTTGTGGCCCCAGCAAAACAAAATGTCTTCTCTCACCTAAAGAATTACGATTTTGACTTCTCACTGATAAAGACTAAATCTTGAATGTTAAACAAAAGAGTCCATAATTATCCACTTTTTTTGTGTCTGTCCTATTTTATTCAATAGAAAAATCTTTAATAACTAGTAGTTACTTCATAGTTTATAGTTTATAGTATATTTTATTATATATTATTTGTCTCACATACAATTAGGATGTTGTGTCCACCTCTGATGAGAGAGTAGTGTCTGACCCCATAACATATATCTACTAAATAATAAAGCTCTGACTTAAATAAATATTTCCCAGTTTAAAATTTCTTCTCCTTTCCATTAGTCCTCAGTGTTTCTCTATTTGAGGTGAAGAGCTTATTTTGTATAAGATTATATATTCATAGCCCTACTAAAATGTCATTAAATTTACTAAACCAACTCAGCTATGTCTGAATAGCAAAGTGAAATGTTGTTTAGATGAACAGTTTCTTCAAGACTTTCTGATTTTCTACTTTGCCTTTGATTCACATACATCCTTGATGGGTTTATGCATCATTATGCCACAGGAAACTAGAGAGAGCTGTGATATCTCAATGTATGTATCTATGCTGAAGTTAACAAGACTTGTCAGTAACAATAATTCTTCTTGTTTTTCATTTAGGATTTAGGTCTTAAAAATCTAAAGGATGTTGCCTTTACAAATTCATTTTATGAACACTTACAGTGCCCCTTCCTAACAGGTTAGCTGCTAGGCATAAATTGAAACCAGTCAATAAAGCAAAAGCGACGTGCCCGGTGTTGCCAATTCATTAGAAAGGTGGATCGTTATTACTCCACTAGCATATTATAAATAATATAGGAATTTTAAACAAATAACAAACCAATTTTGATATTGGTACATATTTTAGTTCAGAATCTATCTTAATTTTGAACACCAGATTTATTGCATATGTATTTTTGATGTTTTCTGTAGCCAATATTTGTTTACTAAATTACATAGATAACCAACATAAACTGTAAGCAGGAGAATGAGTCATTAATATTGCAATGGATCTATAGAGAACTATATTTTAGATCTACGAAGATCTGAAATGTGCCAGTCCTGCCAAAGTGTTCTTTTTCATGATCAGGGAGTAGCTTCCCTGCTTCTTGTTCTAATGTGTTCCTCTTTGTTTGCTGATGCACTCCATCTCAAAGGAGAGAAGAGAGAAGAAACCTCAGCAATAATTACCAACTGAGCAAGTCATTATCATTATAATAGATGTGAAATTAAAATGGTAAAAGCTTGGCATTATCCAAAATTTTACTTCATTCCGTTAATTATTATATCATATTTAAACTCCTCACAGGCTTCTTTTGAGCTGCTGATGTGTTGTAATACCTAAAGTATCTTATGGTGGTTTAATCCACTGATCAAGTCTTTTAGGCCAACTCTCTAGGTGTATTGCAGCCCTGATCTTTATGACCCTTCAAAATGTCTTTCTGAGGAGTTAATAGACAACAGATGTTACCTAAGGCAGCAGCTGTTACAATTAGACAAATGGGGAAAATTGGCAAATGATGATTGCAGAAACTCTTTAAATAGACCATCCATTTCCTTAAAACTCAATACAAAGTTATGAAAAGGTCAGAAAAGTACACAATCATGTGTTTGCACATGGACATTCATTGCAAATACTTTCAAAAAAGACAACTTTTATTGAAACAAAAATTCTCAGGTGTTAATTTGAAATATGTCAGCGATTATAGTTATGGAAAGCATACCTTCCTATACTGGAAAAATAAAGTTCAGTTTTATTGAGTTTTCAAGTTTATTTATCTTCCTTTCTGTTTGTTTTTTGGTTTGCTTTTTTTTTTTTTTTTAGTCAACAATGTCTTCTTAATGGCTTAATGTGTGCCCAGTGTAATAACGCAAAACTCAGTGAAAAACACATTGGTCTCTTTCTTTGTTTAGAAGTTCACCTTCTGTCAGTGGAAAGAGATATGAGCATGTTATGCAGTGACTGCTACCAGAATTGATGGAGAAATTAATCTTTCTGACAGGGAAGGGAAGCCTTATAAAAAAGGTATATTTGCCTTGGGTCTCAGAGATTGAAAAGAAATTGACAAGCAGAGGAAAAACAGACAAGCAATATTACCACTGGGAGCCCTGAACACTACACAGACTTCTTAAAGCACACCATAGGTTAGAAAACAGAAAGGATGCCTGAATTGGACAGAGAACACTGGGCTTCAAATTACAGTATAGATCAAAATCATCTGGAATTTTTGTTAAGAATGCAGATATCTAGATCACATCCTGGATATTATGATCCAGTAAGTCTGAGGTGGTGTCTGGTAATTTACATCTTACTAAGCACTCCCTATTACTCTTATGATATCAGGGAGTAGATTAGATCTTAAAACATATTTCTTTAAATTAATGGTTCTTGAAGTGTGGTCTCCAGACCAGTATCATCATAATCACTACCTGGAGACTTTTTAGAGATGAAAATTCTCAGCCCAGGCTCAGGCCTGCAGAAACTTGAGGTTTGTTTGTGTTTTAACAAGCCGTTTAGCTGATTATAATGGATGGTGAGCTTTGAGAATTATTGGTTTAAATTGTACAAATATTTTAGGTCTTCATTGGCTAGGAAATCTCATCTTTTGACCAGTTTCCAGAAGTGAGCTACACTTGATGTTGCATACTTAATAGTAACTTTATTTATGAAAACTTTTCAATGATATAGGAGCAGAAATAAACTCAGAAAGATACACTGAATTTAAACTATTAATTATTGCTGATATCTCTTTGACGATTTGATTCTAGATTAAATACCTGACTTTATGGGATATATATATATATGGACCAGGATCTAGTCTTAAGGAACATAAAAGATTGTCCCAAAATATATACTAAATTATAATTATCTGTCTGGAGACTTTGTGTGTTTTATAAACATTTTAGCAAATTCAGTTAGACAGATTTTTCAATTATAGTGGAGTGTGTTGCATTTATTTTATTTTATATCTTAAACTTTTAGGTTTACAGGTACATACAAAGGTTTGTTACATGGATAAACTTGTGTCACAGGGGCTTGCTGTATAGATTATTGCATCAACCAGGTATTAATCCCAGTACCCAATAATTATCTTTTCTACTGCTCTCCCTCCTCCCCCCGCCACACTCAAGTAGACCACAGTGTGTATTGATTCCTTCTTTGTGTTCATGAGTGCTCATGATTCAGCTCCACTTACAAGTAAGAACATGAAATGTTTGGTTTTCTCTGCCTGTATTAGTTTGCTAAGCATAGTAGTCTCCAGCTCCATCCACATTCTCACAAAAGACATAATCTCATTGTCTTTTATGACTGCAAAGTATTCCATGGTGTATATGTACCACATTTTCTTCATTCAGTCTGTTATCGATGGGCATTTAGGTTGATACCATGCCTTTGCTATTGTGAACAGTGCTGCAATGAACATTTGCATGCATGTGTCTTTATGGAAGAATAATTTATATTCCTCTGGATATATATCTAGTAATGACATTGCAGTTTTAAATGGTAGTTCTGCTTTTAACTCTTTGAGGAATTGCCACACTGCTTTTCACAATAGTTGCACTTATTTGCACTCCCACCAACAGCATATAAGGGTTCCCTTTTCTCTGCAACCTCGCTAACATTTGTTATTTTTTGACTTTCTAATATTAACCACTTTGACTGTGGTTTTGATTTGTATTTCTTATGATAAGTGATACTGAATTTTTTTAATGTAATTATTAGCCACATGTATGTCTTCTTTAAAAATGCCTGTTCATGTTCTTTGCCCACTCTTTAGTGGGTTTTGAAAGTAAATTTGTTTAAGTTACTTACAGATGCTGAATATTAGACCTTTGTCAGATGCATTGTTCAATAATGGAAAAGCAGCTACTATGCAGTCATAAATAGATGAAGATTAAAAAAATAAAGCAAGGTTCCTGTAATGTGTAGCTCACAACATTCTGGGAGAAACACCTGCATGCCAAAGTAGCATTTTAAAAAAAGCCATAAAAGAGTAAAATTATTTAAATTATAACTCCTATATGTGAAATTTCAAGCTACATTTTTGACAACCTTTGGTGTCTGCACATGCATAATCATCTCTTATATTTTATAATATAAGTTCATGGTATTGACTGATTTTAATCAAAAGGAAAAGGTAGTTTGTTTCGTTTTTGTATAGAACAGATATTTTTAATATGTTATTTCTCCCCACAATAAAACATGCAATCCTGTTAGAGTATGTCTTGGAAATTAATATTACGGAAACTTCAGGCTTGAACTTCGAGAGACAGGGTGATTTTCTTGGAGACAAAAGAGAGATTGGATCTAGGTAAATCTGGAATCCCTGACTTATGGCAGTTATTTTAACCTCTCTGGAACTCCTGTTGCCTCTTCTGTGTACGTATGAATTGTCGGTAGTAAATCCTAAAATATATTGTTCTAAAATAATTAAGCAAGATGAAGCTTTTGAAGAGCCTGGTATTTGGTTGGGGCTCAATGAATTTTAGTTTTATTTTACATACATTCTCTTCTATGGCTTATAATTTCCACATGTTGGGCATTAACTATTTGCTGCTTCATTTCACATAATATCTCTTTGAAGTTTAAGGAGTCAGCTTTAAAAAATTAAATTGTTACAGTAGACCGTTTCTTTATTGTTCAAATGGAACATGAATACTTGGTGTAGATCTACTGTGTACCATGAATTCATATTAGTACCAACAGACAGTTGGAGTGAGTGATAAAATGTATGATTCCAGACTACAGAGTTAAAGCAAGAGAGATGGTTTGGATTGGCTGACATTTAAGGCAAGAATGGCTAGGATGAGTGAAAGAAGCAATACAGGCTAGGCATGGTGGCTCATGCCTGTAATCCCAGTACTTTGGGAGGCTAGGCAGGTGAATCACGAGATCAAGAGATTGAGACTATGCTAGCCAATGTGGTGAAACCTGGTCTCTACTAAAAATGAACAAATTAGCTGGGCATAGTGGCACGCGCCTGTAGTCTGAGCTACTCGGGAGGCTGAGGAAGAGAATCACTTGAACTTGGGAGACAGAGGTTGCAGTGAGCCAAGATTGGGCCACTGCACTCCAGCATGGTGACAGAGGGAGACTACATCTCCGAAAAAAAAAAAAAAAAAAAAAAAAATGAAAGAAAGAAAAAAAGGAACAATACAAAGAAAATAAAAAGATAAAGGCTAAATGCTACATAGGTTTCAGTGGTAGCATTGGCTAGCTCCCTGAAGGTTTCTTATTATATGCAAAATTCCTTCTTTGCTATTTATATTCTTGTTATATTTTGACTTTTTAATCATTACTTATTTTTGACTTTTTTGATTTGTATTTCTTATGATAAGTGACACTGAATTTTTAAAATATAATTATTAGCCACATAGACCATCTGACAAAGGTCTAATATTCAGCATCTATAAGTAACTTAAACAAATTTACAAGAAAAAAACCACTAAAGAGTGGGCAAAGAACATGAACAGGCACTTTTAAAGAAGACATACATGTGGCTAATAAATATATTATTATATAAAAAGTAATTTTTTGTGTACTTGTTAAGCATGACAGCAATAGAGAAAAATTAAGAATCTGCCTCATGTTTCATAGAAATGCTAGAAAACAGCCTACCAGACAAGTGCTTGGAATTCTTATCTCTTTATCAAAGCTGAGAACTAATGTGAAGAAGTGTCTCTCTACTGGCTTTTAGGACAAGAGCAGTTTTTGCATATTTATGAAAGAAAGAAAGACTAGGTTAAGAAGTGATTTAGTTTTCTCCTTTCTAGGATCTATTATCTAGCATCATAACTGGATTTTACAAAATAATTTAATTTATTAGAAAGAAGAATTCTAAGATAGGAGAAGAACAATACACATTCCCTCCTCCTTCTATATGTTTTATTTAATTATAAAGGCATGTTAGCCATGCAATCTCTGAAAGAGTTATGATGTTTTACACATCATGTTATAAATAGATGCCACAAAATATCATATTGCTTTGTAAGATGCCATGATTAGTGAGACTATTTTAGTATTTGTGATAAGAAAACACTAATACAAAATACCGTTTTCATGTTTATTTATATTTTTTCTTTTAAGAATTTTTCTCAAATACATTTCTAGGAAATTTCTGAGAAGAGAGCATATCATGGAAAGTGAAGCATTTATTTGCAACTGGATTTCTTTTTTATATTTTTAGTTGCGGCTGCTGATTTTGAAAGGAAATAAATGCTTCTTAAGAACTTAAAAATCTGATCTAGATTCCAGCAATTATTCTGATAAGTAATATAATTTCTATCCACCCCCCCAAGACATGTGTACAGCCAAAGTATATATTTTAAGAGATGAGATGACCTTAAAAACTGACTTTCTGATTTTTTTAGTTTTATTTATTGAGAGACTTTGTTAACAATAAATGTCGAATATAAGTTTTTTGTATCACAGTATTTATAGGACACTATTTGATCCTTTTGCTTTAAGCTTAATGATATGAATATTTTTCCATTTTTTATCCTGAAGGTTTTTTAAAGGCGATGACTCTGTATAATTTAAAGAATGGGGAAACTTTAAAATGAAAAAAATAATAATTGCTCATACTTTTTAAGAATGTTGCAATGTGCATATACTTATTCTAACTTTCTTGCATGCATTAGTTCAGATAAGCCTATTTTTTTTCATTTTCATCTTACAAATGAGGAAACTGAAGCTCAGAGAGAGGTATAAATTACTTGCCAAAAGCTGCATGACCACAGATTTGACCTCAACACTGCAGAATCAGTGGCTACATCTTTAAACTCTAAGTTCTGTTGACTTTCTCATTTCTCCTTGTAAAACAAAGAATGACAAAGTGATTTGTCTAAACATCCTAATTGGTGACTATTTCTAGAACTGAATGTAAAATTATATCATTTCTCCCTTAGATTTCTGTATCATACTTAGAGTTGCAGAAAAGATTGAAAGTAGTACTGAAATTTGCTCACACACTGTTTAGTATGTTTTATAGTCTAGCATTGAGATAAATTACTTTTAATGCACATAGAATAATGATAATGAGAAAAAAAAAAAGTCTGCCATATTTACCTTTGTAAAGGTCTTGTAAGACTATAGTGATTCTGGCCAGGTGTGGTGGCTCATGCCTGTAATCCCAGCACTTTGGGAGGCCAAGGCGGGTGGATCACCTGATGTCAAGAGTTTGAGACCAGTCTGACCAACATGGAGAAACACTGTCTCCAATTAAAATACAAAATTAGCTGGGCGTGGTGCCTGTAATCCCAGCTACTTGGGAGACTGACGCAAGAGAATCTCTTGAACCCAGGGGTGGGAGGTTGCAATGAGTGGAGAATGTGCCATTGCATGCCAGCCGGGGCAACAAGAGTGAAACTCTGTCTCAAATCAAAAAAAAAAAAAAAAAAAAAAAAAGAACAAAAATATTTTCTTCCTTCTTTACCTTCTCCCTCCTCCTCCTCCTCCTCCTTCAAATAATTACTTGATGAATCTTATCCCTCTAGGAAAAATAGATGTAGTTATTGTGAAATGGCAATAAAAATAAAATTTCACCAGATTTTGCACACCATCTTTGTTTTATGCCTACTCAGACCTAAATGCTATGCAACTCTCTGAATAATTGTGAATGTTTATTCGTGTTAGTTTTGTATAGTTTTTAGAACTAAGTAAAATAATAAAAGTCATTAATCAAGATTGTGAAATATAAATAAATACATGAAAACAAAGAGTGTTCGGAGAAAACAGAATTTTAAAAGAACTGTTTTATTATTCTCTATTCACTGTGATCCAATCCTATGGTGAAACTTCAAGGCAAACTTTTCCTGGACTCAACAGCTTATGATTGCTGCTTAGTTAATTATATATTGCATTTCTTTTACTGTACAGCTGTAATATTTAATGTAAAATTATCTATAGCCTCACACATAAAAGTGTCTTATCCAACTGCATACCAAAGCCTCTATCTCAAAAGGACTATCATAAAGCATATTTGTTCAATCACATGGAATTCTGAGATACTTTTATTCTCCTTTATCTCTAAGATTCAGGAAAATTGGAAAATAAAGAAAGGTGAAAAAATTAAACTTCTCTTAATACCACTATCTCAGTCAATATGTCCTGCCATAATAAAATACTTGAAGCCGGGTAATTTATGAACAACAGAAATGTATTTCTGAAAGCTGAAAAATCCATGAGCACGACTCTGTCAGGTTTGGTGACTGGTGAAGGCCAGGTCTCTTTTTCCAAGATAGTGGCTTGCCCTTCCTCCTCACATATTGGAAGGTGGAATGGTGAGAGGGGACGAATGCTGTGTCTGCACATGGCAGAAGAGCAGAAGAGAGGAAACTCCCTCCCTCAGATGCTTTAATAAAGGTCCTAGTCTCCTCTATGGGGGCTTCATTACTTCAAGACACTACCTCTTAACACTATCACATTGGTGATTAAGTTGAAACATAAAAACATTGTGAAACATATTCAGATCATACCATTCTGCCTCCTGCCTGAAAAATTAAAGTGCTGTAACTTAATTGCCAATATGATGGTATTAAGGAATGGGATCTTTAGGAGGTGATTAAGTCATGACAGCAGAGCCCTCATGGATGTGATTAAGGCCCTTATAAAAGGGCTTGAGAAAGTAAGTTCATTCTCTTCTGCTCTTCCACTATGTGGGGACAAAACCTTTGGCCCACTGCCCTTTTATCTTCAGGCATGTGAGGATCAGGACGAGAGACCATTTTGGCAGCAAACTCAGGGCCATCACCTGATGGCACTTTGATTGTGAGATCCACAGCCTCCGGAACCGTGAGGAAATAAATTTCTGTTGCTTATAAATTACCAATTATCAGCAGCACAAACTCATTATAACAGCACAAACAGACCAAGACAGAAATTTATAGCAGAAACATGGGGTGCTGCTGTAACAGTTACCTAAAAATATGTAAGTGGCTTTGGAACTGGTTGAAAGATAGAAGCTGGAAGAGTTTGATAGTACATGCTAGGAAGAGCCTAGACTGCCATCAAGGAGCATTAAGGGAAATTCTGATGAGAACTCAGAGGAGGAGAGCTGTAACTAGAGCGTATGCCTTCTCATTGATAATCTAAGTGCTTGTGATCATAATGCTGGTAGAAATATGGAGAGTAAAGGCCAGTCTGATGCAGCATTAGAGAGAAATGAAAAGTTTCCTGTTGGAAACTGAAGGAAAAGTTGTTTTTGTTACAAAGTGACAAAGTATTTGGCTAACTCAAATCTGTGTCCTAACATTTTGTACATTTTGTGGAAGGCAGAATTTAGGAGAAATGAACTAGGACATCTGGCAGAAAAAAAAAAAAAAAAATCCCTAAACAAAGTTTTCAGGGTGCTGCATGGCTTCTCTTAAATGCTTGTAGTAAATATCAGGAGATAAATAAATGAAAGGAGACATTTATAATCAAAACAGAAGAATTTAAATATTTGGAAAGTTTTCAACCTGGTCAGGTTGTAAAAGTATATTTGAAAGAAAACTCCAAGGGTGTGACCAAGTGACCTTTCGATAAGGAGATTAACATGAATAGAAGAAAGCCAGATGATAATCATCAAGACAAAGAAAGAATGATCTTGAAGGCATTTTGAAGATTATTAGTGCCACCCCTTCCATCACAGGTCCAGAGTGCCACTGTCAACAAAAGGGCCCAGAGCATCCCTGGGGTGTCAAAATTTGCTATCCAGAGCAACCTCAAGTCTTTGCTTTCAACTTTCCATTGTAGCCTTTCTCCACCACTCCAGCTGTGACCCATGTGGGCCGAGTAGCAGCTCAGATTGCCTTTCTGCAATGCACATGTAGTCAATCTTGGTGGCATCCTTGGACTGCTACCCCTATAGGCATGCAGAGTGTAAGAGCTATAAAGGAATGGCTATCTTTACCTGTATTTCAAATAATGCTCCGAAGAGCCCAGGCAGAGAATGTCACAGAGGTGGGGCTGCCACAGAGAACCCTGACTAAGATAATGCTTAGTGGAGCCATAGGGGCTGAGGACACCAAAGAGCACACCCACTAGGTCACCCTAGTGGAGCTGTGGGGACAGAGTCACCCCTGAGACCCCAGTTTTGTAAAGCCGCCAGCATGCAACTCAAGCCTGGGAAAGCTACAGGAACTAGGCTCCATCTGTGAAAGCTGCAGCATGGACTGCTCCTGGCAAAGTCATTGGGGTGTGGTCCTCTAGAGTTTGGGGGTCCTCCTTCCACTCCAGTGTTTCCAGAAGGCAGTACATGAAGTCAAAGATGACTCTCAAGCTTAAAGATTTAGTTTGCTTGCCGTATTGGGTTTTGGCCTTATTTGAGACATCTTACACCCTTAATCTTTCACATTTCTCCCTTTTGAAATGGGAGTATCTGTCCTATGTCTGTCCCACAATAGTATTTGGGAAGCACATAGCTTGTTTGATTTTACACATTCACTACTGGAAAGCAAGTGGTCTCATATCTAATTTATATGAGGTTCTGGACTTCATAATTTTCATTTGCTGCTGAGATGAGTTAAATTTGTTGGGGGGCTATTGGGATTAAGTGAGTGTTTTATATGCAAGAAAGATGAGTTTGGGGGGCCAAAGGTGAAATGCTATGGTCTGAATGTCACCCACAATTCAGGTATTGAGGCTTAATTCGAGTGTTTTTAAGAGTCGAGACATTTTGAGATGTGATTAAGTCACGAGGGCTCTGTTTTGTTGAATGGATGAGTATGTTATAAAGGGCTGCAGAGGACTAGCATAGTGTCTTTCTGTTTTTCTGCTCTTCAGCTGTATGAGGGCACAGCATTTGTCCCCTGTGCTCTTTCCATTCTTTCCACCATGTGAGGACACGTAGATGAGGCAGTCGATAAGAAAGAAGTCTTCATCTGACACTGAACCTGCCAGTGCCTCAATCTTGGACTTCTTAGCCTCCCAAACTCTGCAAAACAAATTTCTGTTGTTTATCTATTACATAGTCTCAAATATTTTGTTATAACAGCACAAACAGACTATGACAACCACCATCTAAAAATAACTACTATTAATATTTATGCATGGCTTTCTAATATCTTCTGTATTCATTTTATACATTCTACCAATATTAGATATACAGGCCACCTAGTTTATGCAATTCAGTACAGAATAAAAAGTCACAACTCCTTCTTTGGAAGTTATGAAGATTTTCAAGATAGCAAAAACAGAGCATTAATCCTGGCTCTTCCAAGCAACTGCACAGGTCACGTGCCCCTGAGAGCAGCCCTGGTTTGTTTAAGGAATGAGGGTGTGAATGTTGTGGAATTATTTAAAGAAACCAAAGATCTCTTAAGTGTATTGTAGAAAGCTCAGGATGACATAAATGCTGCAAGTACTTTCTATTTCTGCTTATCCCAACTATAAGGAGAATGACGTTCATTTGGACTTAAGAATCCAATGCACATTATTACTGAGAAAGAAAGGAAACATGTAGCTATCCCAGAAATGCATGTGGTGAAAAACAGATTTGAGAAATAAAATGCTACTTGAATGAAACAGTTAAATAGTAGTTCAGAGATAGTTTGACCTACTACCTCCTGATATATCCTGTTTCCTGATATAACTTGACTACAGGATATATCAGGAAATGTTTATTCTACTTTACTAAAATTAATCCTGGTAAGAGGGTTGCAGCCTAGGAGTTTCTAGGCTAATTGGTGATTGAGTGCTTGCTAACACTTTTCTAAAATATACCCTTTGCTATTTATCATTCTATACTTGTAATTTCCTCTTTAATACAGGAGCACAGTACTGATAAATTTTGGGCTTCTTTTGCAAATTGGAGAAAAATGGGCTGATTTGAGATTACTAGTAATGCAGTTCTGCTTCTGCCCTTGAGAAACTTGGGATTTATGTTTCCTAAGATTTCTGTCACCTACCTTGTAAGTAATCATCAAACTTTGAACCATAAATATAGAAATATATTTGCAAGAGGTAGAAACAAAATTGTAGGCATATTTATTCCCTGCATGTTTCTGACAACAGCATAAATCGTCACTGGTGATTACTTTGTGAATTTTGTTGGCTAATTGACACATAGTCAACTTCAGATTATTCGCAGTAATGGAAAGAAGCACTAATGTGAAGAATTCAGGAAAGCAGATGATATGAAAAGAATAATTTGTGTAAGTTTTGCATCAAAATGTATTTGGCTGAACTTATCATTAATTAACATGATATAATATTATTAATATTACCACTAATATTATGTCTGCAATATTGGTGTAACAATGTGGTAAAATATTGTTAGCAATAGCTAAAATATTGACCATATGTAATTTATATATATTATTAAGCTATGATCATATAACAATGTGATATTCACATTATATACTTTAGCACACATATGATAAACTCGATCATATTTATCACACTTGTCTGAGTTTCTCTTTAGATTGTGAGCTTCTTAAGCTATGGGGGTTATTACCTATCTTTTTTTTTTAACTAAGATTGATAGTGCATTGATTTGAGCATAGCTACACCTCAATAAATATTTGTTACAGGAAAGAAAGAAAGAAAAAGAGAGGAAAGGAAAGAAGAAAGAAATGATGGAAGGAAAGGCAGAAAAAGGAAAGGGATAACCTCATATTTAAGGATAATATAACATGCAGATAAAAATTAGAGAAACACAGGTAATGACATATAATCAAACACTACAATACATGTTATTATGAAATGTGTTACATTATATCACAAAAAATACTAGTACAATGAGTCAGAACTGTCCAGCTAAGTTTCTTGGAAGAGATTGGGTATGGATAGTGACTTGGATTGGGCTTAGGCTATGTGTTAGATGCCATGGACAAAGTCAAGGCTGTAGAAGTATATTTCAAAGAGAGGAAGTTGGTTGAATAAAAATTGCAGATAGAAAGGGTGAGACAGTAGTCAGTCTGAAGCAAAGGGTTCTGATGTTTTATTATTTATTTTTAATTTTTCTTTATTATTATTAATACAGAAATACTTTGATTAAACACACTCCTTAATTTAGGGTATACTGTATTTGTTCTTACTTTTATCTCAAATACCCAGTCCACTCCATAGAGTGTGGCTTTTATAGGTTTTAATTGTAAATAATTTTTTTCTTTTCAGTGAATCCCATTCTGTTCCCTATTCTCATCCAACATGACTTTCCAAGATGCATTCATGTTGCAGTAAAGATCTTTCTGTTCCTACACTTCTAAAAGATCTCATGTCATTTGCATATGCCCAACTTTAGTCAGTCACACCCTGAGGCCCAAACAAGAGTCTTTATCATGCTTCACTATGGCTTTCTTCTGGCTGTTCCCCACCCCCCACAGTGTAAGGGGTCTGAGGGGTTGCTACTGTCTTAAATGTGTCCCCCAGAGCTCATATGTGGAAACTTAATCTCCAATGTGATAATACTAAGGACTGCGGGCTTTGGTGTGTGACTAAATTATGAGGGTGGAGTGCTCATGGATAGAGTAAGTCATGTTATACAGAAGGTTAAAGTGAGTGCTCCAGCCAGTTTTCTCTTATGGCTCTTCTGCCCTGTGGAGACACTGCTTTCCTCTCCTTTGGAGGACACAGCACAAAGTGTCATCCTGGGAGCAGAGAGCAAGCCTTTACCAGACACCAAATCTGCCCTCGCCTTGATCTTACACTTCCCGGTTTCTGGAACTCTAAAGAAAAAATATATATTTGTAAATTACCCAGTTTGTGACATGTTATTACAGCAGCAGGAATGGAGTAAGACAGGGCCAAAAGGACTTGCTCATCACGAAAATGCAAAAGCCCACAACCTCCTCCCCCAGGTACTTTTAGAATATATTTCAGTTACCTAGGACCGCAACGTTTTCTGCCCAGATGTCCCCAGGCCATTTGTCTTCCAGAGCTACACTAGCTTCATCCTGCGAAATCAAACTGTGCCTCTGGTGTACGCCTAGGCTGGGTAGATGTGCAGTGAATGAAGATACTGATGATGGAGTGTGAATGTGTGAGCTGATGCTGACATTCCCACACACCTGCAGATTGAACTCTCATCCAGGGTAGGATAGAGCAGTATCCGAATGCTGGAGGAGCTGAAGGTGACAGAGAACAGAGTCTAAGTGGTAGAAGTAGGTAGAAGTAGGCTCAGGAACATGCCTCATTGAAGAAGGACATTTGTATAGAAAATGTATATATGTATATATACTAAATGTATGTATATATGTACACACACACACACACACACACACAAGCATGAGTTTAATCCATTTACACAATGAAGCCAGGCGTGGTGGTTCAAGCCTGTAATCCCAGGACTTTGGGAGGCTGAGGCGGGTGGATCACGAGGTCAAGAGATCGAGACCATCCTGGTCAACATGGTGAAACCGCGTCTCTACTAAAAATACAAAAAATTAGCTGAGCATGGTGGTGCGTGCCTGTAATCCCAGCTACTCAGGAGGCTGAGGCAGGAGAATTGCCTGAACCCAGGAGGCGGAGATTGCGGTGAGCCAAGATCGTGCCATTGCACTCCAGCCTGGGTAACAAGAGCGAAACTCCGTCTCAAAAAATAAATAAATAAATAAATAAATAAATATACACAATCCTCAGAAAATTCAACTCCTGGGTGTATATCTGGAAAAAAACTCTCATCTAAGTTACTGAGCAAATATTCATCTTATAATTATCTATGGCATAAATGAATTAAAGACAATTTGTTATCTGTCATTAGAGTCAAATCAAGCCATTAATTTAGGATTGGGTTTATTTGATTCTGTTAACTCATTATCTATGTATACCTATTGATCTATCTATCAATCTGCTGATCTATCATCTATCTTAAATGTTATATAAATTTTGTAACTTTTGCTTTGAAAAATTTATATATTTGTTTTTATTATTCCCTTTAAAATATATGCTCACAACAATGGAGTTCTAAATATGTATCATTTAAAATATTTCTCTTTTTATTTTTATTTTTAGGATTATTTTTATAAATGAACAATTTTTAGGACAGTTTTTGACTTACAGAAAAATTGAGCAGAAATTACAGAGTTCCCATATATTCCCTCTTGCTCTGCCCTCAGTTTCCCCTATTATTAACATCTTGCATTGGTTTAACACGTTTATTACAATTGATGAACTTATATTGATTCATTATCATTTGCTAAAATCTATTATTTGCATTAGGGCTTCCTATTTGTGTAGTTCTATGGGTTTTGCCAAATGCATAGTGTTATGTATCCACCATTACAGTATCATCCACAATAGTTTCTCAGTCCTAAATAATCTCTTCTGATTCACCTATTCATCTTTATCCCTTCCGTTCTCCCAACCCCTAGCCACCATTGATGGTTTTACTGTCTCCATATATTTTTTTAATTTTCCAGATGCCATATCATTGCAATTATATACTATGTAGCTATTTCAGACTGGGGCTTCTTTCACCAAGCAACATGCATTTAAGGTTTCTCCATATATTTTGTGGCTTGATAACTTATTTCTTCTTATTGCTGAATAGTATTCCATTGTATGGTCATAACAATGTGTATTACAGTTCTCCAGAGTTATAAACCAATATGATGTGTACATATGTAGAAAGAGATTTATTATAAAAAAATGACCCACACAATTATGAATGCTGACAATTTGAAAATCTTGAGTGTGGGCCAGCAGGCTTAAGACACAGGAGGGCAAAATCATGCAGTTTTTGTCCAAATGTCAGCATGCTAGGGATTCAGGAGAGCTGATGATACGTTTGAAGATCAAAGGCTTTTCTCTTGCTTATGGTGGCCAGCTGATTGGATCTTCCACTGATTAGATGAGGCCCACCTACAGTATGAAGGCAAATCTGCTTTATTCAAAGTTCACAGTTTAAGTGTTACTTTCATAAAAAAAAAAAAAATGCCCTTCACATTTACACACAAAATTAATCATCACTGAGAGATTTTTAAACACTCACTTATTGAAGGACATCTTCGTTGTTTCCAAGTTTTAGCATTATGAATAATTCTGGCATAAATCTTTGCCTGAAGGTTCTGTGTGGACATAAGTTTTTGACTCATTTGGGTAAATACCTAGAAGTGTGATTTCTGGATCATGTGATAAGGCAATGTTTATCTTTATAAGAAATTGGCAAACTGTCTTCTGAAATGGCTGTATCATCTTGCATTTTCACCACCAATAACAAGAAACCCTATTGCTTCACATCCTTGCCAGCAGCATTTGTTGTTGTCAGTGTTTTAGATTTTAGCCACTTTAATAGGTGTACTGCTAGCTCATTGTTTAATTTGTAATTCCCTACTGAAATATGCTATTAAACGTGATTTTTCATATTTTTTTTTTGTCATCTGTGTACCTTCTTTGATGACAAGTTGGTTGATTTGGTAAAATTGATTTTTTTTAAAATTATTGTTGACTTTTGAGAGTTCTTTTTTTAAGTGAAAATAAGTTTATTAATAAAGCAAAGGAATAAAAGAAAGGCTACTCCATAGGCAGAGCAGCTGAGAGTTCTATGTATAGTTAAGATGAAAGTCCCTAGATAGATATGTGTTTTGCAGATATTTTTGCCTAGTCTGTAGATTGTCTTTTCATTCTCCTAGCCCTATCTTTTACTGAGCAGTTTTAAATTTTAATAAAATCTAACAACATTTTTTTGTGTGTGAGATTTTTGCTTTCGATCTTTTTTCTAAAATGTGATCACCAGACTCCAGGTCACCTAAATTTTCTTGTTTTTAGTTCCATGTTTTAGATTTAGGTCTAAAATTGTACTCTAATGGTTTTTTTTTTTTTTAATTTCAAAATTGCTAACACTTTAATCTATTTAGTTTGTATTTCTGAATTCAATGAATTAAGGTAAAAAACATAATGTCTGATGATGTATTTTCAATATGCTTCACTTGTAAAAATTTTTATTTTGCATTAATTGGTTATGCAATTATCTCTTTATAAAATATACACACATGTGCACAAGTATATACATATAGATGCTATGATAATACGTACTTATGCTGTTACACATAATGATATGTATATATACATACAAAGAGTATTCTATGACTTTGTGATTATTAGTGAAATAATAAAGCATTGAGGTATATGTGTTCACATCTCTCTGTTTGAATCTAAAAGCTTCTGAGAATAATGTAAATGAAAACAAGGGAGAAGGACATGAATTGCAGGTGATAGAGGAGGATGCAGGATGGTTGTGCTAAGGAGAACAGGGATGGGGGGTCTGCACACTCAAGAGCCAGCCCTGTTTGTGCTTTCACAATTTTGTATGAAATTAAGAGAGCCAGACACGTCTAAATTTAAAGTCAGCACCACTTCCTATATGAACAGGACTGGGCTAGGTTTTAGAGGTTAAAAATTAAAGTCGTAAACAATTAAATCAATGTATTCGACCTATCTACTTTGATAAAAATGTTCATAAAAGCTCTAAGACCACATTTAATTGTGAGATTTGTTAAGTGATACTCCTGAGTATGCTTAATCTAATATTTTCTTTCATATGGTTGTAGTTATGAATAGATTTATCTGTTTATTAGTGGATATGAGGTTATTGTAATCTCTATTATGGTAAGACTATTGTAGCCTTTTTCTTTACCTTTTTTTTTTTTTTTTTGAGACAGAGTTTCACTCTGAACCCAGGTGGGAGGGCATGGCATGAATTTGGCTCACTGCAACTTTTACCCGCTGGGTTCAAGCAATTTTCCTGCTTTATCCTACCAAGTACCTGGGACTATAGGCGCCTACCACCACATGTGGCTAATTTTTTGTATTTTTAGTAGAGATAGGGTTTTGCCATGTTGGCCAGGCTGACCTCAGGTGATCCACCTGCCTCAACCTCCCAAACTGCTTGGATTACAGGCATGAGCAACCCCACGTGTCCTATTGTGGCCTCTTTCTAAAAATGGCTAAAGGTATCCAAGACTTCTGTTTTAGAATATAAGCCATTGTTACAGTCACTGAAACACTAAAGATGCTGTCATGTGTCCTAGTAGGCCTTAACACTTCACATGCATTTTTTTTTGGAGCAGTGATGAGTAGCCATTCAATGTCACTAAAATGACAATGATTCTGGCAGTGGCAATTTAACTTAGTCTTATGTATCAGTGTAAGAGGCAGTTGAATTTTTTGGAAGGGAGGCTTATTCAGATACTCAAACTTTTCTCTGTTGTCAACAGTTACATTAATACTAGATACTCATGGGAATATCTCCCTTTTAACATCTTTTTTTTTTGGGTCACACAATCACCATAATCAGACTATATCATGATAATGACAGTGCTTGGCCCTTTCATGAGCCTTTCAGCTAAAAATCCTCAGGAGATATTGATTAATTAATCATTTCCATTTTTCTTGTTTGACAGCATTATCCATACCAGAAAAAACGGTCTTGGCAGAAGGCACAGATCTAAGCTATCTGAATACAAAACACATCAGGAAATCTTTTCCTCTTTGTTGAGAATTTACCTCTACATCTTTGTCTTTCAGTAACACAGTACAGAGTACAGGACTATGTGAAAAAGAAGAGAACTCAATGCTACTGGAAATACATTAGATATGAATGTATTCAGGGGGAGATTTAGTTATGATAGTTTTGATACTTCCGGCCAGGTTGGATAGTACAACATTTGAAATTATGTCCATCTGTTTATTTTCCCTCTGTAGTTTCCTCAGAAGCTCCATCAACACAGAATGGTGCTTCTCCAAGCAAGTGTGTAATTCAGGCAAATGCCTACTGCCCAGGATTTTGACTGCAAATTCCTATGCAATTTTCTCATCTGATGAATTGTGCTGAAACAATTAAGTGCTGGTTGGAGTTATTTTTTCCCTCAGAACAAAGAGTCATTGATAAGAGTCAAGATAAAGTGACTTTCTTTTCAAATCATATCTTTATAACCTTTTCCCTAAATACAATTGCATATTTATTTGTTGGTTGGTTTGATTTGTTTTGTTTTGTTTTGTTTCTTTTGTTTGTTTGCACCAAAAGTATTCTTAAATGTAGAGGTTGTAAAAATTCAAGCATAAAAAAATTCTCAATTCATCTTCTATATAACTGCTATATTGAGTTCTGGGATAAGAAGAGCTCTCCAAGGTCAGTGAACAGTGGAAAGAAGATCCCAAAAAGTGAAAAGGGCACCTAATGTGGAAAATAAACCATTCTTAATACCTTTGTTTATTTTTGCTTCAAAATGGTATATCTTTAATAGCTCCCAGAGTTGAATTGTCACATTAAAGATAAACCCATAAGAATGGCATTATAACAAAACAAAACAAAAACTCCTAACATGAAAACATAACCTAATATTAGAAGCTAAAAAAAATAATTAAAATTTACGTAGATAAATAGAAAGTAAGAATCACTGTTGCCTAGCATGTGGTATAAACTTGTTTTGATTCTGAAAAAAAAAAAAAAAAAAAAAAAAAAAAACATTATTAAGACAAAAATAACAAAATGATAATGTGTGCATTCTCTACCACCTATGGCTGGGCTCCAGTATAAGTGTCTATATCACATAGAAAAACTGAATAAATATTGATTTCTAAATATTAAGTTCCTTTCAGTGAGACTGGAGGAGTGTGATGCCCAGTACCTATATTTAGCTAACTTATGTGCATCTAGTCAGAAACCTGAAATTACAGAAGATAACTGGAAAGACATATGAGGGCAAGATTATACTAGGAAAAACTGTTAGAAATGCGATTTGGAGTAGAAATGCTACATATTCAAGCTACACGTATATCTTAGCAAAACAGCACACACACACACAGACACACACACACACACACACACACACACACACACACACAGAAAAGGACACAGAATCCATTGACTTACTCTGTTAATTTACTGAACTAGAATCCAGACAGATGCTATTGTCTAAGTTTGGACCCATGTACACACTACCCTAACTGTTACATGGAAATTCTAAGCCCCAAGGTGATAGTTTTAGGAGGTAGGGCTTTGGGAGGTTAATTAGATTATAAAGGTAGATCCCTCCGGAATGAGAATAGTGTCCACATTAAAAAGTCCCTAGAGAGTTTTTTTTAATGTTCCTTCTGCCATATGAGGTTACAAAAAGAAGATTGGCTGTCCAGGAACAAGAAAGTAGCCTCTCACCAGATGGTCAATCTGCCAGTGCCTTGATCTTAGACTCCACACAGCCTCCAGAAGTTTTTGTTCTTTATAAGCCACTGAGGTTTTTGTTTATTTGTTTCTTTATGGTGATGACAGCATGAACAAGCTAAGAAAAAAAGATTTGTATAACTATAACATAAGCAAATGTAAAAATGTCAACATAGAATCTATGAATGACCTCTTGTGTGGATACACATCTACACACATAGACAAACACATATGTATGTATACCTCCATTCACAATAAAATTAAAAATTCAGAGTGAAAACTACTTTGAACATTTTTAAATTTTTATTTTAAATTAAAAAAAAACATTTTTAAGATATAAAATACACTAATATGATTTCTAAAACATTTGAGGGGGGCAACCAAGATGGCCAAATAGAAGCCGCTAACATGTGTGGCTTTCATGGAGTGGAAGGGAAGGGGTGAGTGAACACAGCAACTGAAACAGCCAAGTACTCACATTGGGACTAATAAAAGAAACAGTTCAATCCACAAAAAAATAGAGAAAAGCAAGGCATGACGATGGCCCACCTGTGAGCAAAACAGTGCCAAAGGAAGCTCCCCTACCCAGAAAGGTGGTGAGTGAATTTGCTAGCCTGGGAACCCATGGTTCTCCCATGGGTCTTTGCAATCCTTTTAACTCTGTATGTCCTACCGAAACCTCTTGTAACTCTGTAGATCAGGAGATCCCCTCATGAACCCACTCCACCAGGGCCTTTAGTATGACATGCAGAGCTACATGGGGTCTCACCAAAACAGCTGCTCAGGCATATGTGGAGACCCAGGAGCTCTGAATACTCCAGCTTCCCAGACATACCAACAAAAGTAGTTGCAGCTCCAGCAAAGCAGGAGGTCAGAAGCCTGTACATACCCTGGAAAGAAGCTGAATCCAGGGGGCCAACCAATGATGATCTGCAGGCCCTACTTTCATGGAGCCTCACAGGATAGGACCCACTGGCACAGAATTTCAGGCAGAAACCAATAGCAGTGTTGTATCTTCCTGGACTGGAGCCCCCAGGGGGAGGGGTGGGCCACCATCTCTGCTCTTTGGGCAACTTAGCCATTTAGGCCTTCAGGCTTTGGAGAGTCTACATCAGCTAAAGGTGGAAGGGATCCCCGAGCACAGCACAGCTGCTCTATCAAAATGTGGCTAGACTGCTTCTTTAAGTGGGTCCCCAATTCTGTTCCTCCTTACTGGGTGGGACCTGCCAGTCACTACTGCCAGTGTTCTCAGACTGACAGAGATTTGAAAACTCCCTGGAACAGAGGTGCCACAGGGAGGGTCAGCCTACCATATTTGCTGTTTTGGTGACTTAACCTTTATAGCCTTTGGACTTTGGAGAGCCCAAGCTTACTGGAGGTTGAAGCAGTATCCCAGAACATCCCAGTTGCCCTACAAAAAAAAAAAATGTGTTCAGACTGCTTTTGTAAGCAGGTTTCTGATCCCATTCCTCATGACCACGTGGAGTCTCCCAACAGGGGTCTCAGCTACCCCCAACTTGTGTTCTCTGGCTGACAGAGGTTTGAGGCCTCATTGAGACAGAGCTCCCATGGAGAGGGGCAGACCGCCATCTTTGCTGTTTGGACAACTTAGCCATTCCAGCCTTTGGGCTTCAGAGTGTCCAAGGCGACCAAGGATGGAAGCAGATCCTAATACAGCACAGTTGCCCTACAAAAGCTTGGCCAGACTACCTTTATAAGTGGATCCCTAACCCTGTTTCTCCTGACTGGATGAGACCTCCAACCAGGGTCTTCAGGCACTTCATACAGGTGCATTCAGGCTGGCAACAGGTCCCTACGTCCCTGAAGCTACCAGAGGAAGGAACAGGCTGCCTTCTTTGCTGCTTCACAGCTTTCACTGGTGATATGTCTAGATACTGGGAAATTCAAGGCAACTAGTGACTGGAATGGGCCCCAAGCTTACCACAGCAGCCATATGGAAAAGTGGCCAGACTATTATGTGGATGTCCATTCCCATGGGTCCTCAACAAGCAGGTCCTCCAGGCCTGAGCCTCTAGCCACCCACTTCCAGAGCTATCAAGCCAGCATCAACTCCGGAATTACCTGGGCAGAGCCTCCAGGAACAACTGAAAGCCTCCCTGCCACTGTCTGCAGTAGAACTGTCACTACCCTCAGACCAACAAAAGAGCAAAGACCCGAAGTGTCTTATTTATACCTCCAATAAGATGCAGTCACCCATTTATTACTAGATTAGAAACCCCTAGCTTGGGCCCATAGCACAGACTCTCCATACTGGGCCGACTGCACTCAGCAAGTGTTGACACACATCTGTCTGGGTGGAGCCCCCAGGAGACAAACAAAGTGGTTGAACAGCAAGCCAGCTGGTATGAAGCCCAGAAGGATTGGTGCAGAAGCATCTGTGGTGGAGTATGGTCAGAGATGACCACTGCTCCAGGCTCAACTTGCTCCTATAAGAGCCTATAAGAGACTTTACCATGGTACCCCCAGTACCGTAGACTCCAAACCTCAAGGAGCCAGAGAACAAAGTCAAGGCCCAAAACAATCCTCCCAGAGTTAGAAAACAAAGTCCAGGATTTAGGAGCTTAATGCTAGCCCCATAAAATCTTCCAGAAATGAGGCCAGTGGCTGAATCCACCTTATGCCACAATTAAATCCTCAAGGTAATCAAATAAGATTTAAAAACAACAACAACAACAACAACAAAGAATTCAAAGGTAAGCAACCTCAAAGACTGAAAGTAGATAAACCCACAAAGATGAGGAAAAAAAAAAAAAATACGTGCAAGAATGCTGAAAACTCGAAAGCCAGACTTTCTTTTTACCCCTGAATGACTGTATCACCTTTCCTGCAAGGGTTTGGAACAGAACTGAAGCTGGGATGGCTGAAATGACAGAAGTAGTCATCGTTCCTATGGATAGTAACAAAGTTCACCGAGTTACAGGTGAACCCAATTCAAGGAAGGTAAAGACCATGAACCATTGTGGGAGCTGACAGACAAAATAGCCTGTGTAGAAAAAAATGTAACCAGCCTGATAGAG